>NC_063344.1:59868444-59978291 GCF_021869965.1 Rhincodon typus
CATTTCTGAAGAAGGGTCTAGGCCCGAAACATCAGCCTTCCTGCTCCTCTGATGCTGCTTGGCCTGCTGTGTTCATCCAGCTCTACACCTTGTTATCTGCCTTCAAGAGAGAATAGTTTTAAAAAAGGTTTCAGTGCAATTATCAACATTGTGAGGACACTGAGGGTCAGAAGACATTCTGAAACCCATTAAAGAGGAGGTTAATCCCATGGGGATAAGAAATATAGTGGAATACAGTCAGGTTAATCACAGTGGTCCTGTGATGCTCTGCAAGTACCTAACTGCAAGTACATTTTGGTGGATCACAGAGAAATAAGTTTTCAAATCAAGCAACATCATGACAACCTAAGCTCTGAGCTGAAATTAATACAATGCACTTTGTACAGCTGGTGCCCTTATTTAAAGACACCACTGGGACCTTGTGCATTCTTATTAGGTTACTCTTAAGATTTTTTGTGCTTGTATCACCAAAAGACCAGTTCTAATCTTCAAGTCATCATCTGCGTAATCAGTTGGACAGACTACTGGGACATTAATTCTCAGTCCATTAAAACAGAGTGCTTTTGATGTCCTGTGGTGTATCATACAAGTGTCAATCAAACAGTAATAGGCTTCTAAAGATGAGCAGCCATCTGCTACTGTCACAGCAAGGATGATTAAACAAAAGTCTTTCCTTTTAAATCACAGGTCTTTTGAACAAATGGAATGTATGCAAAAATATTCTTTCCAATTTGTTTCTAACATATTGACTTTATAATCAAAATTATTTGCTTTACAAAAACTAAATAAAGGACTGTGGATGATAGAAATCAGAAACAAAAACAGAAATTGCTGGGAAAACTCAGCAGGTCTGACAGCATGTATGCAAGGAAAGCAGAGTTAACATTTCATGTCCAGTGACAGAGCTTTTCCCAGCAATTTTCAATACAGTGTGGAGCTGAAGGAACACTGTAGGTCAGGCAGCATCAGAGGAGCAGGAAAGTCAATGTTAAGGGTTTACACACTTCATCAGGACTGAGGAGGGGGAAGGGAGCTTGGAAATAAGTAGAAGGAGGGGGGTGGGGCTGGGGGAGGGGATGGATGGTGTTAGGTGGGTGCAGGTAGGGGGTTGTGGAGATGGGTCATGGAAAGGGTGGGGCAGATAGGTGAGAAAGAAGATGGACAATTTGTGTCAGGGCAAGGAGGCGGGGATGAGAGGGAGGGTTGGACGTGAGGTGTGGCTGGGGGTGGGGAGATTTTGAAACTGGTGAATTCTATGTTGAGGCCATCGGGCTGTAAGGTCCTGAGGTGGAATATGAGGTGTTGTTCCTCCAGTTTGCGTGTGGTGTCATTGTGACAGTGGAGGAAGCCCAGGATGGACATGTCACCCAATGAGTGGGAGGGGCAGTTAAAATGGTTGGGCTCCCTTCCCCTTCCCTGACGAAGGGTGTATATCCGAAACATTGACTTTCCTGCTCTTCTGATGCTGCCTGGCCTGTTGTGTTCCTCCTCAGAGGTATAGATAGAGTAGACAGCCAGAGACTTTTTCCTAGGGTGGAGGTAGCTTTTACGAGGGGACATAGTCTTAAAGTGAAAGGAGATATCGGGGAGATGTCAGAGGTAGGTTCTTTACTCAGAGTGTGTTTGGGGCGTGGAATGCATTGCCAGAGAGGGTAGTGGAGTCGGCCTCATTAGGAGCATTTAAGCAGCTATTAGATAGGCATATGGATGATAGTATAAGCTAGCAGTGGAGGTTAGATAGACCTTAAGTTTAGGGCAAAAGTTCGGCACAACATCATGGGCTGAAGGGCCTGTACTGTGCTGTACTGTTCTTTGTTCTATGTTCTATGTTCTATGCTCCACACTGTATTGACTCTGACTCCAGCATCTGCAGATTTTGCCATTTTCCCAGCAATTGCTGTTTCTATTTGCTACATGCCCCTCCATTGTATTATAATGTACTCCAACTGAAGTATTTTTTGCTAACTCAGTGAAGAGTACATGAACAGTTTTGTAAAACCAAAGTTTCTAAAAATATTGCACATGATTTTGAGCAGGATTAAAAATTTGTACTCATATCTGCTTAAATTGATCACAGGTGCAGAAAATAATACCTCCATTCCTGCCCCAGTCCACTTTTAGCTGAAAACCTCATCCATGCATTTGTTCCTGCCAGATTCAACCATTGTAATGCATTCCTGGCTGGTGTCCCACCTTCTACCCTTCACAAACTTGAGGTCATCCAAAATTCTGCAATGTGTTTATCTCATACTGCACCAAATTCCATTTACACATTGACCCTGTGCTCACTGATTTGCATTGGCTTCAAATCCACCAAAACCACGATTTAAAAAAATTCATCAAATCCCTGCATAACTAGATCTCCCTAAGTTTGTAACCATCTCCAGCCTTATAGCCCTCTGTGAACTCTACATTCTTTCAACTGAGGTTTTTTGAATGTGAGCTCATCCTGTAACCTATGTGGGCCATCTTGACCCTAAGCTTTAGAAATCCAACCTCAGTTCTCCCTGACCCACTTGTTTCCTTTTAGACTCTCCATAAAACCAACACCAGGCCCACGTTTTGGTGACTTGTCTTAAGATTTTGCGAATGACTCTTGTGTTAAATTATGACTGATTGTTTTGAAGCACCTAGTCTTACAAAATTTCAGCAATCTATGCACCTGCACTGCTCCCCACTGCCCACCAAGTCTCTTTGTACCTACTCAGTTTCTAGTTTCTACCCATTTAGAAAGTACACTAATCTATCAAATTTTGGTCCAAAGTAAATCACTTCAAATTTGCCAAAGTTTTGCCCATTTGCTTCATGTATCCATACCATTGTAATTTGGGGCCTCCATTTACACTGCCTACAATGCTGCCTACCTTCGTGACAATGGCAAACCTGGATATATGGCTGTCTATCCCTTTATCTAAATTATAAATGAATCAACGAATAGTTTCACCCCAGATCTGTATGGGCAATTACCTTCAGCCAACTGGAGGACATTCTGTTTGTCTGTGCTGCCTGTCACCCAGCAGCTCAGCCAACTTTGAAGATTGACATTGACGACACATTATCAGGATTTCATGAACATTAATGCTGGGCCTTCATTCATTCATCTGTTGTCAAGAGCTTATACTGTGCTTTGTTTGCTTGGTTAGAGGATGAATGTGTAGAATCCAATTGCCATGCTATATTAAGCTTTTGCAATTATTTACCAAGGCTGTTGCTACACTGCTCAGGTGAGGAAAACTATTCTATTCAACCTAAACCACTCAAGCCATCATGTGTGATGAACTTTGCCTTGACTACTTTAATGGCACATTGATAAGCTGAAGAAACATACAACTGGAAAGGAAAATATATTTTAAAGTACTGCTGAACACAGTGAGTTTCATGCATTATTTTACTGATGTGCATTTCATGATTATTTTTAAACCTATTTTTATGTATGACTTTTCAGGCTCTCTCCCCAAGCAGCCAAGTTAACTAAGGATGAAAGACAGTGTGCAAGAGTTGGATTTGACAACAGAGGCAAAGTCGTGATCGGGAGCAGCAACTGCCTTATTATTAACAGTTCCCAGATTTGTGCATGCAGCCCACAAGTCTGCTCACTGTTCATCACTCCAGTTGCAAAAAACAATTTCAGATTGTTCTAGACCAATTGTGAAGTTGAAGAGAATTTCCAAATAGACACTAGATTTAATTGAACTGATATGCAGGTTAAGTTCTGGATTTTTGCTTCTAGGTCAGGGGTGTAGAGGGAGTCATCTCCAGGTTTTGCAAACCTTAACTGGGAAAAGGTGATTGGAATGTCAGACTTTCATACCAAGACGGCAGAGCTCCTTGGGATTCAGGTTGTATGACCAAGAATGAAAGCAAAGGCTGCTGAGTATAGAGATTACGATGTGGAGGTGCCGGGGTTGGACTGGGGTGGACAAGGTCAGAAATCACACGACACCAGGTTATAGTCTGTAACAGGTTTATTTGAAAACACAAGCTTTCGGAGCGTCATTCCTTCTTACATTGTAACACTCTCTAACACCTGAAGAAGGAGTGAGACTCCAAAAGCTTGTGTTTTCAAATAAACCTGTTGGACTACAACCTGGGCGGGGAGGAAAACCTGCCTGAGTGCTGCTCTGTCGTGTTGAAGCTTCAAAGGAGTTAAACTTGAAATATGCCTCCTTCATTCATTCCTCTACCACTCAAATACTTTCCATGCCCTATTCATGTTCTCTCACGTACCTACCTACTTATGGACCCCTCCTGAGTCCATGTCCACATGGGCCCCCCAAACAATCCCTATGGCTCTCAATTTCCCTCTCAGTCTACATATGCTCCCCTGCTTAACCTCGCAGCCCCACATTACGTCCATGCCAGCCTGTCCCCTTCTGCCTACCTTATCTGGCCTTTTATAGTTTCTGTATCAACTTCCTATCAACCCCTGTCCCATACAGACCACCAATTTCCCTTGGGCCTAACATGCCAACATACATAGTATCGATTATGGGTAGATGTCAGGATCCATGCAGAGATGAGATGAAATAAAGTTACATAAGACAAAGTACTAATCACCATTGCAACTTCTTTATATTTAAAAAGGAACTTTATCTTTCATAAAAATCCCTTTTACTATATTTATATCACTAGAACCAAATAAAGACTTTTAAGAATGAGATTTAATTCGTGTTCGCAATCCCTTATATTAATAATTTTTGGAATTCATGCCCCATATTAAAAAGTATATAAGTGCCTGTAGCAGTCAATGAAACTGAGAAGTGGCTGACAATTCAGTGTGTAAATGAATGGTTGTGTAATCAAGTGGTAGAAATAGTCAGGCTTATGTCATCAGACAGAGCGAAATACCAAGATGACATTTCTTTAAAAATTCCAGACATTGTTTCCAAAGACTTAAAGGCAGAACTTTTAAATGCCAGGACAAGTTGACAACTCCCTATGACAGATACCCTTTTCATATTCAACAGGTTCTTTTGACAAGTCCCCTTGACATGTTTACACATCCTTTTGAGAGATCATCTTAACTTGTTTAACAGGTCTCTTTGACAAAGGTTTCTGTCAGTTGCAGCACTTGATATTTTACAGCTGTTTGTTTACAGTTCCCCTCAGATTGACAGTAATGAGTTTACTCATTATACACATTCTACACACATTTATATATCCTTGCATGATTGCAAAGGGCACATGACTGAAGGTGACCCAGAATCAGATCCAAAGGGGTACCTTGCCTGTCAAGGTAACCTTAGTTATCAAATTGAGTCCATATGTTGAGACCTGCTCTTACCACATCTAATCTACACATTTCGAGTTTCACATTCGAAGGTGACCAAAATACCACTTCAGTAGAGGAAGCTGTGATTTAAATGGGCAGCTGCCTCCATAAGTTATGGAGCATGAAATTTGCCCTACTCCCATTCTCATCCATGTCAAAATCAGAAGTGCCGTGTTCAGCGTCTGGACTTAAGATTTTTGCTGTAACATTGTTGGCTCGGAATTTGACTGTAAGTATCAATTTAAAATTAATCAATGATACAAGTAGTTTTCCTTGTCCTCAAACTATGAATCAACTGCAAAGGGGTAAGAAGGCATGAATAACTGATTTGCAAATGAATGCTCTGAGCATTTAATTCTTTTTTTCTGTTTACTTTGCTTAACTCCATCATTTCTAGAGGCTTTTTACAGCACATACATTCCACGAGTCTAAAAAAGCAACAAAGTCATCTCGTGCTGCCACACTATGCCATACTAAATCAATTTCAGAATACAAACCACTAGCTTTATATAAGAGAAGCAGCAGAAAGGTGATTAGAAATTTCTGAATATCTGGGGAAGGGTTGATGTTGTGACAATGTTGCTGGATTAGTCCTCCAGAACCTCAGCTAATGTACTGGAGACATGGAATTGAATCCCACCAGGGTAGAAAATAATATTTAAATTCATTTTTTAAAAAAGCAACCAATATAACAAATATCTATTGTCATTACAAACCAACTGGTGCACGAATGCCCTGGAGGGAAGCAAAACTACTGTGTTAACCTGGTGTGACTTACATGTGACTCCAAACCCACAGCAATGTGATTGACACTGAACTGCCCTCTGAAGTGGCCTCTGTATCTTGCTAGTGCAAAGTCAAAGGAACTGAATGAGATGGACCCCAGAGGTTAGTTAAGGTTAATAGATTAATTAATGGATTAAGAGTCTAGTGATAATACCATTAGGTCATTGCCTCCCTAAATTGGGAGAGCTGTGGGATGAGACTGGTCAAGCAACAGCCTGACATAGTTAAACTCACCGCAATCACCATCCCTAGTTATGTCCTGTTTCATCAGCAGGAATGTTCTATCAGTGGTGATGATGCAATGTTATACAGTCAGGAAGGAGCTGTCCTGGGAGTTATCAACATTGACTCCGGACCCTATGAAGTTTTACAGCATCAGGTCAAACGTGAGTCAAGAAGCTTCTTGCTGATTACCACATATTAATAATGAATCAGTACTTGTCCATGCTGAACAGAATTTGGAATCAACATCCACCACCAGGAGCGGCTCTGTACCATAACTACTAACTAAGCTGGTGAGTCCTTAATGATATAGCTGCAAAACTAAATAAAAGCTGAAAGAACTATGGAAGCTGTAAATCAGGAACAAAAACAGAAGTTGCTGGAAATGCCCAGCAGGTCTGACAACATCTGTGAAGAAAAAAATCATGGAGTTAAAATTTTGGGTCCGGTGACCCTTCCTCAGGGTTCATTTGTGCTAAATTGGTGAGACTTTGAACAGATACAGTAACTCAAGACTGAGACATCCATTAGGCATGTGGGTCTTTAGTATCAGCAGCACTTCAGTCAACCACAATCTGTAACTGTGTAGCCTTACCCACCATTCCCACCAAGTCTGGAGATCAAACCTGATTTATTGAAAACTGCAGGAAGGAATGCAAGAAGCAGGCATGCCTAATAATGAGGTGTCTACTTGGTGAAACTACAACACAGGAATACTGTCTTGCTGAAAATAGAAGCAGCTTGCGATAATGATTTCCATAACCAACAGATCAGAGCTAAGCTGCCATGTTCACTCAAGAATGGAGGTGCATAATTAAACAAGTAATGGGAGGTTGAGGCTCCACAAATACTTCCATTCTCAATGATAGGAGAGTCTGGTGAATAAACATAAAAGATAAAGCGGACTCTGAGATCTGGACTTTTCTTCTTTTCTTGCCTAACTCTTTGCTCGTTAAAATCTTTAATTCTGGTTTTTGTACCTAAGTGGGTGCCAGTGAATGGTGACTTTGTGCACTTTTCGTTACACTTATGTATTCCTATACTTAGCACAAGTGACAAATAAATAAATCTAAATCTAAGTCTGAAATAGACGATCCGTCTTCCCTCCTCTGAAGTCTCTAGTACCATAGATGCTAGTCTTCAGCCAATTTGATTCACTCCACATGATATCAATAAACGGCTAAAAACACTAGATACTGCAAAGGCTATGGACCATGCCAACATTCTGGCAATAGTACTGAAGACTTTTACTGCAGAACAGCTGCACCGCTCACCATGTTGTTTCAGTACAGCTGAAACACTGGCATTTATCTGACAATATGGAAAATTGTTCTGTTATATCCTGTGCAAAAAAAAATGCAGGACAAATCTGGCCTGGCCAATTGCCACCCGAGTTGTCTACTCTTGATCAAAATATCAAAGTGATAGAAGGTGTCATTAACAACCAACAACAACAACAACAAGGTATCATTAAGCTGCACTTGCAAAGGAATAAAATCTTCAGTGATGTGCAGTTTGGTATCACTTAGCTCATGTTCTCATTATGGCCTAAACATAGACAAAAGAGCTGTTCTCCATTGGTGAGGTGAAAGTGACTGCTCTTAACATCAAGATTATATTTGAATGAGCCTTACATCCAGGAAATTCAGCAAAATTGGAATCAATGGGAATCAGGGAGAAATCTTTCTGCTAGCTAGAGTCATCCAGAATTGTACTGGTAAATGTTAAGTAATATTGTCTGGCACTTGTGTGGCTGGACAATGGCTATCACCAACAAGAAATTATTTAATCATCATTCCTTGACATTCCTCAATAATGTTACTATTGCTGAATTCTCCCACTATCACATCTTTGGGGGTTACCATCGACCACAAATACTATAGCCACAAAAGCAGATCAGAGGATAGGAATTCTGCAGTGATTAACTTACTTGCTGACTCCCCAAAACCTGTCCATCAACTACATGTCAGGAACAATATTACCTGTAATTTTTTTGTTTGTTGCTGTGCAGGCTGTAGAGGTCTCTACATATCAGTGACTTTGAAAAGCGTAGCCATGCAGCTCAGAAAGATCATTGGTCAAGAGTATGATAGTATATCCTCCCGCTTGCCTGGGTGAGTGCAGGTCCAATAAAACTCAAGAAGCTTGATGCCACCCAGGACAAAATGGCCTACTTGATAGGCACCCCACCCACCACCTTCAACATTCACTCTCTTTGCCATTGATGCACAGTGGCAGCAGTGTGTGCCATCTCCACGTTGCAATGTAGTAACTCACCAAAGCTTTTCTGGTCTCACCTTTCAGATCCAGAAGCTCCACCATCTAAAAGGAAAAGAGCAGCTGATGCATGGGGAGACCACAAGATCTGCAAGTTCTCCTCCAAACCACATACCATCTTGACTTGAAATTACATTTCTATTCTTTCAGTGTCCTTGAGTGAAACTCTTGAGAGCCCTTCCAAAGAGTACTGCAGGTGTCCCTACAACCCAACAACTGCAGTGGTTCAAGAAGATAGTTCACCAGCAACTTTCCTTGAACATTATGGAATGGGCTATAAATGGAGGTGTAGCCAGCACACCCTCATTGCATGAACAAATAAAACATTCTATAATAGAGAAATAAGTAATTAATAATCAGTCATTTCCTCAGTTCATTCATTTCAAGGGCACTGGAGGATGGGCAACATATGCTGGCCTTGCCATTGATGGCCACATGCCTTGAAAGAATAATTAAAAACAGCACTTCCCTTGAACATAGAGACAAATGGATAGAAACATGTTCATTTTCAAGATAAGGCAGAGATTCTGAAGCACTTAGTGCCTTCATGTTTAAGGCCATGTGTGTGCCCGGAGAACTCCAATCAAATTGACAATGACCACATGATTAGTAGATTAGCTTTCAACAATAACTTCTAATTAATGGTTGTGGATTAGTCCCAAATTGGGTATAACAAGAAAGTTCTTAAAGCCTTTTCTTATTTCTTTCATTTATCCTGTAGGCAGTTGAGTGTATTCCTGTGTCAGACTGGGATTTAGATTAATCTAAACTAACCATTTTTAGGGGGCACTTCTTGGGTCAAATAACCTGCCTTAGTGAGTCAGATTCCCGTCAGTGCAAAAACTGGAGGTGTTTGGTCTGAAGCAAGGAAAGATTTCCTGTATGCAAGCTGGATTCTGGATATCCATTGTAAATACAGGGTTGTGCTTCTGATAAGTATAGCTTTTTATATATTTTGAGTCAGTTAAATAATTCTTAGTTGTTAGATGGGTGTATTGTTTATTTTAAACATACTTAATAAAATTTGATACTATTCATTAACACTGCATTCTCGTCTTGCCTCTTGGGTTTGTCTCAGCCAAATTTGAAGGAATTCTAATTCAAAGCTTTTCCCTCAGACCTGCATAACTGAATTGAACTCATCTAAATTATCCTAACATACTTTCCAAATGACAAACTATATTTAAGGAAATTATTTTATAATGAAAACGTTGAAAGATTTTTAGTATCTCATATTCAAGTGATATTCCCTCTGTTAAATATTTGTAGCATGCTGATAAATTTTGCAAGCTGCATATAATGCACAAAGCACATCGAAAGGAGATACCAGTAATTTCATCAACAGACTTCTCAAACTCCATGCAACAAAACCATCCATGAAAATGTACATTCTAACCATGAGGATAGTAATGCTGGACACAATCTGATCATCAACACAATCAATATCCACACTTGTGTATTCTCAGTGAAGGAGTTACTGCATTAGTGGACAGTCGCGCTATCCTGGTTAATTTTCTCTTCCTTGGTCTATGATGTCAATAACAATTCATGGAAATATCCAGCACAATAGGGATTGTGCTGTAACAGCTCTTTGAAAGAAGTGTCCAATTCATCTTGCTCCTCTGATCTTTTACCTGAGGTGTTCAAATTGTCTCTTTGCAGATACATATCTAATTTACTTTTGGAAGATATTCCAGAACATAACAAGTCACTGAGTAATAAAGTTTCTCATCCCAGCAACACATTACGACAATTACTTTTAAATCTGTGACTTTGGAATACTGACTGACTTGATAGTTCTCACTTGTTTACTCCATTGTGACTATTTGTAATTTCATTTATTGCCTTGGATAATTGAGTGTAGATGAACCAATGCATTATATACTCTTATATTAGTCACTTTAAATGATGAAACTTTTCCAAATATTCATGAATGTAAACGAGTTTTAGGTTAATCTTGTATGTTTAGTTTGTCTCTCATTGGCTGAATGGAGCAAGATTGAAAGTGAAATGGCACCCTGAGTGAATAATTGTACAATGGGTTTGAGAACAAGACAGAATGGGAAATTTGGTCAAGACACAGACTTGACAAGTTCAGAAAGAGTCTACAAATTAATTTTTAACTGGATCTGAGAAAGAAAAGTGGCCATGTTTTGTGTGATCCTTCATTGCAGCATTGGAGATGATAGAGATAACATTGCAAGCAGAGCTTGAGATCAGACCCAGAAAGAGTATAGCTTTGAACAAGCCAATGATATAATTAAAAACAATCAAATGGGCAAAAACTAGCATTACCTTCTGTGACTGACAGACATAGCAAGAAAGAGGTCTAAAAAAACCTTCAAAAAAACAGCTTGTTGCTGCAATGGGTCACCTGCTTTGGAGACATGTTTAGAAATCTGTCAACATTTAATCATAAGAGAGGCCCTAGTTCTTGGGACATTTAAGCAATCAGTGTCATTTTAATATGCATCATTGCCGAGGGGTTAATAGAAGTGTACTACATTCAGTTAATCAGCAACCAAATTGTTGTGTGCTAGTAATATCTGCACCAGAAACCATACACTGTTTAAAGGGTCCTGAAAACAGGCATTAGGTAGGTATTGTTTAAAAGCCCAAATGCAACTCACAATTTAGGGGTCTATTTCCTAATTACCACCATTTACACATATCGGAAGCCATTAAAATGAATATCTCCTGAATTAGCACTGGAGCACGAACTTAGAAAGGGTTTTTATGCAATGCTGTTTATAGTCCTTAGGCTCACATGCCAATGGAATCTTAGAATTCCCACAGTGTGGAAGCAGGCCATTCAGCCCACTGAGCTCACACCGACCCTCTGAAGAGCATCCCACCCAGACCCAAACCCCTACTCTACCCCTGTAACCCGGCATGTTCCGCGGCTAATCCATGCAACAAATGCATCCCCGGACACTAAGGGGCAATTTAGCATGGCCTATCCACCTTATCTGCAAATCTTTGGACTACAAAACAAGCCAGAGGGATCATTAGTTCTCCCAAAGTGGGCATGGTGTTTTCTGTTCAAGAAAGTACAGTGGAAGAGAAATGTCTTGTATCTGTGGATGAGGTAATGTAAGAGGAGGGCACTGAAGCAACAGAGGCAAACGTGGAAGGGGCATGCTGAGGAGGTCACAACATGAAATGCCCTCTCACAGATCACTGCACTGGCTGAAAAGGAATACGAAGGTAGTGGTGTGAGAATCATGAAGAAAGAAACTGCTCTGCACTCTCCAGATGACAGTATTCCTGCTTCCTATCCATTACTGCAATATTGCAAACACTGCATTGGCAAGCAGCCCAGACCCTTCAAACCCATGTTGAGATGATGCATTCTTAAGTGATACCATCATGGCCAATAGTTAATGATAGTTTATTGTGAGGACAGCTCAATTGCCCTCTTCAGATTCACAACATCCATCCACCTTACTTGCTTCAGACTCTCAAGATATGCTTTGTAGAGGACAAGAGCAGTTAAAAGTGTAAATGGGATAGTATATCCACCAAGACTATGCATAAGGATAACTTCTACTTTCATTTACAATTTAAATATTTATAAGAATAATTATTTGTTTACTTTGGTATAAATAAGGTGTGATTATAGAATATTGAGCAGTGGGCAAATTGGTGGTTTTCTTCATTTCTCTTTAATGGGAAAAAGGCTGAGACGGATGAGAACAGATGAATCCTTAATTCTGGCAGGTAAGGCATATGGTATGTAGTGCTGAGCCTCAAAGATGTGTAGGGCAGATGATGGTTTCATTATGAACATATTGTGCCAGCTTCCTGTGTTGTTAGGACACTCAAGCAATAATGCAATGATATCACAGAATTATGCACATCATCGAATATAAATGGACAGGGTAGAATAAGTCAGAAGACTTTAGAAGAAGGCTGCAATACTATAAAGTGAGAAAGAGTCTTAGGAGGACAATGACAACTCACAAAAAAGATGTATTAATAATTACATAACATACCTATATGTCAGAGACTACTTAAAGTCTTATGGCATGGACATAGTCTCCTTGCCTATGGGCCAGAAAGGAATGGCTCAAGATCCATCTACTTCAGGTGCATCACAATATTTCTGAATAGGTTGATTAAGAAAATCATTTAAGGACTCCTTGTGGTGCAGTGGTAATGTGCCTACCTCAAGGCCAGAGAAAGTCCTACTTGCTCCAGAAGTGTCACAACATGTCTGAACATGTTGCTTAAAAGTGTCTAGAAATCAGAGCCTGGTATATGCATGGTTTCCATGTCTAGAAGTGTTCATTGTATAATAAATTGCAATACTTTGAAGTCTAAACCTGAAGACAGTTTGTGTTTTTACCTACTTTGCAACTAGTCGACAAAGAACATAAGCTAATAGTGTAACATTAAACCAATGGATGAAAGACCATGAATAGTGAGCATTCATCTGCAAGATGTGCTACTGATTCAAGCTGCACATTGAGGAAGTGGAATGCCTTCCTGTTCCAGGAAACCCCCAGTTTAAAAATGTCCTTGATTATGCAAAATCCTGGTTGATTTCTGGAATCCTCTGCATCAGACTTCTCTAATATCCCATTAGAAATTAAATGAAACACTAACCCTATATGTCCACCCCTAAGGAGTAATGTGGAAGTATGGAGACCTCCCTTATGCAGAAGTTCATGAAACATTCAGGAGTGTTACCTTTGGTAACCTGAAACTTTTGGTAGCATAGAAATTAACAACTTCTATGACCTCGACTGGCAAGGCAGTCCGAGCTGTGTTGCAACATCTTGATCTTCATTTTCTTTCAGCCACAGACGTTGGTGATGACCATAAAGATAAAGCACCGACATCTCATGCACCACTTTGGGGTGGTAAGACTATTGGGGAGCAGCATTCATCTCTGATGCTGCCTGCTGAGAGCCCTCCTTACTCTCCAGTTTCTCCATTTTGTCTTTACTCCAGCAGTTCGTGCTCTTCTACCTGTCCTTATCTCCTCCTCTCATTTCTCCCTGTGACTAAGGGGGACACGAGCAAGTGACCTATGATCAATCTCACCTTTACTCTTGATAGTTCCCATAAGGTTTCCAATATTTAGAGGCTGACTCATCCTGTGGATGGGCATCATTAGAGAGGTTTAATCTCCTTTATCAAGATGGTGCATAATGCTAAAAGTGTACTAATGAGGTGATATAGCTCTGCATGTGTGCTCTCAATGCAGGAGATAGGGAGCCGGTATTAGAAATGAGCTATTTGCACATGTGCCATTGCATCCAGCATTTCTAACACTTCATTTCAGCAAATAGCCACTGTGAGTGATGCAAGTCAGAACATAAACTCATTGTAGTTAAACAATACATTAGGTCATAATTAATTAGATTATAAATATTAAGGTTTTCTGTGTGTTGAAGCTTAGCAATGATTGATATTCCATGGCACTCTGTTTGCTGTTCTGTCAGCCAGAGTGAATCTGAGCTATTATAAGGACATTTTTATAGATGCTATCCGCATTAAACAATTGTTCTTGTTGAGTGCAGTCCCTATTATATTGGAAGGCGTTGCAATTATTTGCTGTCATGACAAGATCCCGAGTGAGGTCCCCCAGTGTATTTTGGTACCAGACAAGCATTCCAAACTGTTAAACTTACTGGTGAGAGGAATGAATTAGTTTGCCTTCTTTATTCACCCACCCCCTTGGTTGATTACAACAAGGTTCATTCATAAATAGTTCCTTCCCTTATGAATAACTTTCTCCAAGACCCTACTGAATATGTTTTCAAAGGAACCAATTTAACCAGGGTCTCTCAAATTAACAAGAAGAGTGAGCTTATTAATTACAAATGTGACAAGAATTGTTAACACAATACACATCCTTACAGATGAGAAATTAGAATCAAGTCCTAAAAGATGAGCTGTGTAGAGGTAAATGAACCAGTTTCTGAATTGTTCAGGAAGATTGCACAATCGAAAAATTACAGCCATTGCAACGGAGTTACGTGGTAATGCTGACATTGGTGGGTGAACAGTTCACTTCACAATCCTTAGTTTTGCAGATTGTTTCAGGTTCTGTAACTCTGAAGGCTTTTGACCATGATTGAATTCCAGAATTCAGGGCGAAAGAGTGTCATTTGTTGTCTTGTGTTTTTATAAACTGGATTGTAGCAATTAGAGGAGAGTTTATCTAAAATACATGGTATATTCCTTTGAATGTGACCTCCATAGCACACTAATGCCCAAATTCCAGCTAGTACACAGCAGAGTGTTCAGTCTCACTAGTCCACTTCAGTTGAGTTTAAACTGGCTTCTGAACCCTGTTTTTGTGAATTCCTGGAGGGTAAAACAAATAATGTGTGCAAGAGGTGGCTTTCTGCTGAGATTAATGAGATGTCAGTCCGTTTCATTATCTCTTATGAGGTTTCTCCTTATGCATTAACAGGGAAACTTCAAACATGTTTCACATACTATTGGCTTCACACAGGACTTTGTCAATCACTGAAGTTAAATTCACAGTTAAAATCCATAAATATTAGGGCTTCTGATCCATTGTCATTACACTGTACATCAAAGCTAAGATGATGTGATTTATTTGATGCTCGATAGATGTTCAAAGGCATCATTGTACTTTTGCAAATGTGCACACTGTGCTCCACCTACCAGTGGCATTGTCCAAAAATGCATTCTTGCAGTTCAACGTTCAATCTTTGACATAACAGAAACTCTCCATTGCCAAAGCTAACATATAACAGTGCGGTAATAGCCATACAGATATCTTTCTTGTCCACACAACTTTGAACCAAGTTAGCCATTAAAATCTCCCACTTAAGCACTAAAGAACCAATCGTCATTGACAGACTTTGGTTTGTTAAATCAGATTTGTTGCAATAAATTAATCTTGCGATCTTTGTAAGAACCGTACATAACATCAATTTCCAAACATATTCTAGACCATTAACCAACAGTGAATTTGGAAGGAAGAATCAGGTTTGATGTAATATACAGACTAACATTTCTTAAAATTAACTGCATTGGACAAACTAGAACATCTTAACCAGGTAACAGGAATAAAATATTAAAAACAATGAAAGTGGTTAGGGCACTAATGACAGCTGCAGTCTTAAATCCATTTAAGGGGCAAAAAGCTTGTCTAAATGCCCACTGTTTTGTATTAGTGAATGACATTGAAATAGCCAATTCCCAAGCAGAAAAAATTCAATAAGGAACATTTTAACTCACTGGTTTTCTTATATTCTTAAGAAATTAACTGTACTGCACTCTGCTACATTTCCTAACCTATTAAAGGTACTCGATAAATTACAATGGCAGACCATTAATTGAATCAGGTTGTATTTTAGTATAAGCATCAATGCGAGCTACAAATTTATGAAGAAAATCAATTTTCTTCACTTTACTCACCCAGCCCCTAAAATGATGCTTTCAGAGCCCAGAAAGATGAAATCATCTTAGCAATGTTGCTTTTGGAAACTTAATGTCAGGAAAAATAATCTGCCTTGTGGTCAGTACTTATCATTGATTGCACATGAATGAATTATTACTTCCTTTATGAGCACAAAATAACCAGGAACAAGAAAATGCCATTTGGAATTCTGAGACCAATCTTTGCTACAGAACATGTCTAAGGTGTACTGACTTAGGTCTCGGCAAATTTATTTCTTCTCCCAAAGGCGTGTTCAGTGATGCAGCTCAATAATCTGTCAATGCTCATCAGGACTCATGGCTGACAGATGGTCACTGAGGTGATATCCAGCTCTTGAGACAATTATGCTCTAGTGTTAATCAACATTGGTCAGGCTGAAACAAAAGCACAATAAATGCATGAAAAGAATAAAAAGATGTTGCACCTACAATTTGTAATTAGAACACTTAAATATGTCCTGGAAAAGTGCAATTAAATCTGAAAAATTTAATTTGCATGTCACAATATGACAGGCTTCAATAGCCCTGTTGTAAAACTGCATTAATAGAATAATAAGTTTACAGCATAGTGAGTCACACTATACTTGCTCCAAAAGTTTTCATTATACTAAAGGGGACAGATAGGATGGATTTGTCAAAATAATATTTGCATTGGTTGCCCTTGAATTGAATGGCTTTCAGAGGGCAGGTAAGAATCAGTCACATTACTGTGCATCCGGAATCACATGTTGGCCAGGTTAGGTGATGGAAAGCAGATTTTCCTTCCCTATATTCGTGAACCTGGTGGGTTTTTGCAACTATTGATAGTGACAATTGACATAGTTACCATTAGATCAGATTATTTTGATGCACAGATGATGAAATGATTTCAAACTTCAGCATCTGCTTTGATAGGATTTGAGCATACATTCCCAGAGCAGTGAATTAGGTCTCTGGATTACTAGTTCAATGACAATAGCACAGTGTCACTACTTGCCCTACTTCTGTTGGGTACAGAACCAGGAGAACTGTCAAAATTAGAACCAGACCTTTTGGCAGTAGGAAGCATTTCTGCCCAAAGAGGGTGGCAAAAGCTTAGAACGCTCTTCAAAGTTGCAATTGAAACAAAATCAATTGTTAATTAAAATTTGAAGTTGATACATTTCCATATGAATGGATACAGAGCAAAGGAAGTACGTGGAGTTTGGTCACAGATCAGCCATGATCTCTTTGAAAGGTAAAACAAGTTGAAAAGGTGTACTTTCACTCCTGTGCTCTTATGTGTCCAGCACTTTGATGAAGCAAACAGGAACTTATGGTACAGATTCCTTCTCATATATTAAGCCTGATTTTGCTAAGATAAAGCACAGTTTTAGAAGGTAATAAATATTTGACATCTCAACAGGTCTTGACTGATGTTATGTGTAAATACACATGCTAAAATTTTACAGATTCTCCACTGGTGGTTTGGCTGGCAGACAGGTCGGAGAGGGGTTGTGTTGATAAAGTTGTCCAGATGGCATTCCTTCTCACCACAGACTTTGCTGTAATTTTACATGGGGCAGGCCCAGTCACCAACTGCTTCATGGCTGCATCTGAATGTGGTCTCAGTTTGGAGAATTTTGCGATTGGCGTGGTGGTGGGGGTTTGGGGGAGTGGTGGTGTTGGTGGTGGGGTTGGGGGTTGTGGTTGGAGTTCAGGAATTGGAGAGAGAAGCCCGACAGGTCAATCTGCTTGGTTCTCAGGGTTATAGGTGCGGACTCCTTGCACAAGATCTTCTTTTCCATTCCATGCACCAAACCCATCCCCTAGAAGGTGTTCCTGCCCTACTCTCTGCCAGCTTCTCTATCAAGACCACTATCCCACTTCTCCCTGACACCCCTCAGGGCTTACCTTCCCCCTCCACCATGAGATGCTCCGCCACTTAATTGGTCATTGACTTAGAATCTGAGGACCACTTGTAGCCCGAGTTCTGGGCACTAGGGCTACTGGGACAACAGAGGTGCTGGCTAATCTAATGTGGGACTTCTTGCCCGGGTGACGGACAGAAGCCCTGTACCCAGCTAATTAATGCTCCTCAGAGTGAAAAATGGCAGCGAGGCTGTTGTGATTGACAAGGATACATTCTCTGCTGCCTTCTGCCCATAATCACTGGTGATTATATAATATACCAATGAAAGGATTATCTTTGAGTGCCATAAGTTTGTACTAATGAGTCAATCATAGGCAGAAAGTAAAATTGTCACAATACATTACTTACAGCATACAAAAAAGTGACACAAATCCATTCAATGTTCATTTAATTGGAAAGGAAAAAACGACTTCATTTGTGATATTATATACATCTTTTGTTAAAAAAAAAACACCAAAAAGTCAATCAATTAAAAGGTGGTCTTCCAGTTGATGAGGATAATCAAAACCTGATAGATTAGATCTTATGCCTTTCTTACATTTAGTGAAGTGCTGGATCGTATCTGAGCCATCATTCTCTTCTATCTACACATCCATTCTTTACTTCTGCGCATATTTCAGTCAGAAATGCTGGCTATGTCTCAGTCTTTCTCTCAATCCATGTGACGTGTTGTACCAACACTGAAGCAGATTACAATGTATGTAAAATCACCAGATGTCAAGTTGAATGAGTCATAGGGTCATACAGCATAGGAATAGACCCTTCGGTCCAACTAGTCCATGCCGACCATAATCCCAAACTACACTAGTCCCACCTGCCTGCACCTGGCCCATATTCCTTCAAGCCTCTTCTATTCATGTGTTTATCTAAATGTCTTTTAAACATTGTAACTGTGCCCGCATCCACCACTTCCTCTGGAAGTTCATTCCACTCTGTGTAAAAAAAATTGCCCCAATACCTTTTTTAAATCTCTCTCCTCTCTCTTTAAAAGTATGCCCCTTTGCCTTGAAATCCCCTATCCTAGGGAAAAGACACCTATAGCATGGGTGTTTTTATAAAGTAACAGAAATCTGAAGTCAGCCTGTCTCAGGAATAATGACAACTCCAAGCTCTTGGTTCCAAACCTTGAATTTTGGTGGTGACACCAGGTGGATGTACTTTGGTAGATCAGATATAATATTTTCTGGTTTCTATTTATAATTCACAAGCCTGTCATACGTTCAATATCCAGCGCACAGACAAAGAGTTAGCTCCCTGCGGAGGCTGGAAACAGGAATAGTATGTTTTGGTTGATAATTAAGTATCAGGAGACCCTTAACTTTGAAAGAAATTTCCCTGCTGTTTAAAGTTTGAAAAAAGGTAGCGGTCCACCTGGTTCACTCCATTTTGTCTTTGAAATGGTAATAAAACATCATCTGGTCTTTCAGCCTGATTGTCTGAGAGCTGCAAAAGTTTAATTTGAAAGCTGTGACAATGATGAATACTTGTCTGAGTTTAAAAGCCACAGAAATACTTATCTCAGCAGTGGGCCGTATTCATATGTTAATTGTTGGATATAAAAGGTTATTGAAGGAATATCTATCTTTGATATTGCAAGTGAATAACTGTTTGCTTGTTTTTCCACACATTAAACTACTTGAGGGATTTTCTCCCCCAAATGGCTTTAATGAACAAGAGGATTTTGTTTTTAGGGTGAAGTATATTTGAATGACAAATCTGTTAGATTATTAGAAACTACCTTCTGTCCATTCCCCCTGAAATGCACTGGGACACCTCACTCCCTCCATGCCCCTTTCATTCCCCTTTGTACCTCTTTGCGATGTATTGTCTAAATAGTACACAAGGTGCATGGGGAGCATGGAGGTGGAATGTCATTGTGGAGTCAGGAGTGTGGGAAATAAGAATGATGTTGGGACCTGAGCTGTCATTTCCAAGTGCTGAAGTGCACATTTTAACAATCCTGCCTCCACACTCAAAATCCTCTTGCTTAGCTGACCGTGCTGACCAAAACTGGAAGCTAAAATATGAGAGTGGGGGAAGGGATTTGAAGGCAGGGTCGGGTGACAGATGCTAGGAATGGATCTGAATCAATTTTCCCCGGTCCTAGACAAAATTGCACTCATAAACACTTTAGGTTCGATTTTCAGCATATGATGGAAGCGAAATAGGATTTACAACGCGAATAGTTTGAAATGATTGCAGCTGTTTCAAATTTGCAGTGCCTTCCTGAAGCCACATGATTCTTGTACTGTTTTTCCAGGATATTGGAAGTAACATGGATTGCAACCTACACATCACCTTCACCTCACGCCCATTTAGAGTTCAAAGGTTCTAAAAAATCTTCCATGTTGGTGAGTTTTTGATCATTGTGGAAAATCTGCTAAGGGTTGGGACCATTCTGACAACTGAGTGTTAATGTAACTATTAGGTTCTGCACTATAATGTGAATGTATTGGGAGGATGTGCCAACTGACCAGTGCACTGTGGCACAGGAGGCGATTCAAGACAGGGGGAGCAAAAAGACAGGTGGTAGCTGTGGGGGATTCTATAATTAGGGGAATAGATAACATCCTTTGTAAGCACGATTAAGAGTCCCACATGGTATCTTGCCTGCCCGGTGCCAGGGTGAGGGACATATCTGACCGACTTGAAAGGAAATTGGAGAGGGAGTGGCATTAGGACACAAGAATAAGGGAACTGAACACACGGTTAAAAGAGTGGTGTAGGAAAGAGGGTTTCATTCTCGTGGGGCATTGGCATCAGTACTGGAACAGAAAGGATCTGTACCATTAGGATGGTCCCTACCTGAACCGAGCTGGGGCCAATGTTCCAGCAAAAAATGTAAATAGGCTGGTCAACAGGACTTTAAACTAGAAAGTGGGAGGGAAGGGAAAGGGATAACTCCAAGAAGTATAATGGCCAATGGGAAACAAAGCAGCAGGTTAACATCTGTGTGGTGGGGTTGGGGGGGTGGTGTGGGGGGTGGCGTTGTATTCGACTGTATGGAAAAATATGAAAAAAAAAATGAAAGGAAAGGAAAGCCCAGGAGATGTTATTAAAGTCACCAGCATGCAAAATAAGACAGTGTTTGGAAAGGGTTAGGAATCAAACTTCAAGCACACTGGACAAATGAATGGCAATGAAAAGAGGAACAGTCAATACAGGACTGAAGGTGTTGTACCTGAATGCACGTAGGATACGAAACAAGGTAAATGAGTTTGTGGCGCAGATCGAAATTGGCAGGTATGACTTGGTGGGCATCACAGAGGCGTGGCTACAAAGGTATCAGGACTGGGAGCTAAATATCCAAGGATATACACCTGATCAAAAAGACAGGCAGGTGAGCAGAGAGGGGGTTGGTGGAGTTGCCTTATTAGTAAGAAATGAAATTAAATCAATAGTAAGAAATGTAGCAGGGTCAGATGATATAGAATCTATGTGAGCAGAGTTGAGAAACCGCAAAGGTAAAAGAAAACAAAACCATAATGTGATTTATATACAGGCCTCCAAACAGTGGTCAGGCTTTGGGACACAAAATACACCAGGAAATAGATAAACCATGTAAGAAAGGCAATTTGACAGTGATCATGGGAGTTTTCAATATGCAGGTGGACTGGGAATATCGGATTGGTAGTGGATTGCAAGAGAAGGAATTTGTGGAATGTGTATGAGATAGCTTTTTGGAGCAGCTTGTGGTGGAGCCAATTAGGGAACAGGCAATCCTAGATTTAATGTTGTGCAATGAGGCATACTTAATAAGGAAGCTGAGGGTGAAGGAACCCTTAGGAGGCAATGACCATAATGTGACAGAATTTACTCTGCAATTTGAGCAGGAGAAGGTAGAATCAGATGTAATGGTATTACAGTTGAATCAAGGCAGAATTGACTGGGAGAGGAGTCTAACAGGAAAGACAGTGGAACAGCAATGGCAGGAGTTTCTGGGAATAATTCAGTAGACGTAGCAAAAATTCATTCCTAGGAAAAAGAAGCATACTAAAGGGAAGATGAGGCAACCATGGCTGACAAGGGATGTCAGGGACAGCATAAATGCAAAAGTGAAATTATATAATGTGCCAAAGGGCAGTGAGAAGCCAAAGGATTGAGAAGTTTACAAAGACCAATAAAGGACAATGAAAAAGTAAATAAGAAGGGAGAAGATTAAATATGAGGGTAAGCTAGAGTAATATAAAAAAAGATTGCGAGAGTTTCTTTAGATATATAAAGGGCAAAAGAGATGCAAAAGTGGAATATGGGCCGCTGGAAAATGACGCTGGAGAGGTCATAGTGGGGAACAAGGAAATGGGTGAGACACTGAATAATTACTTTGCATCAGTCTTCACGGTGGAAGACACATGTAACATCCCGAAAATTCAAGAGAATCGGGGTGGGGAAGAGGTCGGTGCAGAAGTGAGTACGGTGGCCATCAGCAAGGAGAAGGTGCAGGAAAAATTGAAAGATCTGAAGGTGGATAAATAACCCTGGACCAGATGGACTGCACCCCAGATTTCTGAAGGAGATAGCTGAAGAGATAGTGGAGGTATTAGTGGTGATCATTCAGGAATCACTGGAGTCAAAAATCATTATTGTAACCCTGTGTTTAAGAAGGGAGGAAGGCAAAAGACGGGAAATTACAGGCTGACTAACTTGACCTCGGTTGTTGGTAAGGTTTTGGAGTCCATTGTGAAGGATGAGATTTCTGAATGTTGGAAGTGCATGGTAAACTAGGGTGAAGTCAGCATGGTTTCATCAAGGGGAGGTCATGTCTGATAAATCTGCCAGAATTTTTTGAGGAGGTAACAAGCAGATAAGACCAAGGAGAGCCAATGGATGTTATTTACCTGGACTTCCAGAAGGCCTTTGTCAAGGTGCCGCACAGGAGGCTGCTGAGCAAGATAAGGGTGCATGGTGTTACAGGCAAGGTACGAACATGGATAGAAGATTGGCTGTCTGGCAGAAAGCAGAGAGTGGGGATAAAGGGGTCTTTCTCAGGATGGCAGCCAGTGACTAGTTGTGTTCCACAAGGGTCAGTGTTGGGACCACAACTTTTCACTTTATACATTAATGATCTAGATGAAGGAACTGAGGGCATTCTGGCTAAGTTTGCCAATGATACTAAAAATAGATAGAGGGGCAGGTAGTATTGAGGAGGCAGGAAGGCTGCAGCAGGATTTAGCAAATTTTGAAGAGTGGGCAAAAATGTGGCAGATGGAATACAACGTGGGAAAGTGTGAGGTCATGCACTTTGAAAGGAAGAATAGAGGCATGGACTATTTTCTAAATGAGGAGAAAATTCAGAAATCTGAAGTGTATAAGAACTTGGGAGTTCTAATCCAAGACTCTCTTCAGGTAAACTTGCAGGTCGAGTCAGTCATTAGGAAGACAAATGCAATGTTGGTATTTATTTTGACAGGACTAGAATATTAAAGCAGGGATGTATTTCCGAGGCTTTATAAAACTCTAGTCTGACCACATTTAGAGTATTGTGAGCAATTTTGGGCCCCATACCTCAGGAAGGATGTACTAGCCCTGGAGAGGGTTTAGAGGAGGTTGTTGAGATTGATCCCAGGAGTAAAAAGCTTAACGTATGAGGAATGCGTGAGGACTCTGGGTCTATGCTCGATGGAGTTTAGAAGGATGAGGGGGGATCTAATTGAAACTTACAGATTACTGGACGGCCTGGACAGAGTAGATGTTGGGAAAATGCTTCCATTGGCAGGAGAGACTAGGACCCAAGGGCACAGCCTCAGAATAAAAGGAAGACACTTTAAAATGGAGATAAGGAGAAACGCCTTCAGTCAGAGAGAGGTGAGTCTATGGAATTCATTGCCACAGAAGGCTGTGGAGGGCACATCATTGAGAATATTAAAGATCAGATGAAGTCTCCTGATGAAGGAGCAGCACTCTGAAAGCTTGTGATTTCAAATAAACCTGTTGGATTAAAATCTGGTGTCATGTGACTTCTGACCTGGCACATGAGGAAAAGGTCTCTTATGTATTCAAAACAGAAGAAAACACCACTTTGAATCTCTAATGTAATGATCTGAAATGATTAAAGAATTCATTAAATTGGAAGAAGAAAAGTTTTTATAATAACTTACGTTCAGAAAAATGAAATAACCACTTGCTCCTGGGATCCTTTGACGGACAGGCTATCTAGTGTAATTTGGGAGTAAAAGGTCATCATTTTTTTCTCAGTTTCAATACGCTGAATTGCGTCAAGGATTCATTGAAAGGTCAGTATTACTGCTTGGCTGAGTTTCAAAAGGTTCAGAACCAGTGATCTCAGCAGAACGCTGTGTTTCCATTTCTTTGACAGTAATAATTATCTGCCTTTGATGTGGTGAGCACATGTGCTTGTTTAAAACAACAGATTGACCATTTGAGGGAATTTCTATTTTTTGAGTGGCTTTTATGACTGAAATTTTTCAGCACAATGTGTGTCTGAATAACATGTCTATTAGATTGTTATAGAGCCAGCCCACAGTGGATACTAGGTGAACAGTTATGGTTAATGCATGGAAGACGTGGGAAATAAGGAGAATGAGAGGTATAGAGAACTCATGGGATGTATGAAGGAAGAATGGAACATGAAGATATGGAGAGGTAGGAAGAGGGATAAGGGAATTGAGTGCTCATGGGAGGTATGAGGGGGTATGATGTGAATATGAGGAGCCATCTAAGTAGTCCACTTCAGCACCTGCACTCATCCCCATTGTATAATGGCTCGCAAAAGACTGACACCTTCCCATAGACTTCTCTCAGAGAGAAACGTATGGTGGGAGAATGGGATTCAGTGTCAGATTTGGATTTTGAAACTTGGAAACAGGCCTGACTTGCAGTTCCTGACTCCACGATGAAAATCTGGGACTTTTTATCAGATTTTCTGTCAATATATTATCTACTGAATGGGACAGTCACAATGGGAATGTTGTAAAGTTTCAGTTATAGTCATAGAGTCATACAGTACAGAAACAGACCCTTTGGCCTAAACAGTCCATGCCAAACATAATCCCAAACTAAACTAGATCCACCTGCCTGGTCCTGGCCCCTATCCCTACAAATCTTTCCTATTCATGTACTTATCCAAATGTCTTTTAAACATTGCAATTGTACCCACATCCACCACTTCATCAGGAAGTTCATTCCACACGCGAACCACTTTCTGTTTAAAATATTTGCCCTGCATGTCTTTTTTAAAACCTTTCTCCTCTCACCTTAAAAATGTGCCCCCTAGTCTTGAAATTCCCCAACGTCAGGCAAAGACAGCTACTATTAACTCTATCTACATCCCTTATTATTTAATAAGTTTCTACAAGATCGCCTCTCAACCTCCTGCGCTCCAGTGAAAAAAATCCAAGCCCATCCAGCCTTTCTATATAACTCAAACCTTCCATACCCAGCAACAGCCTGGTAAATCTCTTCTGAACACTCTCCTGGTTAATAATATCTGGAGATAGAATGTTAAGACACCTCTTCCTGTTTCTAAATCTAAGTGCATTGGACCAACCAAGTACACAGAATGTGTACACTTGGAAGGGATTCCTTACAATATTCTTTCACTAATTTGAATGGGAGGAATTCAAGCAGTTCCATTTACAGGGGTGTGGCCTGTCCAAACTTCTGATATTCACTGTATCTGGGAGATCCTAGGTTTATTCAGTGATTTTCTAGCAAATCAACATTTATTGCTTCTTACGATTTGCCTTTGAGGAGCAGCACATAGATTTCACACAGCTATCTGAAAATCTTGGCTAATCTGTTTCTACCTAACGGTGATGAATTATACTGTGCAAAAAGCACATTCTGCAAAACCATGGGTGGAATATTATCACGGTCTGAGTGACGTGGGCTTTGGTAAGATAAGTAGCAGGACTGGGTGACAAGTGCAGCGAGGTTCATCTTGACAGCAGGAACAACCCATGCCATTTTTCTAGGTTTTACAAAAGCAGTGGGACAGAATTCTCTCTAGGCAGCAATGGGCAACCAATTGATGGTTACTGCTGATTGTTAAAAGTCTTGCTAAGTGAAAAGACCAGGTGCAAATCTCTCTCTGAATCATGGTGTGAAAATTCATCTTAAATAACATCACCCAAAATCTAATGAGCAGGCACTAAAAGTGCAAGGGTATCTTCAAGTTGAAGAGATAGAGGCTTGGGTCACAGCGATGTATTCTCTATTTCCTCTCAGACAATTTTCTGCTCTTTATCACTGATGTCAGCTGAAAACACTGGCTTCAAGCAGTTATGATAGCAACAGAGGCCTGCAGATTCTAAACACACCATGATAATAATTTACGTACTTTTTCAAGGTTGAGTTGTCCATTATTTTAAAGCCTCAATATAAGATAATGCTTCATAACCAGTTCTTTTATTATCTTCTTAAGAAAACGAGCTGGCAGATGGAATAGGTTTATTCAAAAATTATGCTCAACAACTCATAGCTTTAAATTGTGACAAAGGCAGCCTTAATTTGTGTTGTAGCTCTGTGGGTAGTGCAATTTCAAATCTTTCCATCGGCAACTTTGAGTGCATCGCAGATTCTTTGTTCGAGTGACACCTCAGTTCTTTTAATTTAATTGGACCTCATGTTATCCTATAATTTGCCAGTTTTCAGACATTTCTGCATCAGTTCCTGATGTGTTTGCACCCGTGTTTTGGTCAATTCATCTAAATCATTTTCCCCTCACTAGCTCACTGGAACCTTAATTAGGAGGATTTCTCAAAACAGGAGCAATTGCACCTTCAACTACAGAATGCGTCAATGTGACAGAAAAGAATACCATATGGCTTCAAAAGGATTAGATTAAAAGAAAAACATCAATTCTTTATTTATACTTTATAATTTGTGAACTTATTTTAATATTCCGGCACTAAATTCTTGTGTCTGTTGTGCTATTTAATTCAAATGATTTGATAGTTCAGGATTTTAGAGTGAAGAAATGATTTTGATTTAGCAGGAGCAGATTGTAATTATACCACTTTTGTCAAAACTAGAGAAATTTACCTCAGGTTATGACTTTTTCTCAGTCATGGTGCGAATAAGAGTCATTAGTTCCTCATAACCAGCTTTAATAGCACTGTTTCTTTCCAAGGATCAAGGATAAGCATTAGAAGAAATCTCTTTTACTTTTAAGTATGTTTCACACAATGATGATTAGTCTCAATTAAACATTTCCTTCCAGCAAGTATTTTTAGATTAATTAAAATACAAACACTGACTGTTCTGACAGTGGCAAAATAAACGTTTAATTTTCAACTCCATTATCAGATTTTAATACCTGGTTTCTTTCATGAACTCAAATAGATAAACAATGAATTAAGATGGCCTCAGTGTTCGCTTAACAAGGCTGAAGCAAGCATCATGAAACCATCATGAAATAAGATCCAGTCTGAAATGAAACTAACCTGCTACCAAAATGACTAATCAGTCATCCAGACCTCATGGTTAATTTATACATTTCTGGAAGTTTCTTTCACATTTTGGAATGAAAACCTTACCTGTGGATTAACCAGCTTGAAACTGAAAATGAAGTCAGGCATGGGAATATACAAATAAAATGCATTTCAGGCAATAGCTTTTGGACAGAAAAATGAATTTATAACAGCAGAGCTGAAAGATGTCCTTTTCCTTTTCATTTTTTCAAAAGGCAATGTCCAATGAAAAGTCAAACAGAGAAACATCCATTCACTGAGAATTCAAAAGGTTCTACAAATTTTGCCACTCTGGAGGATACAAATTATCAATTGAACAACCCTGGTTACAGGTTGAAGTTAACACCTCAAGGAATTTTCGAATATTCTTTCTGTATTTGATGCTCTTCCCTTTTTAAACTTTCTGCCTATGTTCAATGTTGTGGTGTATTATTATCCTTGAGTTTAGTCAGCAACAAAATTCATCCTTCTTTAAGCCAAGAAAACCTTGTAATTGGCTCCTTCATGTTTGAACGAGTGAGCAATATTTCAATTAAAGTGTGATATAATGGTGTGCTAAAGAGAATTAAAAATCTTTGTAGTGGCCAAACAAAGGGGATAAAAAGAGGGGAGTTGATCCGCCCCTTCTCACCACTTATAAAAAGTCACACAACACACACTTGCTTGGTGATATTGTGATCTTTCACTTTTGCTTTAAAGTAAAATTGAGTATGTAATTGAGCAATATTATAGAGCGCAAATAAAACTCAAATCAACTCAGATCTGGTCAGTCAAATATTCCACCTTCCACAAATATTGAAGGATAGACACTGTTTAGCACTTTCCAAACATTGGCAGCCACCTCTCTATAAAAGCCATCATTGACGAGATGGTCCAACACTGGTCACCTGCACCAGCTACAGCAGTGACTGTCTAACAAAAAAAACCTCTGTAACTCAACAAAAGTTTGAGTGTCCACTAGCTTTCATCACCACACTCCTCTACTACTGTGTAAACTGGACAGTATGCTCAGCAACACATAAGAGTAAAACCTGAAGTTCCACAAGTGTTTCAGTGCACAAATGGTCAGCCACAGCAACACAAAGTAATTCATTAGTTGTAAGTAATCTTGGAACAAACGGAGATTCTAAAAAAAAATCAATATGTAAATGCAAGCGTACATGCCATGTTTCAGAAAACAGGAGCTTCATATTTTTTGTTAAGCTATTCACTAATGAAGAAAGGGAATCACTGCTCAAAGCAGATATGACAAACAAAATATTGTGCATGCTGGACATCTGAAATAAAAACAAAAAATGTTGAACGTACTCCACAAGTGATGCATAAATATTACCTCAGGATCTGGATAAACTTGATAGATGAGGGCTGGATACCAAACAAGTCCAAACTAATGAACACTTTTTGAGTTCTTATATGTTTCACAAAGACATCAGAATTTTCCTCTTCAGATTCCAATTCTTTTTGATGTGTCATCATCTGACACCACTGATGATGGAGTCGAGCTAATAGCATAACAGTTATTAATCTTTTATGCTGCACCTCTTCCCATGCTAACTCTTAACCATTGTTTTGGCTGACCATTTTTTTCAGCTCATCCACTTTACAAATTAAATGTACATCATTTCAAGTTTTAGTGCTCAATAAGGAGGATCCTGATTGTGGATTACATAAAACACTTGATCATACACAAACATCATCTCAGTACCACACGTGACGACAGAGGTTGGGCTAAGCTTAGTTCTGGATGGGAGACGATATGGATTCAACAGTGGCCTACCCATTCTGCAGAGAGACACCAATCCAGTGGGAAACATCATGACTACAAAGGGAGTGCTGCGATGTGGAAGATGGAGAAGAACGTTGGAGCTAACACAGCCTTGTTTTGACTCGAGTTTGCACTCCATCTGTGGTGGACCATTGGTCAGCGTGTTGTCACGCAGCAGGTGGAGAATGGTGAAGAGTTTCTGTGGGCCATCAAAATAAAGAGAAAGCTCCATAAATTCCTCATTGACAGGGTCAAAGGCCTTTGTAACTTCAAAGGCAGCCATTTAGAAGTTACCTTGCAGTGAAGATCATGACCAATGTGCCACTTGATGGACAGATTATACATTGTCTCTCCAAGAGGAGTTCTTCAGCCAAAGGAAGGAGGCAAATGTAGGAAGATTTTTGAAATGACCTTTGATGTGGTTGCCAATGGAATCATTTTTGTGTTTACTGATGCTGCTACCAAGAGGTGGAAAAGACCCATTAACTACAACATCACTCTCAACCCACACAATGACAGTTAGCTGTGCCTGCCAGAAGTTAGTTCAGGTCACTAATTCTGCCTGATACCAGCAGTAAATTTATAGGAGGTTTTTAGACACTTATTAATTAGCTAAGTTAAGGCAATCACTGTTAGCTTATACCCTATACTCATCTGTGTGATAAATGAAATCTCACACAAACATTTTCTCATGTTGACAGCCTGAGTTTCATCCAGTCCTGTCAACAGGTGAGTGGTTAAAATGAAGGTTGGACAGTTTGCACTTCATGCATAACACATACTCGTCCATTGCCATTTGAATCATGTTACAGGGGGTTCTCAATAGCATGTGTTCTGGCAATGCGATTTGGCTGTAACGTGACTGACAAATAGGGGATCGCTATTTTCAAAACGTGAACTTGTGTTGGCTATAACGCAATTCCATCAGTGCACAGAAGAGTATGTGTGTTGACATCAAAATTAATTGATGAAGAAGACTACAACTTAGATCAAATTTTCAATTTGGAAGAGACAGGTTTATACTGGAAGCAAACGTCATCAAGAACCTAATTTCTATGAATGAAGCACACTCTCTAGGCTTTAAGGTGGCAAAGGATCATATGACTGTGTTTCTGGGTGCCATTGTCAGTGGAGACTTAAAGCTTAAGCCTGTGGTGGTGTACCACGCTGCCAACCCCCGACCCTTGAAGGGTTACCTTGTCTACTCTAGGTGTCTGCTTTAGGTCAAGTAAAAGAGGTTGGATGATGGGGCAATTTTCTTCTGCCCTTATTGTTGATGATTTTAGAAAGCATTACAGGAAAACAAATTTGGATTTCAAGATTCTCCTTATCCTGGATAATGGGCCAAGCCATCCTCCCACCATTGGTGAGCTTTCTGAAAATATCAAAGTGCTATTTCTATCCTCAAACACAGGCTTCCTCCTTCAACCCATAGACCAGGGTGCTTTTAATTGCGATTGTGATTGAGAATTTAGAAGTCGAAAGATGAGCAACAATGAAAGCTTTCCTCAAACTGAGAGCTCATGTCAGTTTCTTCCTGTTGTTATTTCTCTCCCTCATCACTCACATGAACACAATGGCATACACCATATTGCTATCATAGTTGAAGCTGTGTCACGCATTTAATATTTTAACAGATGTTTCTCTTCCAAACAAGCCAATTTTCAGCAGTATTTCAGTCTTTCTCCTGCCCTGTCAGTGACTGCTGATGGAAATTAGCAATTTTACAACCAAGGCACTTTTTGGGAAGTTTTTTTTCTGAAGAACTTTTGAGAAGAACAAAGGAAAGTAGAAAGAAATAATGATAAGATTGGCAAAGTGCTAAAAGGATGCATGGTTTCTCTTATTCATTCACGGAATGAGGGCTAGCCCAGCATTTTTTGCCCATCACTAATTGTGCAGAGGGCAGTTAAGATTCAACAACATTGATGTGGATCTTTTGTCACATGTAGGCCAGACCAGGGAAGCATGTAGGCAAATGCCTCCTGTAAGAAAGCTTTATACTCAATTTTATCTGCTTGCAAAGCTAATTCTGTCATCACATCCTGAGTCCATTTTTAAGAGTCCGCTTCTTTTGCTAATTTCAGACAGGCAATGAGGAAGGGAAAGAAAGTGATATCTTTAGCAGACAATGGTGATTTGGAGACTGTGATAAGGCTGTGCTGCCTTACCCAAACATCCAAAATGCTGTTTTGAGAGTTGCCAATGGGTTGCTTTCTGATTTTTCTGACAGTGGCATGTGCATTGTTGTATCTGAACCACTTTCTGACTGGGTCTCCAAAGGTTAGCATTGGGTGGAGCTGCAGAACGTAGTCTTCATCTCCTCGGACCATGCTTGATGTCTGTCTTCTCCTTCACACAACCCAGGCAGAGAGGATGCTCTGGAAATGAATTAAAAATTGTGATTAATGTCTAAGAAATATGCACTGTTTTGTATAATCATCTACTATTGTTATGCTAGGGATAATGCTTCTGAATACCTGGATATCAATGATGTGGAAATACCTGAACACCATAACATTGCTTTCATGGGCCTAATGGATTGCATGGTGGCTATACTAGCATCCTAGACTCTGGGGAGTGTGGCAACAGTGAAGGAATATGTTGCATTATCATTCTATCATTTTTTTATGGGGAAAGTGTGAGGATATTTTCTATGTGAATGATGCATCAGTTCTCTGTTTGCTGCATCTGTACACTGCTGATTTATCGATATTTCTGATTTCCCTTACAGTGGACTGGAAGGACTCAAAGGAATACAACATCAGGACAATTGTGATCCACGGTTGAAGTGCAGTCCTTGATGTCACCTTGTCAACTGATCAGTTTGTAACGAATATCATAACACTCTCACTTCATAAACCAACTTAAGGTAGAAAGGCAGTTCTCTCCTATTGTCTCAAATACCCACAATGAAGTTTAATGTAAGCTAGTGAGTGCTACCAGAATTTCCTCTTTCTGTTCACATCTCTGGAGTAGGCCTTGAATCCACAAACTTTTGATTCTGAGGCGAGAGGACTGCAATGAAACCCATCAGCAATAAAGTAATGGCACTGAGGCATCATTTATGTGAGTGCACTGACTGCTAAAACAGAAAGGTCGCTGTGAAATCATGCACAGCATAAGACAGGGGAAACAAACAGTGAAGTGCAGGTACATATCATTTTCAAGCCCCATATCCACATCTGAACCCTAGGAACAATAGAAAACTGAGTGGAAACTCAACTCCATGTTTCAAAACAAAAAGAACTCATAATTAATTAATCTCAGTAAATGCACAATGTTTCTCCTTGTGATCATCCAAGAATTCTAAATACATCCTCTACCCTATTGCTCTATGAAGTGATCAAGTGAGCCTTCACTTGCTTTTAAGGTCAGTCACCCAATAATTCAATATACAAATATGCAAGCTGCAATCTACTGCTTAGTGAAGTGTTTATCTAAAGTTATAAATGAAATGAATAGTCTTGTTGATCAATATAAATCATCAAATCTGTTAATAAAATATTACTAAGTTCTAACAGATTCAATTCTGTGTTCAAGCTTCTGGTACAGACTAAAAACGCATAAACATAACCCTATCGCAATCTGTATTATGATGAGTTCAAATTATATGCCAATAATTTCCACCTTAAAACGGTGTTCTATTATTCTGTATGGACAGTATTGATATATATACTGCTGCACTTATAATTCATGCACTCAAAGTAGACTCTTACATTCTTCCCTTAATGTAGTCAAAGACATCAGCAGCTCCAGATATGGCAGAAGCAAAAGGGAGTTGGTCCTTTAATTTATGAGAGAAAAAAAATGTTAGGATAAATTATGCATTTAGGAGTCCTTCATTTATTTTGGGTTTTTGGAGGCACTCACAGTATTGGCAGCCCAGTCCAGAATGATTTTCACCTAAAATAAGATCTGGATGGACATCTCTTAATTTGCCCAACTATCTGCTGTTGTTAAAATGAAAGTTTGCTTGGAACGACGAGGAAAGACCTGAAGCAATTACATTGAATGAAGATCGTAATGAGTTCACTGCTGGCAAATTCCTAGTGAAACAGATTTTAATATTCTCTACGCAAATGCATCTTCTACCAAAATCGTACCGTGAGGCAAAATATTCAGAGGATAAATATCAGCCCGAGGTTTCAGAATAAAACACTGTTAGATATAAAAGGAAATAAACTTTACTGGCTGCCAATGAAGAAAGAGAAAATCATTGATAGTAATTAAGAATCAAGCAACCATGAAGACAGCCCTGACAAATATTACAGTGCAAATACTCATGTAAACATTTTGGAGCATATGTTTAAGAACACTAATCACAAGGCATGAAGACAGCAAAACTCTGATTAGCATGAGATATAATTGCAGAGATTTTGCCATGATTACCACCACAGCACCACTCCCCCATTTGATTTCTGCAGGATAAAATGAGGAGTTACATATTTTTCTTTTATAATGATGTCAATCGTCATTTCATTAATAAGCCCCCTGAGTTTTTAATGCAATTCGCTCAGGCAACATAATGGCTTAAAGATGCTGCATGCGTTTTTTGGTGCAAATGTAATATGTTCATCGTCATCTGTTGGATTATTTAAGCATTTTTAATAATTGACTGATGGGTAATTCAGTGCTCTGTTTGTGTCACTTCTCATCTTTACCTGGTCCCTAGCACAAATGCTATGAACATTTAATTTGGGCTGAAGCAGCTGTAACTGTTCATCCACTTCTGTGTATTCCAGTGTTTCTGACAAAGTCACAGGAGCACTTCAACATGCTTCAAGGCTTTAAAAGAATATAACTTGTAGCTATTTTTTACCCTTGTGGCTGGTTGCTGACAGCAGGATCAGTACCAGAGACTGTTTGGAAAATGATACCAAGTTAAGAACTAAGCTTTCTTTGAATGTCTGGCAAAGTAGTGATGAAGGCTTGTGATTGAGCGAAACACATATTTAAATTCATCTTTGACTATGCCATCCATTATTAGTATAGCTACAGGATGGGAATGAAAGGGGTTGCATTGAACTTAGCTTTTCCAAGCAGGAGAGTAGTGGGAGGAGGGATGGAGATGGTGTTGGGATAAATGAAACCATCCTTTACTAATGTTTCCCTTTTTTTAATTGCTTGCTGCTGAAAGCCTTGCATGTGTCTGCCAGATAAGGACAGGGATCAGATTCAGTTCCATTCATCTCTCCATGATTGAACAACCTACTGTTGTATATTCATGCATGAACAATTGTTGTAAAAATAGCAGCTTTCTGCTACCTTGCCCTTCAGGAAATTTAAGCAGAATGAGCCATTGGAAGGGAGAAAGTTCCTTTAACACTGACATCATCCATGTTTTTAATTGATTTAATGATTCTAACAGCTGATAAATTATTCACAAAAGGAATGTGTCCACTATATGAAATCACAGCAGATTTTCAAATCCAGATTCATATCTGGAACAACAAAATTAAACAGCAGTCCACAACACTAAGAATATTTTCTTGGTTAAAAAGAAAATTCAATTTCAGTATACCTCACACTTTCCAATATCTATTCACCCTTGCTCAGGATATCTTGTCTGAAATCATCTTGTTGCCACTTTTCAACAATGTGATTGTTCCTTTTCTTTCCCTTGGTTTTTGATTTATAAAACAAAAATAGTTTATGGCCACAAACAACTTTCTGCTTGCAGGCAAATGATTTATTTACAGGTTTTGTCTGACCTAATTCAAGATGCCATCATAACACACATGAGGGTGATAAGGTTGGTGTTTAGAAGAGAGAAAAGAACTTTTCTACTTTTCTTCTATATGTATGTGTGGCACTCATGACCATCAATAGATCACTTTTCCTTCATCTGTGGCCAATGATCATTTCAGAGGCTAGTTAACTGTGGAGATTTCATAGAAGCTGAGTGCTAACTTAGAATAGTTAATTGTATCATATGTACTGACCAGTCCATCCACTGGACATTGACTCAGAATTAAAGATCATCTACGTAATACTTTGCTTGCTCTTGCTAGAAATGGATAACAACACATCTAAGCAACTCTTTGAAAAACTAGGCCACAGCTGGAAAAAATGGAAAACAAGCAATTTTCGAAGCTCCCCCCCAACAGCATAGATTCCATTGTATCTGGATACAATCATTCAAACTAAATTCAAATGTAGGAAGACAATTACAGTGATTTGCTCATTTCAAATGATTTGTATGACAATAATGAACAAAGTCTTGTCTTGTTCAAATGTTGATGTTCCATTCTGTACGATACGGGCTCATCATTAGCCATGAACTGCCAATGAGGAGTCCTTCACCAGTATGCACTACCAAGGTAATAACTCATTGACCAAGCAATCTTTCCCTTCTTAGATAGTTTTAATTAACTTGTTCAGAAATGTTATGATATACCTCTGGAGCAGCAGGGACATGAACGCAGGTCTTCTGGCCTTGAGGCAGGGAAACCAGCACAGCACCAGTACAGCCCTTAATTGTATAAGTATATCATGGTTCAAAGTGGGAGGTGATGACATAGGGTAATGTCAGTAAGCCAGTAATCCAGAGGATAGCATTCTGGGGACATGAGCTTGAAAGGAAGGAATTTGAGTCAGAACCAACTGTGCTATGCTTTAATTACAAAGGACTAAGGGTAGTACTGGCTGCAGTGGTTAAGGAGCTCAGCAGCAAAGTAGATTGAGGAACAATGGTAGACATTTAAGAAAATAATTCATGGCCTACAACAAAGACACATCCCATTGAAGGAGGAGGATTCTAGGCAGGGCTAGGCTAACCATTGTGAATGAGGAAATGAAGGGTAGCATCAGATTGAAAGAAGGGACATATAATATGCAAAGATTATTGGTAAACCAAAGGATTGGGCAGGTTTTAAAAACCAAAAGAAACACCTCCGAAAGAACTGCGGATGCTGTAAATCAGGAACAAAAACAGAAGTTGCTGGAAAAGCTCAACAGGTCTGGCAGCATCTGTGAAGAAAAAAAAAATCACAGTTAACGTTTCGGGTCCAGTGACCTGCATTCTCAGGAAGGGTCACGGGACCCAAAATGTTAATTCTGATTTTTTCTTCACAGATGCTGCCAGATCTGCTGAGCTTTTCCAGCAACTTCTGTTTTTGTTTTAAAACCAAAAGATGACCAAAAACAAAAGAATATAAAATTTAAGGGTAAACTTGAAAGTAATAATTAAAAAAAAGCAGCATAAGCCTCTTTAAATTAATAATAGAAGAGAGAAGCCACAATGAATATAAGCCCTTTGGAGATAGAGGCTGGGAAAATAATAATGGGGAACTAGGAAACAGTAGAGGAGCTGAATAAATACTTTGCTTCAGTCTTCACAGAAGAAGACACGAATAGCATTCCAAAATAAGAATAATCAAGGGGCCAAAGGAGAGGAGGAAATAAATAAAGTAATTATCACGAGAGAAAAATTGCAAACTGAAACTAATAGGGCTAAAGACTGATAATTCCCCTGGGCCCAATGGATTGCATCCTAGGATATTCAAGGAAGTAACTACAGAGATCGAGGATGCACTGGTTGTAATCTTTTAGGAATCCTTACATTTTTGAAAAGACCCAGAGGATTGGAAAAATACCAATATAACACTTTCATTTAAAAAGAGAAGGAAATAAAAACAAAGGTAAATATACGCCAGTTATCTTAATACCTGTTACCAGGAAAACATTAGTGTCTATTATCAAAGATGTAATAGCAGAGCAATCAGAAACACATAATATGATCAAGCAGAATCAGCATGGATTCATGAAAGAGAGGATTCACCTTACTCTGTTGACTAAACAATCAATCTGGTTGCTAGGAAGATTATTACAAGGTACAACAATATATGAAAAGCAGTGGATGATGGAAGTCTGTGCAGAGAGAAAAACAGATGATATCAGGTCGATGGCAACTTACATTTATAAAATTGACTATAATGACGTAAAATGAATGGGAATTAGTGCATGATAGGTTATGGGCAGCAGATCTTGTGGTAATGGAAGGTGGAGAACAGGTGGCAGGCTAGGACAACATCAGCGTAGTCAAACACAAGCAGATCAACTGAGGGAGGGTGATTGGCAATATTATAGAGCAGGACGTAGGTGGCTGTTGTGAAGGAGTTGGGGTTGGAAGTTCAGCTCAATGTTCAATGACAAATGTCTGTGAGTAGTTTGGTTCAGACTGAGAGCAGAAGGAGGATATAATTAGAAAACGTTTTTGAATATGTTGAACTGATCTCTCTCTTCCTTTGTTTTCCTCTCTCTTGATTGAACACAAGCAGAAACACATACATGCATGAAATGGAATTGTAGATTGATAAAGCACAAAAGGTGACCATTCAGCATATCATTGCTGTTGACTCTTTTGAAAGATTTGATCCATTGATCTGCTCTTTCCCCATAACACTGTCAGTTTCTCTCTCCCCAATTAAGTATTTATCCAATTTACTTCCGAAAGTTACTATTGAATCTGTTTTCACCGTTGCTTTAGCTAGTGCTTTTCAGATTATATCAATTAACCCATTCCCTTTAATCTGTTACAAAAGCAGAAATTGCTGTAGAAACTCAACAGTCCTAACAGTATTCATGGAGAGAAAGCAAAAGTTGGAGAGAAAGCGTTTTGGGCCCAGTGATCATTGTTACAGATTTCTAGCCTCCATAATCCTTAGTCTTTTTTTAAACCTTTAATCTGTTCTCTAATTACTGATGCTTCTACACTAGAAATGAATTCTCCTCATTCAGTGTATTAAAACTGCTGATGACTTTGAACATCTCCATCAAATCTGCTCTTAAACTTTCTTTGTTTTAATGCAGAACAGCTTCTCTCACTGTCAGAAGGAAAACCCCAAATTAATGCTCTGCATTTCACCTGAAAAGTGAATGTTTTGATCACAATATTGTAGCCAAGAGCCAAGATATTTTTCTATCATTTTATCCAAACAGACCATCAGTCTTAAAAAGTGGAACATGCAGTTGATGTGTTTCCTTGGCCTAAGGAAATTCAGCTTGTTACAGGAGGTTGAATCCATGAAGTAAGAGTATTCTTTTACAGTAGTGTTTATTAAACCAGGAGGAGCTGAAGTATTTCCCATAGGCTTACCAGTAAATTCCACCCCTCTCCCCACAACCCGTCTGCTCATATCACAACTCTCACTTCCATGAAGGCTCATTTCCTAGCCACTGTTCACCCAGCTGATCACTATTTATTCCCTTGCCACCTCTAACTCTCTCGTTGTCAATGCCTGAATTTGAGGATGACAGTATCCCTCCCATCTTTCAACTAAACATGCCCACTCTCAGTTTGGCTGTTGCTGCAGTCTTCCACCGAAGACTTTCCTGCCTGATATGCAGCTTGACTGGCAAGTGGGCTGCAACACTTTCAGAATCTCTTAAGAGAATCTCTCGGAATGCATGTCAGAGTTAAGAATAAGACTGTTGGTTAAGAGGCACATTACACCAAAACCCATGTTTAGTATTGCATTTGAAGAACTAACGATGTCCTCTCATTTTGTATCTTTTTATCACTTTTCTTCCAGTGCGGCATACTGCAAATCACTATTGCTGGAATTGTATCAAATGTCAAAGTGGGTTTTTTTTAATGTTAAAGCACAGTACTCCAATTTACCAGACTTTCAGACCAATTGTGATTGAAAACACGAATCAGGTTTCAGTACTAAGCAGGAATTATTTATTATAGCTAATTACACTATTGATACAGGTAAACAGAGTCACAGAACTATAGAACCCCATATGTGCAAATCGAGGCCATTTGGCCCACTGAGTCTGCACTAACGGTCCGAAGATCATCTCAGACCCACTCCACCCCCACCCCGCCATTCCTGTAACTCTGCATTTCCCATGGCCAACCCACCTAACCTGCACATTTTTGTTCCATTGGAGGAAACCCACGCAGACACAGCGAAAATGTGCAAACTCTACATAGACAGTCACACAAGGCTGGAAGACCGGGAGACACCAGTCCCTTATTTTCTGTGTAAGTCACAAGAGGTCAACATCTACCATGGGGATCATGTTATTTGCTTTCAAAACTGCAGCCACTCTTTCAAGCATTGGTCCTTTCTCATTTCAGTCCCCAGTTATTAAAAACATAAAACTAAAAAGGCACTGTCCTTGCAAGTGTCATCACGTGAAGTATTCACAAGCCTGAATCAAATTAATAATTTTCTTACCTACAGAACAATGAACCTGCGCAGGAGGCTCTTAGAGAAAATAATCAATACATAATACCTTCAAAACTAGTGGAAAGTTTTGGAACAATGAACTGTTTACCTCAGGAACTAAACAAGATGAAAGGTGAGATGTGTGCAATGATCTTTGTCACCATGAGCTACTGAATGCTGATTGATGTGGACTATGACAAAATTAGTGGTAGAATCAGATGGCAAATCTATTGTTTATGAATATTCAGAGCAGTGAGATGAGGTCCTCATGAGGCAGCAGTGAGTTGCACATTAAGGGGAACTGGTAATTTGTTGAAAGCTTGCGACTCACCTCATCCATATTGCGCTTCGCATTTTAACAAATGCATCAAATAAACCAGATCACAGGAATTCCCAACATGGTAGTCAGAGCAGATACCTGGTGACTTCAGTCACTGCTCACTGTGGAAAGCCTCCTTGTTGCTTAGCATCAACAGCATCTTAAGGCATAATCCATGGCCACCATCAGCCAGACTCGCCTTGCATGCATGGACAGCACTAACCTCTCAGGAACATCATGACACCTTTCCCATTCACTTGCAGGTCACTTTAGAAACACAAAGAATTGCATTACAGGACATATCAACAACTAGCATTGAAAGGCTGCTGCAAGGACATTGCATACATCCATCTCACAGAATGGATCAGGCTGCATCTCAGGGCTGTTCGTTTGCTCCCTTAGCACTTACTCCCTAAGTGAGTTAGTGCACATGATGTGACCAGCACCAGTGGAGTAGATGATGGGGTTACTGAACTCCAGTTCCACAGCTTGGACCAGACTGGGGGTTGTGGGAGTCTTTCTGTATGTTTAACACATATGACTGAGGGCTTTGGACCGGAACTCTGATATTAATAAAAAAAAACAGCAGCTTGCCTCTTTATTTCATCTGTAATTAACGAACCCCTAACAAAATTATTTTCTCAAGTATCACAGATTCCAAGCTGTGCGCTTCGGTGGTTTAGTTTGCATGTCATTAATTACAGAAGAACAGGCATTCTCCTACTTATTAACAGTTTGTGGCTATATTGAAGGAAATTACACTTGTTCCTTGTGTAATTAAAAATACTGACCTTCGGTCCAAAAAACCCAGCTCAGATTTTGGATTCAGACTTAGCGAGCCTAGGGGCTGATATTCCACCTTTCTGTATTGTCTGGATAGAATGCGTTGCCCAATTGGAACTAACAATGAATTACATCATTGATGCTGAGAACAAGGGAATTGGAGTAGACTTATGAGAAGGAGGATGACGATACTAGGGAAGAGGAATCTGTCCTTGTGGGTGACAAACTCAGCTGTGTCGGATGTTTCAAGACAGACAGGACCAGACTGACACCAGGTTCCAGTCAATGTGGGCTGGGTGCAGAAGATCATCGTGGACACTACAATAGTCATTGGTCCTAATGGCTGCATTTAGATTTCCTTGTGGGGGCAAACTTCACACTTTATTGTTTTGCTGAGAGCAACATGGCTTTATGGCTATCCACAATGTTGGTGAGAGGCAACACCAGATTGCCCAGACATGTTTGGCTACACGACAGCCTTTTAAAATGGTGTAAACACCAGGGATGCTGGTTTTTATCTTGTCAGATATCCGGTAAGTGGCAAGTTGTTTCGGGAATGGTGTATGACAAGACAGGCATAAAAATGGATGTGAGAGATGTCCACAGTGGCAGAGTCGGTCATTAATGAGGAACAAAAACAAAGTTGCTGGAAAAGCTCAGCAAGTCTGGCAGCATCTGTGAAGGAATAAACTGGGTTAACATTTCAGGTCTGGTGATCCTTCCTCAGAGGAACGTTAACTCTGTTTTTTCCTTCACAGATGCTGCCAGACCTGCTGGGCTTTTCCAGCAACTTTGTTTTTGTTCCTGATTTACAGCATCCGCAGTTCTTTCAGTTTTTATTTGTGTCATTAATGAGTTGTGTTTGGTGAGAAACCCCATTAGTTTGGTAAGAATCCCTCCAAAAAAAACTTGACACAACTTGCACTTTGTCAAAAACAAGGAGATTCAGTCGGTAGGATTGAATCAACCTAACATACTGTGTTAAATCTAGGCACCAACTAATAAAACACAAGGAGCAATTGTCCTGGGAGAAGTTCAACCTGAACTTGTGAAAGTAGTCCACCTGGCTTCTTGCAAGGTAGCCCTTTGAACCTCAGAAGAAAGTAACATTCTAACTGGAGAGTGGAAAACTGGATAATGCACATGACCTAGATTTCTACTGAGGGAGTGTCCATGATATGTAAATAAAATTGGATTGCTAATTAAAAAAGAACAATGTATATGGACAAAGAACATATTAATGATACTTCAGTTGAAGTTGCAAAACTGGCAGAGACATAATGACTGTGTTGTCTTCTTCAAATTTCAAACAATTACATAACAGAACAGAAAGGCTGATGCCTCGTGTCAGTTAACTGATTGATGGAGGAAGACTGGGGAAATTGTGGCATTTTGCTTTCTTGGAAGGAATTAGTTGAGAATCTAGATCAAAGAGGTGTATGGTGTCACATAGACAATGTTTACTAATTACAAACCAGTAGATGTATTAACAGTTTCTAACCATATCTTGTTTGGACGAATTGGCATGATCTCCAGTTCTTCTGTGCAGGAAAGAATGCATGCATGCCTGTCATGTCTTAAGCTTCATTGTCAATTGCTGAAATTTTGGTGTGAATTACCTGTGCTGTCTTAACATGCACATTAGCTCCAGCATGTACTAACAGAAACCTTATGAAGGAAGACTCCCAAACATCACTTTTGAGCACACTTGAACATCACGCTGCAATTACAGCCAACACAGTGACAACCTCAAATGATGAAAGACCATCCTGCTTAGGAAGTCTCACTCAGACGTTGGGTAGTGTGAGACCTGGTGCTGATTCTAGACTTATAACACACGTGCTGAGTCAATGCGGGGGCAGGGCTGATGGAACAAAGTGTTCCTGGTTCGTGTGTTCAACCTGCAGCCACTTAGAGCTGGGAAATTCAACTCTTAAAAACCAAATCAGTCCTATTTGTGCTTATGTTCCTTCTCTGTTGGTTTGTCCCATTTAAATGCTGCAAAGGCACATGGTATGAAAAAGGCTGTTTTGAGAATCATGCAGATAAGTTCTAAATCAGGACACAGTGACCTGGATCTTCAAAGAGCAGTCATCGTTGTCAAATTTCTTCTCCGCTCGAACATTGGCTCGACTCAATGCTGCTCCACATTAATTGCTGGGTTTTCTGAGCTCAGCTTCTTCAGAAATGTGGAGCACATCATCCATTGAGGAGGGAAATTAGAGTGAAATGGAATCAGAGGAAAACAAAACGCAGCCCTTAGGCACAGGGTGTGTTAGGGAAGAGTCAGTTGGATCAGGAAATATAGTTAGGTCAGGGAGTTGAAGGGATTGCATCAAGGGGTTGGGTGGGAAAGTCATAGAGAGTCCTACAGCACAGAGACAGGCTCTTCGGCCCAAACTGCTCCATGTCGACCAAAATGTCCATCCATGCTAACCCCATTTCCCTGCACTTGGCCCATATCCTTCTAAACCTTTCCTATCCATGTATTCATCCAAATGCCTTTTAAACGTTGTTAATGTATCAGCCTCAACCAGTTCCGCTGGCAGCTCATTCCATATGCGTACCACCCTCTGTGTAAAAAGTGTTGCAGCTCAAGTTCCCATGTATTCTTTCCCCTTTTACCTTAAACTGATGACCTCCAGTCCTCAATTCCCAAATCCTGAGAAAAAGACTGAGTGCATTCACACTGTCCATGCCTCTTATGATCTTATAGATTTCTATAAGATCCCCCTGCAGTCTCCTATGCTTTAAAGAAAAAAGTCCAAGCTTGTCCAACCTCTCCCTATAACTCAGTCCCTTGAATCCTGGCTTATAGGCTCTTTCCAGTTTAATAACATCCTTCCTACAGCACGATGACCAAAACTGAACACAATACTCCAAGTGTGGCCTCATCAACGTTCTGTACAACTGCAACATAACTTCCCAACTTCTGTACTCAATGCCCTGGCTGATGAAGGCAGATGTGCCAAAAGCCATCTTCACTGCCCTGTCTAACTGTGACTCCACTTTCATGCAGCACTAGCAAATCTGCCCACCAGGATATTGGTCCCCCTAATGATCTCTCTGTAGGTGGCAGAAGGTGGCAGAAACACAATTGGAAGAGATAGATGGGTGAGTTCAGAGAAGTAGTCACAGAGTAGCATGGTCAGGAGAGGTAGGCAGATTGGTTCAGGATGGCGTTTGTGTGATCAGGAGATAGCAAAGTCGGGAGACGTATTCGGGTCGGATCAGGGGTTTGAGATTTCAAGAGGGTAAGTGAGTCTGAGGATCTGTTATATAGTTACCCAGTGTTAAATCAGGATTTTCCTGATGATCATCTCCAGCGTAACTATTCATGTAGTTGTTTCAGAACTGTCCAAATTTTCAGTAACTTAGAGCCAGAAATTTTCACAGAAGGGTCCACGAAGCAGGAGAACTGCCCTTCTGAAGTTGACACTTCCTTGGAAATTTTCACAGATTCATTGTGCCAGAACACCCATGAGGTCCCAATCTGCATCTTTTGTCCGAAGTCTATTCTGATGATCCATGGATGAGAAGATTTGGGTCAGTGAATTACTTGCATCAACATTTTGAGACACATGAGAAATACGGGAGTATCAATTTCAATAACTGAGACTCCATAGTGTTCACATATCATCGTAGAATCATCATCATCATAGAAACCCTACAGCGTGGAAGCAGGCCATTCGGCCCATCAAGTCCGCACTGACCATCCGAAGAGCATCCCGTCCAGATCCACCCCTTACCCTATCTCTGCATTTCCCACCCTAGACACAATGGTCAATTTAACACGGGCAATCCATCTAACCTGCACATCTTTGGATTGCAGGAGGAAACCAGAGAACCCGGAGGAAACCCATGCAAACATGGGGAGACTGTACAAACTCCACACAGACAGTCACTCGAGGCTGGAATCGAACGCAGGGCTGTGAGGCAGCAGTGCTAACCACTGAGCCACTGTGCTGTCCACGTTGGTCCACAAATATAAAATCTTGGAAAATGTACATTCAGAAGCATAATGTGGTACTGAACAGATAGTTTAGCTGAGAGCAATATTTCAAACAAAATTATGACAGCTTGTATGGCAAGAAATATAAATTAAATGTACAAGCACTAACAAAGGTTAAGAAAATTCTGAATTATAATTTATCTGCTTGATGATTTTTTTTCGAAAAACTGCCAAAATTAAATCATGTAACCTCAATAATAACTATTTCTCTGAATACCGGACTACATGTAAAGTGTCTGAAGTGTTAGTAATGCTGAGAAAAATCACCTCTGTTCCTTTCAAAATTATATTAGTTAATTGTAGATTTCAGACAAGCATGATTAAAAAAGTGTTTTTTTTTCTGATTGAAAACATTAACTGAGGCCAAGGCAACAGTTTGTGGCTATATTGAAGGAAATTACACTTGTTCTTTGTGTAATTAAAAATACTGACCTTCAGTGCAAAAAAACCTACCTCAGATTTTGGATTCAGACTTAGTGAGCCTCGGGGCTGATATTCCACCTCTTAATGATAAGTAGGAGAATGCCTGTTCTTCTGTAATTAATGACATGCAAACTAAACCACCGAAGCGCACAGCTTGGAATCTGTGATACTTGAGAAAATAATTTTGTTAGGGGTTCGTTAATTACAGATGAAATAAAGAGGCAAGCTGCTGTTTTTTTTATTAATATCGGAGTTCTTGTCCAAAGCCCTCAGTCATATATGTTAAACATTTAAAGTCATTCACTGAAGGCTTTAGCCTTCAGCCAAAGTTCAATATTTGCAGGTTCTTAAATTAAACACTAATACATGACATGTCCTTGATACATAACAGGCACTTCATATTCCCCAGCACAGATGAAGAGATGTTGAACTCAGCAATATGTACCTTTTTAAACAAGAGAAGGGTGCCTGGGGGTTTGTGCGTAACAAGAAAGTACTAGTTTTGGACTTAAATCACATACATCATTTTAATTATCAGTGTTCGGGGGTCATCTCTTTCCTCTGCTGTTAGAAAAAGCCAATTCATATTTAGGATGTTTCTGCTTCCTATTCCAGACTTGAGGCAGTTTTAGCCAGAAGGTATTAGCTTGCTGGATGACAGTTCAGTAAGTGCTTTGGTTGCATGGGAATGTAAAATGGGAGCAAGCTGACACTAAAAATCCATTTTCCCCTTTCCTAAGTTAACAGTTCTTCGCACCGATATTTGACAATGCATGAAAGACTTTAAGATATGTACACTATTTCCAAAAAACATATATGAAGACCACAGAATAACATTGCTTTGGGTTAAGGCACAGGGTGAGGATGGGAGGAGAGTGGGACATGGTTCATCCTAATGTTGGATGCAGTAGAACTATAATGGAGTTTCGGATGGGCATGCCTCATTGATTTGCCTGAAAACTTCAGCTCAAAATACTTTGCCCTGCAAAACTTACTCACTGAAATCTCCAGCCACTAATCGGCTCCTGTTAAGAGTGGTTTTCCTCCTTCTCCTCCTCTAGTAGTTTATTACACTCTGTGTTGCATCAGTTCATTCTCCCTGTCATGCTACTTGCCAACAGTGTCATGTACAGCACCAACAAAAGACTTACACAAGCAAATATGCAAATAATCATGTTGGACTAACTTTATTTGTACATCTCAAATTGCAAGGCTTGTAGAGGTGGCTCCATAATATACTACATTTCCTTTCCACTTTAAATAAAAATTAAATATAAGGCAAATAGTGCTTGAATATAGATAACAAGGTGTGGAGCTGGATGAACAGAGCAGGCTAGGCAGCATCAGAGGAGCAGGAAAGCTGACGTTTCGGGTCTGGACTCTTCTTCATAAATGGGGGAGGGGAAGGGGGCTCTGGAATAAATAGAGAGAGGGGGAGGCGGTGATAGAAGGTGGATAGAGGAGCAGATAGGTGGAGAAAAGACGGATAGGTCAAGAAGGCGGGGATGAAGCTAGTAAAGGTGAGTGTAGGTAGGGAGTTGGGATGGGGGTTGGTCAGTGAGGAGGGAGGGGCGGGTAGGTGGGAGGAAAGACGGACAGGTCAAAGAGGCGGGGATGAGGTGAGTGTCAGTAGGAAGTGGGGGTGGGAGTGGTCAGTGAGGTGGGAGGAGCGGATAGGTGGGAGAGAAGATGGACAGGTCAAGGAGGCGGGGATGAGAGGGGGTGCTGGTCTTGGGATGAGGTCGGGAGATTTTGAAGTTCGTGAAGTCCACATTGAGACCATTGGGTTGTAGGGTTCCAAGGTGGAATATGAGGTGCTGTTCCTCAAATTTTCGGGTGACATCGTTGTGATACTGGAGGAGGCCCAGGATGGACGTGTCGTTCAGGGAGTGGGAAGGGGAGTTGAAGTGGTTCGTGACCAGGAGGTGTTGTTGTTTATCGCGAACCGAGCATAGGCGCTCCACAAAGCGGTCTCCGAGCCTCCGCTTGGTCTCCCCGAAGTAGAGGAGGCCACATCGGGAACAGCGGACACAATAGACCACATCAGCGGATGTGCAGGTGAACATCTGTCTGATGTGGAAGGTTTTCTTAGGGCCTGGGATGGAGGTGAGGGGGGAGGTGTAGGGGCAGGTGTAGCACTTCCTGCGGTTGCAGGGAAAGGTGCCAGGGGTGGTGGGGCTAGTGGGGAGTGTGGAGCGGATGAGGGAGTCGCAGAGAGAGCGGTCCCTCTGGAACGCAGATAAGGGTGGGGGGGGAAATATATCCTTCCTAGTGGGGTCAGATTGCAGAAGGCGGAAGTGGCGGAGAATGATGTGTTGAATCCAGAGGTTAATGGTGTGATATGTGAGGACAAGGGGAATTCTGTCTTTGTTTTTATTGTGGGGAGAAGGTGTGAGGGCTGAGGTGCGGGAAATGCAAGAGATGTGGTCAAGGGCGTTTTCCACCACTGGGGGAGGGGGGTAAATTGCAGCCCTTGAAAAACGAGGACCAAAGCTATACCAACAATACTGCAATTTAACAAACTGGTTTGGATATTTGGTTTTAATGTTAGCATAACCAAAATATACACGACTGATCCCCAAGAGTAACTTACACGGTTAAAAAGAGGTTTCCTTTAACACCAACATGCCACATAATTATTACCACCATGACATTATTGATTAGTCTTTATCAAAGGCCCTGGTTTATTTTGTTTTTTCTGACTTGCTCTGTGGGCTGATGGAGGAATTTGATTACAGAAAGGTGACTGCAATCATTTCATGACATTTTCTATTTCAAGCAAATGATCAACCTGACATTGATGGAGCCTCTTTCCAATCTTCATTAGTTATGTAAATACACCTTCTCTTTACAACAACTCCGATCATGGAATTTATTTTATCATCTCAGTAGGACCTGGCCGACTCTGAACGCTTAAATCTCGTGTCCTGTGAGTCATGACTTATTTTTCGCTTTGCCTTATTTTATCCCTACTTTCCTATAGTCACCAAGTTTAAACAAACTAATCCTTGTCATAGGAACTGTTGAAACATTAACTCATAGTGTAAGCAACTTGTTGTAAATCATAGCATTGTTCTGTAAAAAGTATTTACCCCACAACAAAAAGAAAGATAGGAATTACTGCCTAGCTTCTCATCAACCAAACACATTTTCAAAGACATTTTCATAATCCTTGCACTTCTTTCAATTGCACATTCCATCCTGGGTGATATGTTGGTACTGGAGTACATTCAACTCCATTCTTACTCAGAAATAATTCCTCACGTTCCTCTGATGTAATCTGTAGATCATTGTTTGACACCAACACCCATGAAAACCCTATTAATTACAAATCAACCCTCTCAAGCCTTGAAGAGCTGTGGTACTTGTGGTATTGAACATAGACTCAATTATTTCTCAACTTGCTAAAGTAACTGACACAAAATAAGCTACTGTTATCTTTCCATTCCAAAGGAACTGACATGCATACTCATTCCTGTAGTTTTCTTGTGTTTGACCATAAAATTAAAGAAAGCTTTGATGAATCATTTGTCATTCTGAGACACACCACAATGTTACACTAACTCTTCAATATCTCAATCTACTTTTACACATCAAAAATAACTTCTTACTCCAGCTTTCCTATGGACTATCCCTCATATGGTCTTGACATTTCACCAAGTCTCTCCCCAAATCCAGACAGAATAATAAGTTTGAAACTAAATCAGATAGCTTGGATCAACACTCACTTCCTTTCTATGTGTGAAATACCCCTGCAGTTTCACATCATTATTACACTGTTGAAACAAGCTATTAATGACATAATTGATCACTTTACTCAGTAGTACATCCTTGAGAGTATCTTCACAATTTTCTCTGGCAGACACTGGTCTATCATTTGTGTCTGTAAAGTAATTTGCAGGTAACTTAATGGCTAAATATGAAACAATTTAATTGGTGAAACTTGAAAGAATATCTGCATTAGCATGATCTGCAGACATAAAATAATTTGGAGCATAAAAATAGGGAGGTCTTATTAAAAGTGTCAGTCGGTCAGTCATTGGCGGTCCCTCACAGACAAGGTTGACTCTGTTCCACTCTCAGGGTGAGTCTGTATGTGGCTGTACAGACCAATGTGGCTACTGCAGGCTCTGTTACACTTGAGGCAGAACGTGGTCGCGAGAGGTGGCAGGTGGGGCATTGGTGTGACAGTGCGCTCCTTTCGCTTTTTCTCGCCTGGCTTCCGCTTTACCCCTCAACAGCGAGTCTTAAGATGTTCAACGTCTTCCCAGATGCACCTCCTCCAATTTGGACAGTCACGGGCCAGTGATTTCCAGACGTCTACGGGAATGTCACGTTTCGCCAGTGAAGCCTTGAGAGTTTTACTGAAGCACTTCCTCTGTCCACCTGGGGCTCACCTGCCATTTCGAAGCTGAGAGTAGAGCACCTGCTTGGGGAGTCTCGTGTTGGTCATGCGGACGACATGCCTAGCCCATTGTAGCTGATCAAGGGTGGTCTGTGTCTTGATGCTGGGGTTGTTGGCCTATTCAAGGACGCTAGTTTTTGTGTTTGCTTCCCAGTAGATTGGCAGGATCTTGTGCAGGCAGTGCTGGTGATACTGCTCCAGCACCTGAGGTGTCTGCTGTAGACAGTCCATGTCTCAGACCCATGCAGGAGGGCGGAAACCACCACAGCTCTGTAAATCATGATCTTGGTGTTGGATCTGATGTTGTCCTTGAACACCCTTTTCTTCAGACAGCCAAAAGCCAACACGGTGGAGGATGAAGAGATCCAGCATCACAATACCTGCTCTAGCTGACGGGGCACTTCTGAGGTATTGGAAGGGGGCAACATTCTCTAAGGCATTCCTCTGGACCTTGATGATCAGGGGTTCACTTCACAATGCCAAGCCAGGTTAATGAAGGACCTTAGTCTTGCAGAGGTTCAGGATGAGATCCATGCTTTCATATATCACCATAAAGGTGCTGACGATGGTCTGGAGTACATCCTCTGAGAGTGCACGTACACAAGCATCATCCACATCCTGCAGCTCAATAACACTGGTTGGAGTAACTTTGATTTTGGCTTGAAGGTGGCAGAATGATTTCCCACAGGTTGTGTAAGTTAGCTCCACTCCAGCGGGGAACTTGTCAGCGGTGAGTTGAAGCAGTGCACCGAGGTAGATCAAGAACAAAGTTGGGGCGATGACGTAGCCCTGCTAGACACTGGTCTGAACTGTCAATGGGTCGACAGTGGAGCCATTTGTCATTACCACAACTTCCATGTCATCATGGATCAGGTGAAGGATGGTGACAAACTTCATGGTGCAGCCAGAGCAGAGAAGGATATTCCATAATGCTTCCCGATTGACAGTGTCAAAGGCCTCGTAAGGTTGAAGATGGCCATTTACAAGGGGATGTTCTTTTCTCTGCTTTTTCCCTGCAGCTTTTGCATGGTCCTATTTTTATCTTTTGTCTTCTGTCCATAGTGCCCCTCCGTGGCCAAAGGCCACACTGCGACTCCAGGAGGAGTTCATCAGCCACAGGTAGGAGATGGTTGAGGAAGACCTTGGCAAAGACTTTTCCAATGGTTGGCAGCAAGGAGACTCCCTTGTAGTTACCACAGTTGGACTTGTTCCCTTTTTGGAAAATGCTCACGACTGCGGCATTTCGGAGCTCTCCTTGGATGCTCCCCTCCTTCCAGATATGGCAGACAAAGGTGTGTAGCTGTAGCAGGAGCTCTTTGAGTCCCCAATTCAATACCTAAGTGGGGATAGTGTCTGTTCCAACAGTCTTTTGTTCTCTATTTCATGCAGGGCTGGGGCGTTGCTGAGCTCATGGCATGTAGCATGCTGTGGGATGTATTCAAGGATGCTCAGTTCAAAATGACAGAGCCTTGGTTGAGGAGGTCACTAAAAGTCGATATGGCACTCGTTAATCCACAGCTAGACTACAGTGAACAGGTTGGCCCTCTTATCAAAGGATAGAAATACTGGCAGTGGAAGTAATCCAGAGAAGGTTCATTAGGCTGATCCCAGGCATGGGGGGGACTGTCTTATGAGAGGTTGAGAAGGTTGATCCCATTGGAGTTTAGAAGAATGAGAGGTAACTTTATTGAAACATGTAAGATACTTGGTACTTTCAGTACATTCTGATTAGTATTTTCTTCAGTTCTTCAAATGATTTCTTCCACTCAACAGACCCTGCCAAAGTATTCCATTTTTCAACAGCTGATACATGAAGAACGTGCATGAATGCTAGGCAATTCCTTGCTTTTGTCACCTAAGTTTACTTGCAAATATGCATTTAACACATGGCTTATTAAACACATCCTCACTGGCTAATTTAAAAACAAATCCACACTGGCAGATTTCCTATTCCCTATTTGTTTATGATCTTCATAAATCTCAATCGGCCAGTTTGCTTCTTCAGCTCTACACTGGATGCAGTTCATTGGCTGATCATTAATGGCATAATGGACCCTGATTTCCTAATCTCTGCAGTTTTTGCTTGCAGTTTCTAACTATGCATGGGGCACTGGTCTGGCTTTGCAAAATATTGACTGCACATTGTCCTTTATCTTAAGTACAAATGTACAAATTAGGAGTAGGCTAATTGTCCCCTCAAGCCTTTTCTGCCATTCAGCAAGATTGTGATTGTAGCCTCAACTCAACTTTTGACACCAACCCATGATAGCCTTTGATTTTCTTGTTAATCAAGGGTCTATCCAACTCTATGTTCAAAATATTCATCTGCCATCCTCTCTGGAAGAGGATTCCACAGATTCAAATCTCCTAATCTCATTCTTAAGTGGGACATCCCTTATTGATAAACTGTACTTCCTAGTTTTAGCCTCTTTCACAACTGGAAACATCCTTTCACCATTCAGCCTGTCAAGTCCTCTCAAGATCTGACATTTTTATTCAATCATATCTCAATCATTAACCTCCAATGAATACTGGCCCAACCTGTCCAATCCCTCATAAGAACATAAGAACTAGGAGCAGGAGTAGGCCATCTGGCCCTTCGAGCCTGCTCCGCCATTCAATAAGATCATGGCTGATCTTTTCGTGGACTCAGATCCACTTACCCGCGAACTCACCGTATCCCTCAATTCCCTTATTGTTAAAAAAAATCTACCTTTTTTTTAAAACGTTTACTGAAGTAGCGTCAACTACTTCACTGGGCAAGGAATTCCATAGATTAACAACCCTCTGGGTGAAGAAATTCCTTCTCAATTCAGTCCTAAATCTGCTCCCTCTGATCTTGAGGCTATGCCCTCTTGTCCTAGTAGTCATCCCAGTAATCAGTTGAGTGAAAGTTCTCTGAACTGCTTCAAATGCAATTACTTTCTTTCTTAAATAAAGAGATTGAAACTGTATACAGTACTCTCGACGCAGTCTCACGAATGCCCTACTCAAGAAGAGCAAGATTTCCCCTCTTTTATTTTTCATTACTTTGCAGCAAACAATGGCATTCCATTTTCCTCCCTAATCACTTTGATACCTATACAGTAACATTTTGTGATTCATATGCCAGAACATCAGATCCCTCTGCAACAGTGTTCTCTCTCATTTTAAGTAACTTTTTGACTTTATGAACAAATTCACATTTCACACATTTCCTCCATCTGACGATTTTTCTTTGCCTGTTCAGATAACTGATCTGTATCCTTTCATAGTCTCTTTACATCCTCTTCATAACTTACTCTCCTGTCTTTTTTCTGTCATTGCAAATTTAGCAACCATATACTCAGTCCCTTCATCCAAGTCAGTGACACATACTGTATAATATTGCAGCTCCAGCATTGGCCCCTGTGTTATTCCATTTGTTACATTTTCCCAAACTAAAAAATGACCTACAAAGCCAGCTAATCAATCATTTAACCATGCTACAATGCTACCCTTCTACCATGAGCTCTTATTTTGTGAAGAAATCTTTAATTTGGCACCTTGTCAAATGTCTTCTGGAAATGCAAGTAGACATCTACAGGTTCCTCTTTATCCACATTGTTTGTTGCTTCCTCAAAGAACTGATAAGTTGGTGAGAGATAGTAGGAACTGCAGATGCTGGAGAATCCGAGACAACAAGGTGCAGGGCTGGATGAACACAGCAGGCCAAGTTTCCATAGTGTAGTGGTTAGCCTCTCTGCTCCTATGATGCTGCTTGGCCTGATAAGTTGGTGAACCATGATACACATTTCATATAACCAGACCTGACTCTGCTTGATTACATTCAAATTTTCTGTGTGTCCTGCAAAATCTCCAAGGCCTCAGCCTCAAGATGCCTAATTTTGTCATTTAGTGCTCACTGTTCAAAGGCCACTTTGGGCTCCCTTTGTATTTATTCAATGTTGAATGTATTCTCATGGATCCCTGCTGTAAATAAGGTGGCTCAGTTTAACCACATCTTCTTAAATGAATTTCTTCCCATCAAACAAGTCTCATTCCTGCAGTTTATAAGAAATATCATCATGTTCCAGGTTAACACTGACTTGATTTAACATTGGAAGATTGTGACTGGAATAATTGGTTAGTTTCACAATAGTTTTGCAAACGGGCATGCGAATCCAAGACCCTTGTTCTCTCCTTCCAAAGTTACAGACTGTTGTGTTCACAGTAACAATGAAAGTAAGTTATGAATCTTTGAATTTCTTTTCTGCCACTGGTGATGGAATTGTGGTTCCAGCCCTCTTATTCTCACCTTTCATCTGCTGTTTTCCTTTCTCTCTGTATGAGTTCCACCTCTTGATCCTTTTCTCAGAAACTTCTGTTTCTATATCGATTTATGTATATTTGAGGATTTTCGATGTTCTGAACCAGCTTTAGATTCACCAAAAACTTGGCTCCTTTACTCCTCCATGTTGCCTGCTGACAAAGCATTTTGATTGCAAATTTAGATAGTTGGTGACGATCACAGCAACTGTGGTATCTATGTTTCTTCAGCAGAATGCAAAGCTGTCTGTCATGGCTTCAATGAAATCTGATGGACCTCCTCCTGCTGTTGGCTCAAGAAAAGAACTCCCTTGCAATTTGTAATTATCCCTTTTTGCATTTCCATGGCTGCGGCCTCTTAACACATCAGTTTATTTCCTTTACTCAAAAGCTTGGCCTAGATTTTAAGTGTGCTTTATTGTGGCTATAAAAATGTACCTGAGAACTCTTTCTTAGTTTGTGGATCCACAAAGGACTGGAACCGACTAAAGTTAACATAAAAAACAATATTAAAAAATGTTGACATTTCAAAAAATGATCATTCACACCCGAGGATCTTAAAAAAATGTGGTTGAGCAAATTTCAGATCCTTCTGCCATCCTCTGCTAAATTGTCCCTTTGAACTTGAAAATTATAAATATAACTCTAACATAGAAGCAAGGTGAGGGAGAGAAACGAGGAACTTATAAAACTGTCAGTCTAACATCTGTTGTGGAGAAGTCATAAGAATGTGTAATTAAGGACTGAGCAACTAAGTGACTGTGCACTTAGAGAAACTTAAGCTAATTAAAGGGAGAGTTAACCTCGATTTGTAAAGGGTAGGTCATGCCTAACAAACAAAACCGAGAGTTTTGAAGAAGTAGTGAAAACAAGAGAGAGAATAATGTCTTTGGATGTTGTTTATATGGACTTTTAGAGGACATTTATAAAGGTTCCACAAAAAAGATTGTTTGTTGATATTAATTAGTTTATAGTAATTAAATATTAAGTTATTGATCTGGTTAAGAGTTTGTTTTGACAGTATATGGCAGCTTATAGGGAAAATAAATATTCAAACCAGAAAAAAAGTGATTCCTTGTGTCGCAGAGGGATCTATATTGGGCCCTCACCTGTTCATTCTAATTATTAATTACGTAGATAATAATAGGGAGCCATACAGTAAAGTCCCATTGTTCAGTCTTTTCTATTCCTGAATGTTTTTATCAATGCAAAGAATTCTGCACGCCATCTTGAATGTTGCAAATCCAATATTCACCATCTTGCAGAGGGATCTGATGTGAAATTATGAGCTGAGTTTACATATACAGTGGTGTATTGTCACAAATGTAGAATTTGAAGGAAAGATTTGATTGAGCAGATTGGGATTTTGAAAGGAACACACCCAGCAACTGGGGAGAAATCTTCTCTGCTCTCAGAGAGTCTAGGACGGGAGGCACAACCTTAATATCAAATCAAGGCTATTCGGGAGACAACATCACTTCTTCCCGCTTAGCATCCTGACTTGAAAATATATCGCTGTTCCTACAGTGCCGCTGGGTCAAAATCGTGGAACTCCCTACCTAATGGAATTATGGGTCTATCTGTAGCACATGCACAGTAGCTGTTCTAGAAGGCATCTCACCACCATCTTCTCAGGGCAACTAGGCACAGGCAATAAATGCGAGCCAGCCAACAATGCCCATGCCATGAATGAAAGATAAAAAAGGTGAAAGAAATGTGGAATCTGTGCCCGCAAACAGCAGTACATGCCAGCTCAATTTATAATGCTACATCAGAAAGTAGTCCAATTTTCACTGGAAAATTGAGTCGAATCAAGGCAGGTGGATAGAGTTAGGATGTGAATAATCATAATCTTTGAATGTTTAAAAAGGCTTGAGAGTGTCCTCCCTCAAATTATTTATAATCATGTTGAGACAATAAAACAGCTGCAACACCCATTTTCATTTGTCGACAAGAAAACAGAGAAATAAATGAGTGTGAACAGGCAAGGGGAAAGGTATGTCATCAACAGGCATTTGCAGTTTCAGACTTACCAGTGTATTGCCTACTTTCAAGAACAAAACAGCAACAGCAACTCATCTTCCTATGCTACTGTTACTCAGCCTGTTTTCAGTTCTGCAATCTTGTACCTTCCTGATCCATTTTCATCGCCAACATTCATGTCCAGCATTCACAGGCATAGCAGTGCAATTGTATGTAATTGGATTCACAATCCAGAGAACACAAGTTCAAATACCACCTTGGTAGCTTGAAAATTTGAATTCAGTTCAGAAAAATCTGGAAACAAAAGCTGGTATCAGTAAAACTGCTTGGGAAGCTGTTGGAGAGCTGTTAAAAAACCCCAGTGACACTCACAATTCTAGTTGGAAATCTAATCTGACATATATGCGACGTCTGTCTCACTTCAACCTAGCTGACCTTTGAAGTGACCGAGCAAGGTATCCAGTTGTATCTAGAATGAGGAGTAGACAATAAATGCAGGCTTTGTTTGCAACACTGAAGCATGAACAAGAAAAGATTATTCCATTAGTTACAGAATGAAGTCCAGATGTCTGGACAGACATATTGCTTGCTGGTCTTTTCTTGCCCTTCTTTCCAGGTGTATGAAATATTATCTAAAGATGCCTCTGAACTTCGAAATACCTCCAAACCCAATATGAGGCCCTCAATCTTCTAGATTGCCAGATCAAGGTCTTGCCTTGTCAAGGAGTGGACTGAAGTTTTCACGCACATCTGAGACACACAGCTTCCCAACAGAGGGCTCTAAACCTATAATAACAGAGAGCATGTGGTACAAAGAAGATAAACCAGAGGATTCAACTTATGGCAAGCTGCAGCCATGAGCCTTTTGTTCCTGAAACCAGTAATTATGCACCAAAAGTCACATTGACGACCAAAATAATGTCAGGAGTCATTTTAATTTGGCCTTCTTGCCATAATTACATTTCCATGAAAGGAACAGTTTGTCAGGTCAGTAGTGCCATTAGATTTTGGAAGCTAAAAGATGTGGATGCATTAACTATTAGCATTATTTTCGTTGTTGTTGCAAGCATTTTATTGTAGTTTTGTGCTAAGAACAGCAGTACCATCCATTTTAAATATGTATATTGCAAAATAGAGATCATTCAGCTTGGAGAAAATTGTTTTGTATAGAGTGCCATCATAAGATCTGAAGTTTTTAATTCAGGTTTACGCAATCCCCTTGATATCCAATTAGCAATCTTTTTACATCAAATAATTCATTTAACAAAAATGCGCCTGTCAGACATACACAAACCTTGTGACAGTAAAATTGATGCTAAAATAAAAAAGTGTTACACAATTAGCTGTTATGCAAAGATGCCAATAAACACTTCATAAATATGCTGAAGGCCAACAGCTCAGAAATACATGAGAACAGCTGCTGTACAGTTGAATTTGCCTGTCGATTATTGTAGACAAAGAACTGAGCAATGATCATTAAAAGCAGACCGATTGTAGCAATGGCGTTTCTGCATTGCAAATACGGCACCCTGCAGAATTTAGAAACCTTGAAATTTCCACAGAAATACATTAAGTTTGGAATATATCAACCCACAAACTGAACAAGATTGACCTAAAAGTGCAGTACGTGTACCTCCCGGAATGGTTTCCCCTGCAGCTGCATTTAGAAAACATGAGATTTTGAGTTCAATTTAAACAGATGTGCCCATTTTCCAATGAACATTTTGTTCAATTTTCAGAACTGTTTTTGGATCAGATGTAGCATAGCAAAATGATTAGTTTTCCATACAGTTTTCAAATTCTTTTACTTGTCTGACTGGAAAGTCAAAAAATTCTGTGAATCAATGAGTGGGGAAGAGCCATAGTATCCCATCCCAGTGAGAAGAGGAGCCTGGTTTTTGGCTTGAACCCAAATATTTAGGGATTTTTGACCAATTTTCTTTTGTGGAAATTTGAGATCCTGTTAGGCCTGTCTTTCAAGTTCTTACCAAGATCTGAGGTAAGAGATGGAGGGTTTGGAGAGACGTTTATGACAATTTTGTGCATTTCATCACCACGGTGAGATAAACACATCTCATGTTTGCTGAGAGCAGGAACTGTTATGGGCCTTAAGAGGGGTTTAAGATAAAGATGATCCATAGAGGTCTAGACTTTGATTTCTTTGAAATCAATCAGGTTCTCCACACTCTCCCCATCCTGTGCAGAAAGGAACTCGATGTTCCAACATTCTACTCAAATCATTATTATTTCGCTTCAGGCACGTACGCCAAAAATTAAAACATTTCAGGGGTGTAGGAAAAAAACACAAAAATACTAGAATTACTCAGGACATCAGCCAGCAACTTTGGAGACAGATGCAATGCCTCAGATGCTGTTCAGTGTGTCCAGCACTTTTTGTTTTTTTTTATTTCAGACTTCCAGCATTTTGCTTTCCTGTCATGACAACACTGCTCTCCAGGTATCGGGCGAGGTCACTGCACACACAAAACGGCAGGACCCCACAATTACAGCTCTATCCTTTAGAACTTTTGACCCCATTTCTTCACCTGTAGTTTGTGAAAATCCGATACTTCTACAAAAGTTCAGATACCTATTCTTTCAAAATACCTAACAAGGAAAGTATTGGTTTTCATCTGTGTGAAGCCTGTTATACAAAACTTAAGAAAAGACAGCAAGGCAGGATAAATATCGCTTCTATAAAGAACTCTAATGCATAATCCTAGGTGATTCCTACTAATCAATTCAACTCTCTTCAGCTTTTTAAAAATTGTTGTAGCAGAGCTAATTTTTCTTCAGTTCAAAGGAAACCAGTGTGTGGTTTCCTTTCTGTTTTAATTATTGAGATAATATTTCTCAGAACTAAGATCTTCAGCTTTAATTAGAATCAATATTTACACCAATGTCATTGAGTGTGCTAGACTCTCTACTTGATTTCTGGTCTACAATTTCAAAATGTTGCATATTGTACAAATACCTAGATCGTGACTGGGGCTTCCCTTCCACGGCTCTTGAAAACATCCCGTTGCATTTAGCCAGTAGAGTCATCTACTGCAGGACATAAACTCGGAGAAGAGCTAACAGTGCAAGATCTCCTCTGATCTTAACTAAATAATGCATGCCAGCAAGAGATTAGACATAAGAGGTTTGGTGCCGACATAGACACTTCAGCAAATTAATTATAAATAATAATTCATAACTTTAAGATTACTTTGATATAATTCATCAAACCTTCAGAAACAATTTCAAAATGAAAACGTCTAATTTCAGCAAATTAAAAGTTGAAAGTTAAAAGCACCACTGTTGATTATCATTTGCTGTTAGACCAGACAGCTACTTCTGTGCAATCAGAAATTGTGATAACGTTTTATTGTTCAGGCTGTATAATGTGTTTCTGTTATATTATTATAAATGAGTGGACAGATTGATCAATTGAATAATACTGAAAATTTTACAGATGGTTACTTGGCATCTGAATAAGGTAAAATGTTTGAGTTGAACCTTTCAGTGTTCTGTAACAGTGTACCTAAAATGTTAAGTACATTTCTTTTAATTTTCAGATGCAGATTGACTTTGCCTTGTTCTTCTATCACTCACTACATTTATTTTAGTTTTTAAGCATTTTGTGGTTATACTCTGCACTTTTTTGAATACTTATTACTCTAGGCAATCCAGGCACTTAGCCACTATTAAAAGTTACAATGACAATCACAGTCACAAAGTAGTAATAGGATATGTTAATGAGATGATTGCTGTGATATCCATGCTTAGGCAGAAGCATTACTCACAACAATTGTCAATCATAAGGCTGGGAAGGGCCAGTGAATGGGCATTCTGGAGCGAGATGTGAAGAAGGGACCGAATGCTAATCCTCAGATCAGCCAAAGGGAAACGATGGTTGGATGAGTAGGATTGAAGGATGTTAGTGAGAGTAGGCTCTGGAATGCTGGGCAGAAAACAAAAAATGCCACAAATCACAACGGGTCAGGCAGCATCCATGGAGAGAGAGCAAGCTAACATTTCAAGTCTAGATGACTCTTCATCAGAGCAGAATGCTGGGCAGAAATATTTGTGATATAAAATGGAAAATCAATAATTGAATGCAGGACAATGCCTGGAGAATATTCAAATGGTTAAAAAAAATTAAGTATATCACCTTACCTGAGATTATATGATCCTAATGAAGAAACCCATCTCCCTGCAAGTCATTTTATCTTGAATAGATACTAATCCGTGAGACAAAATCAAGCAATGACAGTGGGGGCTGAATTGGATAGTCTCAAAAATGTGCAGATGGAACTGCATCCATTCAACACAATCTATGTTGCTTGCCATCATCATGTTGCCTGCTCATTACAAAGACTGCTGTGTGCATTGCCTGTATGTATCTAGTTAAGATATCACAACATAAAGCTAACCTGCGGAGCTTAAATTGCTACCGAAAGCCTTTGTTGCCTTGAACCCACTCACTTGTGTTTGCTGTGGTAGTTGAAATACAGGTGGAACACCAGACTGCGATGGAATAAATGCTTCATAACTGCTACCAGAACGTTGGGCATTGGCCTCCATGACACATTGGCAATGGTGGAAGCTGAAGGTGTCTTGTTCCAGTATAGGGCTGAATTGATAATGTAGTCATTAGAGCAACATGCCTACAATCACTAGTATCCTGCACCTTGCGCTTGCAGGCAGTAGGGAATTACAATGATGGAAATTTGAAATAAAAATGGAAGGTTTTGGAAATACTCAGCAGGTCAGACTGATCTGTGAAAAGAAACAGTTACCGAGCTGAATGTTTTCAGCCTCTGAACAACATGAGACACTTGGGACAAGACTCTAAGAATGGAAAAGATGAGGTGTTTGACGTCGAGAAATGCGTTCTGATTTTCCACATAAGGTTTTAACAGCGAGATGAGAATCTCACTAGTGAGCTACACGTATTTAATTACATAATGAACATGTATTACATCTTATTGTAACCTAATTTCACCTCATTTATATGCAGGTTACTTGTTTCCCAGGTAGCAGAGACAAACTAGCTAGTTCCAATTCCTGTCTTGAGAGTCAGATCCTGGGGACAGCAGGGTTACCAAGGGTATCCATTTTGGCCAGAATTCCCCAGGGTACGCTCCATGGACAGTGACTGCCGACAGCCTCTGCTTAATGAGGTTAGCCGCATCAGCATCATAACAACACATCTCAAATTCATATAAACTATGATTCATCATTTTATTACTGCACTTTGGAGATCACCCATGGCTTTCACTGCCTGTTCCTGGTGGCTGTATTGCAATCACCTCTTGCATCAGAACAAGGTTCACCTCAGGGCTCTCCTCTTGCTTTCTTAGTGTTTACACATTTTGCGCTTCCTTGGATGCTCACAGTTTCTCTGCATTACTTTGCCTTTTTGTGGATTTACACTTTATTCAGATCTTAAAGCTCTGCTTTGCTTTGACATTTAGTGTCGTCATTGGCACCCTGCTTTGCAGACAAGGACCTGGAAGTCCAGGTGGGCAGGATGGCAAGGAGACATGTCCACTTTGCCCAGGACTAGGAGAGGAGGCTAGAACCCTGGCACACCCTACCATCCAGGTCAGTGTGATCTCGGCAGCCCAGACGAAATGTACAAAGAAAGTCAATGACATTCTCTGCTCCACCAGCACAGATGCCACCATCTTTTCTCTGCTGCTGCACACGTCTTTCAACAAGTTTCACGCCCGCAACACCTACGCTTACTTTCTTTTACCTACCCAATACCCCTCAGCCAACAAACCCTGCATAGCCTTTGGGCTGTCCACGTACTTACGTGGGACAGTTCACCACCTCTCCTCCACCCGGATCAGCACTGATAGCTTTGTCAGTTTCATCTTACTCAATCCTTCCCTTCCTAGGAAAAAAACAGACGATGATAGGACAAAAAAAAAGAGTCAAGATGGGTGTGGATGCCTAACATTCAGCTCCTCACCACCTACTATGAGAGGATTCTGGCTGTGACGACTCAAACAGATGACTGGCTATGTCCAAGCTACTGCGCTCAGATTGGAGGGTACTCTTGATATATTATGCCAGGATCCCCTGCCTGTTGGGTGTTGCCCTTGGCTTGATTGAGGGCTACTTTGTTTAAACTTTGAGGCATGACTGCTCGCTTGAACCTTTGCCATGATGCATGCGTGAGATTGAAATAGCACAGTACAGCACAACTGCATGTCTAAGCCCTTGACTAGTGAGTGTTAACAACCAGAACAAGATGCTTGTCTTCATGTCTGCACTGAAAGACAAGGCAGGATGTAAGTACTGTGAGCTTGTTAGCTCCAGCTGAGGGGGTAGCCTGTATTAAAGGGAAGGTAACGCAAAGCCAGGCAAAGCAGAGATGCTGAGTATCAAAGTAGGTTTGAAGTGGGTGAGTGCACATGAGAGCGAATGAGGATCCCTAAGATGCCGCCTGGTCCAATTCATGAGTTAGGTGCCTGGTCTATGTGCAAAGTGTCCCTACATTGCAATGAGAGGAGCTGGCATGCTGCAGAGTGCAGCATTGAAGTGCCAAAGCCATTATAGCACTGAGAGGCTGGCGTGCGTTAGGTGCCAACTTCTGTGGACATTGGATGTGAGTGGTTGCTGCCCACAGTGCATGCCCTGAGTGCTGGGAGCTCAAGATGTAGGTTCGGAGGAGCAAGCTGGAGTCGCCAGGTAACTTCAAGAAGGGTCTTGTTGGATTCTCACCTGATTATCCACCATTTCTCACATTGTTCAGGGCATGAGAAGATTACAGCCTCAGAACAAAAAGACTGAAATTACGTCACTCAGCGTAGTCTGTACGCCACCAACTAGTGTGAAGAATTTGGAGGAACAAACCTTCAAACAAATTACACAGAGAAGCAAACATCACCGAGTAGTTATAATGGGCAGCCGAATGACTGGGAAATTGCAAAAATTACACCCTTGTTCAAAATAGAGGTGTGAAGATAAGCCCAACAATTCCAGACCAGTCAATTTAACTTCAGTGCTGGGGAAACTTTCATAACAATTATTTGGAATAAAATTAAGAATCACGTGGAAAAATAAGTTAAGAAAAGCCAGCACAGAATTTATATTGGAAAATAATGTTTTACTAACTTTTTGCATTTATTAAAGAGGCAACAGAGAAAGTTGATGAGGATAATGCTGTTGATATGGTATACATGGATTTTCAAAAGGCATTTGGTACAGTTTCGTACAACAGACATGTGAGAATAGTCATAGGTCATGGAATAAACAGGACTGTAGCTGCGGGGATACAAAACCGGCTGAAGGATAGGAAACAAACAGTAAGGTTCACAGCTTTTTTTTCTCTATGACGAACAGAAAGATTGAAGTGGAGCTCCTCAGGAGTTGGTTTTGGGAACCTTACTTCCCTTGATATCTATTAATGAACTACATCTTTGTGCATAAAAATATCCATGAAAGCAGGGGGTTGAAGAGGCCCCAGAGAACCTAAAGTGAAGCAAAGCTGGAATGTACTCATCTCCATTAATCAATGTCTCTAATTTAGTGGGAAAACACCACATCACTGCCAGTTCTGTCAAACCAATGCTACATAGTTCCACTTGTGCCACAGGAGTGAGCACTTCCAAGCAGTTTGCTGAGGAAAGCAAATCTCCCAATCACCTCAGACTCTTAAATCCACACTGCTGCTGAGAACAGCTTCTGAAGCATGGGGGAATATTCTTGAGTTTCAATCACAGTTTTAAAACAGGGTCACTGAAGGGCAAATTTAAGGTTTCTTGTATAATGGCCAAAGGCCACCACACACATTTTGAATTCAACACAGGGATAGGTATCTTCATTTTTGTTTTGGATACCATACCCTGGTGGAAGGGTGAGTACCTCTGATTCAATGTCCCATGGGCTACCCAGTGAAGATAGGAGGCCAGAGCATTACCACTCTTCGGTATAAGGGGAGAAAAATTACCAAAGTGCTTTGTGGCATCCACAATCGGGAGTTCTCCTTACTGAGCCTCAGAGACTGCACAGTCCACATCTTATCTGCAAGGTGGATGAGTTGAACAAATAAGACAGCATAAATAAGTTCAATAGGTAATTTATTAAAATATTTAGAGAACTGGGGATGCTATCACCTAAAAAAAAAACTACTAAGCTAATGCGTCCATTCATCACATGAAATGTTCCATACTCAATCTTACATAAGGTAAGAAAGGAGATTAAAGCCATGTTGCACCATGAGGTTGTAATTAGGGTTTTTTAAGGTTAAAATTTGAAGCTGTTGTAACAGCTCTTTGCAGAACAATGAGGTAAAAGGTACGAGTTTGCCTCCAACAGGGTGTTTTACCTGATGTAGCAATGCTTGCTTATCCCTTGTTTAGGAAACTCGGCTTGAATGAAATAACTCCACAGAGGCCAGTATCCCATCACCAAGTCACTCGTTCTTTACACATGGAGAGTCCTTGACACTGGTCCAGCTCTCACAGAGCCAGCTCTCAGAGTAAACAGGATGTCTGGCACTCCTCTTTATCTGTCAGCCAGGGCTGCCTGATGGGGCCAGATTAACAGCCCAATCAGGGAAATCATATTCTATGAGGTTCAGCTGGCTAATCTGGTACAATCACTACAGTATATTATCACACTGAAGAATCCAATAGGCATTTATTACATAGCTATTACTTACAGATATTATGTTTGTCAGGCATATAAGTGGCTGGTCTAATACTAAGCTATTAGTTTACAACACAGGAGCATGTTGCGAGTTGAATGTCATGCTTCAAGTACTCCATGCTAAGATGGAATATGAGATCTTTCTGCCCTCAGGTCACATCATGTCATGAATCTGTCTCTTATGAATTACACTGGCACATTGACAATGAGACAAAACAAACTAGGTTGTTTCCTTGATCTGCTATCTAAAGGTTTTGGATTTAGCAGCTCTTTGCTCTGCAGAATATACCTGAATCTGGAAACAAACCTACCTGACTGAGGTTGAAGTTCATTGGTTCATCCTGGTTCTTGTGTAATCATCACGAAAGTTGGCATCCACCAGCAAACAGCATTTTCAGGCCTGGCTTGACGGTCCAGATGAGAGCGAAGGTATCCTGACTGTGTCAGTGAATTATTCACCTTGTCCTCCACCAGAAGCATGTGTTCTTCTCCCTCCTCCAAATGAAGCAAGGACACCCCATTCACAAACTTCCACTCCCTTCACCATGGGCGCTCATTGTGCATTATCTGCAAGATGCACTGCAGAAACTTACCAAAGATCCTCAGTCAGCACCTTTCCAAACCCATGACCATTTCCGTTCAGAAAGACAAGGGCAGCAGTTACATGAGAACACCAGCACCTGCATGTTCCCCTCCAAGCCACTCACTCTCCTGACTTGGAAATATATCACAGTTCCTTCACGATCTCTGGATCAAAATTCTGGAAATCCCACCCCCCTCACCCCAAAAGCTTTATAGATCAATCTACAGCATGTGTGCAAGAAAGCAGCTCACTACCACCTTCAAGGGCAACAAATACTGGCCAGCCAGCAACACCCATGTCCCACAAGTAAACTATAAAAAAGGCAGATTAGTCAAGCCGCTAACATGTCTTCCCCTGAGATTCAGTAGTCTCAACAGTTATGTCTAGGTGTCAGCAGGATTGTGAAGGTGTGGGAAGGATAGAACAAAAAATTTAAACAGTGTATGATTTAAATGGTATATATGGGTAGGATGAAAGATTTGGGGGAGATGTAACATCGCGGGTTAATAGCTGTTAGGCTAATACAGTGTATCATTAGCAATGTCAGATTATATCTGACAACATGGAACTGGCACCGGAGGGGTAAAAGGTTCCTGTTGAAAATAATATTTCTGTAAAGAGTGTAACTAATTAATAAATGGTCATTATTTGTTCTACTGTGGTTTCCAGTCCTTATTTTTCAAAGGTATGCAGAAACCAGTGATGGTATTTATTTCCCAAGCACACAGTGGTTGTTCCTATGTAAGTACCAATCAAAGGGCAGCTCCCTATTGTCTTTTAAAAGCAATTAAGATTGGGCAATAAATGCTCAGCTAGCCAGCAATGCTCACACATTGTAATAAAGAGTAAATTAGACACCAGTTGAATTAAATTATTGCATTGAAGATCAAGTTCAGATGCTTGAATTTTTGTTATGCTGATGATTCAGGGCAGAATATTCCCACTTGTGTGTGGAAGTTAGTGTGTTGGGTCAAAGCCTGTTGTATTGCCTACTAATCAATGCACTAAGAGCTGACAAGCAGGCCTCAAAAAGTTTCTTGATGAATCAAAGGCCTCGACTCCATTGGCTGGGTTGCAAGAAGTTTCTGGCCAAACAGAGATCGGCGTCTTCAGTGTCCTGAAATCTGTCAGGCAAGGCTGACTCTTTGAGCGATCCTACTGTGAGATGTTACATGTCTTCTGTGCATTTCTCACAGGGTGGAATTAATAAGCTTCCTCCTTACATTCCCCTCACCGTGTTGTCAGATTGGAACAACAGTAGTCCTCCTTCCTAACATGACAAGTAGATTTGGTTTCCCAGTTGAAGAAACTAGTCACTTTCCTCGCCCCGGGAAGGCAGGTGATCAGGGATGTGGAGAGATGAGATTCATGAGTAGCCATTAAATGGCCAATGAGGGACCTCAATTGTTGGTGCATCAAGAAAGCCACCCATTGATTTCTTCAACCATATTGCTGAGGCGATGAAAAATGGGGACAGCTTTCTCTGAGGCTAACTTGCCTCAGATTTCCCCTTCTCATTACCTCCAGGAATGATAAAATTGTGACTTCGATCATTGTTCGAGTGAAAACTGGCATGAGCTTCAACGTCCTTGTGTTTAATGAGACAGTCAGGAGGAAGTCACAGTTGACTGTCTCTCTTGCTGTTCAGTGAGCCCTGTTGAAACATTTATGCTTGAACCTTGGGTGAAGACAGGATCAAACTCTTGTTGCCTTCACAGTCAAATAATCTTATAGCTGTTGGTCAATAGGTTCACACATTTAGAATAACTTCCAGTCATATAAGCAATCTGAAAAAATTGTTGCATGGAGACTGCATCAGAAACTGATGCCTTCAGAGAAGTACCAGAGAAAACTGGGAGAAAGCAAAAATTTGAATTGTGGAAACAAATTACTAAGATGGTCACCAGCAAATAAAACAGTAATGCAGTGGGAGGAGTACAACAAACTTATTGATGTTTGAGCCAGTGCTTTGACTCTGATGCTTGCATTTATTTATTTGTTTGCAACGTGCTGGTTTGACTGGCTAGGCTATAATGCATTTCTCATCCCTAATTGACTGTGACAAGGTAGTGATGAGTTGCTTTTTGGACTTGCTGCAGTCCATTTGACAAAGACATGATTTTCAGGATCCTCTAACAGCACTAACACTTCATAAGTACTTTTCAATTAACCAAATGGCATTTTGCAAATAGTTAGGTGCATGACAGTTGTAACTTGGATTAACTTCTTTATCAGCTCCAGTCGTCTTCCTATGTCGTACGGTTTTAGTCTGATCAAGACTTATCAACAGGATTCTGCTGATAGTGGCACTGAATGATTGCAGATTGGCAGCACGAACCTTGTCAATGAAAGGATAGTCAGCTCATTTAAAACCACACAGTATTTCCAAGAACAGGGAACCACACCAATACAAACATTTGGAGCTTGACCTCCAGACCATAGGTAGAATGAGAAAAGAGCAGCAAATTTCACTTACCTCCTAAATATTGCAGGTGGTAGATTGCCAATCCTGATTGTCCTGTCCTTTCCTTAAGCGTTTCTTGTAAGAAAATAGGCTTCTATTTAATGTGCATTTTCTTTTGAAATCTTCCTGAACTATCATTTCAAAGGCAACAGGGCAATCAATACAGATTAAATTCACAAACTGTCTGCAGCCTATGACACAGTTGACCCTCTCATCCTTCTCCATTATGTAGCTGGGTAAGACCATTCTCACCACATTCTATTCTTATCTATCCTGTCATGCTCAAACTCTATTTTGCAACAACTCCACTTCCCATTCTCTCAACCATCAACCTGGGAGTTCCTCAGTGACTTACCTTTGGCCTGCAATTTCTCCACTGTATGCTGCCCTTTGTAGCAGCATCATTCAAAAACCAAGTACCAGATCCCATTCATTCGCTTATGATTGCCAGCTTTAACTCATCATCAACTCTCTCTAAATTTTCATGCTAATTATTTGGCATCCAGTGCTGGGTAGCCTTCAGACACTGTCATATCTTCTGCTCCCTAGCTATCCAATCCAGAGATCTCCTTGGTCTGAAGCTGAATCAAACTGTTTACATCGTCAGCATTCTATTTGATACTGAGATTCTGATCTCATTTCCTGTTCATTACCACGAGAACCTACGTTCCCGTCTGTACCAGTGCCTGTCTCTCCCTGTGATTTAGCCCATCCACTGCTAAAACACTCATCCATACTTTTGTGACCTCCATACTTCAACATTCCAATGTTTCTCTGCCCAACATCTGACTTTTTATCCTTCGTAAACTTGAACTGCTGTCCATGTCACAACTTGCATCAAATCCTGCTAACCTATCACTCCTCTATATGAAATCTACATTGACTTATGATCTGGCAATATTCCAGATTTAAAATTGAAGTTCCTTCCCTGTGATTGTAACACCCTCCAATTATACAACATTCTCAGATCTCTGCACTCCTCCAATTCTGAAATTTTACACATCCCTGATTCCAGGCACTCATCATTATGGCCAAGGCACTCAACTCTGGAACTCCTCTCCCAAACCTTTCCATTTTTCTACCTCCCTCCTTCCTCTCTACTGCTGTCCTTAAAAGTCATCTCTTTACCATCTCTTTCATATGGTTCAGTATTAGCAACTCCCAAGATCGCTTTGAGACATTGTGCTGTTTTCTAGGCACTATATAACAATACATTGTTATTGTGGTATCACTTTGGATACTATTTTAAAGATGTAACCATGCAAACTTTTGACATGACTGGATAATATCCTTGTGAGGAGATTTGCTGGTGTGGCTTGTTTAAACTAGGTGAGTTTAAAAAGTTAGTTTAATTTGGGGTTAAACTAATTTGGCAGAGGGTTGGGATACATAGTGGAGTACATTAAGGGATTATGCATAGACAAGTACAGAAGAACAGCCAAGTCATTCTGGAAGGCAGAAGGAATATGGTCATGTTAAGGCTTAGGGGAACTCAACAAGGCAGGGCAGCATTTAATTTCATGATTGGAGGCTTGAGAGTAATGTAGACGTGTTCAGGGTGTTGATTAACATATGGGGATGTGACATCATTCCTAATCATCGAGACATTCTTGAAGGAGGTGCAGGACAGCAGATACATATCCTCGAATATTGAATTTCAGCAAGTTGTGGCTGGTGGGGATGTAAATGAGAAAGATGGTGTCCCAATTTTTTTAAAAAAGTAACTACTTGATGGTTTCACATCCACAAACATCCAGTCCCACCATCACTGACACTCAGTAGCAGCAGTGTGTACCATCTGTAAGATGCAGTTGTGAATTTCTATAGTATCCCAACCAGTCCCATCGAGAAGGGCAGGGGCAGCAGGTACATTGGAACACCATCATCTGCAAGTTCCCCTCCATACCACTCGCCACCCTGACTTGGAAATATATCACTGTTCCTTCACTTGTGCTGGGTCAAAATTCTGGAAATCCCCTGCCACGCCCAAATGGCATTGTGGGTCTACCTACAGCAAATGGTCTGCAGCAGTTCAAGAAGGCAGCTCACCATCACCTTCCCAGGACGTGTTAGGGATTGGCAATTAATGGTAAGATATAGGATAGATAAGAATAGAATGTGGTGAGAATGGTCTTACCCGGCTACATAATGGAGAAGGATGAGATGGTCAACTGTGTCATAGGCTGCAGACAGTGACACCTACCTTCCATGAATAAACAAAAAATAAACTCACCCTTTAGCTCCGAAAATCCTGGTTAATTTGGCTTATTTTAAAACACAAATATATTTAGATTAAACAAAGGAAGGGAAGGGATCATTTTTTAAAATTAACATTGTTGTGACCAATGAGATAAGGGTTGAATTAAGAAGGGGAACCAATTCATCCCTCCCAATCTGGTACATCCCATCTGGAAATATAATGAATTTGGGGACCTTCCCCTGGAAACATGTCATGATAATGTTTCACATTATTTTGCAAACTCCCACATTAAATAAGTGTGAGGGAAAGGGCAAAGATTTGGGGAGGAATACCCAACATCATACATATCACCTCTATTTCATTGCACTTGCAACAATAGAGGAATTTCAGTAAAATCTTTTAACATTTTCATTCTACCTTTTTCATCCTACCTTTTTAATGACGTGTTTTTGTGAGGCTGGCAAATACCAGTGAGAGATTATTTATTGACATAGATACTTGACTAAAAGCCCAGACCTGGCAGTTGTGGCGTAATACGTGAGTCATTAAGACTCATAAAGCCACAGGAGCTCAATTTTGGATATAGCTGGCCTGATTAGGCATATGTTCAACACAGGCCCCCATGCAGATTGAAAGGCCATGTTATGGAGATGATTACAACCAGAATTAGTGATCAACTATTCACTGATCATAAAGGAGTACCTTTCCAGGCAACAGCTGGAGACATGACAACATTAGCAGAGATCGAAGCAGACTGTTTCGTTCGGAGGTTCCTTGCAGATTATTTGAACAATTTTAGGTGGAGGGAATTCTATTATCCTTTTTCTTAGGAAATTCCTATTCCAGTATTAATTAACTGTATTAGTCATTCCCAGTTGACTGCTCAGTGCTTAAAGTCAGTGTGTATTATCCAGAAATTTTTTTTTTTTAAATCAGTTCTGGACATAGTATGGTCCCAGTTTAAACTGGTTGTTCGCCTAGTCACATGCCTGCAGAATGTAACGTCAAGTTCAATTATTTCAAATAATTTGTGCAATCCATATTAACACAGGGACAGAAGCAGAGCATTGTGCAGGATTTTGGGTCAGGAGCCTGCACAGTGTGGTCAAGAGTCAGCCAGCAGGGTGTTTCCCTGTGTTGGCCAATTAGTGGCACAGAGTCATCTATGAAAGACAATTTGTGGGCTTTCGAAGGTGGAGAGCCAATAGGAGGCTCTCCAACATGGACGTAACCACAAGCTTTGGTTTTTGCTCATGAGGAAGGAGGAGAGACCTCCATCTCAAGCCAGATTGTCAACAATTTAGAGAAAAAAATTATCACTTCAAAAGATGGCCAGAGTTTCTTGGAAGGGCAGCCTTTTCAAATATGTTCGGATCACTGGTCCTCCCCTAGGCCTGTCAGTTGACCTTTGATAGTTACCATAATAGGCGATTAACTTAGCTCTATCCCCCTTCAACACCAATCTCCAGCTCAGCCTCTAACACCCCTGTGACCCCATTTCTGGCCAAAACAGCCTGGGGGGTGTAGAGATGGAAATCCAATGGCTTGAATTTTTGCTAGTGCCAGTTTCTATACTCACCACTCAAAACCTTGTCGGGTGGGTGGATAAAGATTTGTGTGGATGGGAACGGGAGAGGCTAAAACTTTCAAGCAGGGAGTCTATCAACAATACAATACAGGGCAATCCAGTAGCCTGCTACTGAATGAGTTTCATACAAAAAAAATACTGTAATGACTCAGCAGGCCAATTGGTATTTGTGGTGAAACCAAAGTAATATTTAAAGAAAAAAAGTAGAAATATCACAGTAAAACACAAATGAATTATGTCATTCCAATTCATATGTGCATGTTGTGTGTCAGTTTTTAATTCTTAACTCCATTTCATCCTTTTGCTTGTTTAGTTTTGAAGAGTCAAAAAAAGAAGCTAGGATCAGACATTTCGGTTTCATTCAGGCTTCCAACCCCTACAGGTTTCAGGTTATTGCCTTTTCTTGTCTGAAGAGATTTTCTCCCAGCTGCTAATGTGAGTGTCAAAATGGATCTACTGCTCTTATCTTCGGAAGGTAAACATGCAAAATCCACCAATTCCAGAGTTTCCCCCATGTATGCGCAAACAGATATATATATTTACAGGCATGGAGTTGATCAAAGAAAGGAGGACACAAGGGATTTCGCTCATAAAATATTCATCTCTGGGAATCCCCTGAAGAATCGACACCTGGTATCTAGCCACAGGCAGAGATTTAGCACAGCTTTCTTATCCTAGTTACCGACTGGCAGCTTGTAAACAAATAATGTAGTTTAGAAATAGAATAAAACCAAAAATTCAGTCAGATTGGGTACTGAGAGCAAAAAAAAATTGAAATGGAAACAGGCAGGAATAGAAACGTGCACATGGAACACAAATACAATAAGCCTGGGTTAATACACCTGGAGCAAACACATGGATTTATTCAGCACAGAATGAAACCATTTGCCCTATTGCGTCCGTGCTGCTTATTCAAAAGAACAATTGAAATATCTTGCTTTTTCCCTCTTCTTCATTTTCAAGTATTTATCCAATTGCCTTTTGATAGTTATTATTGAACCCCTTTCCACTGCTCTTCCAGGCAGTTGTGTTTAAATTTTTATTTCCTCAGATTGCCTCTGGCTCTTTTGCAGATTGCGTCTCCTTTGGGTACCAGCAATCCTGCCACTGGAAGGTTTCTCTAAGCTTACTCTTTCAAAATACTTTAAACATCTCCATCAAATCACTCCAACAACCTTCATTTCATTAATCCCTTCTGGTAAGGTCCTTCATCCCTGGCTTTAGAAAATCTTCTCTCCATCCTTGCTATCACGTCGACATCCTTTACTTCCAAGGTGCCATTTTCAGAATTGATCACAATGCTCCAATTGAGACGTAATCCGCGATTTGTAAAGATCGAGCATTACTTTTTTTTTGTACAAACTCCTAGTAATCAAGCCAAGGATCTCATAAGTCTTCTGAACAGCATCTTGTCCTGCCACCAAAAACATGCGTGCCAAGAACTCAAAGTCTATCTACTCCCATGTATATCACCTTTTCATGCACAATTTAACTTATATTGCCTTTCGTCATTCTTCCTTTGAAATTGAACCACTTCATACTTACCTGCATGATATTATACCTGCCATATTACCTATTTCACTGGTTAGTCCTGTAACCTTCTACCCTACTTGAGGACAAAATGCTAGGCTGACAGTTCAATGCAGAAGTGAAGGAGCGCTGCATTGTCAGAGGTACTGCCTTTTAGATGTGAGATTAAACTGAGGCCCTGCCTGCTTTTGAAATTGAGTTTCATGAAAAATAGGAGAATATTTCCTCATTTTCTGCCCAATATTAATTTCTGAATCAATATCACAGGAAATAGACTATCTAGTCAATGTCATCTTACTCATTGTGAGCAAATTAGTTGATGCGGTCCCTAAATTATAGCAGGGACTACAATTCAATCATACTCATTTGGCTGTAAAGCACTTTGGAATTCCTTTTGTCAGGAAAGGCTCTCGAAAAATCCACGTCTTTTATTTATTCTCCACACTGTTAGAGATATTTCTAAATTTGTGTCACAGCCAAAATTTAAAAATATACCCTGCATATTTGATTCCATGGCATATAACAGAAAGAGCAATGTATTCAATTGAAGGCCTTGGAGACAGCACTGGACATGTTTCCATTTAGTCTGAACAAATTGTTCCCAATACATTCTGTTTTCTGTCCTTTAGCTCATTTTATTTATGCACTCACTGAATTTTGTTACCAATTGGCTCTTCACCACAGAATTGTTACACCCATTCTTTTTCAACTACTTTTTGAAAGTCACGCACACATCATCATCCATCACTTACATTGCTTCAAATTATGCAATATGATTTTTCAATATGGAAAAGTTATGTCTGTATATATTAACAAGTCTCTTGCTGTTAACTTCAAACGTACAAAATTGAATTGTTAATTTTGCCTGATGTTGAATTGGTATCATATGTAAGGTAAAACTCATCTTCACCTATCCTCCTTCTCGCACCAATCTTTGCCACTGTTTTTCTATACATCACACTGTTCTTATTGCTATCTGAGTGAGCTTATTAGTTTAGTAATAATTTGAATCAAAATGATAAGTGCTTTGCGTAGTGCATGAAACAACAAGCTAATTCCTGGATCCTGCGCTGAAAGAGAGCACAGGTCACTTTAGTTAGGTCAAATTTGGAGTATTGTGTAGTTCTGGTTGCCACACGATAGGAAGGATGAAGAGGTTTCAGAGAGGGTGCAATACAGGTGTGCCAGGGTGTTACCTGGATTGGAGTATATGAAACATAAGGAGAGGTTGACCAAACATGGGTTGTTTTTGCTCGCCAAACTGATAGCAGTATACAAAATCATAAGAGGCATGGTTAAGGTGGATAGTTGGAGTATTTCCCCAGGGTGAAAGTGTGAAATATTAGGGTGCATAGATTTAAGGTGGTAGGGGCCTGGGTCAAGTTGTAATCGAAGATGATAGAAGCAGACATGATAGCAACGTTTAAGAGACATGGTCGGTCAAAGGGCCTGTTCCTGTGCTGTACTGTACTGTTCTATGTTCTATATGTTTTTAGGGGGCAACAACATAATTGGTCCTTATAACACAAACTCCTTTTGAGTGCAGCCCCCAACTAGAAACTAATCTCAACAGTCACCGAGAGCTAGTTGAAACAAATTTTCCATCAATCTTTGCAATCAATAAAATGTAAAAGATCATACATCTCATTATTCTGGGCTGGATTACAAAGAACAAGAACAAAGAACAAAGAACAATACAGCACAGGAACAGGCCCTTTGGCCCAGCAAACCTGTACGAACACATTTTGCCCTTCCATACTAAAACTGTTTTACAGGATCCGTATCCCTCTATTCCCTTCCTATTCATGTATTCATCCAGGTGCTTCTTGATTGCTGTTATTATGTCTGCTTCCACCACCTCCTGTGGCAACGCGTTCCAGGCACTCACCACCCTTTGTGTGAAAAAGATGCTTCGCACATCTCCCTTCACACCTTGAACCTGTGTCCTATAGTAATTGACCCCTCCATCCTGGAAAAAAGCCTCACTTTCTGCTCTATCCATGCCATTCACAATCTTTTAACTTGTATTAGATCACCCCCCCCCAACCTCCTGCCTTTCAGTGAAACAAACCGATTCTATCCAATCTTTCTTCAAAGCTAAAATCTCCTGGACCCCAACATCCTGGTAAACCTTTTCTCTACCCTCTCCAAAGTATCCACATCCTTCTGGTAGTGTGGTGACCAAAACTGTACACAATATTCAAAGTGTAGCCTGAATAAAGTTCTATAAAGCTGCAGCACAACCTGTCTATCATCATACTCAATGCCCATTCTAATGAAGGCAAGCACATCATAAGCCTTTTTTATTACCTTACCTGCCTGCGCTGCCGCCTTCAGTGATCTGTGGACCTGTACACCCAGATCCCTCTGCATAACAATACTCCTAAGGGTTCTGCCATTCACCATATAACTTCCACCTGTACTTGACCTCCCAAAATGCATCATCTCGCATTATCTGGATTAAACTTCATCTGCTAGTTTTCTGCCCATACCTAGACCCTTGAACAAATCTATATCTTGTTTTATCCTCTGACAATTCTCCTCACTATCTGTGACTCCACTAATCTTTGCATTGTCTGTAAACTTGCTAATTAGACCAGTTACGTTTTCCTCCGAATCATTTATGTAGATCACGAACAGCAGATGTCCAAGCACTGAACCCTGTGGAACACCACTAGTCACAACCCTCCATTCTGAAAAGCATCTTTCCATTGCTACCCTCTGTCTCCTATGGCTAAGCCAGTTCTGTATCCATCTTGCCAGCTCACCCCGATACTATGTGATTTCACCTTTTGTACCAGTCTGCCATGAGGGACCTTGTCAGAGGCTTTACTGACGTCCATGTAGACAACATCAACCACTTTTCCCTCAATCATCTTCGTCACCTCCACAAAAAATTCAATCAAGTTAGTGAGGCATGATCTTTTCCGCACAAAACCATGCTGTCTATGACTAATAAGTCCATTTGCTTCTAAATGCGTATAGATCTTGTCTCTGAGAATCTTTTCCAATAATTTCCCTAACACTGACGAGAGACTCAGAGGCCTGTAATTTCCAGGATTATCCCTGCTACCCTTCTTAAACTATGGGACAACATTGGCTATTCTCCAGTCCTCTGGGATCTCACCTGTGGCCAAAGAGGATACAAAGATATCTGTCAATGTTCCAACAATTTGCTCTCTTGCCTCCCTCAATATTCTGGGATAGATCCCAACAGGACCTGGGGGCATATCTACTTTAATACTTTTTAAGATGCACAACACCTCTTCCTTTTCAATAGCAACTTGGCTTAGAAACTCAACACTCCCGTCCCCGAGATCATCCTCCACCAATTCCTTCTCTTTGATGAATACTGACACAAAGTATTCATTTAGGACCTGACCTACCTCTTCTGGCTCCACACATAGATTCCTTCCTTTGTCCTTGGCTGGGCCAACCCTTTCCCTGGCTACCCTGTTGCCTTTTAAATATGTATAAAAAAATCTTGGGATTCTCCTTAATCCTGTTTGCTAACAACTTTTCATAATCCCTTTTAGTCCTTTCAATTCTTTGTTTAAATTCTTTCCTATTTTCCTCATATACTTCAAGGGCTTCATCAGTTCTTTATGTATGCTTCCTTTACCTTTCTGACCAAGGTCATAATGTCCCTGCTCGTCCAAGGTTCACGTAACTTACCATGTCTATCTTCCATTCTCACAGGAACGTGCTGCTCCTGAGTTCTTATCAACTGCCTTTTGAGGTACTTCTATATGTCTGATGTAGATTTACCCTCAAACAGCCGCCTCCAATCAGAATTCTCCAGTTTCTGCCTAATATAGTTGTAGTTCACCTTGCCCTAACTTGACATCTTCACCTGAGGACTGCTGTTATCCCTATCCATGAGTATCTGAAAACTCACGGTATGGTCACTACTATCGAAATGCTCCCCCACTGCAACTTAATTCATCTGGCTGGGCTCATTTCCCAAAACCAGGTCCAGTATAACCCCTTCCCTGCTTGGACTATTTACATACTGAGTTAAGAATCCCTCCTGAATGGTTCCTACAAATTCTGCACCATCCAAGCTCCAAGAATGTAGTGAATCCCAGTTAATATCGGGGAAGTTAAAATCACCCACAAAAACAACCCTGTTGCTTTTGCATCTTTTCAAAATCTGTCTACATATTCTCTCCTTTATCTCTTGCTGGCTATTGGGAGGCCTATAGTATACCCCCAGCATTGTGATTTCACCTTTCCTATTCCTGAGTTCTACACATATTGTCTCGCTGCATAAGCCCTCTGATATATCCTCCCTCAGTACAGCTGTGTGATATTCCTTATCCAGGAATGCAACTCCCCCACCCCTTTCAACTCCCTTAAATAACACCAGAAACATCTAAAACCTGAGACATTCAGCTGCCATGCCTGTCCCTCTTTCAGCCAAATCTCTGTAATCACAATGATGTCATAGTTCCAAGTACTAACCAAAGCTCTAAGTTCATCTTGTAATAGTATTAAGTAATTATTTAGTATTAAAAGTATTTAACATTGTAAGGATTAATTAACTTAAAGGAGTAAGACATAGCAGGAGAGCTCCAAATCATAGTCTGCTCCTCTTGCTCAATGTGGGAAGCCAAGCACATTTCCAATGCCCAGGACCCATATGTGTGCAAGAACTGTCTCCAGCTGCACCTCCTGGAAGCCCGAGTTTCGGAATTGGACTGGCGTCAAGGGACACTGTGTTGCATTCTCGAAGCAGAGAGTGTCATGGATTATATATACAGAGAGGTACTCCCTTTGCAGACTCTGACTCCACAGGCAGGAAGGGAAGGGGTGACCATCAGGCAGTGTAGGAATGTGCTTTGGCTATATTGTTTTGGATACTGTTGAGGGAAATGACTTCTCAGGGTTAATAGCAGTAACCGAATTCATGGCACCATGGCTGACTCTGCTGCAGAGGGAGGGAGAGATAGGCATAGAAATGCTATATTGAATTGTGAGGGGAAAAGGTGGGCATTTCTGTGGCTGCAAATGAGAGTCCAGGATGGTGCGTTGCCTCCCTAGTACTGGGATCCTGGATGTCTTGGAGAGGTTGCAGGACATTCTGGAGGGTGGGGGGCGGGGGGTGCAAAAAGACAGTGGTCATATTACATATTGGTACCAACAGCATAGGTAAGAAAAGGGACGAGGTCATAAAAGCAGAATACAGAGAACTAAGAAGAAAGTTGAAATGTAGGACATCAAAAGGTAGTTATCTCAGGATTATTACCAGTGCTACGTGCTAGTCAGAGTAGAAAGAGCAGGATATATAGGATGAACATGTGGCTGAAAAAGATGGTGTGGGGGGAAGAGTTTCAGATTTGTGGGTCATTGGATCTGGTTCTGGAGGGGGTGGGACCTGTACAAGCTGGACGGGTTACGCCTGGGCAGGACCGGGACTGATGTCCTTGGGGGGTACTTGGTAGAGCGGGTTGGGAGCGTTTAAACTGGTGTGGCAGGGAAACCAGAGGAGGAGGGTAGTAGATGCGGAAATTGAGGGAGAGGTAGAAACCAAGGCAAACATGTTTAAGAACAAGAACAGGCAGGGAAACACTGCTGAAAAGAGCAGAGGAGGTAGCCTGAAATGCATGTGTTTCATTGCGAGAAGTATAATAGGAAAGGTAGATGAACTTAGAGCTTGGTTAGTACTTGGAACTATGACATTTGAACCAAGGTGCTACCAACTGCAGGGTGCTGGGACAGTTTATGCATTTAAGTTAATGTTATTGTGTGTGGACCTTACCTTAAGAAAGTTCATCTTTAAGGAGTCCATGTGTTGTGTGTATACAATGTTGCAATACTGCCTGCCAGCAAGTCTACTCTGTTTGCAGGTTGCATACACAGAAATCATTGCCTTTTCACTTAGAATATATCTTTTACTGTTTTATATAAATGAACATGCAGTTAATCAATCACTGATGAGCAATTGATCAGTAGATTATTATCATTAATGTGACAAAGGTAGGTGTATAAGAACACAGTCATTTTACCTTTCAACCACAACAAAATAATAATGCTATATTTTCATGACAATCAGATGATTTGACATGTTGACAGGGCTCATAGGTACTATCTGCAGCTGGTGGTTGGGACAGTTCATTGTCACAAATCCTTCACAACAACAGCTGGTGCAATTTAAATCACCTTTTTCTGCTGAGTCAAAGGACCTGTCTAATTGTGAGAACTTGAGGATAGACCGCAGATAGTCCTGACAAGAAGAGATACCTGTCTTACCAAACAGTTTGTTGCAGGATAACAAGAGCAATTAATGTTAACTAGTTAGGTCTAAGTACAATGATCAGGTATATCATGTTTGTTTCCACTAGGACCTTGTACAAGACTAATTGTTTCTCCACCCAAAGAATAAGTAACATTATCAGATTAGCTGGACCAAAAGCAAGCCCAACATTAACCAGGTCAAAAACAAAGTTGCTGGAAAAGCTCAGCAGGTCTGGCAGCATCTGTGGAGGAGAAAACAGAGTTAACGTTTCGGGTCCGGTGGTCCGCAGTTCTTTTGATTTTTAACCAGGTCAGAATCTTTTTATATATTGACATTTATGACAATTTCTTCATTTAACACGACCAGACTGAAGGATTTGAGTTGTAAGGAGATGCTGGATTGGCTGGGACATTTTTCCCTGGAGCGTTAGAGGTTGAGGGGTGGCCATACAGACTTTGAAAAAATCATGAAGGGCATGATAAAGGTAAATTGCAAAGATTTTTTCCCTAGGATAGGGAAGTCCAAAACTAGAGGGCATAGGTTTAAGGAGAAAGGACAAAGGTTTGAAAGAGACCTGAGGAGCAACTTTTTCACACAGAGGGCGGGGAGTATACGGAATGAGCTCCCAGAGGAAGTTGTGGATGCAGGTACAGTTACAACATTTAAAAGACATTTGGACCGACACATGAATAGGAAGGGTTTAGAGGACTGTGGACCAAATGCAGGCAAATGGGACTAGTTTAGTTTGGGAGACCTGGTCAGTATGGATGAGTTGAACCAAAGGGCTTGTTTCCATGTTGTATGACTCAATGACTGGCAGCTGGCTATTGAGTAGGTTACTGCTACAGACCCTCATTTCTATGATGTGTCTAAGGATCGATCTAATTGTCAGTGGTAGAAGATGCAACAAAGTCTTAAAAAGAAGAGGTCCCTCTCTTAGAAAACAAGGTATAGTTTATTGAAGGATACCAATCTGTGCAATTAACAGTTATAGACATTTGGTAGTACAGAATTTGATTTAAAAAAAAACATTGTTGAATCTTCTCATCTCGTACTCATCAGGACATTTGCGAGAATATCAATGTAGGAGAATACAATAGGAGAAGAAAGTACTAATTGGTTGGCAAATGGACTCAAATTGATAGTGGTGTTGGCATAGAAAAAGCACCAGTTAGATGATGACTGACAGTTAACTGCAAAGCTTTGTTTAATTTCAAACATCAACAATACTCAAGAAGCATAACACAATCCACGACAAAGGAAGCAGCTTGATTGCCGCCCCAACCACTTTCAACTTTCCCTCCCTTTGTTACCAATCCACAACAGCAGCAGTGCATACCATCCACAGGATGCAGTGCAGATAAGTCATCAGGGTCCTTTAAAAGAACATTCCAAAATAACGAACACTACCATCCTAAAGGTCAAGCACAACAGATACATCGGAACAACACCACATGTAAGTTCGTTCCAAGCCATACACCAACCTGACATTTAAAGGGTTTATTTTTAACATTGCTGGGTCACAATTCCGAAAGTCCCTCCCCAGTAGCATTCTAGGTGTACCTAGACCACAAGAACTGTGGTGGTTGAAGAAGGCAGCTCATTAAACACCTTCTCAAAGGCAATTAGAGATAGATAGTAAATTCTGGCCTTAGCAACCATTCTCACAGCCCATGAATGAACATAAATTGGCTATACAGTGCATCAAACACTATCAGTTTTGGATTTGCAGTTGTTGTTCTCTTCTCAATGATAGGTCATCACCTCTGCCCCTACCACAGCAACAAGATGTCCCCATCACTCCAGCCATTATTCCAGTGGTTAGCCTTCCACCATCACATTTATAGGATACAGCCTACACAAAATGCAGCTGCTCTGCCCATTTCGCTCTGTCTTTTGTCATCAACTGTAACCATACAAATCTTACTCCATCTACTATTGAGTCAATTATAATCTTTGTCTCTACATTTGATCCCTCCTCAGCTTCTTGAGCCCAAAATACTGTTGTATACTCCCAACTAACCCTCTCCAGAACAACCTATTCATCATATTCCAGCCTGCTCTCTCTTCACCCATCATTAAGTGCCTGTTTACTTTGCCATGGAGAGATTAATTTTGTAATTTTCTTCATAAATCCCTCCCTCTGACTTACCTCTTCTTTTCATTCTTAACCCCACGTCTGTGGCTAAGTATCTGGTCACCTGACTTTTTTTCTTTAACGGGCCTGTGCCAGATTTCCTCATTCCTCCGCAAAGCAGTGTGAAATGCTTTTGCTCTTCATTGAACCTGCACAGGATGAACATCCCAATGTGAGTCAAACAGACTGACTCAGTCCAGCTGCAGACAGAAGCCATTATTTTAACCCGCTCTCCCTCTCAAGCTAATATAAAAGCAGTTTTAGACCAATAGTCCTCACAGTTCAATGAAACTGCGTATATAGCACTTTGACGTATTACTCAGATGTGACAAAGTGCCATATGTGCAAATTTTCAAGGAAATAATTTATAAAAGAAAGATTTCCACAAATAATGAAAATCTCTACATAGTTGCAGTTATGTAACTCTGCTCAATGTATTATGCAACCTGAAGGATATTGACCAGCACCAAATTGCTGCTCCTAAATTTAAGGTCAAGAAAGTAGATATGAGCATACTCTGAAAAAAAATTGACCTTAAAATGAATGTACCACCATTCTTCTGTAGAGGCAGGGTGAAAGAAAAATCGCATATAGGGTTTAGCTTGAATCCTGAATTTTCTTTCGAAAAGCTAAACAAATGATGCTTGCAATGTATTTTTAATGGAACCGGTGAACCTGACCTGCACAACCTAATTGCCTATGCAGTCACATTGGGCTCCAAGTCAGATATCCTGAACACACTAGTTAAAACAGCAGTAGCCCACTAACTCACTGGATGAAGGAGAAAGGGAAAAATAAAAGGACGGATAAATCATATGGACCAACAAATAGGATTGGTGCTTAATTCTGGCTGGTCTCAGAAGGGATGTCATTGTCTACAAGGAAGGAAATCATCCCAAAATGGTGTTATTGAGTGTGTCAGATGGTTAGATGTGTTTGTAGGAGGCCAATACCAAATTGAAAGGGTTGGACTCATCAAGCACAATGATCCTTACCTGTTGACGTGGCTCAGACTATTGGCTGCCAGTGGAAATATTGGTTGAGAATTGAACTGAGTGCATCCATAAGGCTTCTATAGTACTGTGGCTTGCCAAAAATTGGTGTCCAGTCTCATACATAAAGAATGGCCATAAATAGTAGATTGCACTGCAACACAAGAAATTCCCTTCTGGGGACGGGCAGAAAAATATGGTGTACAAAGACCATATCTTTTTATTCTTATGCATTTTAATTGTGGAGTTGAATGGAAAAGAACTATTCTAAAGCTAAGGATTGCATAAGGGATTGTTTCACGTTTTAGAAGGAAATTACTGAAACTCATGGTGAGTTATGTTTACTCAGTTGATTTGTTCATACTGTGGGGAAGGTTGGTTGCACAAAGGCTGACCCCTGTACAAAATGAGATTTGGCTAGCAAGAAGGAGCTGAAATGTTAACTCTGAATTCTCTTCACAGATGCTGCCAGACCTACTGAGCTTTTCCAGCAATTTCTGTTTTTGTTTCTGAGTTACAGAATTCACAATTTTTTTGGAAAACATCTGAGACTTGAAGAAAGCAAGTTACTTCTCCCATCACTTTCTGTAAAAGGTCAGAGACTATAATTTGTGAACCAGTCGCTCTGTGCCTCCTGCAAGGAAGTAAAAAGTACCTGCAGAAGAAAGATTGAAGAACAGCAAGACCCAAGAAACAAAAGAATTATCTCAGCACATCCTGTGGAAAAGGGCCATTGAACATACTTCCCAGATATTTTCTCTCCACTCATAAGACCAGTGTTTTTCTCTGACAGTGTGTGCATGTGGGTGAGAGCAGCGGGAATTTTAGAAGGTTGTTGGGGTTTTAACTAATAGAATCATATGTCAACAGTTATTTGAAATAAATAGCTATTTTTGTTAAGAACAGAAACCTGGTTGGTGTTTTAGTTAACTTGGGTCCAAAAAAGAGTGGTACATTTTTGCATACTTTGATAAAATCTTTAACTTCTGTGATGATTCTGAGAATAATAGGATTTGATTTTCAGAATGCAACCGAAGCAAGGCGTGACAGAAGAAATAGACCCCAAACAGTTGAAGAGGATTTCATGTCCCTATGTTGGATTGTGATAACACATGCCAAATTGACACCAGTTCAACAATTATTTCTTATCATGTGCTTTCCAGCTTTCACAAAGATGCTAAGTTGTCATCAGGAATAAAGAGATGAGTGAAGCAGGGGCATTCAGACATTAGCACATCCTGACAAAATTTGTGATCATTTTCAAAAGTCTAACCAACTTGGACTATGAGAACTGGATATGAAATTTATTGGACAATTCCTGGGCTGCAGTGGGTTTTGCTTGTAAAACGTTAAGTGAGAAAGAGAACTGTGGGTTATTTGTTGTTTATTGGAAAAGCAACTAATTTTGGCAGGGGACATCAAGTAAGATTTTAAAAAGGAGATAAGGGATTGGCTTGACAAATGACCTGAAGAGATGGATTCATGGCTTAATTGCTGGATTAACAGACTTTGAAAAGGCTCTGTGCAGAAGCTTCCCTAGAAACAGCTTCTGAACTAAAATTATTTTTTCATGAGACAGAAAGTTATGCAGCTGAAAGAAAGCTGGCAGAAGGGAAAACATATCCTTCTTTATCCCTCTGTGTGTAAAAGATAATCCTTGAAGACAATCAATTGAAGACATATTTCAGTGAATTACTTTCTGGGAACTTGAAAAAGTTCCATAAATCAGTACCTCAAATCTCCTGAAAAACTGTGAATGCTGAACTATTGTGTAAATCCAAAGACCTAGGTCTAACTAATTTTGTACCTGAACTGAGGGTCTTCTATCACTTTCTGACTGACAATAACTTGATGTCATTGACAGGAAACTGATGGAACTGAGAAGTCATTTCATTCCACACTTTTAGTTTGGATTCTTGAACGTGATACTAAAGAGTGTCACAAATTATGCATGTGTATCACCAGCAGACTGTTGCCATTAGATGAAATTATTAGCCAAACTGCTGGCCACACGTTTTGTTGAGCTCTTTAATGAATGCTAGCAGACTTGCTAACTAACTCCAAATCTGGCATTGTGTTCAATTCTTTTATCAAGATGGGACATTCCAATACACATGGGCTAAAGCAGAGATTCAGCTTAAGAACACATTTTAATTACCTCTTTAGTGCCTAATCATCACTTGATGTGACACCATTTCTCCTTCAGCCATCCTCTTTCAAAACTGATAATGTAATACTGCAGCAGGACAGACTGATTTTCAGAAATAGTAGGAACTGCAGATGCTGGAGAATCTGAGATAACAAGGTGTAGAGCTGGATGAGCACAGCAGGCCAAGTTCCTCTGATGCTGCTTAGACTGATTTTCAGACTGCTGTGAATAACCACTCTACAATGGTATAGTTGCCACCATCTCATTTTTCTGGTGGGAAAAGCTCTCTTCATGTTTTGGTTGCAAGATCCTAATTTTCTGTTTTTATCAATTCATTTTTGAATAGTTTTTAGTGTGTCATTAATTGTCATTAATATATCAAAAATTGATCTTAACTGGCTGCAAAACACATGCATGTTGAGTCGAAACGATTCATTGTCAGCAGGAAGTAATGAAGTGACACTGAAATAACTAACCCCGCCACACCTTCGTCATAATATTTACCTTGTAAACTGACAGCCAAAAGAGGGTTTGTCCTGTCAGTTGGGGGAGGGTTTTGTGTTCCACCTGTGAGATGTGGTCAATCATGGACTCTGAGAGCATCCCAGATAATTACATCCACAGGAAGCGTACCCAGCTTCAGCTGCTCACTGAACGAATGGATTGGCTTGAGCAGCAGTTGGAGACACTAAGGAGCACACACATTTTGGAGAACATCATAGATAGAAGCTACAGAAACATGGTCACTCCCCAAGTACAGGAAGAGAGATGAGACCGCTAGACAGGGCAGGCAGTCAGTCAGTACAGGAGTCCTCTGCAGATGTTCCCCTGTCAAACAAATATTCCGTTTTGGATACTGATGAGAGGTAACAGGTAACAGTAGCAGCAGCACCAGAGCAGGGATAAAGTGTAGTAGAGAAATAGTTATTGGAGATTCGATAATCAGAGGCACGGATAGGTGTTTCTGTTGCCACGAGAGAGTGTCCAGGACGGTATATTGCCTCCCTGCTTGCTAGGGTCATGAATGTCTCTGAGTGGGTACTGGGCATGCTGAACCAGGAGGGCAACAGACAGAAGTTGTTATCCATATTGGCAGAAATAACATAGGTAGGAAGATTGACAAGGTCCCGCAATAACAATACAGGCAGTTAGGTAGTAAGCCAAAAAGCAGGACCTCTAGGGTAGTAATCTCAGGATTACTCCCTGTAACACGTTCTGAGGCTAAAAACAGAGACAAAGTACAATTAAACACGTGGCTGAAGAGCTGGTGTTGGAGGGAGGACTTCAGATATTTAGACCATTGGGATGTCTTCCATGGAAGGTAGAATCTGTACAAGAAGGATGTTTTGCACCTAACCTAGAGGGGAGCCAAAATCTTGGCAGGGTGGTTTGATCATGCCACCTGGGAGGATTTAAACTAGTGTGGCAGGGGAGTGGGAACTGAAGCAGCAGGTAAGAAAGCACAGAGACTGGGAAAGAGATTGAGTTTAAGGCAAATATAGCTAAGAGGAACAGCAGTCAGGGAGAGATTGCTGAGCTCAATGGAACGGGAAGCTTGGACTAAATTTACTTCAATGCAAGAATATAACAGGTAAGATGGATAAATTTGGAGTCTGGATTAATGCATATAATTATGGTGTTGCTGTTATCACAGAAACATGGCTGAAAGAGGGATAGGATTGGCAGCTTAACATTCTGGGATATTAATGTTTTAGGTGAGACAAAGGAGGAAGCAAAAGGAGGTGAGGGAGTTGCATTGCTGGTTAGAGAGAATTTCTTGTCAGGGAGAATTTCACAGATGTGGTGAGGGAGGACACCCTGGAGAGATTTCAGTGAGGCATTATGTGTAGACATCAGGAATAGGAAGGGTGCAATCAGACCTCCCAGCTGACATCAGGAGATAGAGGAAGAGATATGATTCTGGAAAGATGTGGAAATACCAGGATTGTTGTGGTGAGTGATTTTAACTGGCCACATTTTGACTGGGACTCCCTTAGTGCCAGGGGTTTGGATGGGAAGTTTGTTTTGGTGTATCCAGGAGGGTTTTTTGAACCAGTATATAAATAGTCCAATGAGGGAAGGGGCCATACTGGAGCTGATGTTAGGAGATGAACCCAGCCAGGTGATCAAAGCAGGGGAGCATTTTGGGGAACAGTGACCATAATTCCGGAATGGATTTGGATACTTGTGAATAAGGACAAGACTGGACCTCGGATGAAGGTGTTAATTGTGGGAAGGTCAATTATAACTGAATTACACAAGAATTGGAAAATGTGGATTGGGAGCAGCTGTTTGAGGGTAAATCTACATCTGATATGTGGGAGTCTTTTTAGGACCAGTTGATTAGAATGCAGTTCAGACACGTTCCTGTGAAAATGAAGGACAGGAATGGCAGGATTCGGGAACCTTGGATGACAGGGGAAAGTATCAGCTTAGTCAAAAACAAGGAAACATACCTCAGGCAAAGCCCATGAAGAATATAGTGAAGTTAGGAAGGAGCTTAAAAGGGGAGTTAGGAGGGCTAAAAGGGGCTATGAAATATCCTTGGCCAGCAGAGTTAAGGATAATCCCAAGGCATTTTATACACAAATTGGGAGCAAGAGATGGTAGCTAGGAAAAGAGTAGGCTCACTCAAGCATAAAGGAGAGAGATTTTGTTTGGAGCTAGAGAAAATGGGTGCGATCCTTAAATCAGTGCTTTGCAATATTATTGACCAAAGAGAGGGACATGAGGGATTTTGAGGTTAGGGAAAGATGTGTGAATACTCTCAGGTAAGTCAACATAAGGAAGGAGGAAGTTTGGGATGTCTTGAAATACACTAAGGTAGACAAGTCCCCAGGGCCAGATGGGACCTACGCCAGGATACTGTGGGAGGCAAGGGAGGAAATAGTTGGGGCCTTAACAGATATCTTTTCATTCTCTCTGGCCTTAGGTGAGGTTCCAGAGGACTGGAGAATGGCTAATATTGTTCCTTTTTTTAATAAGGGAAACAGAGATAATCCAGGTAATTATAGGCAGGTGAGCCTGAGGTAAGGGTGGGAAACAGTTGAAGAAGATAATGAGAGAGAGGATTTATTCACATTTGGAAGTGAATGGAGTTGTTTGTTATAGGCAGCATGGGTTTGTTGGGGAAGGTCATGTCTCAGCAACTGATTGGCTTTTTTTGATAAGGTAGCAAGAATGATTGATAAAGGAAGGGCACTGGACATTGTCTACATGGACTTTAAGGCATTTGATAAGGTACATCTTGGCAGTTTGGTACAGAAGGTAGAGTCTCATGGGATCCAGTGTGAGCTGGCCAGATGGATGCAAAACTGACTTTGTCATAAAAGTTAGAGAATAGTGGTGGAAGAGTACTTCTTGATGGATCAGTGCTGGGTCACTTGTTTATGTGTGTAGGTCTACAGATCCCTGAAAGTGGAAACACTGGTGGATAAGGTGGTCAAGAAGACATACAGCATGCTTCCTTTCATTGGCTAGGGCATCAAATATAAAAGTTGGCAAGTTATGTTACAGCTGTATTAAACTTTAGTTAGGCCGCATTTGGAATATTGCGAGCACTTCTGGTCGTCATACTATCAGAAGGACATGAACGCTTTGAAGAAGGTGCAGAGAAGGTTTACCAGGATGTTTTCTGGTCTGGAGAGTTTTCGTTATGAGGAGAGGTTGGATAAACTCGCATTGTTTTCATTGTAAAGACGGAAGCTGAGGGGACGACCTGATAGAGGTCTACAAGTTTATGAGAGGCATAGATCAGGTGGATAGTCAGAAGCTTTCTCCCCCTCCAAGGTCAATGACAAGAGTGTAGAGTTCAAGGTGAGAAGGGGAAAAAGTTTAGGAGAGAAGTTTGGGGAAAATTTTTCACACAGAGGTTGCGGAGTGCCTGGAATGCACTGCCAGTGGAGGTGGTGGAAACAGGCTTGTTAACAACGTTCAAGGCGTATCTCAATAGACATGTGAACATGTGGCGAACAGCGGGATAGATACCGTGTATGGGCAATAATTTGCGCTTCTAAATAAGCATTAGGATTTGGCGCAAACATGGTGGGCCGAAGGGCTTGTTCCTGCACTGTATTGTATTTAGTTGATGAAGCCACAATTGCATTGAAGATGTTCTTAAGGCCACACTTGCTGGCCTGTTCCCCAGAAGCACCCTCAGTCCAGTTGTGATGTACAATCAACCCAAAGCCAACTGATTTTGTCACCTTGTATCTGTGAGAGAAGTAGTGTCTGCATCTGTTGCACATTAAAACCTAAAATGCTTCAGAAAAATGTGACTTCATTTCTCTACTACTCCACTCTTGCTCTCTAATACATTGAATATTTCTTTGCACAGTATAGTCACATTTCCTCTACTTATTGTGTGAAAGCAGTTACATTGCTTCTCACAAAGAGAGCCAGCAATCAGAAACACGTGGGACATTCTTGAATGAGACAGTTTCAAGACTGAACTCTGCAGGCGTTAAGATTTTCTGACAGATCCAAAGCAAACAATGATTGTTTTTGTATGTTGAATTCCTTGGAAATGTTTCACTAAAAATATTTCCCATTGTGTTTGGTTCCTTTTGCAATAGGAACATTCACATAAATTAACCAACAGAGTTTCTGAAGGAGGTTCCAAAAGCCCTGAAACAATGTGTTGGATTCAAGCTGATGTGGCTTGTAAAATCAAATGGACTTTAATTTTTACGCCATCTGCAGGAATAAAGAAAAGAAAATGCTGGAAACACTCAGCAGGTCAGGGAGCATCTATAAAAGGTAGAAATAAATAAACATTTCAAATCAACAACTTTTCTTCAGGACTTGGCCTGAAACATACAATAGACTACAATGAGTCAAGAATGTTGCTCACTGCCACATTAATGTGGGGTATTGGGAATGGGCAATAAATGTTGGCTTTGCTGTCTATAGTGTTGAATGGTTTAAATGACCGGAGTTTGAATCTGAGAGTCTGGTAACTGATCTATGCTCACTATACTTAACTGGTTAAGTCTGTATATGGTTATTACAGAAGCTACTAATATTTAAGGTGTAAGCACGATTGCAGTCATTTTGTGATTGCAGAGATACTTTTTTTAAAAAAATCTTTAATAAAGTAACCTGATGCATATTTAGAAACAAGTGGCATCTCTATATTCTTCTGAGTTATATGAAATATATAAAATCAACAATGCCCACATCCTAAGAAGAAAAAGAAAACACTTTTCAGAGATGCTGCCTGACCAGTTGATTATTTACAGCATTATTTGTTTATTTTTCAAGATATTCAGCATCCATAGTTGGCAATTTTGCTTTCTCATTCAACGTGAAATACATTTCATTGGCTATTTTCCATCGTGTCCTGTTCATTATGTTTCCCACAGGTAACATCTTTTCTGTAGGAAAGATAAGATCTAGGATTACAATCTGCTTCGCTGTCAGATATTGGTGACCTGATGAGCATTTAGAGTGTCCCAGATATCTAGCATGAAGTTATCTTCCTTTTAAACATACAACTGAGAAATGAAGGCGGACCAAGTTGCATGTTCTGCTGAAACTTATGGCACTGCTTCAGTCTCTGATTAAATGGTGTTGAACATTTGAATAGACATTTTCTCATGCACATATATATTCTGTGCCTCACAAATAATCAACAACCATCATTATATCAAAAGAAAGGAATATTTCAGTACTTGTAAAAATGTTTTTGAATTTAGATTTCTTCATCAGGGACTGACATATGATTCTGAGAACTTGAGGCAAAATCTTGGCTTATGACCAAACAGCAACTTTTTTTTTATTTTAATAAGCTGTTCTGCACATTCTTCATCTTGTTTTATAAAATGTAAAATACATAGCACAGCCACATTATCTGGTGAATTTACAAAAGGACATAGGAATAGACATAAGTCATTTCGCCTCTCAATGTGATCTTGGTTGATCTGTTATCAAACTGTACAGACCTGCTTTGAGCCATTTTCCCTCTAACTTTCAATTAACATAAATCAATCACAGATTTTACCAACAATTCACCCAGCATCAATTGCTATTTAAGGAACTTCTACCAGCCTTTGTATGAGGAAGTGTTTCTAACTTCACTCCTGAAAGACCTGGCTCTAATTCTAATGTGAAACTGTCAAGTCATTGAGTTCCTCGGCACCAAAAATAACAGCTCTGTTTTCCTTAATATGCTGAAGATCCCAATCATGATCCTGTAACCCTCAACATTCCTGGGAATACAATCCTGCTTTGTGTAATCTGCCTTCCAGGTATCATTCTGTCAAAACCAACTGTTACAATTACTGCATGGTGTTTTGTTTTTATCAAATTATGTTTTGAAATGTCATTTGATACAAAACAAGAATCATAATGTTCTGAAGTTGACTCAACAAGAGAAGGGGGCAGTTAAAGATCAAACAAGATTGTGATCATTGGATCTATGCAGTTTCTGGTTGGAGACCAAGAAAACAGTCTCCCAAGTTCACAAAGAATGGAACTGGAGTCTCCAAAAGTTCAAGGATAATGTTCTAAAAGTCATGCTGTTAATTTACTCCTTAATTCTGAAATGGAAAAGAGTTGGAGTCAAGAATTTTGATCAGCATTTCTGCCTGGATGCACAGCGAATGTTTTTCATGTTTCCACGGAGAAGAATGCAGAGGAAGCCATTTTAGAGATGAGGCTACAGGTGTCCCTTCAAATTAAGGAATGTCACAGAGAGATGGTAGCTTTTGCGTAGTCAGCAGAGAAAGGAGGTTGCTTCGCTGGATGCAGGAAGAAGAAGGTCCCTAGTTATAGAATTGAAACCCATAGCCATCTCAGGATTCCAGGAGGTTCCTCTGGCATGTCTATTGGGAAAGAATTGTCAGGACAGATGATGTTCATAGCAGTGGATTAAACAACTCTGAAAACTAAGCGAAGCACCTGGAGGTGGTGACCTGAACTTATTTTTTCAAAAAAGAGAAAAAAAAATCAGTGAAACAGGGAAATGCAAACCTGTTGGAAGCTGCAGAGTGCCTTTGGCCTGAATATATAAAGGGAGAACATCTCTGGGAACTACCACTGACCAGAAACTGAACCGAACCAGCTATATAAACACAATGGCTCCAATAGCAAATCAGAAGCTAGAAATCCTGCAGCAATTAACTCAACACCTGACTCTCCAAGATCTGTTTACAAGGTGTGATGAAACATTGTTCACTTGTCTGGATGGGTGCAGCTCCAATAACACTCAAATCCCAACATCACCCAGATCAAAGCAGCTTGCTTGTTTTATAGTTCATTCAATATCTTTAACATTCACTCATTTCACAACTAATGCGCTGTGGCACTGTGTGTACTATCAACAAGATGCATGTCAGTAACTCACCAAGACTTCTTTGAAAGCATCTTCCAAACCTGGGACCTCTACAACCATGAAAGGCAAGAATAGATGCATCGGAATTCCATCACCTACAGTTTCAAGTCAGGTTGGAAAGTTATGTTACCGTTCCTGCATTGTTGTTGGTCAAAATCCTGCAAGTCCCTTTCTGTGTGTCCCTACATCCCAAGGGCTGCATCATTTCAGGAAGACAGCTCACTGCCACCTTCTCCAGGGAAATTAAGAAAGGTCAATTAATGCTGCCTTAGTAGGCAAAACCCACATCCCATGAATTAATAAAATAAAAAGACATATTGGACACCATTAATCACACCCTGCCAGTTAAATCCCTTCCCATTGTCCCTAATTTGTCTGTTGTTGCTCAGCCAATTTCCTAACTAGGTCAATGATTAGTTTTCAATTCCATGGACTTCAACTTTAGCTCATAGTTTCTCCCTTGTGTCTATCAAATAGCTTCTGGAACTGTATATAAATAATATGAAGAGCATTCCTCTGCTTGTACTTTAGCCATTGCTTCTAATGAATCAGTCTAGCCATCAGACATGGTTCATGCTGTCTTTCTTGGATCAGCTGAAAATTGTCAAGCTGTTCAGTCATTCTATTCCGAATTATAAACTGGAGCAATTTCCCAACCACGGATATTAATCTAACTGGTCTATAATTCTGTATTTTCCTTCCCTTTCTTAAATAATGCAGTGACATACGTAATTTTTCAACCTAAAGGAAAACTTCCCATATCAAGAAAATTTTGGATGATTATTGGTTGTGTACTTGCAATGTATTCACCTATTTCTTTTAAAACTGTGGGATGGAATTCTTGGAGTCTGACACTCTTGAATGTCATTGATTTTCATTGTTATTATTATTTTTCTAGGATTAATTTGGTGAGACTGCTTCAAGATTTGTTTCCTTGTTTTTCTTTGACTTTTTTCCTTTACTCTAAATTCTGATGCAAAGTAAGACGTCTGTCATTTCCTATTCTTATTGGCAATATCATAATCATCTGTTTAAAGAAGCCCACATTGGTTGTAACTACCCCTATTTGCCTAACGTAATTTTTGCCTGTCATAATTTTGCATGTTTTAGCTTTTGATATCTAGTACTTCTTTCATCATCCATGATTTTTTTAAAAGGAAAAAATCTTATACTTTAGAGGTATAAACGGAATCTGATCATATTTCTTCAACCACCCTCACTGATCATGATCGTCGTGACCCTTTAAAAGATTGATGGGGGTTTTCGTCTTCTGTCTAACACAAACATATCTTTACTGGTCAACCTACATGTCAGAATTTTTACATGCCCATAAAATTCATGAGGGTGCATATGCCAGATCATCCAAGTGAACAGTTGCATGAACTCTGGGGGCAAATGTCAGCAGTTTCTTCAACATAGCTCACAAATGATCTCTGTCATTTCCTTGCCACAAAATCCACACAACAACACTTAACAGCAAGCACCATTGGATAAGAATCCTAAAGGGCAAACCAAGTCAATGTCATCATTCCCCAGGGATCATTCACCCCCACTACACTCTTGCTGTTTAGTACACCCCAGCATTGTTCCACTGACATCAATATGTATGAGAATCATGAATGATCAACAATTTATGTGCTCCTCTTAGCCATTGTCATTTAGGAAGCCAATGGTTTCATCATTCATTGTTGCTTCAAACTTAGGGTAACTACAAGTCTTATCGAATTACATGATCAAATGAATTAATGTACAGCAATTATGTAGTACCTTCTGTAATGCCGAAGTGTTTCATGTGGAAAGAATTCCACCGAATCTTTCAATCTGTTGTGTATTTGACATAACACAATTGAAAGACTCGTGGCAATGGATACAGTCAAAACCTAAAGCAGGACAAACTCCCATCTCTTTGACATGAGAGTGTGAAGGTACAGCTGAGTCATCTGAATAGGTGGAACTGTCTCACTCAGAAATATATCTGAGACCTTAGCGCTGATTATCTGTTTACATTTTCAACTGAGGTATAACTCTCGGTCTTCTGACTGAAGGGCAGTAATGAATGAAGCAAGGTTCGCTTTGAAGAAAAATGAGTTCAGCTGCTCCTACAAAACAGATTTAGCTTTTTAAAAGGGTTTCAGTGACTAAAATCTGCCACATATTTATCTTATACCAATAGCAATTGTTGACCTGTGTTGCACAATGGTCTCTATTGTGTGTTCTAAAGATTCAACATCTATATAATTTGTCCATCCAACAAGTGCATAGAGTGGCCCTGGAGATCCTCAAAATAAAACCTAACATTAAACAGGCACCTTCACCTCACTAAGGCTCACAAAGCCTTCAATGTGATTAACTTTCCTTCGTGCATTAATATGAAATGGCTTTCACTAAGAGAGGAGGCTACAATAGATACATGTAGATCACACCAGAAGAAGCTCAGGTTCACCACTATTGCACCAGCTTGCACTATTTTACTATGACTCAGAGCTGGAAATTCACTGGCCCCAATTTCTTCTGTGTCCCTGTTAGTGATTTTCTCTTTACTAAGTTGCTGATGTAGGCTGCACACAGCATCTGGCGTGGCACTGTTGCTTCAAATTATGGCAAGTTTGAAAAGAGCAATGAGTATTTTAAATCGAAATGTTGCCTAATTTGGAGACGACGTAAATGAGCCAGTGAATGGAGTGGGGTGTGGTGCATGGTTTGTGAACATGGAATGATATGTATTATAACAGGCCTAGAATTATTTTGAATATCTTTATGTTATGTGGGAGACAAACCGGGAGTGCATTTGGATAAATCAGGCTTAGGTACATGGATGATGTAGAGTAAGGCATTGATTTGATCGTGATTTCAAAAATTGTTATTGAGCAGGTGCGAACAGAGTTGTATCATATTGATGTCAGATCACTAGATCCAGAGACTGTCTTTATGGAAACAGCCAAATACTGAATTATCCCTCAAGCATTAAAGGTAAATGCAGCTTTGACTTAATCATCTCAATGCTTTTTATTATAATTCGTTCTCAGGGTGCTAACTAGGGTGACATTTATTGCCCATCTCTAATTTTTTTGCTGTGGATCTGGAGTCACAGGTAGGGCTGACCAGGTAAAGGTGATAGATTTCCTTCCCTGAAAAAAACATTAATGGTATGTTTTTAACAACAATCAACAGGGAACATGGTCACCATTAGGTGAACATTTTATTGCATATTTCATGATCTGCCAGTGTGGGATTCAAACCCATGTTCACAGAAGATTGACCTTCTAGATTAGTTGATATGATCATGGGGCATAGAGAAAAAAGTAAAGAGAGGTTTTCTATCCTTTGCGTGAGTTAAACTAAGGACCAGTTTTTCAAGTAGATGAAAAAGTCTTATGGACCAAGCCAGACCCCCTCAAAATATTTTAAGAAGGTAGCCGAGACCCTAATTTTTTCTTATATTAAAGGCAGATGTGAAGTAGGTGTTCCAGGTGTGATGCAACTGATCAAACCACTCAGCTTTAAGCAAAACAAAATTTATTAAGCGCTTCATTGAAACAGGAACAAAAGAAAGCGGAATTTAGAGTAACAACTGTTGGAAAACCTAAACAACCCGATACACCAACTCAACTAATTAACTGTTCCAATTTAGTAACATCCCATAAACACACACCTTGGCAAAAAGATAAATTCAAACGCAGATTTTTACAGGCAGGAAGGAACAACATCCAGAGAAAGTCAGAGCCGTCCTTTACTGAATCTTGCAACACTTCTGGTACTCAAAATATCTTGTGACTACTACAACAAAAAAAAACTGGAGAATTGGCCACTCCCCTTCCATTGTTTAAACTGTTGCTCCCTAGACTCTCTGTGACCTCTGCCTTTACAACCTCTCATTAAAAAAAAACGAGGATAAAATAACCTTTGTAAGTGACAGTATTGTCACACAGGTTGCCTTTACACTATTTGAAGACAACCAAGGCCAATTCTCCAGATGCCTCAGACAATATTTGTCACTCAACCAGCAACACAAACACAAATCATCTTGTCATTAATCTCATCGCTTGTATGGGACATTGCTGAGTGTCACTTTTTTGCCAAATTTCCTGAGATTATGACAGTCGTCACTTCAGAAATAAGTCATTGGTTTTGCAGCTCCTGAGGGTGCAAAAAACAATACATAAATGCAAAACCAGGATGATGCGTAGAGTGGATGGAGCAAGCTCCTATTCCAACTCCCGGCTCCAAAAATCAGTTTAATATAGGGTCCTTAAGTAAAGGACATATCAGATATTAAAGCTGATAAGAACAGAAACTACCCTTGGTCTGAAGGGTCTAGGCCCGAAATGTCAGCCTCCTGCTCCTCTGATGCTGCTTGGCCTGCAGTGTTCATCCAGCTCTACACCTTGTTATCTCAGATTCTCCAGCATCGGCAGTTCCTACTATCTCTGACATAAATGCAAAGTCTGTTTTTTTTAATTCTTATTTTAACTGCCATTCTGAACTAAATTTTTAAGCATTACATAGCTTACTATATATCAGGGCCAGTCTTACCATTGCCATTTGTTAGCTGTTATTACACAGAAATCTTGCTTTTCTTTAAATGAAGAAAGGACATTTCACAAGATCATTAGAAACAGGCACAGGATTAGATCATTCTGCACAAGAAACAACTCTGCCATCCAATGATATCTTGGCTGTTCTGATTGTGACCTTAACTCCACTTTCCTGCCTATCCCTTACCACATGACTTCCTTGTCAATCCAAAATCTGCATAAATAAAGCTTGAGTAAATTTAGCAACTCTGGCTTTTCAAAGACTAAAGACCCTCAATGAAGAAACCAGCCTTTACCTCCATCCTAAATAGTATTTGCCTCTGATTTTGGATGCTCAGACTTTAGTCTTTCTACTTCCATCTCATTCTGTCCATTATGGCCATTGGACAGTGTTGTGCACATCTCTCTTGAGTAAGGGGACTAAAACAGTACACAATACTCCAGATGTCATCTCACCAATGCCTTGTATACTTATAGTAAGACCTTCCTAATTTACACTCTATCCTTCCTTGCAATAAAGATCAAAGTTCAATTTGTATTCCTAATTACTTGCTGCACCAACATGATTCATACACAATGACCACTAGATCTCTCTGGACTACAATAATCTGCAATCTCTCAATTTAAATAATATTCTGCTTTTCTATTCTTCCTGCCAAAATAGACACATCACATTTCCTCATATTACACTGTTCCAGCCACCAAACTTATTTCAGGGTTATTTGACAATCTTCTGAAGATGACCTCTTAAAATATTCCCACAAAAGACTTAAATCGCTGATAGATTAGGGTTAGCTGGATCAAAACAAAATGGGGGAGTTAATAGATAGAGTTAAGTGACGGATATGTACTGTTCTGGTATTCCAAAAGCAAGTTTTTGCATAAATGTACACAATTATTGAAGAATTAATGATTGCACTTTAGATAGATATGGAACTCAATTCTAATCACATTCTTATCAGCAGAATAAAAACTGCCCATCACCTTCACTTTGGTCATAGCACCCAGTTATGATCTGACACATATGGTGAACTGAAACGAATACAAATGTCTGACTACACATTAGAAATAAAGCTATTTCCACAATTCTCCACCGGATCAATGTGGTTATAAAATATTAATGTTTAGGCACTCAGAGCAGGCTTAAGCTCAGATCCACCACTTTTGCAATAGAGATTGGAAGCACAAGGGGAACTGAAAGGCAATGTTTCCAGTTGTTGAACAGTGAAATGTCAAGAACATGCTGATGAATGTCAGCTTGCGGCATAAGCATGTATTTATTTGAAAATGCTAAGCATGTTATGAACTGTCTCACAATCTCTTAGACAAATCAATGAGATGCAGCTGTGTATTTGAACCGCAGTCCATTTTGACAACACCAAGAACTTTTCCAGTCAAATCGTTAACACTGGGAACCTATTTTCAAACAATCGCAATGCTGCTGTGCTGGCCTTACACTGTAAAATATAAGAAGTGAATTAGGCCATTGAGCCCATCGGGTCTGCTCTACCACTTGATCATGGCTGACATGTTTCTCAACCCCAATCTTCTGCCTTCTCCCCATAACCCTTGATTCCTTACCGATGGGGAACCTGTCCATCTCTGTCTTAAATCACTCAATGACTTGGCCTTCACTACTGTCTGCAACAATGTGTTCCAAAGAGTCACCATCCTCTGGCTGAAGAAGTTCCTCATCAGCTCAGTTCTAAAGGGTCGTCCCTTCACTCTGAGGCTGTGCCCTCCTGCTACTGGAGACATCTTCTCTACATACACTCTATCCAAAACTCTCCATATTCTGTAAGTTTCAATCAGATCCTCCCACATCCTTCTAAACTCCATAGAGTGTGGACTGAGGGTCTTCAACCACTCCTCATATGACAAGACATTCATCCATGACATCATTATTGTAAACCACCTCTGGACCCCCTGTAATGCCAGCACATCCTTCCTTACATATGGGGCCCAAAAGTGCTTACAATATGCTAAATGCAATCTGACCAGAGCTTCATTTAGCCTCAGCAGTACTTCTCTGTTGTTGTATTCTAACCCTCTTGAAATGAATGCTAACATTGCATTTGCCTTCCTAACCATGAACTGAACCTTCATGTTAATCTAAACAGAATCCTGAACTAGGACTCTGAAGCCCATTTGTGCTTCAGATTTTGAAGCCTTTCCCCATTTAGTTAATAGTCTCTGACTCTATACTCCCTATCAACGAGCAGAACATCACACGTTACCACTTTGTATTTGATCTGTTACTTCCTTTCCCACTTTCCTAGCCAGTCCAAGTCCTTTTGCAGCCTCCCTGCTTCTTCAACATTACCTGTCCCTCCACCTATCTTTGTGTCAACTGCAAACTTAGCAACAATGCCCTCAGTTCCTTCGTCCAGATTGTTAATGTACAACATGAACAGTTGTAGTCACAACACTGACCCTTGCGGAACTCCAGCAGTCACCAGCCAACATCCTGAAAGATACCCCTTTATCCATACTCTGTCTTCTGCCAGTCAGCCACTTCTCTGTCCCATGCCAGTATCGTGCCCCTAACACCACGGGCTCTTATCTTATTTCGCAGCCACCTGTGCAGCAGCTTGTCAAAGGCCTTCTGGAAATCCAAATAGATCACATCCACTGGCTCTCCTTTGTCGAACTTGCTCATTTCCTCCTCAAAGAATTCCAACAGATTTGTCAAGTATGGCCTTCCCTTGAGGAAGCTATGCTAACTCAGCCCTATTTTACCATGCACATTCAAGTCCTCTACAACTCATCCTCAATAATCGACTCTAAAATCTTACTAATGACAGAGGTTAACAGGCCTATCATTTACTGTGTTCTGCCTCCATACCTTCTTAAATATTTTCCAGTCCTCTGGGACCCTCGTTGACTACAGTGATTTCTGAAAGATCACTACCAGTGCCTCCATAAACGCCTCAGCTGTCTCCTCCAGATCCCTGAAATATGATCCATTCGGTGCGGGTGATTATCCACCTTCAAAATTTTCAGCTTCTCCAGCATCTTTTCCTTAGTGTTGGCCACTACACTCACCCGTGACCCAGACTTCCTTGAAGTTATGGTACGCTGTGGGCATCTTCCATTCCGAAAATTGGTACAAATTACTTATTCAGTTCTTCTGTCATTTCTTTGTTCCCCATTTCTTCTTCTCCAGCCTCATTTTTCAATCGCCCAATGTCCTCTGTTGCCTCTGTCTTACCTTTCAAACATCAAAAACTCTCACAATCTTTTATATTACTAGTTAGCTTATCTTGATATTTCATCTCCTCCCCCTTATTGTTTTTTTAGTCATCCTCTGCTGGTTTTTAAAACCTTCCGAATCATCTGGCTTCTCACTAATCTTTTCACAACACTGTATGCTTTTTCTTTCGCTTTTATGCAGTGCCTGAACTCCCTTGTCAGCCATGGCTGCCTCACCCTCCCCTTAATGTTTCTTCTTCCTTGGGATATGTTTCTGTTCTGTTGCCCAAATTACCTCCAGCAATTCCTGCCTTTGCTGCTTCACCATCTTCCAATCAACTCTGGCCAGCACCTCCCTCATGTCTTTGTAGTTACCTTTTCTCAATTGTAATACTGTTACATCTGATTCCAGCTTCTCCCACTCAATCTGCAGGGGGTGAATTCTATCATATTATGATCGATGGCAGCGATGGAGTAGGCAGCATTTAGCCTCCTCAGCCCAGGGCTCGTTAATCTGTCTGCTTTTTTCTCCACCTCCTCCCCACTTCCTTCCTCTCCCTTTTTTTTTAAGATTTTAAAGTGCCTTTGTTTCTGATCAGAAGACTTACTCGGAGCAACTGAGAACCAGAGGGGAGCAGGCCGGAGGCCTGGGAGTGGCGTGGAACGGCTGAGAGCTGGAGCGGAGTGGGCCGGAGGCCTGGGAGCGGCGTGGAACGGCTGAGAGCTGGAGCGGAGTGGGCCGGAAACCTAGGAGTGGCGTGGAACGGCTGAGAGCCGGTGTGGAGTGGGCTTCAGGCCTGCAGCAGTGTGGGGACGGTTGTTGGACTGGGGCCTGGGCACGGACGGTCAGTGGTTTGAGAGGTCAGCCACAGCATGATTGGAAGCCCCTGTGCTGGGCCACTGCAATGTGATATTTATCTGATTGTAATGTTTATTCTTTTAACTATGTCTTATTTCTAACTTATGCTATGAATCACTGTAAGGTAATACAACTTCTTTTTGTTTTATTCCTCTTTTTGTATCTAAGATTTGTACCTAGATTTGTACTTTGTGTCTAAGATGGTGCCATGAGATGCAACATGGTAAACTTTTCACTGTACTCCTGTATTTGAGTGTACGCGACAATAAAGGATCTTTTATATTCTATTACAGTCACTGCCCCCAAACAGTCCCTCCTCCTTAAACTCTCTAATCAAATCTGCCCCATTACACATCACCAAATACAGAATTGCCTGTTCCCATATGGGCTCTACCACAAGCTGATCCAAAAATCCATCTTGTAGACATTCCACAAATTCCTTTTCTTGAGTTCCACTCCCAAACTAATTTTCCAATCCACCTGCATATTGAGGTCCCCCATGAATATAGCAATAGTGTCTTTCTTACATGCTTTTTCTATCTCCCGATTTATTTTTCTCCCAAAATCCTGACTGCTGTTAGGAAGTCCGTAACATAATTTCCATCAGGGACTTTTTTTCTTTGCAGTTCCTCAACTCCAGTCACATCGATTCAACGGCTTCTGACTCTATATCATTTCTTGCTATCGATCTAATTTAATTTCTTACTAACAAGGCAAACTTGTCCCCTTTGCCCACTTGCCTGTTGTTTCGATAGGACAGTTCCCAGCCGTGATCCCCTTGCAGCCACATCTGTGATACCCATAACATTATATCTGCCGATTTCAATCTGTGCTACAAGCTCAGTTAACTTGCTTCGTATACTGCATGCATTTAACTACAACAGCCTCAGTCATGTGTTGACTGTCCCCTTCTCATAGTTATTGCCTTACCTGCCGTGCCTGAGGTTAGATTCCTGACCTTTTCCATACTCTCTGTCCTATTTCTTCTTCTGGAAATTTTAAGAACCTCAAGTGAGGCCTCCCGACCTTCAACTTTTTCCAGGATTTTCTGTGCAACTGAATTGACTCCTGCCATTATTTAGCTTAAAGCCCTATCCAAAACCCTGCTGTTTGATTCACCAGAACTTTGGTCCCAGGAACATGAAGGTAGAGTCTATCCCATCCCTCTTTCCCCAGTACTAGTGCTGATGCCCCTTGAATTCAAACCCATTTCTCCCACACCAATCTTTGAGTCACATGTTTACCTCTTCAATCTTATCGAAGTGCCAATTTGCTCGTGGCTCAGGTAGTAATTCAGAGATTATTACCTTTTTGATTATGCTTTTTTATTTTAGCGCCTAGCTGCTCATTTTCCCTCAGCAAAACTCTTTGCCTTTATTGTTGGAACCTACGTGGGTCATGACAACTGGATCTCTCCGCTTCCACTCCAAGTTCCTCTGCAGCCCACATGAGATATCCTGAATCAGGACACCATGCAGGCAACACAGCCTTCAGGGCTGTTGATCCTGACCACAGAAAACAGTTTGTCTGCCTGTGACTATTTCTATTTTCTCTTCCCTCTGGATCCTATGGTGCTATGGTCGAGCCCACACTCTCATCCACACAGGGAATCTCAAACCTGTTTAGACAAGCTCGGTGGATGAGTCTCCTTCAGCACTACCTTCTAGATCCCTCTACCTACTTCACTGGTAGTCACACCCTCCTGTCCCTGACCACTGACTAAATTTGAGGTTGTTAATCTAAGGGGCATAACTGCTTCCTAAAACACACAGTTCCAAGTAACTCTTCTCCTTGATATGTTGCATTGTTCGAAGGTGGAGTTCCTCAAACAACCAACATTTGTTACAGAGATAACAAGGCGTAGAGCTGGATGAACACAGCAGGCCAGGCAGCATCAGAGGAGCAGGAAAGCTGATGTTTCGGACCGAGAACCTTCTTCAGAAATGGGGGAGGGGAAGGGGGTTCTGAAATAAATAGGGAGAGAGGGGGAGGCGGACAGAAGATGGATAAAGGAGAAGATAGGTCGAGAGGAGGCAGGCAGGTCAAAGAGGCGGGGATGGAGCCAGTAAAGGTGAGTGTAGGTGGGGAGTTAGGGAGGGGATAGGTCAGTCCAGGGAGGACAAACAGGTCAAGGGGGCGGGATGAGGTTAGTAGGTAAGAGATGGGGGTGGGGCTTGAGGTGGGAGGAGTGGATAGGTGGGAGGAAGGACAGGTTAGGGAGGCGGGGACAAGCTGGGCTGGTTTTGAGATGCGGTAGGGGGAGGGGAGATTTTGAAGCTTGTGAAGTCCACATTGATACCATTGGGCTGCAGGGTTCCCAAGCGAAATATGAGATGATGTTCCTGCAACCTTCGGGTGGCATCATTGTGGCACTGCAGGAGGCCCAGGATGGACATGTCATCCAAGGAGTGGGAGGGGGAGTTGAAATGGTTTGCGACTGGGAGGTGCAGTCGTTTGTCGCGAACCGAGCGTAGGTGTTCCACAAAGCGGTCTCCAAGCCTCCGCTTGGTTTCCCCAATGTAGATGCGGCCACATCGGGGAACAGCGGATACAGTATACCACATTAGCAGATGTGCAGGTGAACATCTGTTTGATGTGGAAGGTTTTCTTGGGGCCTGGGATGGGGGTGAGCGGTGAGGTGTAGGGGCAGGTGTAGCACCTCCTGCGGTTGCAGGGAAAGTGCTGGGTATGATGGGGCTGGAGGAGAGTATGGAGCGGACAAGGGAGTCAAGGACAGAGTGGTCCCTCTGCAAGGCAGATAAGGGTGGGAGGGAAAAATGTCTTTGGTGGTGGGGTCGGATTGCAGACGGCGGAAGTGCTGGAGGATGATGCGTTGGATCCGGAGGTTGGTGGGGTGGTACGTGAGGATGAGGGGGATTCTGTTTTGGTTGTTATTGAGGGGAGGGGGTGTGAGGGATGAGTTGTGGGAAATGCGAGAGACACGAAGGAATTGGGAATAGGGGATAGCATTTTTGCAGGAAGGTGGGTGAGAGGAGGTGTATTCTAGGTAGCTGTGGGATGACTTGTTACAGATGCGTTCACCATGAACCATAATGGGGTCCCCCAATCACCATCTCAAGCAGTTACAACATGTTGCCTGGCCCATCATCTTTATTTTAGTGAATTATATCTTCATCTGATTTTTCAAAATTTCATATTGATCTTTTAGTTTGTAGCCTATAAATATTTCCCCTGTTTACCTTCAATTTGAAAGTAATCTATAATAGATAGCCAAATTATTCATTGTGACTGACCAAACAACATATGGTTTACATGTGATGTCACTCTTTTGTGCTGCGCCCCTGATGCTGGAATTCAATTAATCCTGTTAAAAAAAGCACTGACAAACTCTGAGCCAAAATAACACAAGGAAAAACCACCTCTTCCGCTCTGCACAGAATTTCCCATGTTGCCTCCAAATTTCCCGAACTACATATTCACACACACATTGTTCTGAGGAAGTGTCACCAGACCCAAAACGTTAACTCTGTTTTTACCTTCACAGGTGCTGCCAGACCTGCCGAACTTTTCCAGCAACTTTGTTTTCGTTCCTGATTTACAGCATCCGCAGTTCTTTCGGTTTTTACATACTCACTCAGGCTGTGATCTCTCCTTCCTGACCATACAAAGATGACTAATCATACATTTTAAATAGGTGCTTTCTTAAATAGAGATGAGATGACTTACACTCATTAAGTTTCAACACTAATTAACACCTCTTAAGGCCCTATTCAAGCTTCACGTGATTGATTGATAACTGTCCATCAGTCAGCCACCTGATTACCTTTCTACTAGACTACTGAATTTTAAACTTTTAAAATGGAGAAATAAAGAAAGAAAGATTTACCAGAGATAGTAGGAACTGCAGATGCTGGAGCATCTGAGACAACAAGGTGCAGAGCTGGATGAACACAGCAGGCCAAGCAGCATCATAGGAGCAGGAAGGCTGATGTTTCGGGCCTACAGTTCTGTTCCCATGTTGCCTCCAAATTCCCCGAATGATATACCCATTCAGACTGTGTCTCACTCCGGCTGTAATCTCTCCTTCCTAATCATGGCTGCCAAAGCATAGCGTAGAATTCCGACAGTGCAGAAGCAGGCCATTTGGCCCATCAAGTCCACACCGATCCTATGAAGAGAATCCCACTCAGAACCAGACACCAACCCCCACCCCGCCGCAACTCCCCACCCCCCAAAACCCATTCCTGGAACCCTGCATTAACCATGGCTAATCCACCTACCCTGCTCATCCCTGGATGCTACAAGGCAATTTGGCATGGTCAATCCAGCTCACCTGCACATCTTTGGACTGTGGGAGGAAACTGGAGCTTCAGGAGGAAACCCATTCAGACACAGGGAACCCAGGTCCCTGGTGCTGTGAGGCAGCAATGCTAACCACTGAGCCACCGTGCTACCATGCAGCAGACCTTTTTGTCTACCTTCAGCATGCTGAGTGATCAGTATTACATTTATCTTTATAATCCAGAGGTCTGTAATACAATGTTTAAGCTCTTATTCAAGATTTTTTAGTCAAATTTATTTTCAGATCAGTTTCTCATATCAATTCCAACTCTTAATCCTTTTTAAGGCATCTTCATCGGTCCTGAATTCAGAGTAAAAAAAAAACCAAAAGAACTGCGGGTGCTGTAAATCAGGAACAAAAACAAAGTTGCTGGAAACTTTGTAGAGGAACATTGGGGAAATGAAGCGTAGACTTGGTGACCACTTCGCAGAACATCTACGTTCTACTCGCAAAAAGGACCCTGAACTACCTGTTGCCTGCCACTTCAATGCACCACTCTGCTCCCTGGCCAACATCTCTGTCTCCGGCTTGCTACAGTGTTCCAGTGAAGCCCAACGCAAGCTGGAGGAACAACACCTCATTTTCCGCTTGGGGACCCTACAGCCCTCCGGACTCAATATTGAGTTCAATAATTTTAGGACCTAAACTCTCCCATGTCCCAGCACCCCCACCCCACACACCAGGCCTTGTTACCACATAGCCTGCCACTACACACCCCCTGTTGTTAGTCACTAACAGTCCCCATTAACAACTATTCACCCTCCCAGCCTGATCATTAGCAACTCCTTTGTCTGTCCAACTGTCTTTCTCTGTCTTTGGGCTCTATCCTATCGTTTACTCCCTATCCCACCCACCTCCCTATTTTCTGCATATAAACTGACGTTTTCCCAGCCGCCATCAGTTCTGAGGAAGGGTCACCGGACCCGAAACGTTAACTCTGTTTTCTCCTCCTTTAAGAGGACTACATAGGATAATGAACAGAAAAAGAATTGTTCCATTAGTTAATTTGGAATCTGGAAACTATCTTGTGCCTTTATTAGATTCTTTGAAAACATTATAACATGCACAAGAGACCTTCTAATTTATATCCATTTGATTAATCTATTAAATGATCAACAAGGGGATGTATAATAATCTGATTCTTACAAAGAGTAAAGCAACTGCATTATCTAGTTTGAATGAAAAACAACACAATATCACAATCTACATGATAGAAATTATTTCGTGTTTAATTTCAATCCAGCATCCTGTAACATTTTCTAATTTGAGAGCTGACTAGTCTACCTTACTGTGAAGATTTGAGTCCACTGGGATTATCTCTGTTCAATACAATTCTAAACTTCAAATTCATCTTCACAACCAGTTTCAGCTAGGTAAATTCTCTGACAAGTTGCAAAAAGTTGTTTTCATTTGAATAATTGAAACTCAGAGTTTGAACTCAGACCTCGGTGCACGTGGTGGGATCAAACATACAGCACGTATATGTTTGAAACATACATTATCACTGTTCTATCCACTGAGGTTATGGTGGGAGGGGATGGTATGGAGAATGATGACGAATCACAAGTGTTTAAATCAAAGAAAGACAGGAGCAGTGTGTAGTTTGAGGAAGCACGAGGGAATAGTCTTTCGATTAATACACAATGGTGCAATCAATCATCCAAGTACAAGTACATTAATCAGATATAAAAATACCAAATCACTACATTGTTACAATTTTACAGCTCTCTGTAATGAATCAAATGATCCAAGCCATTATAGTAAACTTAGCTTCACATAATCTAATGATTATAAATTTCTGTTGATACTGTCACATATTTGGCAAAATGGGTAATTTTAATATATATCTGTGGATGCATAGATATAGTGTCTGTTTCAAAAGTACTTTAAACTCCACACAAGATGGCTGTTATAATCATGTGACTGGATTTGGCAATAAACTTCTGCAATTTTCTCAAAATTAAAACCAACCAATCAATACCTCCTATAACTCCTGATGAGATTAGATTGCCAAACTATTACTTTGTAAACTGTCAAAGTGATATTGTCTCCAAGAACCCCTACACAATAGAATTACAAGTTATCCCAACCATTTAAGAAGGTGTATTAATGACCTTTCCACTTAACTTATGATATCAAAGGCTGTTCAGCAACTGGTTAAAAGAATCTGATAGTCTGCCCCTTTGCAAGTCTGTTGTAGACAGCAAAGTTGTCTGGAATGCAGCAGTTACTGCTAATCATCAAAAACTTTTTTGGGATATAGCATAACATGACTATGATCTGAGCAGACACTAGAAGCTTTGCTGTGTTCAGAGTTGACCCTGATGGTTGTATGAGCCTATTTATAGCAGTTTCCTTGTAGCATCTTGAGCTGTTCCATGGAGTTCAGCCAATGTCTCCTGATGTGTGTGGGGGATCTGGTCAACCGCATGGGTGCCATCAATAATGGGGTTAGTTTATCCTGGCACACAAACAAAATGCAATTTCCCCTTCACTCTTCTGCAGCTTTCTGTGGAAAAGATGAAGAACTTACTTTGCATCAGTGGATTGTTGTCAGTGGTGTGTTGATGTATTTGTGGTTTGTGTATGAACTAACCTTGCATATCTTTACCAGCTCATATGGAAGGAATGGGTGGATTGCAAGTTTTTTGTTGCGGTCAGTTTCATATTCGCTGGCAAGAATTTATTTTTAAATTTATGTGCTGGTCAAATTTGAGCAGATGGCATGACTCAGGCATTTTCTCCCTGGAAAAGTAATGCTTACAAAGGCAGCTGTTCTCTGTTTTTCCCACATTCATTTATCTGAGTTTTTAAGGATAACAATGTGGCCTTGAGTGAGTGTGCAATCCCATCTGTGGTTCCAATTGAACCTGCCTCATGAGCTTCCTTCTCGAGAGACAGGAGCACTGAAATCTAATGTTCACTTTAAGAATTTAGATGGCAGCTGTGAAAAATCCAGCAATACATTTTTAATCAGTCACTGCCTGGGAGATGAGAAGGTGATTTTTCCATATTGTTCATTTTATGTAGGTGAACTGAGCACACAGTACACAGCCTCAATGAGGAAATGAGAAGATTGTCTCATTATCACACTAATACCCGCTATTTATATATTAGCTTTAACATGAGGTGTTTCATGGATGCAAAATTAGACAAAAATTATCATGTCAAAAGGAAGATATATTAAAATAGATTTCCAAAGGCTTCATCAAAAAGAGACAGTTAAAGAGAATTTTAACTGATTTCAATGATGTGCATTTTGCCTCTAGTAAAGTATCTTTACCCGATATGGCAATGTTTATGCTATAGCATTAAAGACTGGGACATGGGAAATGTAGTATTGAATGGTCTAACAGATGTTTCCAACAGTTCACTCCAAATATTATTTTCACAGGCATTTCAGTGTCTATGTAAGATTAAGCTATTCAGTTATAAAGAGTCACATGCTTCCATCAGCATATCATGCTTTAAGTGGCCTGAGTTAAGATGGAGTCTGAGACATTTATACCGTCAGGTCATGTGTTGTAATACAGGATGATATCATAAGCACATCTCTTAAAAGGTAAACTGATGTATTAATTGTGGGACAAAACACAAAATATTTAATGCAGAAAAAGAATGCAGAGATTTGTGGGTGTGAGTTCCCATAGTGTGGAACCTTCGCAGCTAATTCACAGCTTCACTGCTGGGGTGAAAAAAATGATGCACAAGAAAGCAGAGACGGTAAGATTGAAGATGGTGTTGCTTGTAGGGTGGAAGAGCTTAGGAAAAGACCAAGGTGTGAAGGGATTTAACAAAGAATGAGAATTTTAAATTTAAAATTTTAAATTTAAAATTCTGGGAAAATATAACTTATTCAGATTACACTGCCATAATGCAATATATTGCGAATAACAGCTTTGTAGATAAGAATTTTCGTCCTGCAAAGTTTGTTGTTCTTTTATTGTCCATTTTGTTAATCAGCCAAACACTTTAAGATGCTCAGGTTGAACTCTTAGCCATGAGACAGATTGCCCATTACCATAGATCTAAAGTAGCAGAATTTGCTGACTGCTTTCACCTTGTCCCACACTGAAAGTTTTCTTGATATTGATAGTGAGAGAAAACAAATTACTAGTAGAGGACAGATAATCCATAAGCCTTTTGTGCTGATCTTCTGTCTGGTAAGTACGGGTGAAACATTTTCCACTTAATCATGGAAGTACACTCAGGATCAGGCAGTGAGAAAAGTAGAAAACATAGGCCCTGGTGCATCAGACTTCTCTGCTATAAGGAAAACAACTTCAGCCTTTCTGTAGCCCTGCACCCCACTCCAGCAAATCTCTTTTGAACTCTCTGAAAAGGCTTCGCATTCCTGTGACGACCAAAAGTAGAAACCATAGTCACAACAGGGTTTCATTATCTTGTATCTGGTTCAGCAAACTTCTCTGATATTGTAGTCTATGTCCCTATATACAAAGATCAGCAAAATCTCAATTTTCAGTATGACACACTTGTCAACTACAGATTTAACATACAGCTGCTTTTATATCTTGATCATTTATATTATGCAACTTGAACTGATCTGATGGCAAAACATTATTTAATTTTCTCAAAGACTTCCCTTGGAATTGTTTTGAGGACTACCTTGATTTTTGGGGCTACATTCTGGTTTTCAGGGTCTCCTTTCTAATTCACACTTAAACTTATTTATTAAGTGATGCAGTTCATTGGCCAACCTTTTGCATTTGAATTGACATATATGGTAGGTGGACTAATACGAAAGCAGAATTAAAAGAATTCATCAATATCGCCAATTATCTACCCCCCATTAAATGCAAAACCACAAGAAGGGTCTAGGCCCGAAACGTCAGCTTTCTTGCTCCTCTGATGCTGCTTGGCCTGCTGTGTTCATCCAGCTCTACGCCTTGTTATCTCAGGCATAGAAAAGCACTGATTTCCTAATCATCAGAGTATTTCATTTGGCACAAGGCAGCAAACATGTATTAGGAGCAAAACAAAAACAGCCAGATCTAACTAGAAGAGAAGATATCACCATAAATATAGCTTTTGCACACGATTGAGTCCAGAGCTATTGCATTTCCATCACATGCATGCAAAGCTGGGGCAGTTTAACCAGACAAATACTATCCTGTAAACTACAACTCACATTTAAATTTAAGTCCCATATTTAAATTTAATCATGATTAGATTTATTTGTCACGTGTACTAAGTATAGAAATACATAAATACAGCGAAAACCGCACAAAATCACCATTCACTGATGCCATTGTATAATCACAAAAACCAGTATTAAAAGATTTTAACACAGCCAAAAGGTAAGCAAGAAGGAAAAAAGAAAAGTCCAAATCTCAGAGACCCAAGTACCAAAATTGTGTGCAGTATTCCAAAAGTAGCCTAACCAATGTCCTGAATAACCGCAACATGACTTTCCAACGGTGCAGGCATCGCTCAATTCGCTACGGATATCCACCTCCACCGCCGTGCGAAAGGCCCGTTCTCACTGCCCACTGCCCCCTCACCGGCCCCACTCTCACCACCCACTGCCCCCTCATTGGACCCGCTCTCACAGCCCACTGCCCCCTCACCGCCCACTGCCCCCTCATCAGCCCCGCTCTCACCGCCCACTGTCCCCT
>NC_063344.1:59978691-59992007 GCF_021869965.1 Rhincodon typus
CACTGCCCCCTCACCGGCCCCACTCTCACCGCCCACTGCCCCCTCACCAACTCTGCTCTCACCGCCCACTGACCCCTCACCGGCCCCGCTCTCACCACCTCACTCTCACTGCCCACTGCCCCCTCACCGTCTCACTCTCACCACCCACTGCCCCTTCACCGTCTCATTCTCACCGCTCACTGCCCCCTCACCGGCCCTGCTTTCACGCCCACTGCCCCCTCACCGGCCCCACCATCACCACCCACTGCCCCCTCACCGCCCACTGCTGCCCCCTCTCCAGTCTGCTCCGGCCGCCAGCCCGGCCTTCTCTTGATCTGCCGCTCTGTCTCCAGCCCATGTTCGATCCATAGTCGCTGCAGGACGCAACATTCATCTGCAATTGTTACCTTTTTTCACAGTGTTACCAAACTACCCTGTCCAAGTGGGAAGCAGAAGAAAAACCGTCTCTCCTCCTGCAGTCATATGTCAGCGACTAAATTTCAATATATAGCAGACAGTGGTAATCTTAAAACCATACAAAATAATTTGCTCCCATAATCATTCTCCAACAGGTTTACAATCTAATAATAATCAAAGGTAAACTCAGATGAAGAGAAAAAAAAGTGAACCATTGGGCATAAACTAAAATAGATCATAATAGCTTCACAAAGTAGCAAACGCTTGAGAAAACAAGGTGTAGAGTTGGATGAACACAACAGGCGAAGCAGCATCAGAGGAGCAGGAAGGCTGACGTTTCGGTTCTGGTCCCTTCTTCAGAAATGGGAGAGGGGAAGGGCACTCTGAAATAAATAGAGAGAGGGGGAGGCGATGATGGAAGGTGGATAAAGGAGCAGAAAGGTGGAGAGAAGACGTTTGGGTCAGGGAGGTGGGATGGAGCCAGTAAAGGTGAGTGTAGGTAGGAAGTGGGGGTGGGGGTTGGTCAGTGAGGTTGGAGGAGCGGATAGGTGTGAAAAAAGACAGACAGGTCAAGGAGGCGGGGATGAGCTGGGCTGGTTTTGGGATGCGGTTGGGGAGGGGAAATTTTGAAGCTTGTGAAGTCCACATTGAGACCATTGGGCTGCAGGGTTCCCAAGCGAAATATGAGGTGCTGTTCCTCCAGCCTTCGGGTGGCATCATTGTGGCACTGCAGGAGGCCTAGGATGAACATGTCATCCAGGGAGTGGGAGGGGGAGTTGAAGTGGTTTGCGACTGGGAGTTGCAGTCGTTTATCACGAACCGAGCGTAGGTGTTCCGCAAAGTGGTTTCCAAGCCTCTGCTTAGTTTCCCCGATGTAGAGGAGGCCACATCGGGATACACTTGAGAAAAGATGCTGTGCAAATCTTACACTCACTTGTGAATGTCGGTAAGCGCTGCATTTCAGCAACAAAGTGAGTTCACAGATAGGTGGTGAAGGAGGCATTAGGCATGCTTGCCTTCATTGGTTATAACATTGAGTATAGGAATTGGGAAGTCATGTTTTGGCTATTCAGGACATTGGTTAGGCCACATTCAGAATACTGCATACAATTTTGGTCACCCTTCTATCGGAAGGATGTTGTTAAACTTGAGAAGGTTCAAAAATAATTTACAAGGATGTTGCCAGGTTTGGAGAGTTTGAGCTATAGGGAGAGGCTGAATAGGCTGGGGCTATTTTCCCTGCAGTGTCAGAGACTGAGGGGTGACCTTATAGAAGTTTATAAAATTATGAGGGACATGGATAGGGTGAATAGTCAAGGTATTTTTCTGAGGGTGGGGGAATTCAAAACTAGAGGGTATAGGTTTAAGGTTAGAGGGGAAGGATTTAAGAAGGGCCCGAGCAGTCACTTTTTCATCCAGAAGGTGATGCATGTATGGAACAAGTTGCCAGAGGAAATGGTCAAAGACAATAAAATTACAACATTTAGAATTCTTCTGGATGGGTATATGAATAGGAAGGGTTGAGAAGGATATGGGCTAAATGCTGGCAAATGTGACTAGGCCAGATTGGGATGTCTGGTCAGTGCAGATTAATTGGGCTGAAGGGCCTGTTTCTGTGCTGTATGACTCTATGACTCTCAGTGTTTATTGTTGAACTTCCTACCTTGTAATCAACATTACACTTCCTGATGAACTGGGTGTTGGATCTACAAAATATCCCTGGTGCTTTGTGAAGTCCCTGAATTCACTTTTAGTGTATGATGAGCCCTCACCACTGCTCATCATGGTGTAAGAACCATCATTATCTTTCCTGGTTGGGATCTGTGAGTTCTGTTTAGTCACAGTGGTAGAGGAATACTTCTTGGTATCCTAATGAAGTACCGAGAGATCCCAACTTGTCATAACCAAGATGTCATTTGTATGATAGCCATAATATACAAATTACATTAATGTGAAGGACATCATTGAAGAAACTATGAAGGAAACGGTAGGTTTTGCACTCCCAAGAAATGTTCTTCCATCAAGTCTGTATTATATCATAGTAGTGGGTAGTGCTTAAGGCAGTTAGTATTTACTATTTCAGACCCTCACACCTTTATACACAAACTTTCACATTCAGTTGTATCTTTACACAAAGTTTCATGTGGAATTTCATTTTGGGCACATCATAATATTTTAACAAACAAGCAATAAAATAAACAGAACAACAGAGAAAAAAGTAACCGTATCACAGAAATCTAAACTTTAATTAAAATACTTATTTAAGCGAGTCTAGTTTATTTAAGAAGTATGTGTGGGATCTTTCAGCTCCTAAATGATGTGGGCTATGGCAAGAAATTTGGAAAGAATTGAATGAAATGACCAGCCCAAATATTCTCGATATCAAGTTCAAAAATCCGACTTTCCAACCGAGTGTTGGATAGAGAGAAACAAGATTCTCATTAGGGAATGGCAACAGTTCTATTTGCATAGATAATTGCTTATCATCATTACTACCTGAACTCACCTTATTAATATGCACTTTCTCATTCTGCCTGTCACAGGATATAAATAAAATACTGTGAATTCCCGACGTCAAAGTCAGAATGAGTATCTGGTAACTCCAGTTCACTGCTTCCTCTTCCAGACCTCCAACTTGAACAACCAGGAAAAAATCTCAGCGCTTGCCCATGAACAGTGGCTGGATGCACCCCACTCCGATGGACATTAATATCCGACAGATATCAGCTTTACTCCATGTTCATGGCACCTCTTCAAACAGTGCACCTCTGCACTTCAGTGTTCCACTCTGAAGCACACTAGCACCTATCATTGCAATTTCATTGCAAGCAGATTTAGCATGCAGGAATGGACATGGTTTGGAATGGGATGCATCTCAGGGCTCCTTGCTTGCTCTCCTCGTGTTGACTCATTTTAAGCCCGAGCATCTGTATCTTGTGTTGCCTTTCGGAACTTTACTTCCTGAGCTGTGCCTTGAGATTTCACAATGGTGCTGTCTCGCCTTGACATTTAACACAGAAACCAAGCCAAGCAATTTCTCATTGCTGTCAGCAGGCATCAGGCAAGGCAGTGTACATGTTGTTGTACAAGGTCCCAGCACTTACTATCTCCCAGGATCTGCTTGGGACATGACAGTTGCTGCAATCATTGGAATAAAGTGCAGTGTGTCAAAGTACCATGTAGAGGCATTCCATGGCCCTCTTTATCAGAGTATTCCCTATCCCACTGAAAACTGTCCTTTGTGAGTGATGTGAATGCTGACTACTGACATTGCCAAGGACCTGTTTGGGTTCATACATTCCCCAGACAGGTCAATTTCCAGCATCATTGATGGACCCAGCCATAGCAGGGGAAATCACCATGTTGCTGTGATTAAACAAAGGTGCAGGGGCATGGAGAGGAACTGAACAGCCAGCATACCCAGGGCTAGAAGTAACCTCCAGCAGATGCCAAACAGCCTCCATGTGAAGACATCATAGCTGAAGGGCCCCTCAGCATTTGGAGGACAGAAATGAGGGCCTTGAATGACACCACATCCGCTGCCTTCAACATTCACTCCCTTCACCACAGAGATATAGTGGATTCACTGTGAAACATTTGCACCATATGTTGTAGGTACTCATCCACATTACTTTTCAGTTCCTTCTTAATGTGACCTCGATCAACTAAAACCACAAGGACATTAGATGCATTAGAACAGTTCTATCTACTGGCTCATTTCTGAGCGTCACAACATTCTGGCTTGGAACAATGTCACTGTCGCTGGGTCAAATTCCTAGAACTCCATTCCTTACAGAAGTACTTCAAACATCTGGTCCCTGGACTGCACTGGTACAAAATGGCAGCTCACCATCACCTTCACAAGGGCAAAAAAGGATGGCTGTCAAATTCTGACTCTGCCTGAAATGTCCACGTTCTGTAAAAGAACAAAAAGAAGAGACAAAACAGTAAAGGTAAAGTAGTCATAGACCACAGACTGCTCTTTCGTGAGAGAGAGACAACTGGTGGTGAGTTTAACCTGAGAGTCACCATGCCTCAGGAAAGGAATGAGTTTGAAAAGGCAGAGTTTTCATAGTAACCTCAAGAGGTGCAAGAAATGAACCCATACTGTTGGAAAAAAAGCACTGAACATAGAACAAGACGCAGCAGAGATCTGATGAGCTAAACTTTGAACAGTAGAGGAGAATGAGTCGAAACGCAGATCAGACAGCATTAGTCCAGATGTAAGTCCAAAGACTTGGAACTCAGTTGCTTCAAAATACAATCAAAATATATTTTTTCTCCCCCACCGCCCAAGGCAGAGGCAGTAGAATTGGAAGAGTGTAGGGGTATGTGAATGGTGAAGGAAAGAAGGAAATTGTGAGAAGTTGCCTTGTCTGCTCGAAACCATGGATGCAGTGTGATCTCTTCAGATGACAATGTGGAGAATATGGTCATGGCATGTCTATCAGATAGATGTTTAGAAAGTGCAGGTGAGCAGGGAAATCAGAGGAGAGAGGACAAGCTGAGATGAGATGCGATCACCGAGCATGGGGATTAACTCATTGTGGATGCTGGGGGAGAATATCCTGGAACTAATTGTGGCATGGAGTTTGCAACAAAGTTAGGAGATAATGAAAGGTGAGAGAGATCAAACTGAATACTTGGAGGAGGTACAGATGCAAATAGAGCAGAGGCAAAAACAACACAATAAAGTACATCTCTGTTACTCCACCAATTTCAGCAGACAAAGGAAGATATACCAGATGGAGAGACTCAGGAAAGGAGAGAAATTCTTTCTATTTAGTTAAGAAAGGACCCTTTAGCAGAGTAGTGCAAACTAATGCATTGTCAATACATTTAGCTGACAGCTTAATTCCTTGTTACACCTATTTATAAATAAAGTACCAAAATAGTTCCAGATACACCATTTCAATGTAGAGCCCAGCATCGTTTTAAACAAACCCTATTTTTGTATGGTTTGATCATTATTTTGGAGTCTTTACAGATTGATTGAGCAGAGGACAATGTCAAGAACTGTCTTCAAACTTACACTTCAAAGTAACATTATTTTTTCCACATTAGTTCTGTGTACTGCAGTACATGGTCATCATTGACACAGTAGGCACCGATATAGTTACATGTGAAAAGAACAAACCTCTCTTCTTCAAGTGCTCATGTGACTCTTATTCCAGAGTGTACTGGTATTTATACTCACTGATGTGCTGCTCCATTACATCATTACATGTTTGCTTCAGGCTCCTGATGCCCTTACTTAAAACTAACAACATACAAAACAAACTTCAAGACCTTGACTCGGTTAAAATTCAAATGCATTATTAAGTCTTCAGCAGATCTCAGTTTACAGCATCACATAAACAAAGCTTTACTTCGTTGTGAAGCCGCAAAATGAATTCAGAAGTCAGGCCATCATATATAAATATTTGCAGTTGTTCGTCAACCCGCTGAGCTGGTTGTTCTGTGGTGTGCAAACGTTTTGTTACTGTTCTAGGCAACATTATCCATGTGACCTCTAATCAAAGCATTGGTGCTCTGCTTCCTTCTGGATTTATATGATCTTCTGACCTTATATGACCTGGATGAGGGCATAGAAGGATGGGTTAGTAAATTTGCAGATGACACCAAAGTTGGTGGAGTTGAGGATACTGCGGAAGGATGTTGCAGGTTACAGAGGAACATAGATAAGCTGCAGAGCTGGGCTGAGAGGTGGCAAATGGAGTTTAATGCGGAAAAGTGTGAGGTGATTCACTTTGGAAGGAGTAACAGGAATACAGAGTACTGGGCTAATGGTAAGATTCTTGGTAGTGTGGATGAGCAGAAAGATCTCGGTGTCCATGTGCATAGATCACTGAAAGTTGCCACCCAGGTTGATAGCGTTGTTAAGAAGGCATACAGTATGTTAGGTTTTATTGGTAGAGGGATTGAGTTTCGGAGCCATGAGGTCATGTTGCAGCTGTACAAAACTCTGGTGCGGCCGCACTTGGAGTATTGCGTACAGTTCTGGTCACTGCATTATAGGAAGGATGTGGAAGCATTGGAAAGGGTGCAGAGGAGATTTACCAGGATGTTGCCTGGTATGGAGGGAAGGTCTTATGAGGAAAGGCTGAGGGTCTTGAGGCTGTTTTCGTTAGAGAGAAGAAGGTTAACAGGTGACTTGATAGAGACATACAAGATGATCAGAGGATTAGATAGGGTGGACAGTGGGAGCCTTTTTCCTCGGATGGTGATGGCTAGCACGAGGGGACATAGCTTTAAATTGAGGGGTGATAGATATAGGACAGATGTCAGAGGTAGGTTCTTTACTCAGAGAGTAGTAAGGGCATGGAATGCCCTGCCTGCAAAAATAGTAGACTCGCAAATTTTAAGGGCATTTAAATGGTCATTGGATAAACATATGGATGATAATGGAATAGTTTAGGTTAGATGGGCTTCAGATTGGTCTCACAGGTCGGCGCAACATCGAGGGCCGAAGGGCCTGTACTGCGCTGTAATGTTCTATGTTCTATGTTCTGGTGTGATAGTCTTGTGCCTTCCGGTTCTGTTGTTTTAGCAGTGGTCTATGTATGGGGTCTATTTCTATGTGTTTGTTAATGGAATCCCGTGTTGAGAACCAGCTTTCCAGAAATTCCCGTGTGTGTCTGGTGTTTGCTTGTCCCAGTAATGGTCACTTTGCCCCAGTCGAATTGATGATTGAGACAATACACACAGACAATGAGGGCCATCAGTTCGACTGGGAAAAAGTGACCATACTGGGACAAGCGAACACCAGACACACAAGGGAATTTCTGGAAGGCTGGTTCTCAACACGGGATTCCATTAACAAACACATAGGAATAGACCCTGTATACAGACAGCTGCTAAAACAACCGAACCGGAAGGCACAAGACCATCACACCAGAGGATCATATAAATCCAGAAGGAAGCAGAACACCAACCCTTCGAATAGAGGTCATACTGATGATGTTGCCTAGAAAGGTAATGAAACATCTGCACACTACAGAGCAACCGGCTTGGTGCACTAATGAGCAATTGCATCCACAACCCAAGCTACAAATTTTCGCTAAGACCTTATACAAATATTTATTTTTGTCCTCAATTTTATTTTACATGCTGCTGCATAATTATGTATTTTCAACATTTTTAAAACAATAACAGCAATTATATATTTTGGATCTTGTCCAAAGAGTTAGTGGGCAGTACATGTTCAGTCATTTACAAATGCACAATTGACTTTTTGTCTCTTGTTCTGCAGTTGATATTCTATCAGTTGCTGTTTTTGGTATCCTTTACAAGACGCTGGTGTCCTAAAGCATGATTAACTCAGACCTTATTATATTACAATAGAGGCAGTTATTAGACAATATTCCTGAAGAGTCAAGTCGAAAAGGGTTTATTAAATATCTTTGATAGTTTTGTTTTCAGAAAAAGCAAACAATATGAAAAGATTTCTAAATGCCAAAGATACACATCTCTTGTATCATGGGTTGAAGTATTTCAAGCTGAGGAGTTTCAGTGAGATACACATATCTGGGAATACCAATTTAGGCTCCATGGGGAACAGAGGTCTAACAGGCTTTACTAACGCCACCAAACTTTAAAAACTCCTGCTAATAAAATATATTTCTCCAACAGTGAATGTAGTTGTTACATTTAAACTACGCAGTGAGAACAGCCCTACGGTGGCCATGATGGCTCAGATTGTATGGTCGCAATGATGGCAAATCTGCTGGCATTTTATGTCATTACTCACCTGACACTGACAGCAATTTCTGAAGTCTGCATATGTGTGGAGTAATGCAGAAATTCAGAAGTTGTTACCAGTCAACACCAACCCTCCCCAGCCAATCAAAACCAATTGAAAGCACTGAATTGACTTCAAAGAATCTTGTACTATTATGCTGTTATTCCCACCATTGCAACCCTTGAAAAAAAATCTTGTTGAAAAAGGTGTAACAGGATTTTCATAGGTGCGCTAATCATCTAATTATTTCTAAACACTGTAAGGACCATGTTCTTCATTTGTGTGTCTTTAAACCTGTCGGCTGTAAAGTGAAGTAACTTTTCTTGAAAAAAAAAGTCTGGGATTTACCAAAGTAACTTCATAACCTCAAGCAAGGAATTTGAAACCTCTTGTGAACTTTGTTTCTGTAGATTCCTGTAATATGCAGATGATGAGAAACTGAGGGGTTGTTCACAAATGAAGGTAATGATTTCTCAGTTAACTGAGTGAGTTGGAGCTGGAAACAAGTTATAGAAACACACAGAGAGAGAGAGAGGGAGAAAGAAAGACACAAAATTTTGTGTAGTTTTTTCTCACCAGCAGCATCTATCTGTTCTCTGCTATAAAGAAAAATTAGTTTAAACCTGAAGAAAACCAGTTACCTTTCCTGCAGAAGTTGCTGTGAGCCATGACATTTGAATTGATAAATCGGAGAAAAGTTAAAGTCAGTCAGTTTCTCTGTACTTCTTACAAACAAGTGGAAGCTTCCAGACAAGAACACCGAGGGCCTGGTTAGCTGAAGTAAGAATACCTCAAAATCGGAATCAGGTTGCAAAGACTCTTCTTCATACATTCCCAATTATATTATATTCCCTTTTTTCGTGTGTGTGCATGTGTGCGTGTGTGTGTGTGTGTGTGTGTGTGTGTGAGAGAGCAGAGTTTATTTGAGTTTTATTTGGTATTGATATATGCAATGGTTCCCCTGCAGCTGTTGTCTATTTGTTATAACAAATAACAATTCTTATTTAGTACAGAAACCTGGTCTATGCTTTCTATCAACTTTGTTTGAAAGTTAGGTAAATTGAGGTAGTGTCTTTACTTTAAACTTTAACATTTGGTATGGCTTTGGGAACAGCAGGACTCAATTTATAGCACTTACCCCAGTGAGTTGTGACAAGACTGTCGTTGACCTTGAGAAGATAAGTTTATAACTGAGTGTCAAATTCCTCTATCATAATGAAAATAACCCTTTTAATTTTTAAGAGAAAATTCTTAATCCAATCACAATCACTTACTTTACGATTTGAAAATTTAAAGTAAAAAATATTCAGTACTTCTGAGTTCCTGGTTTGCTGTGGGTGAATATTCCAGTGTGATTTATGCTTACTTGCTTATTGGCATCCCTGCTGCTGCACAGCAAGATATCCCCCTGATTTGGAGGCAATGTTAAACCTTAATTGGGCAAAGGATAACATGATGCCATAGTCATCATAAAATCGTTGTGGGCGGCTTTCATCGAGGTTAACATGACTAAGTCATGAACAAGTTCCTTGTGAAAAAAACTCCATCTGTCAAATGACAGACTTTGATCTACCAAAGCAAGCATGTTCCTTCCTATACAGGCTCAGGGCAAGTAAGGACACTTATGTAGCTATTCTCCACACTTGACACCTTGGAGCACCTTATACACTTGTGGAGAGATGCAACAAATGTTGTACACTACTAATGAGTATCCCCTCTAGAATATTAGAATATCTTTTATTGTCCTGTGTACTCCAGTACAGAAGTACAGGGGTACAGTGGAAAGTTTTTACTATGGCTGCCTTTAATGGCACCATCTTAATTACAAGTGCCTAGATACAAATCTTGGGTCAAAAGAAGAATGGAAGGAAAAGTAGTAGCATTGCGTACAGTGTCTAAAAAATAAGTTAGAAGTAAGATTGTCATAACATAGTTAAAGGATTGACATTACAATCTGGTTAAGAATTTCAAATAGCAGCAGTTCAGCACCTGGTCTGTCTGCCTGCACCAGGTCCCTGTCCAACAATTGTCCCACTCCACTCCTAGCCTCCATTGGCTCCACACCAGCACTCAGCCACACCAAGGTAAGTTGTGCTGTTCTGGGACTCGTTTCCCCTCGCGCTGCAGCAGGACGCGTTCCCCTTGCACTGCTCAGGGACTGCTAAGAAGAGAAGAAAGAAAAGAAACAAAAAGAACAGGCAGAGCAGAGGAGCTCTCGGTGGAGCATCCTACTTTGCCGCCATTTTGCCAGAATAACTTAATTTTTTTTTGCCTTTTGTTCTGCAGATGTTGTATTTTCTGCTCTTTCTGGTGTCCTTTAAAAGACACTCATGGTGTTATGAAACATGACTGACTCAAATCTTACAATGTCCCTGAAGAGACAAATAGGAAAAGAATAAGTAAATGAGAAGGTTATCACTTAACTCCAGGTATGTTCATTCACCAGATAAATAAATAAAATCGAGGTCAGTAGCAAACACCATGCTTTGTCAGGATAATATCAGATTTTGAGATGCATGAGCATAAAAGCATGAGCAAAAACAAATCTGAACATATCATCACAGCAACATCATTCATTGGATCATGATTTTTAGAAATAGATTTTTATGACAAAATCTGCGACGGTAGATTAGCATTCTGTCAATCATAGAGTCATACAGCACAGAAACAGACCCTTCGGTCCAACTAATCTATGTTTATCAGGATATCTGGTAGACTGATGCAGTCCTATTTGCCAGCATTGGGCCCATATCCTATTGAACCCTTCCTATTCATTTACCCATTCAGATGCCTTTTAAATGTTGTAATTGTACCCAGTCTGCACCACTTTCTTTAGCAACTCACATATTCTCACACCAGCCTCTGTGTGAAAAAGTTGCCCCTTAGGTCCCTTTTAAATCTTTCCCCTCTCAGCTTAAACATATACCCTCTAGTTTTGGACTCCCCCAGCCCAGGAAAAAGACCTTGGCTATTCACCCTCTCCCATGCCCCTCATGATTTTATAAACCTCTATAAGGTCACCCCTCAGCCTCCAACGCTCCAGGGAAAATAGCCCCAGACTATTCAGCCTCTCCGTATAGCTCAGATCCTCCAATCTCAGCCACATCCTTGTAAATATTTTCTGAACCCTTTCAAGCTTAACAACATCTTTCCCATAGCAGGGATATCAGAACTGAATGCAGTACTCTAAAAATGGCCTCACCAATGTCCTGTACAGCTGCAATATGACCTCCCAACTCCTCTACTCAATGCAATGATCAATGAAGGCAAGCATACCAAAGACCTTCTTCAACACCCTGTCTACCTGTGACTCAACTTTCAAGGAACTATGCACCTGTACACCTCCGTCTCTTTGTTTGGCAACATTCCCCAGGGCCCTACTATTAACTGTATAAGTCCTGCCCTGATTTGCCTTACCAAAATGCAACACCTCTCATTTACCTAAATTAAACTCCATCTGCCACTGTTTGGCCCATTAGCCCATCTGATCAAGGCCCTGCTGTACTGAGATAACCTTCTTCAGTGTCCACTGCACCTCCAATTTTGGTGTCACCTGCAAACTTACTAACCATACCTCCGAAACTCACATCTAAATCTTTTATCTAAATGTCAAAAATCAGTGATCCCAGCACTGATCCTTGTGGCACACCACTGATCACAGATCTCCAGTCTAAAATTCAACACAACACTACCATCTTTTGACTCCTATCTTCAAACAAATTTTATATTCAATTGTATCCAATCAGGTCCAATAAAAGTTGCAAAATGGTTTGAATGCACGAGAACAGATTTATGTGAACATATTGAAGTGAAGGAAGGTGCCCCATTGAAGTGAGGGAATATATCACTTTCATATTATGATATGAAGCCAAATTTAAGTTGCATTGATTAAATTGCAGACAGTCAAATGTTCAGAATCAATGCTACTCTGCATTGGCCCATTCTCTATAAAATTAGAGAGATCAATATTCTTATCTAGACTCCAACTTTCTGACTTTTTCTCAGTTTACTTGAGAGTTAGAGAAGCCTATGTTAACACATATGGGCCATGACGTACTCTCAAAGGGACAACATTATTTACACACAAAAGCTATGTAAGGCAGGTAAACAGAATAAATCATATATTCAGAAGAAGAATGAAAAGAGATGTTTAAAAATCTAACATATTTCAGTCAGGTCTCATCATATTCTTCTAAAGTCCAATGAGCAGACGCCCAAACTGCTCAGCTTCTCCTCATAAGACAACCCCTCCATCCCCAGAATCAACCCAGTGGATCTTCTCTAGATTGCCTTTAATGCCAGTTTTTCTTTCCTTTGATAAGGGGCCCAAAACTGTTCAAAATATTCCAGGTGTGATGCGACTAGTGCTTCATGTAGTTTCAGCAATATTTCTTTATATTTATACTCTAATCCCCTTGAAATAAAGACAACATTCCACTTTCCTTCTCCTTTACCCAGTGAACTTGTGTGCTACCTTTTTGTGATTCGTGCAGAATGACTTCCAAATCCCCATGTGCTGCATCTTTCTGTGATCGCATGGTCTCACTACTGGTCCTGTGACATTCCATAAGTTACAGGTTGCTATCCTGAAAATTCTCCCTTTACCCCAACACTTTGTCTTTGATTAGTTAGTCAATTCTCCACCCATGTGAATATACTACCCCAACACCATGGGATCTCATATTATTAAGTAGCCTTTTATGTGTATCGAACGGATGACATGTGAAATATGAGATAGAATTGGTATTTCCTCCAGTTCAGTGGCAACGCTATGAAGTAGCTACAGAATTGAATAAGAAGACAATGCAACTAAGAGTAGCAATCCCCCGTTATCACTGTCAGGGGAAGGAATGCTACGAACTCTATTGCAAACTAGAGACTTCACTGAGGAGCAGATAGCTCTCACAGGAGAAATTTGCAGGTTTCCAAGACACTCTTTTACCCCATATTAATGATACTTATGATAATTATATATTCACATCAGAACTCATGGTGAAGGGAGATTATTGATTACTATGTGGCGGTACTGACATATTTGGCTGAATCCTCTATCAGGTAACTTGTAATTTCAGAGATAGTAGGAACTGCAGATGCTGGAGAATCTGAGATAACAAGATGTAGAGCTGGATGAACACAGCAGGCCAAGCAGCATCAGAGGAGCAGGAAAGCTGGCATTTCA
>NC_063344.1:59992407-60075717 GCF_021869965.1 Rhincodon typus
CCAACTGTTAATGTTAGTAAGTCAGAACCATCTAAAGTCTCTGACTCTAACTCAGATTTGGGTATTTCCTCTGAGGGTTCCAGACGCCATGTAATTGCCCATCAGAACTTTCAGTTTCCCAGGTAATTACCACACAGCTGGTGCATCTGGACTTCGGAGAGATCCTGAGATGCATCTTTCAAGGTCAGTCTAGTTTGACCACCCAGAGGCTGGAAGATTGGACCACAATTTAATTCATTTTCTAATCCTTTAATCGAGATTACTGAGGTTTCAGAAGGCTAATTTTGCTTTTTGTGACATTAGCAGCTCACACTTTAAACAACTTGGCACACACAGAAAAAGTTCTGAATGTGCAAGGGTATGTTTAACTAATACAAAACACCACTAGATGCCATGTTGCAGTAAATAATATCCAGATCCTAAATGAAAGGCAAAGACTTAGGTTACAATATTATATAAACATACATTAAGCAGAGTGTGAGTTAAAGTTAGCACATGAAGGAAATGGTAATGTTTTATGACAGGAACTGATGCCAATGAATCTGATAAGGTATTAAAGATGGACCTAAACTCTTCATTAGAGAAAAGATTAAAAAATGAGCTGACGGAAGTCTTTAAAATTATGTATGTATTTATAGAGTAGACATTGAGAAACTATTTCCACATAACATAGAGACCAGACCAAGGTCCGTAAAGGTAGAATATCCACTGAGTTAAATCGAAAGGAAATTCAGGAGAAAGTGCTTTAAACAGATCTTCTATGTAGTAGATACCATTGGTCTTGTAACAACAGGACCCCCACTATGCACAGATCTCAAAATGTTAACAATTCAAGAGATCCAGACCACACTACTGTGGTGGAACAGATCAGAATTAACACAATTAAATTAGTCAACAATCTCAAATACAGCTGTATCCAGACCAATTTAACATTATCAACAATCTTAAGGGTCAGCTAAAATGCATCTTAAGAATGATGCAATTTTATTCATTAATCTTCCAAGAAAGCTCAGCACACAGGAGAAAGAACTATCATCCCCAGTGTGACCTATGCTCAGAAGGCAAGTATGAACTACCTTGCCTGGCAACCAATTGTCTAACTAGTCTGAGATTCAAGACATTCCTCTTCACAGAGGTGAAAGAAGGAGAAATATGACAAGCGAGCAGGTAGAGAACTACCATGGAGTATGCACTGGATAGAGAGTGTGATTAGAAATCCAGTCACAAATATCCAGATACCAGCAAATGTTGCTAAAATATACAAGCAGTCCAGATAATTCACTACTGATCATGGTGTTACATTGTGAAGGAAAAGAAGCTAGCTCAGATCAATGGATGACAGGCCAATAAAGCACAGAGACAGTGAGAAGGAAAACTCTAAAGATGGTGATGCTGAGTGACAGCAAACAGCAGCCACACAACCAATTCATCAACCAAGAGCAAGAGAAAAGCATGTACCTCTGTAGGCAGATATACAGTCAGCAACTCAGGACATATTGCCAAACCTCCAAGATATCAAATTCACATTTGAATTGTTAATCATGTTTTCCCTCTTTTAACTTGTTTGTATAATTATTGAATAGCCTCTGTACAACTATGTATATCTGTTTGGGATTTCTTTTGTCGTTGGAAAAGGGGAGCTGTTGTGTTAAGCGTCTAACTTGGGACACAATATCCTTTTATCAGACATTATATAACTGGGTCATGCATGTTAGCTGTTGATTTAAAGCTCTTGGTCTCTATCTTACTGGGGCCATTTGTAACATGACTCATTGAGGAAGCATGTTACAGTTTGTAACCAAATTTTAGCACTCCATCTGTGGCAATGCCTGTGGTTGTAGTAGCATGTAGACACCAGGATCGGTAATAAAAGTCCATTGAATCTTCCAGTATTTAAGGATTCACATCTAGTGCTTTTGTTGTGGGAGTTAACGTAGGTATTGTCTCCACATAAATATCTTGCTGAAGGTTAAAAAGCTCATCATTGCAGCTATGGAAAATTGTGTGAGTAGAACAGATCATCCCAGATGCGGCAATAGGCTCACCTCAAGTCAATTAAAAGCCCAACAGCAGATACAAATGCAAAGAATGCTGGAGAAACGCAATAGTGCTGCCACCATCTGTGGAGAAGCTGAGTTAACGTTTCAAGTTTGATCAGACTCATCAAAAGAACTGAAGTTCTGAAGAAGAGTCAACAGACCTGCTGAATCTCCCCAGAATTTTCAGCGTTTGCTTCCAATTTCCTGGAGTATTTTGCCTTAATCCAGTAGCGATTAAATAGCTATTGGACAAGTTAGCCATCGTTGATATGCTGACAGTGGGAAACTCATCCTCAGAATAAAATCCTCCTCATATCTTTCCACAGAGGAGATAAAGGTCAATAATTATTTTTAGTTTGCCTGCTAGCACATGCTCGGCCGGTAGCTCAGATTTCTTCCTGTCTTGGTATCTGATTCTACATTATTCCCACCAGAATACCACAATAGACATTAGTATTATTTTTCAAAATAGGCCCTTAGCTTCAGAAAGGGATATACCCATGGCCGAAATTTCATGATTCACTTCAACAGTGTGTAAGATCTTATGTGCTGCAAACAAAATCAAATCCTCAGCAGTGAAAGAAAAGTTTCACTCGCACTCAATCATCTGCTGGGTGTCTTCAGTTCAAAAGTAATTATTGCTGCAGAGCAATTTAGAATCATTTTCACCTTGCTTACTATTCTTTAAGTGGTTTCTAATGAGACAGCATGTTGGCTATGAATTTCCCCTCAGCAGAAACAGCACTAAATGTTTGGTATTCATTCTGTAGAAATTCTCCTTCTGTCAAATATTAACATTTCCCACTTCAATGTCACTTCAAAGATACCTGCTCTCAAACAATTTATCATTACATCAACTGTGTTTCCTACAGTTAAAGACACCTCAGCAACATAATGGATGCAACAAGGCAAGTTATTACGATTGATACCAGGATGAGGAAGGACTCCGGAGAGAGGGACAATGGTTAACAACACTAAGATTTACAGCCAGCCAAGTTCAACAGCTGGTAGAGAATGCACCAAATTGGGGATCGGCTAACATTCAGAGTGCTGAAATAAAGGGTTAGCCAATTTGCATGAAGTGAATAAAAACCGAAAGAACTGCAGACGCTGGAAATCAGAGACAAAAACAGGAATTGCTGGAAAGTCTCAGCAAATCTGGCAGCATCTGTGGAGGGAACTTGTCACTTTAACAAACCACCCTGTTTCCTGGCCAACATCACTGTCTCAGGCTTGCTGCAGTGCTCCATTGAAACTCAGTGCGAGTTGTAAAAACAGCACCTCATTTTACGTTTGGGAACTCTACAGCTTTCTGGACTCAATGTGGAGTTCAACATCCTTAGGGCTTGAGCTTCTCCCATGTCCTTACCCCAAACCCAACACACCAGGCCCTATTATCACACAGTCTGCTATTACACACAACCCATTGTTAGCCACTAACAGTCCCCATTAATAGCTATTTACTCTCCAACCCAGATTGTTATCCACTCCTTTGTCTGTCCAACTGGTCTCTTCTCTCTTTGGACTCTGTCATTACCTATCGTTTACTCCTTACCCACGCATCCAATCCTACCTTCTGCATAAAAACTAATATTTTCCTAGCTACCATCAGTTCTGAGGAAGGGTCACTGGACCCGAAACGTTAATTTTGATTTCTCTCCACAGATGCTGACAGAGCTGCTGAGCTTTTCCAGCAATTTCTGCATTTGCATTGCCTGAAATGAAGCTGGATTCTAATGTAAACTGAGATTTCAGGCTGGATTTTCCCTTTGGCTCAAGAAAATTTGTACATTTTTGCACTTTCTCAAATTTATAACTAGCTTATGTGTAACTCTTCGCAAGATTTAGTCTTTTCGCACATGAGGTGGATTAGCGGTGCATTCTCTGAGCTGTAATGAAATGTTAGAGGAGTGCAGGTGCTGATCAGGTGGCTCATTTCATCAGTATCATTTAAAGGCTCCCTAAAACTCATCTTTGCACTCTCCCTTCTGACAGCTTTGTGCTGAAGATTTCCTATTCTATTTTAGAAATTTAATTTGATGCTGCCTCCAATACACTTGCAGACAGTGCTGTCCAGACCCTAACCACTCACTCTGTGAAAAGGTTTCTTCCCAGGCTTCCACTGCTCCTTTAGCCAATTATATTTATGCCCTAGTGTTCCTGATCCTTCCACCAATGGTGACATCTTGCACTTACCTTTCAGCATGTTCCAGATTCTAGAGGTTTGTTCCAGTGACCATAGTCCAGGGCCTTAAGGACCCTACAGCAACCTTGCAATGATGTTCTAGATTTTCACATCATTGAGCAGAAATAGTTCCGGTGTTGGTAGAGTTAGTAAACTGTAATTCTACACCACAGACTACACTCTGGAATGAGAGAGGCTCTTAAGAACACATTGACATAAATACACAAAGAAGATAGATTAATCCTCAACTAACATAATAATAAATTAGCATATGTATGGCTTCCATGCATCACAGTATTTACTATCAATCTGTAATAAAGTTACTTTGAAGTCTAAGCCTGACATTTTCTTGACTTTGCCTCTTCTTGGTCAGTCTGTGTTGAACCCAAACTCACATTGCATCAAACCACATTCTTAGAGAATTACCTTTCCAAGGAGGTACATATTCGGGCTTATAAAACCTACAAACTCACACAGAAATTGTGAAGGAGGAGATATTTTTTCTGTTGTCCTCAGAATGGGAATCCAGATTTCAGGAGAAGTGGATATATAATTCATCCACATGAAATGGAACACAGAAATGAGGTGAAATGGGGAATGCAGGGGAAAATGATTTTCTCACCAAAATAAACAATGTTCAGTGTTTCACAAAATGATTCTCACCTCCAGTGGGAGACAAAAGTCTAGCCTTTGGAATAATCCAATCAATGAAGTTGCTTGGCGAGAAATGCTCACTCATGAGAGATTGCATCATTATTCAAACCATAGCTTTTGTCCACAAGAAACAGCTGTTCTTCCTTCAGAAAACTGAAACTTACCATCATCATGAGGAATTGAGTTAATTTCTATAACTGCCTTAACATCCAATTGGAATAAAAAACTACTTGCATCAAAACATTTCATTTCACTAATCCTGTAGTGTTATTGCTTTAATCAGAAAATCTTAACTTTCGCACAAAATACAATTGAGTTTGGAGGAAAGTAAAGACGCATGTGGCATTACCCGAGCTAGACCAATCCATTGTCTACATCTGTCATTATAAAAAAACAAGTATTTTCTCATGGCTTTGGTATTAAGAGGGAAAATGCGTTCTCTTCAGCTCTACAATTTGCTTTGGTAGTACACTCAATCAAACCATGTACAGCAATTTTTACCCCTTAAAGATAATTGTTTTAATGAAAACCTATTCACTGTTTGTAAGTACATAACTTAAATCCCGGTCAGACTGTTTAATGGCTGAGCTGCCCACCTTCGATGCACCCAATCATACCTGAAATACTCATCAATGAGGTTTTCACAGCACTATTCCTTGGATGTTTGCTTACTGCTCGAGTGGAAAATAAATCTTCAATTCATCATTTACAACACAGGAACCTTGATCTCTTGTCGTAATCCATGGTTTATATTTCAACAGTGATCTATGTTTGCCATTTCCACACTATTTAATATTTTCTTAATATTTTAGGATCTCCCATGCTCACCTACTTTCAAGAATTGGGAATTGAAAGGGTCAGCTCCTCTAACTTTTCTACTGCAGTTTTCCGAAGCTGGAATTCAGCTTTGCTTTTCTGCATTGCCTCCAGGATTTGGATGTTTCCCTTGTGTTTTGGTGGTCAGAAATTGGACACAGTACTCAAGGTGCATTTTAATTACTGCACAGCACAATTCTGATGTAAGTACTGTTGAAACATGCCACCTCAGCACTTGCAAAAGTGTCAGAATGATGACCTGATTCCTTTACTTTTCCCTAGAGGGAAACTGAGGATTGAGCAAACACATTATCATGTAGAAAATTCCACTGCACGCATTTGAATCATTAAAAAGAAAGTGAAAATGAAATACCTTTTTCTTTATCTTTACAAATTATATTTACAGCCTCTGCATTAACCATAAAGCTGCTACATGGCATCCAGGTCATGGATGATTCGTAATTTCCTCCAAACTAAATACTGGGGTTTTATTCCAAGTCCCCGTCAAAAATTCTCTTTTCTATCCACTGACTCCACTACTCTCCCTTGACAAATGTTTGCGTCTGTACCCAGGCTGCCTGACAACTTGGATATAATTGTTGACCCAATCATGAGCTTCTGACTTCATATCCAGGGCTTCAGTAAGAGGTCTATTTTCATCCTTTTCAAATAACTTGACTCCAGCCTGCCTCAAATCATCTGTTGTTGACATTCTCATCTGTGACTTTGATACCTCCAGAGTTGACTATCACCATGCATTACTTGCTGGGTCTGACATTCTACCCTCTGTAAACTTGAAGTGACACAAAGCCTAGTATCTTAAACCACGTTAAGTCCCAATTACCCTTTATCCCTGTGTTTACAGAGCTATATTAACTGTTCACCAGACTTGTTCCCTGGATGGTTGGACATGCTATGAATAGAGATTGGCAAACTGAGCCTGTATTCTCTGAGGTTTTGAAGATTGGAAGGTGATCTCACTGGAACTTATAAAATATTGAAAGAGATAGACAGGGTAAATGCAGGAAAGGCATTTCCCTTGTTGGGGAGTATAGAACCAGAGTACACAATTTAAAAATAAAGAGAATGTTACTTAGATCCAAGATGAAGAGAGCATTCTTTTACTCAGAACATTGTGAAACTTTGGAATTCTCTACCACAGAGGGCTGTTTAAGAAATTGATAGGTTTCTGACTACCAGTGTTATACATGGTGAGAGGGACAAGGTGGGCAAAAGGCATTGAAATGTTCAATCAGCCTTGATGAAACTGAATGATGGGACAGGCTCAATGGGCTGAGTAGCCTGCTCTTGTTCCTAAGATCCTAACTACATATTAAATGCACTGGGATGTTTTATTACATTAAAGACGCTGCATAAATAAAAGTTTTTGTTGGTGTCTTTTGCATCCCTGCTTTTTGTTACTTCTCTCTGATGCATTCAGTAACCCAGAAACTATCTCTTCGGTAACCAAGATCTCACCTCTGGAACTCCCTCCCTAAATATCTCCATGCATTTTTCCCACATTAAACGTAGCCCCAGAGGGTCATAGGGCAGCTGTCTCATTACAAAGAGACAGTTGGTGGTGGCTTAACCTGAGGGCCATCATGCTTCAGGCAAGGGATGAGGTTGAAAAAGCAGAACCTACATGATAATTTCAGCCAGTGCAGGAATTGAACTTATGCTGTTGGTATCATTCTGCACTGCAAACCAGCCGACTGAGCTAACCAGTTCCCTCCTTTAAGGTACACCTTAAAACCTATCTTCAGGATCAAACATTGCTCTCATGTTGCCTTATGCAGCTCGGTGTCAATTTTAGTTCGATGAAGTTCCTTTACTACATTAACAAAACTGTATGAATACAAGTTGGTGTTGTTATTCTTGAAGAATTAAGTGTTATGCTGCATTTCTATTTTCTTCTCTGTTAAAGCACTTAAGCTTCCAAAACCATTTTTGGGCGTGCTCATACCTTGGTGAAATAATTTTCCTGGGAAAGTGAGAGCTCTGTGATCACAAGCCACAGAGTCAGATCGGCAGGTGTCTATTTTTAGTGCACCCTGAAGAAAAAGAAACAAAACCTTTGCATTATTTCTGAAGACAGTGCAGAAATGCAGCTGCAGCTATCAGCTGATGATGTATTGAAGCAACCCATTACACAGAGCTGAAGTCATAGCAGGGTCAGCTATGAATCACTTTTGTCAAAATGGGTTTCTTCATCCTTGCACAAAGAAGGGTCAGTGAACATTATTGCATCATCTTTTTTCTGACTGACCCACTTCATTCTCATTGCTAACCGATAGGCTGAAGATCTGACATTTACAGTTTCAAGATGGAGAATAGTTCCAGAGGTAAACATGTACTGCCATGTTGTTTGAGTATGGAGAGCTCAAAGCTTTCTTTTATGGCTATTGTGAGAGGCACAAACTTGTCATTTCAATAATATTAATGAATAATTTGAGAATAAGTTACTGAGAAAGATACATTTCTACTTACTGAAACAAGAGAAAAGTTGTCTCTCTAGCCAGTGTTGTTTGCTTTTAATATATGTTCCTTCAAAGTGCCATCACGCAGATGAAATAGGTTGTCTGTATTTATAGACTGGCAGTCTCTTTCTTCTAAAATGTTATTTTTGCAAAGTGGATCTCCCTTAGTAACTGCAACTGGTTGCATGTTAAATATGGAAATCAATAATTTTTCAACATTTCAATTAAACAGACTGAAAAGTTTAAAGGAAGCAGTATTCTCATAGAAAAAACAATTACTTTACACTCACATTAACTGAGTGGGTTCAGATAACGTTGCTAATGCTAACAACTGCATTAATTAAAGTTCCTTCATCATTTGCGCAGTCCCTTTCAAGACAGTTCAGAAGCAGAGTCCATAAGAGCAGAATCTGTTGAGTGATGTCCTCAGGGATTATCAACATTATCTTAGAAATTACACACATTATGAATACCAAGTAATGCATAGGTTACTGGTGTGGGAGCTGTTGATAAGCAGTTTTCTGCACCACGGTGTGACTTTTCCAGAAACTAAGCTGGCATTTCAAGATTCTTAATTCGATAACTCTGCTCCCCCTCTGAAGAGTTCATTTATTTTTGATTTTAAATTAAATGATAGGGAGTTTTTCAGTCTGCAGCAGTCATGGTCTAATGAAATACATCGGTTGCAGCTCCTTGAGCCTGAGTGTTCACTCAGCTCCAACACAAAGTGATCTCAAAGTCAGAAGGAAATGTGCTGAAATCCTCATTTCAGGGCACAAACCTATAATCCTCACTGGCTTTCCATTGATATTCCATGGGACTGTGGGAGGACTCATCCTTGAAAACAGACATCAAATGCACACTTGTTCCATGTTAAAGGTCCTCTCTCTAACACAATAAAAAAAAGTAAGGTGGTGTGCTCTGACTAACATTCATCTTTCAAAGAAACGATTTTCTAAATTTAAACAATGGGTTCGGCAAATTTATGACCTAGTTATGCTGAAATGCTCGTGCCCATGCAACATGAAGTGCATTGAAATAGCTACAAATTAAACAGAAAAAAAACCCTGGGATATTTAATACCTTTGATGTTCAAAATCAAACCAACAAAGAGGAGTGATTAACAAACCAATGGGGTGTTCAACCCTGCAGCCAGGATAGTCAGACAGAGTTTAAATCAGACTATAGAGTACTTTATTCGGATTGTGCCTTAGAAACTTCCAGCAGTTCTTGTGAAAACACAGGAAGATATTTAAATTATTGAAACAGTTCAGAGAAGAGCTACACAGTTTAATGATGGTTCAAACTTATGAGGGAAATTGTAAAAACCTCAGAAGCAATTTTGCTTTCACTCTGAACAGGAATCTGGCAGTAGCAGACCAGCTTTTCATTATGAATCACTGCCAGTTTTCCAGTCCACAGGTATATGATGGCAGCTGAGTTTCATCATCAGTTTTCTGGCCCGTCTGATAGTGAAATCTAGCCCCTGAGATCTTCAAATTGGAAAGTAGCAGTTAATCTCATCAAGTGATGCAAGATCAAGGAATAAGAAAATCTGAAATTCATAAAAGTAAATTCAGATTGATGTTAAGAAATTCTGTATGCAAAGAGCAATCAACACTATTGGGGCTAAAGATAAAAGTCCTGGGATCATCTAAGAAACAATTAGATGTTGCAGCAGATGGCTGTAGGATGCTTCCAGACAGAAGAACGAATGCGATCAAATAGTTTTCCTCATAAATGTCTATGATTACATGAAAAAAAATGTCCTGAGGAGTGGAATCTTACCTATTTAGTTTTTGACAAAATTTGGGACCATACCAATAATGGAACATAACCCTGCAAGTAACAAGCCTTCCAGGTGAACTTTTCTGGGGAAAGAGGGCACTTCCATTAATGGCGAGTGAAATGCAAAGGGGTGAACTCTTGCCAGTCAGTTGCTGCATTGACAATTGCTTCTCATTTCCCACAGAGATACTGCGAAATGTGCCATGAGCAATGAGGAGCAGTGCAGCCTTCAGAGGACCAGGATCACTGTGAGGGAGCTCCATCAGCACAGATGCATATAACTCTGTGGGTCCCACTTCACTTGTGGAAAGGTTTGGCACAAAGCAAGGAGAATTTCACTGGTGAATAGGTGCTGGAGGCAGAGAGAACTATGGGGAAACCAGTAGGAAGTACAAACAAGCACCCTTGCACTGAAGAAGAAGCTCATCTCTGCCACAATAGTTGTTGTTTCTCTGGCATGAATACATGACGGCCTTCATTGAAAATAGCGGCCAACAATGAGGAGCTAAACACAGAAGGCGAAATAGTAGTGGCAGGCAGACAACAATGGTATCCAAACAATGGCAAGGCTTTGAAAACAGACAGCAAATAATAGTGATCAAATGTGACAGTCAAAAGCATCCAAGAGTTCATTCACAGTCGTTTAGCTGGAAGATACTGGTGAGCCGGTGAGGGTAAAAGTGCACAGGAATGTGGGCATTAGGAATGGTTCTCAAAATGTCCGAAGTTATGCTCCTTCCTAATGAATCCCCTCACAATAATATATCAGAAGACCCTTAATGCCATGGCTCATGTTTCCTCTGTGCAGAGGCAGATGGGACTTCCTTTCAAGGGATATTCAGAAAACATCTGCCATTGCAATGTAATGTAGTTTGTAGAATGAAACAAGCAGGGTTGCCTCGATCTCTGCTGCAGCCCCAGTAGCAGTACCGTACTATACTATGATAAAGAGGATGCTGAAACAGTCTTACTGAAATTAGGGAATTCACTTAGAGCAACTTCTAATATTTTACTGGAGTGATAAACACTTTTGTCGAAGAGTCTATATCTTCTTCGTCCTGAGGAATTATCATGGTGCATTTCAATTCCAATCCCACGTTGACCATGGATAGGTCAAAATACGGAAATGGTCTTAAACTCTAGGTTCTCAATGCAATTTGGGGATATGATGTTCTATGTTTCTGGCAGTGGCTAAGATAGGGGCTCTGATAGTTACACTGTCCTCAGTTGAACTATGTCAGGATGAAGCAGTCACTAGCTTCTCCATTCTGCAGACCAACTCCACCTGATTTTCCTTTGAAGTCAATCTCAGTCACCTTCATGCTGTATGGTAAAATTTCGCAGCAGACTAATGGCTGATGGAAACTGACCAAGAAGGGCTGGAAAAGGGGTGATTTCTCAGCTGTTTTCCACTTGGACATGGCGGTACCAGGGTGACAAAGAGTTGAATTGTGGAATGAAATCTAATGTTACAGCCCTCTGACAGCTCGTCGCTGCTGGAAAATTAATAATCAAGAGGTTTGTTTCAGACTGATGGGCTGATGACAGGATATTCTCCACCACATGAAGTAGGCTCATCTATCTATTGACTGTCTCAGGTCCAATTCAACATTTTCCCCTCATTTGTCAATGCTGTAGGATCTCATTAGTCACACCAAGCCTGAGTTAATGCTACTGGTTGAAGGCTTAAATGGGGCATACAGCTTGACAAGGTTGAATATGAATTTTGCTTGCAGCCTTTTAATTTGCCTTCAAGTCTTTAAAGAATTTGTTGTTTTCTGCTTTACTTTCCTCAAATAGATCCTCTTCCTCCGAGCTACTGCCTTCAACCGATATAGGTATTATGGTTATAGGTATGTTATTGATATTACCAATTCAACAGAGGACAACAAAAGCACCAATATCGGAGTCAAGATGAGATAATAACAAATAAAATTTGGAAGTGGCACTGGGAGACACTGAAAACATTTGCCTTTAAAGAAGCAATTCATTTCTCTACATGTTGAGGGATATTGCAATAAATGTTTAGTTAAGATTTTTTTAAAGATGAGGTATGTTCCAGGTAAACGTGAAACCAATCTCTGATGTTATGCGTAACATCTCACCTTCTGCACCCTCTTAAATTAAATGCAAAGCATAAGATCAAATTGACTTGCTTTGAGTTTTTGAGAGTTCTGAAGAAAATAATAATCTATGCTGAAGGAAATTAACAGCCCACCAGACCTAACCCAAGCAATAGTTTTTTTGATGCAATTGATACATTACCTTTAATCCATTGTATCACGGACGATTCACTACAGAGTTGCTTCTATTAGCACAATAATTCAAATCCCTTGTTACAATCCAGAGTTTTACTAAATCAGAGTAGGAGATTAAAGAATCATCAGAAAATTGCAAATTGTGCAATATCAGACTTGTGCCTCTTTGATTGTGAGAATTAAAGTAATTTCCAACAAACAACAGTTCACCTCCTGGCTTTCTTATCCCTTCACTGGCTATAATTCATCAATTCAAGTGATTTTAGCAAAAGCTAAATAAAGCAATATGGTATCCTATCTCGACGCCTGACAATTCATAGACCACTGATTCCATTAGATGAATTTATTTTTGCATTCATGTTAAAAAACAGCGTGGTGTATGCTGATCCGAAGCATTCTTTCAATTTCTAGCATCACTTAGTCTACTTTCATCTTACGTAAAATTAAGATACCATCATCATTATTTGACATATCCAACTTTTATATATTTTTCTAAATATTCTAGAGATATGGACGTCATTGATCAGGCTAACATTTAGTGTCCATCCCACATTATCCATGAAAGTAGGAGTGTAGAACGTTCTTCTTCAATTGTTAAGTTCTTTATGGTAAAAGAACTTGCACAATAATCTTATATGGGGATTTCTGAATCAGTGACAATAAAGGACTAGTGATATTTTCCAGGTCAAAATGATTCACAATTCGGATCAGACTTTGTAGATGTTAGCGGTGTCATGCGCTCAATGGTCTTGTCTTCTCAGATGGTAGAATTAGGGGGTTTGGTAGGTGCTGCTATGAAACATCATGTGTATAGTACACATGGCAGGCCAGTGCCACAAGGAAGGTATGTTCAGGCTTGTGTATTAACTGTTGATGAAGCAAAATGCTTCTTCTGAATGAAATTGAGCTTATTGTTGCAATCGTCCTCAAGAAGTCAAGTGAAGAGCATTCCATCATGTTTTATGACGAATCTGCATCATGTTTGTCATGTAGTATGAGCGGTTATGGTCCCATTTAAAGTATGGACATTTTCAGCCAGGTAGGCTTCTTCTTGACTTCTTGTCTGTGAACTGCAACAAGCTCAACTCCTTCCATCAATGGACCCACAGTCGAGAAGGCCAGACCTTCATGGTGACCTCAGCTGTAAACGGACTGAACCCATGCTGTTGCTGTCACTCTGCTTCACAAACCAGCCATCCAACTAACTGACCTAACCCTCTTAAGCTTTCGTGAGTGAAGAAACAAAATTAAATTCAAAGAAGAGACCAATAATTGTGCAAAGATGGTTGGCACATTCAAATATTAGACACAGTATAAAAAGAGCTGCTAAAAGGTTAACATGGAGGGAAAAATTAGAATATGAGAGAAAATTAGCCAAAAATATAAAAACAGATAGGAATTTTTTTCTTTTTATTTGAAAAAGAGTCAACAAAGTTGGTCCTGTAGGTAAAGAGTCTGGGGAATTAATAATTGAGGATAAAGAGACGGCAGATGAGTTGCACAGGTATTTTGCTTTGGTCTTCACAAGAAGCATTCAAGAAATACTAAAATTCAGAATTGAAAGAAAGGGAAGAACTCAAGGAAATTACAACGACCAGGGAAGTAGTGGAGTGATTTGTTGGAAATGTATGTTATTGCAGAGAGATCTGGGTGTCCTTGTGCACAAATCACAGAAGGTTGATACAGAGGTACAGCAGGTAACCAAGAAACCTAAGAAAACCCTATGTTTTATTGTGAGGATATTGAATGCAGAAGTTTGGAGGATATGTTTCAGCTGTGTAGGGCATTGGTAAGACCGCATCTGAAGTATGGTGTATCATAATGTTGTGGAAGCAGTTGAGATAAGGTTTACTAGACTAATACCTGGAAAAAGCAGATGAGGAAACGGGCGAGACAGGCTAGGCTTATATCCACTAGAGTTTAGCAGCATAGGAGGTGACTTAATTGAAACATATAACAATCTGAGGGGACATGACCCGATAGATGTCAAAAGGATGTTTCCTTTGTTGGGACAATCTAGAACTATGTGTCATAACTTAAAAACAAGGGGTCCCTTGCAACTGAAATAGAGGTGAAGAAACTTTTTTTCCTTTAGGGTTGAGAGTGTTTAGAATTCCTTTTCTCAAAAGACAACAGATGCAGAATCTTTAAATATTTCTTGATTGCTAAGGGATGAGAATTATTGATGATATGCAGGAATGTAGAACTGAGGTGAAAATCAAAATGGCCAAACAATCTTAAAGGACCTAGTGAGCTACTCTTGTTCCTTGATTTTATCTTCACTCTCATTCCCTCTCTTTGTCTCATTCCAGGAGGAAATAGGGCAGAGACAGTCAGGATGGCCCTTTGTTCTCAACAGTGAGATGCTCATCTAGTCATTAAATATGTGTAAAATCAGATTTTTTTATTGATGTTAATAATCATTTATCAATTTTGCCATATTTTCCCAACTGACATGTCATTACCCACGTCCTTCATGGTCTGGTAAAATTCTATGCTTAGTATCTGCTGTCTGGCTTCTCAGATCATTAAGGTTATTGGGACTCTATTGTCATCAATGTTTTTGCACCTTTAAAATGGAATGAATTCCACTGATTACCTGAAGTTAGATAGATTTTCTCCTCTCTGTGCAGTTTCCACACTTCAGCTTCACTTAGCATCTGAAATATTCATATCTAGTGTCAAATCTTCTTTGGACTATACTAAATCTGGCAAAGAATCATCAATTCCAACAACAATTCAGTCTCATGAAATTTTACTTCAAAGCTCCATAGTTGCATTGTTTCACTAATCTATAGAGATCATTAAGAAATTATTGCTATTTATTATAGATGAATGCTCGCATTAAAGTGTGATATTTAAGAAATATTATTCATTCTCAGATTCAAGTAATTGTGAATAGCTTATCAAACTTCATCAAATGAATCTGAATTTTCTTCAATGCCATGGTGAGCTGTAACATTATGAGCCATAGCACAAATTAAACACAAAAAGATGTAGTTATTTGTTCAGCTTCTAATTTAGCATCTTGTTTGGAAGAAATTCTTTATCTAGAGAACTGTTTTCTCCAAGATTCTGTATTCTGTTCACCCCATCTGTGAGACTAAATCTTTCTGTCAAAGTTGTTCCTGCTGCTATATCTTCTGAAAGTGTTTATTTATCTTCCAGGTTTCAAAGGCTTTTACTTCCTCAGTAAGGCACGCTGTTGCTTTGTACTGTGGTACTCGCGATTTTTGTTGTACTAGTTAACATGGAGGATTGCAACCTCCACCAAGCATTATTCCCCAAGCAGTGATTCCTGCATTTGCCACCTCATAATTTAGTCCTGTCCTCTTCATTGGCTTAACTGAATGAATCTCACCAGCTGTAGCTACACAAATAAATTGCTATAACGGCTAGCTGGAGATGATATGTGCTGTCTGTGGTGCTGCTGATATTATCACCCAGCCCCTTGCATTTTGTTCTTAGGTAAGTTCCACTGTCTGTGGCTGGGATAAATTCTTCCCACTTTTATTGAAATTTATGAGATGGATGTCCCACTCTTAGTGTGGCCCCAATAGTTTCCTTACATTAACTTTCCATTGGACTTTGCCAGCTTAGGCTTCTGACTGGTCACATTAACACTTTTAATTCTGGCTTTGGGACTTTACTGGTACTGAAATCTAATTCTGAATTACTCTCTGTTGCCCTTGATTTTCCTTACTGTAGCGGTGTTTCATGGTGGCTGCATACCATAGCAGCACCACTTGCTTAGAGCTGAATAGTTCACTCACATCTAACTTTCTCAGCCTGAAACTTTGTTGTTTTTTTTAAAACAAGAAATTCCCCTTACTCACCAGGAATTTCAACTTTACTCACAAAAACTCTCATATGTCTTTGCTCTCCATGACCAAACCTCCGCTCAAGATCATTGCTACACCTGATATATTCTGTAACAGTCAGGTGTGACTAGTGTTCCAGTTCAATGCAGCTTCTAACTTAAATTTCTATGCTTCTCTTACCAGGTCTAAAATGCTTTTGGTCTTTTTGGTGTACATTCTACCTGTTCAACTTAGCAACATGTTGCTCTTCTGCAGGCTTCTGCAATGCTAAGCGATTCCACTTTCTGCCTATCTACATCATTAGCTTTCTAAATGCTGTGTCTACAAAATTCTTCTGCATTCACTGTTGTCTGCACCACTAATCACCAGATGTACAATGAATCTTCACCACTGCTCAGCACATTGTATGATGAATTTTTACCATTGCTCATTGCATTGTCTGTGCTGTCTTGACTATCCGGTACCATAAGGTAGATTTAATGCCACCAAAATCATTTTAGGTTGGGATCCACAGAGCAGAATTGGTCTCGTATGGTAGAGTGAAACCATCAGGTAGACCAACAGTAGGAGGCTATTGTCTTAAACAAGATGCAGTTTATGCTAACAATCAGGTACAAGTTACATTGGTATAATAGACCATGTTATTGAGACTGAGGATGACCTACATGGTAGGTCTGTATCCTTCAGGATTCAGAATTGTTCTATCACCCAGTTGCACACAATATCATTATGCTTGGCAATGCTTAATAAGGTCCTCAACATTATCCCTTTCAGTACCTAAACCCATCGCAGTTTCAAATTTTGAAATGTAGATGTCGAAATGCACTGAAAAGTAAGGAACTGAGCCACTTGATACAGAATACCAAGTTTCTGATTTACTCTGGTGACAGCATGCATTTATATGGCTGGCTTAGTTTTAAGCAATAGAGATTCCCAGAATTTTGATTGTGGGAACTCAAGTGATGGTAATCTATGTGAAAGCATGATGAATGACTGCACCCCAAATTTACCTTGCCCCAAGTTTCTTAACTAATCCCACAAATTGGCTGAGAGGAGATGTACTTTTACTTTAGGTGGCTAAAATCAAGTCTACCCTGATGGCAAAGAAGATGAAAAGTCATCAGTCAACAGCCTTCCCACTAAGTTGCCATATTCATAGGCTGGGGTGTAAGCCAGAAAACTCCTCTGTCAGTATTGTATTGCCACTTTGTGGATGACATAAGGTTAAGTCAGTACAAGTTGCATAAGCTGAAAAATTCAGCCAATGCTGTAAATAAACTGTAGCCTTTAGCCAAAGTAACAATTATCATAGATATAAGAATGAATACATGCCCAGAATTTCAATTAGCTTTCCAGCAATTTAGCATGATTATCACCAAGTTTAATGCAATTAGCATTTGATCTCATTTAATTTGTAAAGCTACATTTTCAAAATTAAATCTTATATACTTTAAACTACAAAATTACCTCAGAGGTTTGAAGCCTTATGTTTCATTAAAGTCCTATCCAATCAAGTACTGGATAGAATAGTTAAAGCAATTTGTCACTTGGGTAAAGAATCTTATTAAAATGTTCTTAATAAAGTCCAACCCCAGAGGACCTGAAAGGCATTTATAGATATAACCACTTTAATTACATATAAATCAATAGTGTCTAAAGTATAGTCAGTATGTACAATATCAACATTAAATTTTGACACTAGTTTGGTGATATCAACAAGACAACTCACATTGATATAGTAATTCTGGCACTATACAAGGCTCTTTAAAAGAAAATTTGCAGACAAAGTTTGATACTGAGCTATATGGGGTGGCCAAAAGCTTGAGCAGAGATAGGTTTTAAAAAACACCTCATCGGAGAACAGTGAGGTAGAAGGCCAGGGACAGATGGTTTTCATAGAAGTGTACGATTTTACAGTACAAAAGGAGACCATTCAGCCCATTGCATTTGTACCAGCTCCTGGAAGAACTATCCAACTAGTCTCATTCTCTAGTCCAATCTCCATAGCCCTCTAAATTCATCACTTTTAAATATATATCCAGCTTTCTTTTGAAACCTCCTATGGAATCCATCTACATCACTCTCCCAGGCAGCTATTTCCAAATCCTAACAATTCTCTGAGGAAAGTTTCTCTGCATCTCAATTGTAGCTCTCTTGCTGACAATCTTCGAAGTTGTGACCCATACTTGCCGGCATACCAACTGGCGGAAACAGAGTATCCTTTTCTAGCCTGTCAAAATCGTTCATAATTTTGAAAAACTCAATAAAGTCATCACTTAATCTTCTCTGCTTCAAGGAAATAAACTCAATTTCTCTAAACTTCCCTTGTATCTAAAATCTCTCATACCTGCTATCAAAATACTGCCTGGATATTATCCATATCCTCGCTGAGTGAGGCCTTGCTTACTGAAGGCATGGTTGCTAGAAGATTGATCAAAATCAGAGAGTTGCTGACAATCAGAACTGGAGTAATGTAAAGACTTTGGATGATTGTAGACTGGTGAAGGTTAAAGAGGAGTAGAATTATATGGCCTTGAAGGTCTTAGAAGACATGGATGAGACCAATGAAGGTCAGCAAGTGCTGTGGCAAAAGGTGAATGGTAGGATACACAGAGGATGACAAGATAACAGCAGGATGGTAGCCTGTAACTACTGAAGCATCACAGGGATCGGTGCTGGGGCCACAATTGTTCACAATATATATGAATGACTTGAATGAGGGAAAGAATTTCCTGTCACCAAGTTTGTAGATGACACAAAAATCATTGGGAAAGTAAGAGGATGATACAAAGGTTCTGCAGAAGGATATAAATGGGTCAAGACAAGTGGGCAAGAGACTTGACAGATGGAGTATAATGTGGGATAACGTGGGAAAATGTGAGATTATGCACTTTGGTAGGGAGAAGCTTTTTGAATGGAGAAAGACTGCAGAAAGCTGCACCACCGAAAGATTTGAGAGTCCTCCCGTATATATCATGAGAAGCTGGTCTATAGATCAGCAGATAAAAGCAAATGGAATTTAGAACTTTATTTCAAAAGGAATGGAATATAAATATACAGAAGTCTTGCGAAAACTATACAAGACACTAGTTACATAAAGGTACTATTTAGGTCACAGCTGGAATCTGTGAACAGCTTTGATTCCCTTAGCTAAGAAATTATATATTGGCATTGGAGATAGTCCAGAGATGGTTCGCGAGGTTGATTATGAGTATGGAAGGATTACCTTAAGAGCAGAGATTTAGTAGCTTGGGCCTGCACTCAACGGACATAGAAGAATAAGAGGCAATCTTATCAAAACAGAGAAAGGGTTCGACAGAATAGATGAAGAGATGTTGTTTCCCCTTTCAGGAGAGCCTAAGACCAGACCACATAATCTCAGAGTAAGAGATCACTCATTTAAGACGGATATGAGAAGAAATTTCTTCTCTCAGTGGGTAATGAATCTGTAGAATTCTTTACCACAGAGAAGTGTTGAAGCTGGGTTATTAAGGTATATTCAGGATTGAAATAGACATATCTTTAATCTGTAAGGGAATCAAGAGTCATGAGAAAAATTAGGAAAATGGAGTTGAGGATTATCAGATCAAACGTGACCTCATTGAATGGCAGAACAGACTCAATGGGCTGGATGGACCATTTCTGCTCTTATGTCTTATGGCCTTATAGGGAGCCAGTGTCTGGAAGAGCTCAAATGCATTAGTGGACAAGTTGGGAGATTAGCCAGCTGATAATAGGAATAATTGAGTTTATAGGTTAAAAAAATGATATGGATAAAGGTATTAGCACACTTAAACTGAAGCAGGGACACAAGTGAAAATAGATTTTCTTGACAATGGAGAATATCTGCTCAGGATCAAACAGAATAGCTTCTGAAAGTGACCAGGTGTAGAGTGGAGTCATTGGCACGGGATTGGAATTTGTGGCAGGGACAAAGACGATGGCTTTTCTCTTTTCAATATTTAATTGATTAACTTAAATGAAGCTAATGATTACATTCTTCCAAGATTGCTTTCTTATTTTACCAAGTTAACAAATACAGCTCAGAACAATGATAAGAAACAGAATGTCATAACAATTATATTTCAGAGCTTTTTACACATTACCAATGTCTCACTGCTCCTCACCAGAAGAAACCTGAGGCAGAGGCAATGGGCTATCGTGGGAGTGGGGAGATTTTGTTTTATTGCAAAATGTATACTTTATTCATAGAAGGAAATCTTTATGTAAACACACAGTTAATGAAGCCATTCAAATCTATACTCTCTTTACTTACAGAGAATAAACTAAACATTGGTTTTTGTGTTTCTCTTTATTTACAATTAACCTTTTGGCATTTAGTTGAAGCATCTGCAGGGCCCGGTTACTGAATGGACCTCTTGTTATGTTTTGGCAGAAGGACCTTACACGGTGGTCTTTCCCCACTGCACCTTGGTGGCAGGTGCCCCAAGCTTTAGTGCATCCCTCAGCATGTAATCCTGGACCTTGGAATGTGCCAGTCTGCAACAGTCAGTCAGGGTCAACTCTTTCAGCTGGAAGACCAGCAAGTTTTGGGCAGATCAATGAGCGCCTTTCACCACATTGATGGTCCTCCAGGCACATCAGATGCTTGTCTCGGTATGTTGAGGAGGTATGATTCAATCCATGGGCTTTTGAAGAGGCTTTTAAAGGAGTGAAGTATAAGGAAAGAGGTTTTGTGTGCATTTTCAGGTATTTGGATGGAAGTGACTGAAGACAAGTGGAAGAAGCAGGGAGCCTGCACTAGAAGTGACACTGAGCAAGTTGCAAACAATGGGTTGGAGGAGGTTAGAGGGAAAGTGTGGGTTGAGACCATGGGAGATTTGTAAATCAATTTTGTATGTTGGTAGATGCCAAGCAAGTAAAGGCTAATGAAGGGGAATGTGCCAAATGAGCAGGACTTAGTGTGGGAAAGGATGCAGGCAACAGAATTTTGAACAAGTTGCAGTTTGTATAGCATGGAGGGAAGGATTTTGCAGCAGTCAAGTTTCAAACTGACTAAACGTAAGGAACAAACGGAACCCAAGATTTCGAAACCTACAACTTGAATCAGCTATATTTTAAAACCACATGATAAAACAATTATCAATGAGTTATATCAAATAAATTTTAACTTTTAAAAGTTAATTCTAATTTACTCCTTCTTCTTAAAAAGACTGGCATTTCTAGAATATAAACATTTGTTCCCATTGCAAATGAAAAAAAAGATCTGAAGATTTAAATTTGAAGAAGTTAGTGTGTTTATTCTCCAGTTGTTGGTTGCTATTTATGGTTACTCTGGCTCATATTTTCTTTACCATTTCTTTTTATTTTGCAAGCAAGCAAGGATACAGGAAATTAAAGGCATAAACAGGATTAGAAGTTTCTAGTGATGATCTCTTAGTTAGCTCAAGCTAGTGATATTACGGTCCCTCATAAAGGTGAGATCAATCTTTTTTCATTTATCATGCTACAGTGTTCTCAAAAGGGCAATTTTTCAATAAGTGACAACATTACAGTTAGACCATTTGTTAAAATATCCACTGCTCAGTATGAAATGTTTACTTATGCCAGCTTACACTCTATTGAATCTGGTGCTTGGGCAGACTTTTATTGGGGTGGTGTGGACTGCTAATGAACCCCACTCCAGATGGACCAAGAAGAAGCCTGCCCTGTGGTCATAACATGTTGTGGGTGAGCTAAAGTGGAGGCACACCCCCTCCAACACACAGAATTAATTTACAAATTCCTCATGATTTCAACCCAAGTTCAAACCCAGGGTCTAATCTCTGATACTCTTGTTTGCAGCCCTCCCTGTATGACTTCTAGTGCAGACTCCAGATTCCTTCCGAATGTCTTGAGTCACTTCAAACCTAATCTGTTGGCCAACACCTCCATCAGTCTCAGCAGTTGTCAAAGACCTCCCATAAAGAAGGCCAACGCAGTGAGATAAATCAGGTGCAATGAGTAGGAGGGTTTGACTAGTTGGTTTAGGGAGTTGTTTGGAGACTGGGTAAGAAAGTATGAGGTGGGGTTTCACTCTCAACATCCTGTGGATAATAACCCACATATTTCCTTCACTTTTTATTTTTGTTTTGAAAGACAGACTGCCCACCACTGCCAACCATGTGATGGCAAATGTTTACTTGATCCTTAATGACCTAGTTAAATATGATGGACAGGCCAAAAATATCAGCACCCACCCACTTGACCAACTATGGGACTGGGAAGACAATGGGCTAGATACTCTATTTTATGTAGTCCCACTTCTGTCAAAACAGGCCAAATAGGGGGCACAAAAAGTCCAGCTCTTAACATCAAAAAATGTTGTCTGCCAAATGGGTTCACATTCACTACAGGCCTCTTCATAACCATCAGCTCTTTCAACAAGTTTGTACATATGTACATACTCTAAAAAGGCATAACTCAAGCTGTAACTTGCAACAGATGCACTTGGCACAATCATACAGTCAAAGGATTTCACACATAAAATCATTGAAATGCAACCAAACTGCATGATAGATTATTATTTATTCGCATACGGATGAGATAAAAGATGGCAATTTAATTATCATTAATGCTCTCTAACTTCGGAGTTGCACTGCTCTTTACAATATCATTGCTTATTTTCCTTAAAGCAGCCTTAGGTAAGAATGTAGGGGTAAAACAGAACAAATTGCTGGCCATTCTGACTGTTGTATCCCTCATCCTCCTATTTGAATGAAAAATTGTATTGGTTGATAACTCAAGATGATCCCTTTGCCGGCCTGGAAGAAGGCAAAAATTTGAGGAGAAAATGACATTGTTTGCCACAGTCAGTGCCATCTCCATGACTTACATTGGCTGTGGGCTTCCTGGCAGCAGAAAGCTTGGATATTGTATTGCATCCAGGTCTTGTGCAGCCAATTTCACACAGTCATCGTCAGAAAGGCAAGCCAAGATCTGTAGCTATAGGTGTGAATAGACTAGAAAAGTTGAATTAGCCATTGGGATCTTATGCTTGCTCATCTCCTGGGCTTTTCATCACAAACCATTTCAGTCATGAGAACACTGTGCCTGAGAAACTTCATGGCAATATCTTTTCATTAATTTCACTTTGAAATGCTAGGTGCCACCAGAATCTTTACTGAGCCTTGTTGGGACCTAAGTTCTTGCAAACATTCGCATTACAAGAAAATTTTTTTTTGGTTCCTGCATGACTTTCAACTCATCATGAGCTATTGGTGTTTTATGAGTGTTTCAATTAGAATCACCTTCCAATAAAATGAATGGGAAATTAGTAATTTTAGATTCCATATAAACAATACACACTGCTGAAAGACTTTTACTGTTCAGGAAATATGAATAATATTAGAAAAATATTGCAGTAGAAGAATTGCCATTAAACTTAAATGTTTATTTTGTTAATCCCTTACACGGCTTACCATGATGTACAAGAACATTCCCATTTTCAACTGGTGGAACATTGCATAATGTTTTGTTTAAACACATTGTAATTCTTAAATGAAGCTGCTGGTTATTTTTAATACTATTTTGTGGTGGTCTCAAACCTGGAAGATCCTGCTTATACTAAAGTGAGGCACATCAGGAATAAGTTTTGCAGCTGTTTTCCTCCTACATCACTAGGCAGACCTGATAACCTGATTTAACACTACAATGATTCCAAATTATAATAATATGGATGGATTATTTTCCGTATTTTGAGTAAACAAATCCTTTGGAAATATGTAAATCAGGTGTAAATATAGTGCACTTCAGTATGGGAGCATCACATTAGATGTTTGCACATGAACTTTGTTGATTATAATTCCATTTGAACGGATGACATTTTGATCTTCAAATGAAGAATTTTATTACTTCAACAGGGTGTTTACCATGCAGTCATATTAAACCACTCCTTGGATCAAATATGAGGAAAATTAAAGGACTCTTACTCCAAATCCCTGTGCATTCTTGGACTTCGGACTGCCTGCAATATATTCTTTACAGAGGACAATGCAAGTATCATAATATCTGCTATACAACAGCAGCATAGGGGAAGGTTATTACAAAAATCATTGCAGTCAGCTACTAAAGGAAGATTGTTAGTTGGTTGATTGGTTGGAAGACTTGATTTTAGTCTTGAGCATGGAGCAACCAGAAGGCAAAAACTTTCAGACATCAGAAGCAGGTTGTGATCATTGAACTCGATGGCTTTTTGTCGTGGATAGTTACAACATCATTTGCCTGGATACCAAGGAAGCTCTCCAAGCAGTTGTTTTAAGGTATCAGAATTTCTCATGCCCAGGTACATTAGCTTTGCCTATTAACCCACACTCAACAAATCAGGCAGCCAACTCTTGAGGTGTCATAAACCTGCAACACAATAAACTCACTTTGCAACTGTATGCTATCATAGAGTCATATAGCATGGAAGTAGACTCTTTGGTCCAACCTGTCCATGCCGATCATAATCCCAAACTAAAGTAGTCACACTTGCCTGCTCTTGTCCCATTGCCCTCCAAACCTTTCTTATTCCTGTAATTATCCAAATATCTTTTAAACATTGTAATTGTACCCACATCCACCACTTCCTTAGGAAATTCATTACACAAACAAACCACTCTCTGTGGAAAAAAATTGTCCTTCATGTCTTTTTAAAATCTCTCTCATCTCACCTTGTCCCCTTATCTTGAAATTCCCCCATCTTAGGGAAAAGACAACTACTAATAACTTTGTCTATACCCCTCATTATTTTATAAGCTTCTATCAGGTCGCCTCCCAAACTTTTATGCTTCCAGTAAAAAATGTCCCAGTTTATCCAGCCTTCCCTTATAACTCAATCCTTCTATAAACTGGCAATATCCTGGTAAATCTCTTCTGAACTCTCTTCAGTTTAATAATATCCTTCCTATAATTGGGTGACCAGTATTCCAGAAGAGGCCTCACCAATGTCCTGTACAAACTTAACATGACTCCCCAACTCTTATACTCAAAGGACTGAGTAATGAAGGCAAGCGTGCCAAATACCTTTTTAACCATCCTGTCTATATGTGACACAAACTTAAAAGAATTATGTACCTAAACCCTTTGGTCCCTCTGATTTACAAGACTACCCAAGGCCCTACCATTAATTGTATAAGCCCTATCCTGTTTGTCAGACCAAAATGCAATAGCTGCATTTATCCAGATTGGACTCCACCTGCTATTTTTCAGCCCATTGACCCATTTGATCAAGATCCCATTGTAATCTTAGAAAACCCTCTTCACTGTCTACAATGTCACCAATTTTGGTGTCGTGCACAAACATACTATCCATGCCTTCTATATTCTCATCCAAATCATTTATATAAATGACAAACAAAAGAGAACCCAGAACCGATCCCTGGAGGATATGATGAGACGACGCTTTGAAAATTCAAGGAGAAAGATCAAGCTCCAGGTAAACCTGAAGTGAGTGAGTTTGGGATAGCAAGTGAGCAGCCTTGGTCTAATCTGTGTCCTGAGTGCCAGAGCTCTGCATGTAAAGTGTCTTTGCGACAGCATTCTGTGCTGGTGCACCTTGAAGAGTGGTCTTGAAGTGCAGAAGCACATTGGGGATATGCATGATAACGCAGGAAGGCATAGGGAAATGCATATTAGCAAGATAAGATTTGCAGTTCATGAGACCAACAACAGGCAATAAGCCCCTTAATAGGATCTCACTGCTCACTGGCGAGAATCTTGTCTTTTTTGAAGGTGGCAATGAGTTGTTCTGACGATAAGGAAGTCTCACCAAACTTCTCACCATAGTGCACATCATTCAAGCCCCGTTTAGATTCCACCCTAAGGTGTAATATGCTTATTAAATGAAATGCTGTCAAGGGATTTATTTCTGTGTGTTACATTGGTCCTGGATTCATGTCTTGTCATTCAAACTTTGGAATGTATAGAACCTGAAAAGACAATTGTCATCCATCTGACCAACTGCAGAGTTCAAAACCAGAATAAACACATCATTAACCCAAATGTTTTCCTCATCAAACGCCCACACAAAACCTTCTGAAACTAAGGATGAACCAATATTCTGTGCAATTTTATGATCCCATCACATGCTGTGTTCTGTTCTATGCATTGTACAACTCAAGATCCTACTTATGAAGAAGAACAGTCAGAGAAAGATCTTTTCATACAACCAGCCTTCCTGATACAAGGACCTTATGCTTCACAATGTCGGGACTACTAACCCTACTCAAAAGCCATCTAATTCCTTCAGTGAGCTAAGTAAAGATTTTAAAAACAGCCAATTAAAAAAAAAGTGCCTGGATAATTTATTTTTGATCCTTTTAAGAGATTAAAACATGTCTAGGATATCACTCTGGCCTTGATAATTCTAAGCTTATTCAAATTATCACTACTTAAAATGCACTGGCAATTTCAAATGTGTCCAGTATCCAGTCCTGAGGTAGTACCATTTGTTTTATATAAAATTATACAGAATATGTGGCAGAATTACAATACACTTAGTCCAAAGGTCCATTTGTACAATAGCCTCCTCTCAGCAAGCCTCATATAACTATCCATACAAAAGTCTAATTCCTTCTCCCGGATTCCAAACCCTTCCCCTCTGCTCCCCCCACCCCCCGCCCCACCCGACCTTAGCATTCCTACTGTCCAGTGGTATTGTATCCCATATTCTCACCGCAATGTGGATAAACAATTTTTTTTTGAATATTAAATTTTACTTCTCGGTCACTTGTTTTTCTTTCAGCTTTTCCTCACAAGAGGAAACCTTCCCTGTGTTTATACTATCAAAGACATTCAAAATTTCCTAGTCCTCTTATAATCACTCCTCAAGAGACGCAGTTTGTTTATCCTTTTCTGATAATATAACCTCTTAGCCTTTGTAAGTCTTTTTGTACTTGCGCAAGTGCCTCTATATTCTTCTTTATAATACAGTGATCAGAACCACACATACGAAAAGAATTGTCATCCTCCCTCATTTGATTGGATGGCTGGTCTGTGATGAAGACTGATACCAACAGCAATGGGTTCAATTCCTTTACTGGCTGAGGTCACCATGAAGCCCTTGCCTTCTCAACCTTGCCCCTCACCTGAGGTGTTGTGACCCCCAGGTTAACTTACCATAAGTTGTTACTCTGCAATAAGAGAGCAGCCTATGACTCTCTGGGACTATAGTGACTTTCAATCATCAACATTCATTATTAGTTTTCAATTTATTGATCTAGAAATAAGCCTCAAAGATTGATATCCTTTTTTTAGAAAGACCATATTAATTTCAATCACTACTTTTAGTGACTTACATATTTATTCTGCCAGATTCTTTTTCACTTGGACTCCTTTTTCCAGGTAAAATGTGAATGCCATGATATTTTTCACCAAAATGCAATGCTTTACATATCTGTGTTTACATTATATTGTTAATTGAATTCCAAAGCTTATTCTTTTCCGCTCATCAGTCTCATGACTTTTCATTTAGCAACAAAAATGTATATTTGAAGAAATAAAAAATCCCAAGGCACTTCTCAGGAGCACTATGAAAGAAAGTATAGCACCAAGGTATATACATATTAAGCATATGACCAAGATTTACTGACAAGGAATTCCATTTCCAAAGATTTTCTTGGGATTTGTTTGCCACTGATCATTGAGCAATTAATTGTTTGTATCCTCACTATCATCTGGCACCCTCATTACCACATTAATGTTATTCAAAGATTTTGAGAGTTTAATTCCATTTTCACTTCTAAATTATTCGCATTCGTGATTATTTAAGGTCCAAGTAATCTAATCCTTAGGGACCTCTACTAGACACTTCCCACCAGTATAACACAGCTGTTTGTATCCATCTGTGCAGCTATTGTCAATCTACTTCATCTATTGACCAATGTATACCATGCTTTCCCATACTCTAGAAAAGTAACCAATATGGAAATACATCAAAAGCCAACTTGACGTCAAGACTATCAATGTTAATTTACTCATAAACCCAACACTTCCTCGTTCTAGCTTGTTGAACCATGATCTTGTCATTAAACTGTAACAACTCCCCGATATTATACTTCTCTAGATGTTACACAACATGTATTTTTGAAAACACACTAACATTTTACAATCAATATAATGGAAATTCAACAGTCTTCAACTTCTCTCCATCTATTGATACTATTCCCAATCTCGTGAGTCTCTGCAAGAATCCTGCCAGAATATCATGAATGCTGACCATTATTTTCCAAAGTCATTTATCTGATTTTGAGCATGAGCCTCTTTTGTTCTTTTAATGTTTCTTTCAGAAACTTTTGAATTATTCATTTTGGCTTTTGCCACTAATATTATAAATCAGCTTGTCTATTCAATGCCCCAATATTTACATACAGCCTTTTTGCAATTTAAGTGTAGCATTAATCCTTCTTGAAAAATAACAGCAATGAATGGTCTCTATATCATTACTGTTATGCCATTATATTTAGTAACTATGATTTAGAATAGACTCTTAAAATCCTTCTGTTCATGGGCTGCATATGAACCATTGCGTTTTGAGGACTGAATTAGCATTGCTAATTTTCCAAAGCCAAAATTGTAAATTAATTGATGCCACTGCTGCCAGGAGAGTTTTGTTTTGTTTCATTGGTGGCATTTCTGCTGCTGACATAAATATCCACACAGGTCATCTGCTCTACCTCATATACGCTGAAAATAGTAGATCGATCACTGAACTTGTGAATCTTCCTCAGGAACTGGGATGATAGCAGTCACCTCAAGAGTCATGTCCACCAACTAGTGGAGGTGTGTGATATTGAGGCAATGTCGAAGAAAAATAACACGGCGCATTACAGATGGGACAGTCGTTCTAACTGTCAAAATGGAAGCTACATTCTTCTGACATGAGGAATTCTGTAATATAAATTACTGTAGTGCACATATGAGGATAGCAAAACACAATTGCATTGTGAAAGGATACCAGTGATACACCAGCTCAGCTTTGCTGAAAGGTTAGCCGAATAGATTGCTGCTGCTATATTCTTGTTAACTTCTTCCATTTATAGTATATTCATTTTCGTACAGGAATTGTTGGAAGAACAAGCTCGTTATTTAAAGACAAAGCAATCCATCACATTTTTAAATTGGTCTCAATGTACCGTTACTGTCTAATTTGTTAACTTAAATTAATTTATTGGATATTTTTCACTCCACTTTAAATGTATTAACTTTTATTGTTCATCGATATATATTCTAACAGTTGCATCGGTTCACTGAGGAAATGAAGAACCCACTGGCAGACCAAAAATTAAAATTGTTATCTCCTGGGTTTGTGGAAATTAGCTGACAAATCTTCAGATCTTGCCAAGAATAAAAGATTCTAATCAAAAATGAGAAAATTGATTGCAGTTGGATTACAGCATTGCAATTCACACGGAATTAAAAGCCTAGCACTTCTGGGGCCCATACATTTTAATGCAAATGATACAAGTCAGAAATATTCTCTTCCACCCATCCAGCCTAACCCTCTGTGGTTTATTCGAACTGAAGCACACTGTCACTCATTTTTCCCTTTTTAAAAATTCACAAAGCAATAGTTACTAATGTGAGATGAATCCTCCAGAACAAATTTTTTTGATTAGTCTTTTAAAAAGCTACTTTTCCTGATGGCACATGACTTAGTTACATGAGTAGAAAACTAGCATACTTACCTATATAACTATAATATATAATTTCCAGAAGAATGAAGTTACAGAAGTGCCATCTGACATTAGAACCCAGCCTAAAGGAATGCTCCTATTACCCTCATGCTCAGTGTGGCCTAACATGTCGGTTTTGTTGAATATGGAGCCATCAAATTTTGTGAAGGCTTCAAACAGTTAGAAAAGTTAACCTTTCTTAAACAACAGGAAAAGCAAAGAAAGGACAACCAAAAAAGGTACATTTGATCTTGGAACTTAACAGGGGCTACTCACCTTTGAAGGAACAGCAAATTGACAATCAAGGAATGATGACCTCACCCAGTTCAGATCTTTTGATACCTAATGTCCTGTCTGGCTTGTTGCACCCAATTTTACAGCGCTGTCATGCAGAAGGCGATGTTCCTCCTTCTCAATGTTCTTATTCTCCTCCTTGGATGATTGCTCTTGCTCTCCCAGCTCTTCACAGTCCATTGCATGCCCTCTTTGCTTGCTGCAGTTCTGCAGAGCACTGCATGCTGTGACTATGCAACACAGTGTAGCTTGTGCATAACGGAAGACACAACCCCCTCCCACGCCAGACTGAAACATCAGAATCTCAACTTCAACAGGTCTATCTGCTGTACAATGACCCTGGTGGAAGAGTGGAAATATTGTTTCTAAGCTCAGCCTCAGTCAGGGGGTTGCACATCAGAGTCATCAGTTATTGTTGCAGTTTGTGAGATCGCGTTCAAAGAACCAGACGACCAGGATCAGTGAGTGGCGAAAATAGCCTCTTTATTGCACATTCACAGCAGCACGATGTGAGGCGAAACAGAATCCCCAAAATCATAGTTCAAAAGCAGCCATTTTATACAAAATTCAAGCATACATTAACATTCTAACACATGAATGTTAAGCAGTAGACATTATACAAAAACTGTTTTGCAGGAAATTGGAGATGGTTTAAACATGTGCTAAATGTTACCGGTTATTGTTGAGTGTTAATGGTTATTTTAATAAGATTAGAGTGTCTGTCTGGTTTGTCCTTGCATAATTCAAGTTTAGTTAGTTTAGTTAGTTTCATGGTTGCATCCATCTGTGGGTTCTATTTACTATCATTCATTCATTTGGTTTCGTGGTCACACCTGCTTGCAGTAATGCTGTCTGTTTCATTCATTCATTTGTTCAAGCTCGCGTGGGTCTGGACATAGCGCCGTTAGTTTTATTAGTAGGTTAAAGGTTGTTTACATACACAGCATAGCGTTTGTTAGTTTTATTAGTGGGGTAAAGTTTTATATACATGTTGAATAAAAATTTGGGACAAGTACCTGGTTACATAATATACAGGAAAAGTCTGCGGGGCTATCCAATTATCACCTTTGACTGATACTTGGAGTTACTCTAACTGGAGGGAGAAGATAAACAACTTGGTAATAGCAGCTATTCAGTTGGATTTTAGTATCAAATAACACTGTTTTTGGTGTGGGGGTGCAAAAAGGTTCCATCCTGTAGTGTCTGTGCAGTTTTGTTAGCCATCACACCTGGCCGCACCTTTGAATGGAATGTCGGTCTAGTTAAACGGGCTTGTTTATGTATCGCGTTATGGATGACTGCACTTTCAAGTGGGGTGTAACCGCAAATTGAAGTGGTTGCAACCTGATACAGTAGCGAGCCCCTGAATTAGTTTGAACGGGGACTGGCTAGTACATGGAAATCTGCAGTTAGTATTATACCCACGAATTAGTGGTTAATGGATTAATAGACATGATTTATGAAGTTATATTAAAAGTTGTTAACACCTTTGAATTCTGATATATCAAGTTCAAGTCCCAGCAGCTATCCTTGTCAGGCATCCAGCCATTGAAATGAAACAGTCAACAGGAAATTTCTCAAGAATATAAGCATTATGGCAACTCCCAGGTTACCTGCTGCAGACTTAAAAGATGTGGCACCAATGATCGCAGATAACTTGAACATTGACTGAATGGAATTCTCTCCTATTAATGAAGTCAGCCATGTTGTGCTTTGGAACTCTCAATGAAACATGTGCGCAGTCTATCACCTGTCGTGCCTGGGGAAAGGCAGCTTATTGGCAAAGCCTACTGATCAGGCTGTTGTACTGAGCGCATCACAGTGTAGAGTCACGATGTCTTTGGATCCAGAATAAAATGTTTAGGAAGCAGCCTTGATACATATGCGAGGTGAGAATTGAGAGATCCCACATAGTTCCCTAGTGGATCCACTCTCATAATTACTAAGCAGAGCAGTCACCTTGATGGACCCCACTCCTCAGATTGCAAGTGTTGCTCTAATGGATAACACAGTTCAGATATCCTTGTTTAGCTATGGCACTGATCTTCACTCATCTGGAAGATCTGGCAGCAACATTATCAAACTCTTCTCTTCTGAGCCAACTTCTTTCGTGACTTCTTCATGTGGACATTGTCTGGCAGCTCCTGGTCCTGATGCATTTGCTCCTCTTCAACTTCTCTGCACCTCCGTTGCAATGCAGTAACAGCAATAATAATATCTGCTCTGGCTGGATCCATTAGTGAACCAGATGGGTTTTTTCCTGACAATCATTGAGGTTTCATGGACATCATTAGATTGTTAATTCCAGATTTTTATTGAATTCAAATTCCACCATCTGCCGTGGCAGGATTCAAACCCAAGTCCCCAGAATGTTATCTGGGTCTCTGGATTAACAGTCCAGTGATAATCTCATGAGCCCATTGCCTCCCCCCAGTTATTGTGTAGTTGAGGTTCAGTTGATGATGGAAGGCTTTCCAGATCATGTTCAAGAAAGTGAATTGTTTGTTATTCTCGGTGCTGCTCCTCCCAACCTATATGCTCCATTCTGCATTGCAATCCCTTGCAACCCCATCTGTTTTCCTCTCTCACCTTTCAACCCAAGTATTGATGGGATTAGACAAAGTCAGTGTGGGTTTCTGGAAAGGAAATCATGCTGAACTAATCTTTTGGCATTTTCCGAGGATGTAACTAATAGAATAAATAAGGACGAATTAGTGGATACGGTGCATCAGGATTTCAAACAGACTTTAAGTAAGGCCCTACATAAGGATCTAATGGGCAATATTATAGCACACAGTATGGAGGGGTAAAAAACCAACATGGACTGAAAATTGACTGATAGACAAGAATCTGAGTAGGAATAAATACATTTTTTCTCTGCACAGCAGGCAGTGACTAGTGAGGTATTTCAGAGATCAGCTATTCATGATCTGCATAAATGAATTAGAGAGAGAATGAAATGCAATATTTTTGACACAAAACTAGGTGGGTGATTTGTGAAGAGAATGCAAGATGATGTAGACATGTTTAGCATGTGAGCAAACATATGGCAAATGCAGTATAATGTGGGTAAATGTGAAATTTCACACTTTGGGTTGAAAAACAAGAAGTTAGAATAAATGGTAATATATTGGAAAATATTGAAGTACAAAGCGATCTGGGTGTCCGTGCATACCAATCATAGAATCCTACAGCATGGAGGCAGGCCCTTTGGCCCAAACTAGTCCATACTGACCAAAATGTCCATCCATGCTAACCCCATTTCCCTGCACTTGGCCCATAACCTTCTCATTCTTTCAACCTTACCTTTCTATGTATTTGTCCAAATGTCTTTTAAATGTTGTTAATGTACATGCCTCAACCACTTCTGCTGGCAGCTCATTCCATATGTATACCACCCTCCGTGTAAAAAAGTTGCCTCTAAGGTTCCCATTTATTCTTTCCCTTCTTACCTTAAACTGATGACCTCTAGTCCTCAATTTCCCCCCCTCCCCATATTGTACCTTCTGCCTTCCCATGCTTTTTGACTCCCACCCTTATAGCAAGAGTATTTTCCCTTCTTCATTCCAGCACATTGGCTCAAATCCCCACTGTTGACTTACCCAATTTACCCAATACAGCACTGCCCCCTTATAGCGTCCCTTGATATAAAACCCTCAGGACTGTTTTCTACACATCAGACCGACTTGGGGGGACAGTCTGACTGTGGAAAGACTAGCCCTCTGACTGATTATAGGGCAGCTCCTGACTAATGTCAGTAAAGACCGGTTGGACATAACCCATAGGACTGACTACAGCTCAAACTCTGGTTTATAAGGAGACACATCACCAGAAGCTGTTTGCGTAAGTGGCCAACCCCCTCGGATGATGCCCTTGATTGACCGTGGTGATATCTGACTGACCACAGTTCCCCTCAACTAGAGTAAAGTCCACTCCCCTTTGACTTTCAGACATAGCCATTTGGTTGAAGCACACGTTTGCTTTGTAAGCTGCTGGCAAACACTGTCTCTGTAACATGGACGCAGCATGGTGCCATTCAGCAACATGACTATCCACTTTATTTGGTTAGTGTTGGCAACACTAAAAGGCAAGCCAGGGTAAGATATAGATGCTGTGAGCATCCAAGAAAGTGTAAAGTGTATGAGCACAAAAAAGGCAAGAGTTCTGTTTCGATGCTCGAGATGGGTGCCTGCCCATGGACACAAAGCAGGACGGTAACAGCATTGCTTTTAAGGTGTTACTGAGTTCCGAGGTGCAGTATTGAAGCGTTGCAATGTACTCTAAGTTAGCCAGGTATGTGCCACGATCATGTGGTGAATTTGGTGCCTTGCCAATGCCAATCTTTATGTACAGAGGATGCAGGTATTTGCTGCCTATGGAATGCACCCCGAGGCGTTGGGGAATGCTAGCCAATAAAGAGGCCGAGTGAAAACTCTGGCAGACTGCAGCCACAAGATAACCATTCTGATTTTCAAGTCAGATGTTGGTGCCTAGTTTCTCAGCGCTACCCGAGAGAATAACAACCTGCATATAAATGAGGGAAGCTTGGGTAATAATGAAATGTTAACACACATAAAAGGGCTCTTGCCACTTCTTTTCAAGATTCTCATCTAGCTGCTGAAACCTAAAGGAGCAAGTCAGATATTTTTCTTGATATTGAGTCTAATTTTTTCTTTCTCACCGTACTTTCCCGGCTTTCTCTCCATTAGCCATGTCACTCAGACCATGGGACAACTTTCCTGTTGAAACAGTTTTACTAACAACAGTGACTTCTCCTCCATCCTTCCTGCATTAGCCACTATTTTTTGCATTATACATTCCAGCAGTCTGTAAACTGACTACACTACTGTAACATTGAGTCTGAGCACATTTAGACACCAAGGGCAACAGAAAAGCAAGCATCTAGATATCTAATTGCTTTTCAAACCAGCAACAGTAAAACTTTGCTTCATCTTTTAAATGCTGTCTTATATTATGCAATAGTGTACTTACTCATATTATGAGAATGACGTATTACACCGAGTGCAAATTCCCAACACTTCCTTGAAGGGTTAAAACGAAAAGCAACGTAACATGCAGAGCCAATCCACGTAGACTAGGAAGATTCCACATTGAAATGCTGCCTGGGTGACCTTAGCCAGGCTGGAAGCAAGCGTGCTATAATTGGCTTCATTACTTAGTGAAGTGAAAGAAGCAATCATTCTGCTTCTGATCACTGTTCAGTGACCTTGCTGGAAAGTGCATGGTTGAGAGTAGGATTGGATTTGACTGTGCTGACTGAATATTATGCCATAATTCATGACCTATACACAAAAGCATCATAAGGGATATTGTGTTGTCTCATGATCAATATACTTACATGCTCACGATCAGTATACCTTCATGCTTGTGATCGGTGTATCTTTATGTTAATGAAGCCATCACTGTATTAAGAGAGCATAAGGTTTCAATCCCCAAACTCACAGACACCTTCTCGCTCGCAATTTCTCTGCCATCAACCCTGCCCCCCACGTCCACCCCCCACCACCTTGGCAGCAGCCACTCTCCACAGTCCCCTTTCAATCTCACCATCATGCAAGCAAGTATGAAGGAGCTTGGAGAATGGTCTTTCAATAATGTAACAGTAAAATTCAAGCCTGGTGTATTCCTGACTGCCATATATTGTATGATTTAGCCTTAATAATGTGTAATAAACAGCTTGATGTTGCAGCCCATGCCTGAAGACAGTCCTTGACCTTGTTGTCTCCTTTACCAGTCACGCCAAACTCATCGATGTGAGAGGAGGTGATAATGACATTATTGATCGACTGTTAATTCAGAGACCCAGTTCATGTTCTGGGGATCCGGTTTTGAATCCTGCTGTGGGTAGATGGTGGAATTTAAATTTTAAAAACCTGGAATTAATTATGATGACCATGAATCCATTGTTGGTTGTTGTAAAAACCCATCTGCTTCACTGATGGCCTCACCTGATGTGGCCCACATGTGACTCCTGATCTGTCACAATATAACTGACTCCTAACTACAATAGAAAGAATATAATTAAACGAGAAAGAGTGCAGAAAAGATTTACTAGGATGCTACCTGGACTGGAAGGTTTGAGTAATCAGGAGAGACTGGATAGGCTGGGATTTTTTTTCCCTGGAGTGTAGGAGACCGCGGGGTGACCTTATCGCGGCCAATAAAATCATGACAGGCATAGATAAGGTATACAGTCAACAGATTTTCCCTACGGTAGGGGAGTCTAAAACTAGACGGCATACATTTAAGGTGACAGGACAGAGAAAAGGGTCCAGAGGGGCAATTAGTTCACACACAGGATGGTGAGTGTCTGGAACAGATTGCCAGAGGTAGTGGTGGAGGCAAGTACAAGTTTGTTGTTTAAGAAACATTTGGACAGGTACATGGATGGATAGGTATGGAGAGATATAGACCAAACACAGGCAAATGGAACTACAGTAATTGTGAAAACTGGGCAGCATGAACAGGTTGGGCCAAAGGGCCTGATTCCATGCTGGAAACATCTATGACTCTATAACTTCTCCTTGGGATGGGCAATAAATCCAGCCCTGACCAGTGATGTCCTCATCCCATAAATGAATAAAAATAAAAACTAAAACCACACAACCAAAGACTAACACCCCCATTTATGATTGTCAGGGAAGGTCATCATTATAGGAATTAAAAATGGTTGGGCCCAGCAAGCTCCCCTGCAAATATCGTACGCTGATGTCTTGGGCTGAGATGTTTGGTTTCCAAAAAAACGTCTTTCTTGGTGACTCCAACCAGCAGAGTTTTCTCCCAGATACTTTAGTTTTTTTTCAGAGATGCCACCTCACTGCTGGAGTTCATCTCTTCTGTTCATATTTGAAGAAAAGCTGTTAATGAGGTCAGGAACCGAATGGCCTATCAGAAGTTGCAATGAGCATTAACGAGCATGTTGTTGTTCAGTATATGTGACATGATAGATAGCACTGTCAGCCACATCCTTTATCACTTTTATGAAGATCAAGTATAATTGTCCACATTAGATTTATCCCGCATTTTTTTTATCTACAGGACATACCTGGACAGTTTTCAACATTGTCAGGAAGATACCAGTGGTATAGCAATCATTTGTCTTTGGCACAGATTGTGGAGCACAAGTCTTCAGCTGCTGGAAGTCATTCAGAGCCCATTTCCTTTACAGTAGCAGCCAGAGTTCTTGAATGAGTGATCCTAGCACCAACTGGTGGCTTCTGCAGCAGAGGCCAATTTGGGTTCCTGACAGCATGTGCATCCAGCGAGATCCACGGAGGTAGCAGCAGAGGCGGGTTTGGGCCCAGCACGAGACCCAATGGCATCAGCAGTGGTTACATTGGCGAAGTGGGCCCAAAGTGGACTCATGGCGATGGCAGAGTCGGGTTTGGGTTGGTGTGGTACCTAGCACATTGATGGCGCCTGCATTGGCAAGGTCCAGTGAGGACTCATAGTAATGAGGGCATCGAAAAGTGGCGAATTTCATTCCAGTGGCGACTTTCTTTCCAGTGGTGGCAATGTGATGAAGGGGACCCATGGCTGGCCACAAGGCTTATGGTCCATGAGGGAGCACTTAACAAGCACTAAATCCTGACATTAGTCATCATACTTGCCTGTATCTTCCAAAAGGCCGACTGAACAATACTTTTCCTTCCCAAACCTTAGGCTTATTCTGATTTGATTTATTCGATTTAATTATTTATTGTTGCATGTAGTTTGTAACAATATTGTTCAGTGGTCCCTCTGGAACATACAGGTGAGTATGATGGGTAATATCAGGATTTGACTCGGATCTGAAAATGCCCCATAGCCAAAGGTTTGCTGATGTTCATATAGGATTAATGTCATTTAGTGAATAACAGACTTGAAAGAGAATAAAGGAAATGAGCAATAAAACAAGACCTGCACTCAGCCACCAGGCATGAATGCAAGTCATTCCTTGTACAAATTATTCCTGCACGTTAAGGAATGAAACATTTCCAGTTCCCTCTACTACATCTCCTGAGAAAATAACCTTAGATCATTGTGAGTTCCCCACTTCTCTACCAAAATTTTCTCCCTTAGCGCTATCCTTGAAACTTGCATTTTTGGTCAAGTTTTAGTCACATTTCCGAACATCTGCTTCCATGGTCAGTGATATGCTGTTTTAAAATGCTCCTGTGAAATACCTTGTAATGTTTATCATGTTAAAGCCACTAAATAAATGCAAGTTGTTGTTGTTATCCAAGTAAATTTTCAGCAACATGGAAAGCTTATACTTTGATAGTAGAAGCAGGTAAATATCTAGGACAAAAAAAGTGACAAACTCTGAGGACAAAAAGCTTTGACTGCAGAACATGAGTGTGAGAATTATTCAGTCCCAGTTCAAAGGACACACTTAAGTGGAAATGAGTGTTATTAAAGTTTCATTAACAGCTTTAAAATTATATTTTTAAAAATGAGGCTGAGTTTTGGCAGTCTGATATAGATTGCCATTCTGCTTCACATTACTGGTAGGAGATTCCAATCAGGGCTTCTTCAGAAATGCAGAGCCTGACTTTAGTTGTAACAGGTCCCTCACAGTGGAGATTTGTTGCGGGGGAAGGCAGACCACATCCCTTTCTCACAGCAGGCTGCCGATATAATCTGAATTTTAAATTCCAGCATCACACACAGCCACTTTGACAGCTGCTGTCAAAGAGTAAATACCTGAGGCAAGTAAGGGACTAGGCTCCCAGGAAGGTAGGATGCCAGGTGGGCAGGGGGATCAGGGGGTAAGCTGCTAAGCCCCAGGGAAGGTCAGTGAGGAATAGGTCCTACAGCAGGACTGTCATTTCCAGAGACAGAGGGCGGGTAACTGGGTCCATCGGGGTTACAGAGGCCCTGGGAAACAGGGGATGAGGCCAAAGGATGCAGGCTGGTGAAGTTGGGCTCACAGTACAAGGTTGATCGATTCTGTGACAGGGCAAGAAGGGTCGGGTTCAGCAGCACAGGCAGAAGGTGCATCAGCGCTGGAGAAAGATGGTGGGAGTCTGTCAGAACCTTGGGGAGAGACAGAGAGTCTGGTTGCTTAAGATTTGGACGTGTAAGAGGTCAGGGGCAGCTGTAGTTAAAGGTCTCAGACATAAGTTTAGGCGACAGCTGAATAGTTACTCAGGAGTTAGACAAGGTATTTAACAGTATAACATGTCCTGAGTAAATATTTACTTAACTTCGGCAGAACTCTCTGAATTCTCCAATTTAATTGGGAGACATTCGGGTGGTTCCAGGCATTGGAGAATTGCGCAGTGGAACCTTTAAATTCCCAAGCAATTCTTTTGGAATCTGCTACAATGGGATGCTGCAGGATGATCATTCACAACTCCCTTTGGGACTACAGAAACAATTATCTGGCCATTGGAAAATCTGAGCTAAATCTTTTAGTGTTCACCAAGGGACAAATGTCAACACTAAGTTCATCCAGGATTTGTTGACTGATGAAAATGAATGACGTCTCTTTTACAAACTTAGGGTCAAATGACTTGTGAAACTCTACACAGGGAGTGGTAAAGACATAATGGGCCAGATCTTCCAGTACACAAGAACACAAGAACTAGGAGCAGGAGTAGGCTGTCTGGCTCTTCGAGCCTGCTCCGCCATTCAATAAGATCATGGCTGATCCTTTCGTGGACTCAGATCCACTTACCCGCGTTCTCACCGTATCCCTTAATTCCTTTATTGTTCAAAAAAAATCTACCTTTTTTTTAAAAGCGTTTACTGAAGTAGCGTCAACTACTTCACTGGGCAAGGAATTCCATAGATTAACAACCCTCTGGGTGAAGAAATTCCTTCTCACTTCAGTCCTAAATCTGCTCCCTCTAATCTTGAGGCTATGCCCTCTTGTCCTAGCTTCACCTGCCAGTGGAAACATCCTCTCTACTTCTATCTTATCTATTCCCTTCATAATTTTATATGTTTCTATAAGATCCCCCCTCAATCTTCTGAATTCCAATGAATATAATCCCAATCTACTCAGTCTCTCCTCATAAGCCAACCCCCTCAACTCCGGAATCAACCTAGTGAACCTCCTTTGCACCCCCTCCAGTGCCAGTACATCCTTTCTCAAGTAAGGAGACCAAAACTGCACACAGTACTCCAGGTGTGGCCTCACCAGCACCTTGTACAGCTGCAACATAACCTCTCTGCTTCTTATTTCAATCCCTTTAGCAATGAAGGACAAAATTCCATTTGCTTTCCTAATTACTTGTTGTACCTGCAGACCTACCTTCTGTGATTCATGCACAAGGACACCCAGGTCCCTCTGCATAACCGCATGCTGCAACTTTTTACCATTCAAGTAATAATCCTTTTTACTATTACTCCTGCCAAAATGTATGACTTCACATTTATTTACATTGTATTCCATCTGCCAGACCTTTGCCCACTCACTCAATGTATCTATGTTCCTTTGCAAAGTTTCACAGTCCTCTGCACACTTTGCTTTGCCACTCATCTTAGTGTCATCTGCAAACTTTGACACCCTACACGTGGTCCCCAGCTCCAAGTCATCTATATAAATTGTAAATAATTGCGGTCCCAACACCGATCCCTGAGGCACACCAGTAATGAGACAGCTAATGACAAGATGATCCCTGACAAATGTACATTAGAGCCACTCGAAGGTCCTGATATATTGACTAGCGACAATTGCCAAGGAAGGTGCAGTTTGGAAGGTGAGCCAGGAACAGTTAGAGGGATTGAAGCTTGCTGTACTTCCTGGGTAGATATATAACTGATCCACCACCTGCTCCCTCCCCACAACCATCCTCATCCCCTGACAATGACTAATTCCCAGGAATTACTCTTTCTCCCTGAACACCCAACCTGACCACCACACCCTGCTCCCACCCAATCACCACTGTCCAGGATACCTACCTTCTCCATAGACATTGAACCCCTACTGACCATCCTCCACTACTCCCACAACACTTGACCAGAGTTACCACTCCCCACTGACTTTCAACCCATAACCTCTCATCTACCTGACACCTGACCCCTTAACCTACCTGCTACACCTCTGTCTACTTACAATCCTGTCGCCAAACTTACCTTACACTTGCCTTCTCTCAGTCGCTGTCAAAGCGGCTATGGGATCTCTAAACATGGAATATGGCAGCTATTACTGCAAAGTGGGATACGTGGTCGCTGAGATGACTCACTCCAATGATGCCTGCATAGACTGCCAGATTGTTCCATCTGGAAAACTCCTGGAAAGGTAACTGGTAACCTTTACTCAGAACAGGGCTGGAAGTAGAATTCCAACATGCATTGGAAGATTTGGGCCAAAATGACTTCGCTAAGTAAAATTTCCCAATTGTAGCGCATAAAACATTTTGAGGAGTTAAACTCAATCATAAGAAATTGGATTAAGGTTTCAATTTACAAGTCTAAGTGAACTATAATCCACACTGCTTGAAAATATTCCGAACTATAATTCAAATATGTTAGTCTGCTTTAGAATCCCTGTTTCAGCAAGTTAGCATCTTTGAGTGTTCTCGTGACATTGTCTATGTTAATCACTTTGTTGGCTTTAATAATCACATGTATAGAAAGGTTCAGATAAATGTGTTACTGTTTAAATTAGAATGAGAATTAGGTTTATTATCATGTGTACTCAAGTACAGAAGCGCAGGAGTACAATGAAAAGTTTACAATATTGTCCCACACTGTGCCATCACAGTGCCTTGGTACAAATCTTACATTGGTCCTCAAAACTGAACAGAAATTATGCTCATTTTTCCCAACACATTTTGAACAATGTGTCAAAGCTATAGTGGAAGAAAATCTCATGTTTAAATTCCTGGTGCCATTTTGGGAATGTTTCTCTGGGTGACTTCCATCTATTCCCTGAAAAACGCGCACCCAGGTGGGAAAGTATGCTTTTCTCAAGCACAAAACTCCAACAGACACAAAGAGTTTTGAAAAGATGAGGGAGGATTGAACAATTTGCCAGCATTCTCTGAGAATGATATTTCAATAATTAATCTAAACTTAAAGCTATATCAGCAGAAACAAGCTATGCACATGCACCAAATCAAAGTACAATTGCAATTAATTGACAAAAGAACTTGTATTTCGTCCACAGAGATTTACCGCTACAGGTGGCTGCAGTTCAGTTACCATTCAGATTATAAAATACAGGGCACCATGAGAATTTTTACTGAATTTCATACAGAAAATCAAATGAAATATCAAGTCTTCAGATCACTGTGAAGCTGCTCACTGTTCACCTAAATATTCATTTACACATATACTCTGCAATTGTGCTACAATTCCTCTTCAATATACCATATGGTTAAAATTAACATTTCTTGTTCAATTCATATCTTCTAAATTGTGATGCACTGTAATCATCCTTTAAAGTTCAACTTCTCCAACATTTCTGTGGATTTCTGTGACAGGTTTCCTTATTTTAAAAATATCCTTTACATTTTAACATTTTATGGAATCTCAAATTTCATTCACAGCAGATCCAATTCACCTCAAATAAATAAGAACAATGAGCTCTCAAATCAACGATAGCCCTTTCTTCAAGCATAGGAAAATTTCTCTGGAATTCTGATTAAATGCAATCCTATTCTTCAATTCAGGAGTATCTACAAAAAAAAGTGTTCATGTAATATGCAGCAATGAATTCACATCAAGGGGCTCAAAAGTTGTATGAGTACAAATGTGAAATTCAAGCTATTTATGATAATCATTTTAGTTTTGCACTGAAATTGTTATTGAGAAATACGTATTACTGTTCTTAAATATAGTACACTTTATTCTTCATCGTTTGCATACATTTTAGTGGCCTTGCTTCTGTTATGCATTCAGATCTTGGATTTGTTTTTTGTGTGATCGTAGAAGAATTGATTGGAAGATGGGGGTGCAGGCAAATCATCACTGAGCTCTGCTCATTTCTAATCAGAAAATCAAAGGGGCTGATTGCAACCTGACTATGCAAGAGCGCTGAGACATTCTGCTGGGGGATGAACAAATAAAGGGATTGCATGACTATGGTGAAGACGGGGTGGCTGGGGCCCGTGAACTGGAAATTTTGAAACTGATGTACAGCATCAGAAGAATCACAGAATAACTGTGGAAGGACTGGGCAAAGGAAGAAAAATTTGTGTTGAGGTAGGAAGAAATAAGTTCTGTGGGGCAGGAACAGGCAGAAACAATGGATATGGCTGGGCAGCTCTTTTTGTGGATTTTGGAGAGAAGATTGAAGAAAACTGCACGGGTTTGGGGACTATGAGCTCGTAGGCTGTCACAGGGAGATCCTAGATGAGATGAGGTTGGTGACAGTTATGGACAAAATGGGCCTAACGGTTAAACGTGGGGTCGTGGTCCGAAGGAGATTGGAGGAGTTGTCCAAGAATTGTCACTCAGCTTCCACAATGTAGAGGTCTGAATACCAAACAACAACAACACTACTCTTATAAATCATTCTGGTAAAACTCCTTTGGACCCACTAAAGGCCTGGACATCCAGAATTATGGACCCTATACTTTCTGAGGCTCAAAAGCAATTTGTAAACTCAGATTTCCCAATGGCCAGACAGTCATTATTGCAGTGTAGATAAGAATTGCACATGAGGGGCCTGTAGTATCCTCTTCATAGTAGATTCCCAGGGAATTGCTTGGGAAATTGGAGATTCAGCTGGGCAATTCCTGTAACCTTAGAAGCCTCTGAAAGTATATATTTAAACCAGACAATTCAAAGCGTTCTGATGATATTAAGTAATAATAACTCAGGAAGAGTTAACTATTCAATACATAGTTTATCATGAGATAAACTGTCTGACTGATCCCATATTAACATCTCACCAGCAACCCACCCCCCCAACCCCAGCACCAGATCCCTTACATCCCACAGACTCTGACCTTAGAACCCTTGTACTCTGACCCTGGAATCTAATACTCCTTTTTCCCCTGGAATGCAAAATCACTACCCAACTCTGAATCTGAGGCCTGGCACTCCACCCCTGCTCTCTTGGTGTCCTTTCCCACCTGGCGCCCTATCCCCTACCAGTCTGGTATTTTAGTCTCTCAGCTTCCTAACATCACACTAACTGTTTGATAACTGCTATCCAAAGGTTGCTGCCTGTGATTCTGAACCATACTGTTTCAGATTTCGATGGCTGACAGCTGTAAAACGGGAGTGTGGTTTATTTTCCTCCAACAGTTCTGTACTACCAAGGAACTGGGAAAATGGAAGTAAAAGCCCGCATTTTCAAAGGAGCCCTGATCAGAATGTCCTGTCAGAAATACAGTGCTCTCTCTTTGCTTTAGCATTTAATGTTCCTATTTACAAAGCCAAGGATTGAAATGACCTGACAGTGAGTGTATTTCAGAATAGATCAGAGATGTACGTCAGGATCCTGTGAAACCCACATTGCAGCACACTCTGAAGAATTCTCTCTCAGAAATATGGACTCCCTTCTGAAAAAGGCAGGTTGGTAACTTGCAAAAGATTACCACTCCTCAGAAAATCCAGCCCATTGTCTCTGTCTCATCCTCCTCTTCCCAAAGAATATTCTTCAGAATTATCTTCAAATTTTACAGACTCATTATACTCAATAACTTTGTCATGCAATGTAGCAGAGAACCAAGCAATTCTATTGAATGGCTCATCCTGATAAAGATCTCAGCAATAGATCTCTTTACTTTGTCTCTCAATACTATTGCAGACAATTGAAACTGACATTTACTCCGGAATATCGAGAATATTAATTTATTGTTGCAGCTGAAACAAATCAAACCATGTAATACAAAATGAATGCATACCACAGAAACATGAAAAGAATCCAGACAATAAAAATAGCAAATGTATAAATCAGATGGGCAATCCATTAGGAGATGGGTATATACTGCAAAGATTATATGCAGTACATTGTTTTGGAAAATACCTTAACAATGCATATTTTAATATAATTAAACCTTAGAGAAACGCAACACAGCTCCTAGAGGTCCCAGGATTAAATAGATCACATACTGCTGTACGAGAAGGAATTAACTACCAAGTTTATTGTTTTTTTTAATTGAAGCATTTGTTGTCCCAATGGATTCATACCAGTTCCTGCAAGCATACCTCATTCCTTATTATGAAGAAGCTGAATTCTTAATCAATAACGTATCCTTTGCAGACTGACATGCCCTTGGATTAAGAATTTCTTTTTCTTAATATTACTAATTTTAAAAAGTGGTCAGTGATGAACTGCGAACTGCAAATGCACAACACAATGTAAGAGACTGCTATTGTTGGACATGCATATATCATTCACTGTGCATGTTGGTCAAGTATGATGTCTTAAAGATGCAGGTCTGATCATTAGGTCATTCAGGGATACCCGAAGGTCAAGGATCAGGCTTGACAGAACAAGTGTTATATATTGCAATGACATGAATGCATCTACATTTGTTATACAAGGGAAGGGACACAGAGAATTGTGAGCATAAAATTCTGTTCTCATATTGAAGGAGTTTAGAAGGTTGGAGATGATGCAGTAAGAAGTATTCCAAAGAAATATGTTCCTATTTGGTATTGATTTATACTTTCCAGAAAAGGAACAGGTGTCAACTGCACAAAAGGAGATTATCAATTGGACCCAGTGCAGTGATCCAGTTGTTCTACACTGAGTTTCAAAAGGGAGGTGCTTGTTAATATCAAAATTCGGCCAAAGGTAACCATGCTGCAGAATTTCTGTAGTCCTCATTAACCAAGACTTAACTTTTTGGGAGTAATTCTTGCTTATTCTGGAAGATACGATATAGCACATTTTGGAGGAAAAAGACAATGTTTGTGCACAGTGAAGTATTGGTTTTGGATGGTATGTCTATGTTCTTCACAGTATTGGTCTCTCTACTGTAAGAGTACCCTCAGAATTTCTCTAATACTGAAAGGTGTTCAGTCTGTGCCATGCAGTTCTCAAGTTTGAAATTAGCTAGATGGCTATTAGGTTATACGATCTGTGTGATACACAATTATATGATCTGTGTTGTATCAGGTTCAGATGGATCACTTACTAACCTTAGAAAAGGTTGAGTTGCCTCTTCCAAAGATGGTGGCACCATCATATAAAGATATCCTTTCCAATGAACATATGTCTTCATAATCTGTGCTTTCTTCCAAGGATACTCTGAGGAATTAATATCTTTGTGCAAGTAATCATTATTAGTTCCACGTTTTTGATATAATTACATTCTCTGGTACTGTCTCATTTTCTTAAAAAAATCGCATTAGTGTGATAAAGGATGACATTATTTCAGACGTGGGGTTTAAACAAGCATAAACAGAAACAGTGAGCTCTAGCATCAAAGAATTTCAAGATATGTTGTTTTGGTCTATCATGTCATGTTCCTGTAACTTTGAAATTTGATGCAAGGTGAATTTCTTGAGCTTAGGTTGGCTTTCTTTTTCTATTGTTCTCTTGTGCTATTTCATTTTTCAGCTTCGATCAATTCCTGAATAATTCTTTCCAATGTGAGATCCTTATTTGATCTTAACATCTGTGAAAGAAATAGACCAGAAATCCCATCAACAATTCTGTCGCAAATTAGTCCTTGTAGCAGATTGTGGGATTGTGTAAAGTCCCCATCATCTAAAATACTGGACAAGACCCTGAACTTTCCTAACATCTAAAATACTGAACAAAAGTCCTCAGCTCAGGCTGCAAAAATACACACAGAGCCCGAATGATTTCAGTCTGCGTCTATTATTCAGCCTGGAAATCCAATTTACACGTCCACTCTAAGAGAACAAATTAACCAAACCTAACACTCCAGACTGAAACTAACTTTTACACCTTGGGCTACACAGATACCAAACACTTCACTTCAACCAAAATCCATTCACAGAGATATCGGACATTCAACTTCAATCAACTAATTGACTTCAGAAGGAAACACAATGTGCAACACAGATTTAAGGAGAGATAATGGGGCACACAGTCTGAATAACAGCTCGCCCTGATCTGACCTGAAGGAGAGAACCTTTTCAAAAACAAGCTTCTGCACGAACAGCTAACCCACAGCTTCCAGCCCCAACAAGCAGCGATGGAACCAAAAACCACACAGGCTGAACAGAGAAGCTGAATTGGGAAACCAAACCAAGGCCATCATCAGAACAAACCACATCCGAGAGGGGGGCAAACAACGAGGCAATTTCCAAACAAGAGCTTCCAGACACAACCCTGCTCCGAACCAAGAGAACCGACAGCAAGAACCTCAGCAACTGGACGCACTTTAAAACTGTATTTTCCTCAGTGGTGAGCTGAAACTCCGGAGATGCCAAAGTTTCCAACCTAGCTAGCAGGGAGGGGAAGGCGGGTGGTGACAGTGCATGGGACCCCAAGGGTAGGAAACCTGACTCAAGTTTCTGTGATTAAAATTGGTGTTAAGATTCCAGTAGTATTTAATCTGTGTTTAATTTAACAGTGTATTTAATTACTGTCCTATGTATAATTGTGTTAATTTCACTGCTTTATTTGCATTTACCTTTATTTTTGTATTATACTTACGTTTTTGTATTTAAATAAACACAGAGATTCTTTTGCCCCTGAAACACCTGTCTACTGCTTTCTTCATTTCACGTTCCCTAAATAAGTCCAGTGTCTGGAACCAGAGATCTGGGGATGATTCAAACCACCTAAAATCAGCAAATTACTGAGTGTAAACCAGAACCCTAAGAGATCACCATGATCACAAATATTTAACAATATGTGATGAGCATTAATAAAGTTGAGAGCAGGTTCTCTTGGAAGCTGCATTCTTCGATTAAGTCTTGCTCACTCCATTATGTGAATGACGCTTAATTGAAAGCAATTGCCAAATGCTTTTAAACCTTTTGGCCTGAAATGTTGACTTGCCTGCTCCTCAGATGCTGTCTGACCTACTGTGCTTTTCCAGCCTCATACCTATAGACTCTGACTTCCAGAATCTGCAGTTCTTATTGTCCCCTCTATAGGATAATGTTGTCTGTCTTGTCTTTTCTTGTCAGTTTAAAACAGGGTTTGCCCATGGACACACAGAACAAAGAAATGCGCTCACTTATTATTCTCTGAACATCTTCTGTACTCCCGAAGCAATGCTATATCTCATGAATTGTCTCTTCCAGAAAGTCCAGTTTAATTCTCCCTGTCTGAAATTCTGAAATTTTAAATCTGTTTGAATATCCATTGCTGTTGTCCTTTTAAAATGATTCACACCAAAGTTGTTGCAGGATTTTAATTTTTTTCTGCAAATATACCTAGTTTTGGAGTTGATACTTTTAAATTGTATAATGATTTTAATTGTTTTAAAGGTTGATCCCCTTCAACAAGGTTTTAAATGACTTTTTAAAACAAATATTGTAACTATTTTCTTTAATTACTGGATCACAAAAATTAATTGTGAATAAATGATTTGTTGTTGAGATTTGTTGTTTCAATAAAAATTATTTTTGGCTTCTTTCATCTTAATTTGCTTTAAGTTTTCTTTAATTTGTTTGATTTGAAGTTGAACAACTTGTACATATTCCTGAATTATTCTCATATTTATGCAAATAAAGTATTTCCAAAAACTGAAAGATTGCTGAAAGGCTTTAAAATACTGTACATTCATTTTTCTCGTAAGATGGAAGAAAGGCTGTTATTTTCTGCTGGTTTTCCATTTTTCTTAGTAATTCTTAAATGATTTGTACCTTTGCCAGAGATATTCAGCTGTTTTAGATTTAAATGGCACTGTGCTGTAATCACGGCTGTAAGGATATTTGCAGCTAATAATTTAAATGTGCTTTTCCCTCAAAATGTTTTTAAACCAACTTTTCTTTCTCCTTCAATTTTCTTTCAGTCCTATTGGTTGAATAATACTGTGGTTTTAACAATTTTCTAAACAAGTTTCTTATTGTGTCTGAAGTGTTTTTGCAGCTTTTCCAATTGGGTTGAGACAATTTTAACAATTTTTGTTTATCAAATATATAATTTAAGCTTTCTTTTAGTTTCTCAGCTTAGAATTTTTCCTTAATGACTTCAGGTGTACAACAGTGATTACTGTAACCCAGGGTTTTCATTTGGATACCTCCCTTGTGATGCAGGAAAGAGCCTCAGTTGTCTGCACAAGCTTTTTAAAGTAGTTTTTATTGTTCCCAGCTATTTTGATGTTTTACAAGCAGTTTTAATGCTGCTCGCACTTCAACAGCCTTTTTAGAGTCATAGAGTCATAGAGATGTACAGCACTCAGATATCCTAACTTATTTTAGTCCCATTTGCCAGCATTTGGCCCATATTTCTTGAAATCCTTCCTATTCATGTACCTATCCAGATGCTTTTCAAATGTTGTAATTGTACCAGCCTCTACTCCTTCCTCTGGCAGCACATTCCATACATGCATCACTCGCTGCATGAAAAGGTTGCTCCTTAGGTCCTTTTTAAATCTTTCCCCTCTCATATTAAATCTATGCCCTCTAGTTTTGGACTCCCTTACCCTGGGAAAAAGACCTTGGTTATTCAATCTATCCATGACCCTCACGATTTTATATACTTCTATAAGGTAGCCCCTCAGTGTCTGATGCTCCAGGGAAAATAGCCTCAGCCTATTCAGCCTCTCCCTATCGCTCAAACCCTCAGCCCTGGCAACATCCTTTGAAATCTTTTCCACACCTGTTCAAATTTAAAAACATATTTCCTGTAACAGGGAGACCAGAACTGAACACAGAATTCCAAAAGTGGCCTAACCAATGTCCTGTACAGCTGCAACATGACTCCCAACTCTTATACTCAATCCACTGACCAATAAAGGCAAGTGTACCAGATGCCTTCTTCACTATCCTGTCTACCTGTGACTTCACCTTCAAGGAACTATGAACCTGCATCCCAAGGTCTCTTTGCTCAGCAACACCCTCTAGGACCATACCATTAAATGTATAAGTCCTGCCCTGATTTGCCTTTCCAAAGTGCAACACTTCACTTTTATCTAAATTAAACTCCATCTGCCACTCCTCAATCCATTGACCCATTTGATCAAGGTCTCGCTGTACTCCAAAATAACCTTCTTCACTGTCCACTGCATCACCAATTTTATTGTCATCTGCAATCTTACTAACCATTCTCCTATATTCACATCCAAATCATATACATAAATGATGAAAAGCAATGGACTCAGCACCAATCCTTGTGGCACACCGCTGATTTTTATCTGATGGTTGCTGCACTCGTTGAAGTTGGCAGGCTTTGTTTGCTTTTAAGCCGCTGAATATTTTAAGTTATGCCCTCGGTTTTCTGACTGGTATTTGTTTACTCTTCTTTCTTCTCTCCAGGTTTTCCTGCACATCATCGCTGCCAGCATTTTAGATGGGACAGTGATACTCACTAGCTGCCACCATTTTTAATATCGGACACAAGCACTACCAACATTGTAATGAATCCTTAAATGAACACCAGAATTATCTGAGATACTTTGGCCTGATTCACTACTACCATTCTGCTTTTTTGGTCGTAATATTCATTCTGAATACCAAGTGTGGAATGATGCTCATTTGACATCTTAGAAGTAGGTTAACAAATAAGAAAAGATCGAGTACATATTTCATAATTGTAAATGACATTACATCTGATATACACAATAGTCTCTTGGAGGAAATCAGGTTCAAAGTTAAGACTAAGTACACAGTTTAGAGACAACTATCAAAAAAAAAACCGTAAGCCTCCCAGGAATGTATACCCTTCATATTCTGAAGGACAGAGCAGTGAAGGCCAAATGCCTTTTTAACCATTCTGCCTATAATGTGATGCAAACTTCAAAGAATTATGTACCTGAATCCCTCAGTCCCTCTGTTCTACAACACCACCCAAGGTCCTATCATAAATTGTATAAGCCTAATTTTGTTTGTTAGACCAAAATGCAATATCTTGCATTTAGAATCATCATCGAATCCCTAAAGCGTGGAAACAGGCCATTCGGCACAACAAGTCCACACTGACAACTAACCCCCTCCCTATCCCTGTATTTCCTATGGTCGATCCACCTAACTTACACATCCCTGGACACAATGGTCAATTTAGCATGGCCAATCCAGCTACCCTGCACATCTTCGAACTGTGGGAGGAAACTGGAGCACCCAGAGGAAACTCATGCAGACACAGGGAGAATGTGACACAGACAGTCAGCCAAGGCTGGAATTGAACCCAGGTCCCTGGCGCTGTGAGGCAGCAGTGCTAACCCCTAAGACACCGTGCTGCCCAGATATATCCAAATTGAACTCCATCTGCCATTTTTCAGCCTATTGACGCATTTGATAAAAATCTCTTTGTAATCTTAGAAAACCCTCTTCACTGTCTATTATGCCACCAATTTTAGGTGCCATCTGTACCCAATAGCAGATTCTGAGGCAGAATTGGTCACTTTTGCTTTTCCTCGTGGTCAGTTAACTCCAGAGCAGAGTCAGAACCTAAAATGATCCCAGCCTGATACAAATGTTCCAAAATTCCGCTGTTGGGGACCACCATGATTGCTTTTCCTGTGATGATCAGTGGCGCCAAAATGACTTAAAAATCTAAGGAGATTGCACAAGAGTCACACAGAGGACAAAGGATATGCGATACTTCGATCACTATGTAATTATGCTGGGACAAGACATGAGAAGCATTTCACTGACTTCATAGTGGAACTTTGGCAGTAATTGTTTGGATAGGTCAAGATTAATGTGTACATTACAACCCAGTCAAGATTTTCCAGACTATTATTGTCTATTTTATTCCTTTGTCCTATACAGATGCCTGACTATGAAGTAAGCAGACAGAAGAGAGCCTGGTTGCAAGGTATAAATAGACATCAGAAGACTGTATCCCATTAAGGGATACCAAATTTATGCTTCAGTTTTTTTTAAAATCTATTTTCAACACAATACCTGATATATCTTTCTCAAACAGGAAGTTAAAATTGAGTTTTCAGTCTCAACCCTTCTGATTCTCAGAAATTGCAACAGCTCTCGTATTTGTTTTTGCATCTGATTTCAAATAAATTTATTTGAAGTCAGGTGGCAATTTATCAATATTAAATCCATAATCAACAATGCAAACATGTCATAGATGAATATTATGCAAATATATAAGGATAGGGGATAAAACTTGCCTAATTTCAGCAAGAATAGACATTTTGATTTGTAAATATTCACATGATACACAATTTCTAAGCATTCACAATGGATAAGCAATGACCTAATTTAGCTCATATGAAATCCCATTATTTCATTAAAGTAGCATTAGCCAATAAATCAATGAGGCTCTCAGATTAACAGAGCCAATATAATGGCTCCACAACAGTCTGAAATCATAAAACAAGCAAAAGACATACTTTTTTATTATCTGTGCAGGACAGACAGTCATAGCAATGTTACTAAAACAAAACCTAGTGACGGGGGTGTTTTTTTAAATTTAATACTAAGAACACAAACACTGAAAATGGATGTTTCTTATTTTCTGTTTAGTCACTCAGTGCCAATATTAACCCTCCAAGTACAAACGTCTAATTCAGGAGGGGAGACTCACATAACTATGTCTGAGCAGTTGTGCTTTAGTCTCATACATTAAAACAAAGAACTGCAGATGCAGTCGAGCTGAAACAAGCACAGAGAATACTAGTGAAACTCAGCATCTGTGAACAGAAAATGGAGTTAACACTTCAAGTCCTGTGACTGGTATAAAGGCAAAATTCTGTGAATGTTGGGAATCTGAAACAAACACAGGGAACACTGGAGAAACTCAGCACGCCTGGTAGCATTTGTGCAGAGAGAAACAGAGGTAACATTTTGTGTCCAGTACGTCTCTTCTTCAGAACCGCAGTTTTTCGAGCATTCTCTGTGTTTTTCCCTGGACCAGGATTGCAGGCTGCCCTCAACTTATTATGCCAGGGTCTCCTGACCAAAAGCTATCCCCATTGACTTGACCGAGGCCTCCTGACAACTATGGCAAGTGTTGTTTACGTCTACGCTAAATGGCAAGGCAAGGCAAGGCAAGACACGACAAAAGTCATATATACCTGGTATCTCTGGCTAAAAGGATGAAGTATAAAAAAGTAAGGCGGGTGGAGATGCTGTGAGCTCAGAGTGACTCTGTCCTATGACAGCTAGTAGAGACCAAAGATGCAACCAGGTTCAGTCTATGAGCTGGGAACACATCCCTGAGCGCACAGTGTCCTTGCTACAGTGTTACAATGACAGTTGTCAGTGCAGCCCAACGGCAGCATTGAAATGCAGAAGCACATGCTGAATGGATTGTAGGTGTCCTACAATCGTTGCTGGTGTATGTCAGGTGCCAATGTCTGTGGATGTAGGGTACATCAGGCCATTTGCCATGGCATATAGGGAAGGTTGAGAAGGATATGGACCAAACACAAGCAAATGGAACTAAATTAGTTTGGGAAACTTGGACAGCATGGACGAGTTGGACCGAAAGACCTGTTTTTGTGCTGTATGACTCTATGTTAGTGCATGGTGTCCAACAGGGAGCTCCTTTGATGAAAAGGGTGAACTGAATTCGCCAAATACCTGCTATGTTTTCCATGTCGAGTTCCCTAGCTTACTTGACAAGTTTGGTAAAATAGAAAGTTAAACATTTATGAAGCAATCTGGATCATCAACACAGCTCTTAACAAGCCATGAACACTTAATAGGTAACTTGCTGCTGCCTAACGAGAATGTTGTTGTGTCGCTTGAGACAAGCATAAAAGATCACAGAATCCCAACAGTGTACAAGCAGGTTATCTGGCCCTCCGAGTCCACACCGACCATCTAAAGAGCATCCCACCCCCCTACTCTCTTCATGTAATCTTGCATTTCCCATGGCTAATCCACCTAGCCAGCACATCCCTGGGCACTATGAGCAATTTAGCAAGGCCAATCCACATAATCTGCATGTCTTTGGAATGTGGGAGGAAACCAGAGCACCCGGAGGAATCCTACGCAGACATGGGGAGAATGTGCAAACTCTGCACAGAAAGTGACCGAGGGGCGGAATCGAATCCAGGTCCCTGGTGCTGGGAGACAGCAGTGCTAACTACTGAGCCACTGTGCTGCCCAGATAGATTGAGATCTCTTTATGTCGTTGTGGGCCTCACTGGATACCTCACCCAATTCTGCCACCAAACTCACCATAAACCACATCGCTCAGGCCCCTATAGGATTCCATCTAATGCTTCAATTTAGTTCTGAAGGGAAGTGTTTTGGATGGGATATTAAAGAAAACCCTGTCTGCTCTCCCTGCCCTTAGCCAGGGGTCAAAAATTCCATGGAATTTTTAAAGAGAAACATGCTCCCGGCCTAATATTTATCCTTCAACCAAGATAACTAAAACAATTTACCTGCACTCTTATCTCATTTCTGTTTGTGGGAACTTACTGTGTGCAAATTGTGTTTCACTCCTCCCTCGGAGAATTTTACAATTGCCTGGCAGTGGGTTTGCAAGTGGTGAGCCCATATGATTTCCCTGGTGGATTGAAGGCTAGTGGTCATGTCTCAGCCAATTATCATTCCATGAAGCTTTAAGGGGGTCTGCGCTCCTTGCTGACTCTTCAGGGCCTGAGGTGGACAACTGTGACACTTGAAACATCTTGCCTGCTATATTATAACAATGACTATATCTCATATTCAGTTAATGGGCTGCAAAATATTTTGTATGTGAAAAACGCTGCATAAATGCAATTTATTCCTAACAATTTGTAAGAAATGCTGCTCCAGTCAAGACTGACTTACAAATACAAACACACATTGAGCAAGTTTTATAAAACCATACACGTGGAGTTATCGATATTATTATTTAGTAGTCAGACTTATTTAGATTTGTAGTTGAACACATACATGGCGACTGAAATTGTTGTTAAGTATTTATTTCAAACAGGCTTAAGTATCTATTCCATTTGCAGATGATTTTCATTACACTTCCTACTTTTATCACAGTTTTTAAGTGATTAATACATTCAGCTCACACATTCTTTCTGGAAAAGCAATACTGGTTTCTAGCTCAAAGCATACAAACAGAAAAAAATCAATTAAATATAAGCAACAGAGGCAACCTTTGTACTAATTCTTGTTCTAAAAATAAACAAGTTACGCCATTTCTCATCAACACAACCGGAATGACATATTTCAACTCCCCAACAATGGCAAAAGCTTGTCTTAACCGTTGTGTAACAGAAAACAAATTGAGGAACTGAATGTTAAGAATCTATGATCTATCTTCCCCTGTGGTCCAAATCCTTTGGGCAATCAAATCCTCCTGAAATTAAACAGTATTATAGAATAGACTTTCTCAGTCAAATTACTGAACTTTACAGTTACTGTTACTGATCTTCATTCCAAAAAGCATCCTTCCACCATTATTCTCTGTCTTCTGTGACCAAGCCAATTTTGTGTCTATCTAGCCAGCTCATCTTAGATCCCATGAAACTCTACCTTCTGTGCCAGACTGCCATTATCAAATGCCTTACTAAAGTCCATGTAGACAACATCCACTGCCCTTCCCTCATCCATCATCCTTGTCACATCCTCAAAAAATTCAATCAACTTGGTGAGATGTGACCTTCCCCAGACAAATCCATGCTGCGAATCACGGACAAGTCTATTCACTTCCAAATGGGAATAAATCCTATCTCTTAGTACCTGCTCCAACAGTTTCTCCACCACTGACGTCAGGCTCACCAACCTGCAATTACATTGATTATCTCTGTTTTCCTTCTTAAACAAAATAACAATATTGCCCATTCTCCAGTCCTCTGGAACCTCACCTGAGGACAAAGAGGATGCAAAGACATCTGTTAAGGCCCCATCTAATCCCTCCCTTGCCTCCCACAGTATCCTGTGATAAAAGGTCTAGCCTGTTTAGCTGTTTTTGATAAGTGAACTACTTCATCCCAGGATTGATCTTACTTAATCTCTTTTGAACTGCCTCTAATGCCAAAACATCATGTGTTAAGTACAGGAGCCAAAACTGTTCACAACTAAAGGTGCAGCCTCACTAACTCTGTACAGTTGTATCAATACTTGCATATTTTTAAATGCCAATCCCCTAGCAATAAAGCCCAAAATTCCATTTGTTTTCTCAATCACGTGTTGGTTGCATGCAAAGAATACCCAGATCCTTCTAATTCTACTTTTTGGAGTCTCTTTCTCCATTCAAATAATAGTTGATTCAAACAATAATAGCTAAACATTGCAATGGAGGAGGAGGCTCCACAAATATTCCAATCTTCAATGATGGAGAAATACAGTACGTCAGTGCAAAAGACATTGCTGAAGTGTTTGCAAGCATCTTCAGACAGACATGCCGAGTGGGCAATTTATCTCAACGTTCTCTAGAGGAGAGATCGAGGAGAACTGATTTATCATCTGAGGAATAAAAAGCACTGGAGCCTGACAGTGTTCTGGAAATAGTATAGATGACTTACGCTTCGGAACTAGTCACAATCTGAGCCAAGTTTTTCCAGTATTCAACACTGGCATCCAACTAGCAATGAGGTCAAGTATGTCCTTTCCGCAGGTAAAAAAGGCAAATCCAACCTAACCCAATCTTCCCCTCATTAAACAAAGAAAGGGCCAATGCTGAAACAAGAACAGAAATTGCAGAAGAAACTTGGCAGGTCTGCAGCATCCATGGAGAAAAGCACAATTAATGTTTTAAGTTTAGTGACCAGTTCGGAAGAACGGTCACTGTCCTCAAAATATTAACTCTGCTTTCCCTCCACAGATGCTGCCAGACCTGCAAAGTTTCCTCGGCAGTTTCTGTCTTTGTTTCAGACTTTCCAGCAGTCTACTCTCAATCATCAGATAAGTAATGGAGGGTGTCATTGAGAATGCAATCAAATGGCACTTACTTAATAATGACCTGCTTATTTCTGCTAGGGATGGGAAATAATTGCTGATCAGCCAGAGATGCCCATGTCCCATGAGTGAATAATTAAAAAATAAAGGCTTCTTGAATATGAATGTAGGTGCACTTATTCAGGCAAATGGGAAGTATCCCATCACACTCCAGAAGGTGGGCAGGCTTTGGGGAATCAGGGTGTGTATTATCTGCTGCAGGATTCCATGCTTCTGGCCTGTACTTGTAGCCAAAGTATTTGTATGGGTACTCAGAAACTGAACTGGATTAATGCTAAATCTCAGGGTGTTGATAGCAGGGGCTTCAATGATGGTAATGCCATTGAATGTCAAGGGACATTGGTTACTTTGTCTTTACCTGGAAATTGCCTGGCATGAATATTACTTGCCATTTGTCAGTATAAACCAGGATACTGTCCAGGTTGTGTTGTATTTAGACATGGAATGCTTCATTTCCTCAGGGTAGTGTCCCAGGCCCAAGCATCTTCAGCTACTTTACCAATGATCATCCTTTCACCTTAAAGTCTAATATGTTGATGTTTTCTGAAGACTGAGCAATGTCCAGCACCATTCAGGATTCCTCAGATACTGAAGCACTTATTGCCTATATTCAGCAAGATCTGGATCGCATCCAGCTTTGGGAGGAAAAGTGCCAAGTAACAGTTGCACCACACAAATACCAAGCAACAGCCAGATCCAACAAAAAAAAAATCAGTCATTGTCCCTTAGCATCCAATGGCAGTACATCATTGATTTCACCACCATCAATACCCTGGGGGTTATCATTGACCAGGAACTGAAATGGATCACACGGATACATACTGTAGCTGGAAGAGTTGCTCAGAAACTGGATATTCTGCAGCAGGTAGCTCATTTCCTATTTCCTCTTTTGCTGTCCAGCACCTACAAGTCACATGTCAGAATTGTGATGGAATACTCTCCACTAGCCTGGATGAGGGCAGCTCCAACAACACTCAAAGAGCTTAACATCAGACAGGATAAAGCAGCCTACTTGACTGGATTCTCATACACTCAGAGTGGCAATATCCTCTGTAGATCATTTCTCTCTACCTGAAGCTATGAATTCTTTTGGGAGACCAAACAAAAAAATAGAGAATCTCATCAGGGGTAAAAGAAACAAAAATCCTCTTTGGATTCTCAGACTGAACATAACTTATCAAGAAGATATTTTTGCCTCTCCTCTTTTTGATTGCAGAAACAGGTTACTCTTTAGGAGCCACGAATTTCCCAAGTTCAATTGTTTGTCTTTTGTTCAAATATTGTCATCCAAACAGTGACTGCTCATGACATCACCATGGAACTGACTCACTGTTGTTGACAGCACAAGACAACTAAATTAGCATGCATGGGTGAAATCAGTTGATCTGTAAAATACATCAAGCGAATAACAAAGTCTCTGCTGAATTAATACAACTTCCTCAGGCTTAGTGAGCTCTGCAAGACTGTTCCTCTGACAATGGCATCAGTACTCATTAATTAAGAAAAATCTTTGGTGGTGAATTTAACTGGAAATAAAATTCAACAAATTCTTTGTAATTAGTTTTCATAAATGGTACTGATGAGTGATAGGACATTCTCTCCATCTGAGCGAGCTGGATCTTTCAGTTTCGTGTCCTATCAGAAGTTCTACTTTTAAGTTTCATCATAGCTGCCATACAATATTAATTCAATTAGCTGCTTCAGCATCTGTGCCTTATTCAGCAGGTTGTCCAAGAAGAAAAGCAACATTTCGATGAAGGAACTAACATACATACTTACTTTCCATGGAAGATCCCTTGTGCTATTTCTCATTGTGATCGGATTGAGGCAGTTTTCTCGGTTTTTGTTTAATCAAACTGTTCAAGAATTTTATGACAAAGCTCTGGAGTAGGTAAGACTTGAATCTGGGCCTCCTGGTTCAGAGGTAGGTCCTGACTACAAGAAAACAAAGAACTGTGGATGATGGGGATCTGAAACAGAAAAAAAGAATACAAATTGTTAGAAAAGCTTAGCAGGTCTGGTAGAATCTGTGGTGAGTAAGCAGAGTTAACATTTCGAGTCCAGTGACTTGAAAGGAGAAGGGCATTGACCTGTTCTATGAAAGGAATAAGGATAGGTCATTCATTTGCTTGAGACTGTTCCATCAGTCAAGTGGTATTTAGCTGATCTATAACTCAGTTCCATTCATTTATCTCAGCTCTGTCATACATTTAGGCTAACACATTCAGTAAGTACAAAAATGGAAATTGCTTGAGAAACTCAGCAGGCATATATATACACACACACCAATCATTTCCTAGCTACAAGGGTCACTGGATATGAAATATTTGCTTTCTCTACACAGAAGCTGCAAGACTTGCTGAATTTTTCTAGCAATTTCTGTTTATACGACAGATTTTCAGTACCTGCAGTTCTTTTTTTATATCTGATTAGTAATGAGCGAGCAATTACTGCTTTCTTTTGTGGGAGAGAATCTCATGCATGTAACACCTTTTGCACCAGACTTTCTGGTTATTTCCTGCACTTGATCACTACAATTAAGCGATATGTGCCAAAGGACCCTCTTTGGACTTCCATTGTTTTTAACATTGCTTCATTTACATAATGCTCAGATCTATCCAATTATATTTTAAAACTGGTGAACTCAGACTTATAAAAACCGAAAGAACTGCGGATGCTGTAAATCAGGAACAAAAACAAAGTTGCTGAAAAAGCTCAGCAGGTCTGGCAGCATCTGTGACGAAAAAATCAGAGTTAATGTTTCGCGTCCGGTCACCCTTCCTCACAACACCGGACTTGAAACGTTAACTCTGATTTTTTCTTCACAGATGCTGCCAGACCTGCTAAGCTTTTCCAGCGACTTCTGTTTTTGAACTCAAACTTATTTTTGTTACAGTTGCACTCACTCACTTAACACTAATAGGTATATAGTTAACTGGTTATCATCATGGGGAAGTTATCATCCAAAGCGTGGGTAATAGTCACACTAAGTTGACCAACAAATTTATGAAGATTACAGCAAGTCAGCAGTCATGGAGAAAATTTAGAGTTCGTTGTAGGGGAGGCGATGGCCTAGTGGCATTATCACTGGACTGTTAATCCAGAAACCCAGATAGTGTTCTGGGACCTGAGTTCAATCCCACCATGGCAGATGGTGGAATTGGAATTCAATAAATACCTGAAATTAAAAGTCTAATGATGACTGTGAATTCATTGTCGATTGTCAGGAAAAACCCATCTGGTTCAGTGAAGTCCTTTAGGGAAGGAAACTGCCATCTTAACCTGGTCTGGCCTACATGTGACTCCAGACTCACAGCCATGTGGTTGACTCTGAAATGCCATCTGGGCAATTAGGAATGGGCAATAAATGCTGCCTGGCCAGCGATGCCCTTGTCCCGTGAATGAATAAAAGAAAAAAAAAATCCTACAATGTTAGCAAAGAACGGAAATGCAATGGAAAAGGCCAGCCATCTTCCATTCCAAGAGATAGAGCTTCCTGTTTGACTTGAATTTGCTGATTCTGCTGCCAATACTACCTAAAATTATGTCCATTTGAGGAAGTCTTAACACCAAACTCAAGTTTAGAAAAAAAGCTTTCCTTCATATATTGAAGAGCAGCAATACTGAAGTTTCATGAAATAGCTGAAAATAAGATTAACACAAAAAGACCATTTTTAATCACAGTATTATCCATCTCTAAGTCAACAAATTTCAAATTATTAAAATCGCTCTTTCACATAAACCGCTATGGCACCTCTCCAAACCACTTATGGTGCAGTCTGTACTTCAATACTGTACCTTGCGATGCAAAGGAAACTCTCATTATAATGCTACAGCATGGACTGTTTGGGTTAAGGAACATGCACTCAGCTCATGAACTGGACCAGGCTGTGCATACAGGCTGTTCTCTCACTGTCTTCAAATTCTCATGTATTTTAGGCATCCCTGGATGTTTACATTGCCTTATCTTGACTTGACATTTTGCATCTTGCCTCTCAACCAGAGATACCAGGCTCACAGTACTGCTGCCTTATCATACATTTAGTACAGGTAGTGAGAAAGCTTGTCAGAAGTCCCCAGTTACATCACTGGGGCCCAGTGAAGTAAGTCAAGGACAGTCCAGGGGCTTGGACAGAGTATATGGTTAAGGAGCTGAATGTTGGGCAGCCCACCAGCTACCTGTTTTCCTCAGGAATGAGGGAGAAGCAGGTATGAAGGGAGATAGAAGTGCATGGCACAGCTATCACTTGTGGTGCGTGTGGGGAGTTGTCCTGAGCCAGTGAGTAGGTGGCGTAGAGGACATGCTGGTTTAGTAGTGTTGGGGATTGGGATGGAAGGAAAATGTTGCAGACAATATTGAGAGTAGTAGAGCATGAGACTTGGTTGAAGATAGCAAAGATAGTGTGTGTGTGAGGTAATGGCACTTACAGTGGTGGAGCAGAGAAAGCCATAGACTTTCTTCCTGCACTGCTGGATATTCCTCCAGATGGTTGGGACTGCATTGACACAGGTCTGAGCCTGCGACTAGGCTCTCCTGCTCTGGTCTTGTGACTTGCTCCGTTGGTCTTGGGAGAAAGAATACATCTTGTGTCTGTACCTCTCTATCCACCAGGACCTTGTCACCAAAGTCAAATACTAATTTTTCCTTGTCTGCCATATCCAGGGTAAATGTTGCAGACTAATGGTGCTTGTCCAGGTAGAAAATTTTGAAAATACAAATTCTTAGACAAAAATCTCCTTCTCAACTCCACCTTAAATCAAAGCCCCCTTATTTTATACTTCCCACTCCTACATGATTCCCCAAGATGAATCATCCTCTCAGCTGCTGCACACTCCATTCACAGCAGGTAATCTGGAAGGCTAATGGAATGTTGGTCCTTATTTCAATCAAGTTGGAGTATAAGAGTAGGGGAGTCTTAGTGTAACTGTACAAGGTGCTGGTGAGACCACATCTGGAGTATTGTGAGCAGTTTTGGTCACCTTATTTAAGTTAAAATATTTCATTGGAGGCAGTTCAAAGAAGGTTCACTATGATGATCTCTAAAATGGAAGGTTTGTCTTGAGAAGAAAGGTTAAACAGATTGGGACTCTACACGTGGAGTTTGGAAGAATGAGAGGTGATCTCATTGAATCATTTGGGATTCTTAAAGACCGTGACAAGGTAAAGACTGAGAGGATGTTTCCCTTCATGGATGAATTCAGTACTAAAGGGAGAGTCTCAGAATTAAGGGGCACCAATGTAAGACTGAGGTGAAATTTCTTCTCTCAGAGGGTTAAGGGGAGTCTTTGGAACTCCTTGCCGTTGAGAGCTGTCGGGGTAGGATCCTTGTGTATATTTAAAGCTGAGATAGATAGATTCTCGATCAGTAGAGGAATCAAGTGTTGCAGGGAAAGGGCAGAAAGTGGATGCGAGGAATGTTAGATCAGCCATGATTATATTGAATGGTGGAATAAACTCAAGGGGCCAAATGGCCTGTTCCTGTTTTGATTTCTTATGGTCTTACTTGTTTCAAATATGTCACCTCTCATTTCACTAAATTTCATGTTTCGGCTCAACTTGCTCAATCTTAAGACCATAAGGCAGCGTCTTCATCTCAAGTATCAGTTTAGTGGACATTCTCTGAACAGCTGACAAATATATTACTCCTTAAGTGAGGAGAAGACAAAAATTGTACATTATACTTCAGTTATTTCATTAAGACTTCCCAACTTATAAATTCCACAGCCTTGCAATAAAGGACAACATTCCAAGTGCTTACCCAATTGGTTGCCATGCCTGCATGATAAACTTTTAATGATTAGACCAAAAGAATACCCAGACTCCTCCTTACCCCAGCATTCTGCAGTCATTCTCCATTTAAATAATATTCTCAGCTTTTATTCTCCCTGCCAAATGGATAGCCTCACAATTATCTACATCATACACCTTCTGCCAATCTTTTTCCCCAGTTACTTCACCTACCTCTATCTATTTGTAGACTCTTCTGTATCTTCCTTATAACTTGCTTTCCTACTTACCTTTGTAACATCAGCAAATTTGGCTACAATACTGTCTGTCCCCTTGCCCAAGCCAAAGGCCTCTGTCATGGAATGCTGTTGTTAACATAGAAATTGTACCCTTTCAGAACATGGATTTTGCCAGGTCATTACACAGAAAGTAGTTGAAAATGGTCTCCAATATTTAGCTTTACAGTCAGTTAGGCAAAAATACTGTTTATGATTCATGGTAGCAATATTTGGAAGAAATATTATTTTATTAATGTGCTTCCCATGTCAGAAACTAAAATTGATGTTAAAAGCTGGCTGTATCTGTCTATGGCTAAGTAAGCTGGGAAAGCTGATGCAAGCTGAAGAAATATATCCATATGGCAGGAACACAAGCTGATAGAGTCAGTTGGGCAAGAAGAGTTATAAAGAGCCAGGCATATTGGCCAAGAGTCAATTATTTCAGCATATAAATGAGAATATCGCACTATAAAATTTATTTTAATGAATGCAGCTCAAAGAGCAGTAAAAACCTAAAGGAAGTGGCCAACTTTCTTGGTCAAAACAGGCTGCTGTACTGGGTCCTGGCCAAAACCAATGGAGCTAAAGACCTGGAAAGAATAGCAACTGTACATTTGTGTTGGTGATTTAGAAACTTATTGGTACATTGAATTATAAGCAGAAGGGTCTTATTTGTTAATAGTTAGTAAAAATTTTACAATAACTTTACAAAGACTACAAACTTGTTCATGTGTCTTTAGTTATGGCCAATATAGCTAAAAGAAAAGAATTGCCAACATTACCAGTGAGAGGATTTCCTGGTGTACAGGACGATGGAACTGTCTGGGTACATTGAAGGCAAATAATAAAGTCATGGCTGTTTTTATTTCAGACTCTGTGGAACATTCTCCCTTGATGTAACTTTCAATGAAATCTGGAATGTGGACTGCTAAAATATTTTTGCTCCAATCACTTAATAAGATACGAACACAATCTATAATTTAGTGCCTGGTTACATCGTCCTCACCTTGAGAATTTCAAGATGACAATCATTCCAAGAAGCTTGGTTAACAATTAAAGATAAAAATGAAGTGAACAAATTCAGAAACTAATTTACAATAAAATAAATAGGGTTGAAACGCCTCCTCCATCACCAGACCCAACTCTCTCAAGTTGGAACTCCATGATACCCAATATCCCTGCCCCATGTGGAATCCAATGTACCCGCCCCTTACCCTCCCGAAAGGGACCTGATCCCATGGCCTGCCACTCTGGGACTTGACAGCGTCCGCCTCCCCAAGGTCCTGATATTTCTCACACATTCTGACTTATCCAATGCATTAGTACTTCCTGCCTTGTCACTTGGCACCACCACCATACTTATTGGCACCCTACACACTAATAACCTACTCCACTTGACACCTTATTCCCAATTCACATGGCACTCTACCAACCCTGCACTCTACTTTCTGGCACTGTATGCCACCTGGCACCCTACTCCCTATCCAGTTTACTCTCTACTACCTGGCACTTTTACACTGACCCAACTTGGCACCTTCACTTCTCATTTGCCTTAAGTACTTCTGACAGCGGCTGTCAAAGTGATTGCCTGTGAATTTCAACTTTTACAAGAATATAGCAGCTGACTGCTGTGAAAGTGGGGTTTTGATTTATCATCCCCTGACCGTCGACGCATCAACGGTCTTGCTAGAATGAAAGTACAGTTCTGTACTTTTGAAGGATTCCTGATTAGAATCCCTTGCCAGAGATATGGATCTTTTTCATTGCATAAACATGAAGGAGCGGAGTGGCATTCTGCAAGAGACAATTATGTCTCAACATCACAAAAACACATTGGGCTGGCTGATATGAGGAGTCACATTCTGCAAGAGATTGCCACTCTTCAGAAAATCCAGCACACTATGCTTTTGTGATGTTGATCGAAAGATAATTGTTGGTGAGGGCACCAGGGATAACTTCACTAACTCTTCTTCGAAATAATGTCATTGGCTCTTCTGTAAGGCAGGTGGGTTATTTTTTAATGTCATATTCAAATGACTTCACCTTCACAAAAGCAGCATTTCCTCAGTACTAAACTGAAGCGTTAGCCTTGATTTTTGTGCACAAGTCCCTTGAGTGGATCTTCCTTAAACAACTTTCTAATTTAGAGGGAAGAGTGTTATCAACTGCACCTTTACTGATAATTAGGAACTGTCTGAAGGTCCAAAGTTTTGTGAGATTCTATACCTTTAAATTCAGCTTTACACAATTTGCCAGTGGTGCCTCGAAACCACAACAGGCACAGCACACATTAACTTCTCAGGTTTACTTTCAAGTCCATTAGGCCTAACACGTTTCTTTAGTCCTGTAAAAGGTCATATTGCCCTGAAGAAATGCCAACAGTGTCCATAAATGAATAGGTATATTGGAAGCTTTTTGCGGTACTTGAATAATTGCTTGTCTTGGCAAAATATGCATTGATAGGAGGTCAAATGTCATATTATACCTTTGTGCATCAAAGGCAGTAAATTGATGCATTTACCCTTACAACGCTCCCACAGCAAATACTTCACAAAATTAAAAACTACAAGAACACAAAACTCTTGCTCTAAAATGCCAGCATTCCATTCCTTCATGGTTCCATTGAATGTAAGACACAGTCCTGTTTCTCAATAGTAATACTGATTAAACTTTGATGATGAAGTGCACAAAGTTTCAACACTAAATTGTCAATTTTGTATTTAATCATGGTTGTGTTAAGTTTGCCAACTCACCATGGCTCATTTTTAAAATTATAATCTCACATTCCATTTTTATTCTTTTGACATATACATAGGGTATCACTTTGGGCTTTAAGTATTTTTAGGCTTTGCACCTTCCTTCACAGTAAGATACAATTGGATACCAACTTAAATACTGAATAAGGATCCCTATGCTTCCTTGAGTGTATTGACTGATTTCATATCTTATACAAATAATCATTTGGTAGTACAGAACTTGAAAGTTGCTAAAAAAGAGACAAATTTCATTAAAGATTTTTGTCTTGTACTCATCAGGACAATTCACAAGAAATACCAAAGTAAAAGGAATACAACCTTTCCACACTGAATGAGAAGAGTGTGCAAGTTGACTTTCATTGGTAGAGCCATTTCCATGGACAATGCACCAGAGTATAATGACTGACATTTAACTATCATGCTTTATTAAAGTTTAAAGTTGACTGAAGTTGGTCAAGGCATTACCATGAGGAATAAACCAGAAAATAGCTGTCAACTATTCTGTTAAATTGACACAGTCACAACATGTACATATTTTTCCTGTCTGCAGATAAAAGGTGTTCCTGATCACCACCTTATTTCCAACTCTGCCAGTTAAGTTATGGGCTGGAAGACCCATGGATGACCTTCCTTTCCTAATTCCAGTTGACACCTTTAAATGGCCAATCAATGACCACTCTTGGGCCTTATTTCACTGCGCTCAGGGATTAACTCAGCTACAGAGGAGACTGACATCATGCTGTGTGCATGGTAGCTAAGAACAGGTGGTAGCTTATTACCCCCACTTGGGTTAGGGTTGGTGGGGGAGGTTTCTGAATTAAAGGCACTCAGTACGTGATTAGTGGACAGGGCATCCAGAAGAGGAACAAAAACAAAGTTGCTGGAAAAGCTCAGCAGGTCTGGCAGCATCTGTGAAGGAAAAAACAGAGCTAACATTTCGTGTCCGGTGACCCTTTCTCAGAACTGATGGTGGCTGGGAAAACATCAGTTTATATGCAGAAAATAGGGAGGTGGGTGGGGTAGGGAGTAAACGATAGGACAGAGCCCGAAGAGAGAGAAGGACACTTGGACAGACAAAGGAGTTGCTAACGATCAGGCTGGGAGGGTGAGTAGTTGTTAATGGGGACTGTTAGTGACTAATAACAGGGGGTGTGTAGTGGCAGGTTATGTGGTAGCAAGGCCTGGTGTGTGGGGTGGGGGGGTTGGGGCATTGGAGAGTTTAGGCCCTAAAATTATTGAACCCAATATTGAGTCCGGAGGACTGTAGGGTCCCCAAGCGGAAAACGAGATGTTGTTCCTCCAACTTGCGTTGGGCTTCGCTGGAACACTGCAGCAAGCCAGAGACAGAGATGTTGGCCAGGGAGCAAGGTGGTGCATTGAAGTGGCAGGCAACAGGTAGTTCAGGGTCTTTTTTGTGAGCAGAATGTAGATGTTCTGCAAATTGGTCGCCAATTCTACTCTTCGTTTCCCCATGACCAGTGCCATGCGGCACCACATGCACACTCTCAACCTCTCTCTCCAACAGCACCGCAACACACTGGCTCAGGGCTGCACCACTCCGCAGTTCCACTTCATCCTCCGACTCATTTGTCGTGTTAACAAGAAATTTTTTCTTTTCCTTTCAGGCATCAAGGCCCACAAAAATACCTTTGGCCCTCTGGAGCCTACCTCTCCTCCCCTTCCCTCTGACTCTATCCCCTCCCCCAAACCCCCCCCCCTCCTGTCAGGTATTCACCATCCCTCCTAACCTTCCACTCTCCGATGCTGAACACTCTGTACTCAGCAAAGGCCTCAGCTTTATCCCTCTGCGTTCCCAAATTAACAAATTTCAGGCACGACATGACGCCGAACTGTTCTTCCGCCGTCTTCGCCTCCGTGTTCATTTCTTTGGACAAGAGTTCTCTCCCCGTCCCACAGACCCCTTTGCCCAACTCCAACACTCTCCCTCCACCTGGACCCCTCCCTCCGGCCTTTTACCTGCACTCGATCTTTTCATTGAGAACTGTCGACGTGACATTAGTTGCCTCAATTTCACTGCCCCTCTCAACAAATCCAACCCATCTCCCTCCGAACTGATTGCACTCCGTGCACTCAGATCTAACCCTGACTTTATCATCAAGCCTGCCGATAAGGGTGGTGCTGTTGTAGTCTGGCGTACTGACCCCTACCATGCAGAGGCTGAGCGCCAACTCTCAGATACCACCTCCTACCTTCCCCTGGATCATGACCCCACTATGGCACATCAGACCATTGTATCCACTATGGTTATTGATCTCATTTCATCCGGTGATCTCGCCCACTCCGCTTCCAAGCTAATAGTCCCCCAACCATGCACAGCTCGTTTCTACCTCCTGCTAAAAATCCACAAACAGGACTGTCCAGGTAGACCCATTGTTTCAGCCTGCTCATGCCCCACAGAACTCATCTCTTCCTACCTTGGCTCAGTCTTCTCCCTCCTGGTCCAATCCCTACCCACATACAGCCATGATTCATCTGACGCCTTACGCCGGTTTCAAAACTTCCAGTTTACCGGCTCCAGCCACCTCCTCTTTACTATGGATGTGCAATCCCTTTACACATCCATACCCCACCAGGAGGGTCTTAGGGCTCTCCGCTTCTTCCTGGAGCAAAGACCTGAACCATCCCCACCTACCACCACCCTCCTCCGCTTGGCCGAGCTTGTCCTTACACTCAACAACTTCTCTTTCAACTCCTCTCATTTTCTTCAGGGAAGAGAGGTTGCTATGGGTAACCACATGGGCCCGAGTTATGCCTGTCTCTTCATGGGGTACGTGGAACATTCCTTGTTCCAGTCCTATCCCGGCCCCTACCCACAACTCTTTCTCCGATACATTGATGATATCATCGATGCTGCTTCCCTTTCTCATCTAGAATTGGAAAACTTCATCAATTTCACCTCCAATTTCCACCCTGTCCTCACTTTCACCTGGTCTATCTCTGACTCCTCCCTTCCCTTCCTCGACATTTCTGTTTCCATTTCTGGGGATAGACTGGCCACTAATATCCATTACAAACCCACTGACTCCCACAGCTACCTGGACTATACATCCTCACACCCCACTTCCTGTAAAGACTCCATCCCATTCTCTCAGTTCCTCTGTGTCCGTCGCATATGTTCAGATGAGGCCAACTTCGACAAGGGAGCCTCCGAAATGTCCACCTTCTTCCTCAACCGTGGATTCCCCAGCTCTGTTGTTGACAGGGCCCTCAACCAGGTCCGACCCATCTCCCACACTTCCGCCCTCACCCCTTCTCTTCCCTCCCGCAACAGCAGTTCCCCTTATCCTCACCTACCATCCCACCAGCATACACATCCAGAAGATAATCAGACACCATTTCCGCCACCTCCAGCGAGATGCCACCACCAGACACATACTCCCCTCTCCTCCCCTGTCCGCCTTCTGCAGAGATCGTTCCCTCCGGGACACCCTAGTCCACACTTCTTTCACCCCCAAGACCTCCTTACAGCCCTACGGCACCTTCCCTGTAACCAGCGATTGTGCAACACCTCCCATTTACCTCCTCCTTCCCCAGTATCCAAGGGCCCAAACATACCTTCCAGGTGAAGCAACACGTCACCTGCACTTCCAAGAATCTAGTCTACTGCATTCGCTGTTCACAATGTGGTCTCCTCTACATTGGGGAAACGAAGCAGAGACTTGGCGACCGCTTCACAGAACATCTACGTTCTGCTCACAAAAAAGACCCTGAACTACCTGTTGCCTGCCACTTCAATGCACCACCTTGCTCCCTGGCCAACATCTCTGTCTCCGGCTTGCTACAGTGTTCCAGTGAAGCCCAACGCAAGCTGGAGGAACAACACCTCATTTTCCGCTTGGGGACCCTACGGCCCTCCGGATTCAATATTGAGTTCAATAATTTTAGGGCCTAAACTCGCCCATGTCCCAGCACCCCCACCCCACACACCAGGCCTTGTTACCACATAGCCTGCCACTACACACCCCCTGTTGTTAGTCACTAACAGTCGCCATTAACAACTATTCACCCTCCCAGCCTGATCGTTAGCAACTCCTTTGTCTGTCCAACTGTCTTTCTCTCTCTTCTGGCTCTATCCTATCACTTACTCCCTACCCCACCCACCTCCCTATTTTCTGCATATAAACTGACGTTTTCCCAGCCACCATCAGTTCTGAGAAAGGGTCACCGGACCCGAAACGTTAACTCTGTTTTCTCCTTCACAGATGCTGCCAGACCTGCTGAGCTTTTCCAGCAACTTTATTTTTGTTCTTGATTTACAGCATCTGCAGTTCTTTTGGTTTTTATCCAGAAGAGGAAGTTCTACACAGAACAAATCTCACAGTCTTTTCTGTCGATCCCCTACATGCCTCTTCTCTTAACCCCACTCTATTAATCACCCAGCCTCAATATTCTATAGCTGTCAGTCTGTGATCTTGATTTCAGGAGAAGAAACACTGCCACCCTCATCAATACCTGATTGACATGTGATTCAACAAGTCTTCCCTAAAAGAGGCAGTGAGTTTCTCATTTTCTCTGCAGCCAGCAGACAAGACCCTGGAATGCATCAAAAACATTTTGTTCTGTAAATCCAAGATAACTCGCCATCTGTAAAGTGCTTCAAGACCATGTGAAGCTGTGAAAAGTGCTAAAGTGCCATATAAATGCAATTCATATGTTTGAAAGCAAAGCAGCCTTGATTTCCATTTCAAGTTTATATTTCATATCAATCTAAAGGGAAACACAATTTCATATTGTTCCATTCCCATAATAGAATATATAGGTAATCACAACTCCATTCAAATCACTGTGTGGCATCTTTTGTTCATGAGGTTTCTTATTGGAAGTTGTGAATTGATGTTTGGATTTTTGCATTTTCTTTTGTTGGTACTCATAGTGAATTTGATTTCGATCAAGCGACATTGAAGGAACATTGATACAGTTCCAAGCCAAAATGATGTATGGTTTGGAGTGGCACTTGCAGATGATACTGTTCCCATATGCCTGATGCCCTCGTCCTTCTAGATGGTAGATATCATGACTTCAGACGATGTTGTTGAAGGACCCTCGGTGAGTCCTTTTATTTCAGTCATCTGTAACATTCTTTGTGGATTTACTTGAGCTACCAGAGGTGGTACTAGACTATAATTACAACAGTATTGTTGCCAGGAGAAGGGTATACCCCTCATTAAGAATGTACAAGTACATTACAGGTTAGTAGTTGGACTAGACCAGACAATATGGAGAAGAGTCAGTGAACCATCTTGTATTTTAGAATAATCCAGAAGCTATTGCAATCATTTTCTGGCATGTCAACATATTAGATTTATCACATTCAGTTTCAGACTTATAGGATTCAACCCCCTACAATTTCTGAGCTGCTCCTCCAAAAGAATAAACATAAGGCCACCGCATGTGTGCAAAGAAATTTAAAAGAAGAGCAGATTTTACTAGTCAAGTGTCCATCTACCAAATAGCTACATTGTTTGGGAGCCTAGATGTGGGGACACTATTCATGTGAATTATTGCACAATGTCAGATTCTTCCACACACTCATAAAAACATGATCTTTCCTCCAAATTCTTGCTGTCTGTTCACATGCAAAAGCTGTCTTCCAGGAGTGACAATTCATTGCAACATTTAAAGGCATGTTGTGTCCCTCACCCATAAGATAGTGTATCAGTTAATATTTCCAACTCTAAGCTCCTTTGCTCTCCAAAATAACGTCAACACACACGAATTCTTAAAATATAACAATACCGCTCTCCACATTCTCTGGATGGAAAAATGCCTTTTTTTGCGTAGCTCGTTTGAAATGAATGGGAATTTACATCAAATAGGTGAATTAGACAGACTCTGAATGCCAACTGACTGTCAGGTCATTTCAATTAAGGAATAGCTGGCACTGGAAGTAGTTATGATGGATATTTTTTAATTGACCTGTTCAGAAATGTTATTACACACCTGCAGAGCAAGTGAGACTTGACTGAGGCCTCCTAGTCCAGAAGCAACGTCACTCCCACTGTATCACATTCTTGTTCTGTGCACTCCAAATTCATCTCAAAGACAATTTGGAGTCCAGCAGAAATATTGCAGCAATGTGTTTTCTTTCTCTCTCTCTCTCTGTCTCTGTCTCACACACACACACACACAATTGAGCTCTCTCACTTTGGAAACTGTTAGATTGCATCACAATCTACAAGCACATAGTTTACCATATCGATTATTCCACACCAATGTGCAGAATTTTTATTGATCTTCTAGCTATTCTGTTGCTGCCACTCACCTACATTCATTTCCAGCTAGGTTGTTTTATTTATCACTGAAACTAGAAATGTTGCGGTCATCAATCTGAAACCAGTTAAAATCTTACCAAATGTAACATCACAATGGCTAGCTAATTCTATTTCTCTCTTGCAAATGACTCGTACATTTTCCTGAGCTTCAAGTTAGTTGATGATGGGGTGTCTCTACAATTTGTAGAATAACATGCCTCATGAAGAAAGGCGAGACAGGCTAGGTCTGTATCTACTGGAATCAAAGGGGACTTATTGAAACATATATGATCCTGAGAGGACTTGACCAGGTAGATGTCGACGGAATGTTTTCTCTTCTGGGAGAATCTTGAACTGGGTCATTATTAAAAAATAAAGGGTTGCCCATTTAAGACCGAGATAAGGAAACTTTTTTTTCTCTCTCTCAGAGTGTTGTCAGTCTTTGGAATTTCCTTCCTTGAAAGGCAGTGGATGCAGAATTTTAAAATATTTTTAAGGTTGGGTAGATAGATTCTTGATTATAAATGGGATGAATGGTTGTTGGGGATATGCAGGAAAGTAGAGTTGAGGTTAAAAGCAGATCAGACATGATCTTATTGATGGCAGAGAAGGTTGGTAGGGCCACGTGACCTGTTCTTGCTCCTTGACCGCATGTTTGTATCAAACCCTGCAATATATCATCTATCAACTTCAAACCCTCCATCTCTCACTGCAACTATCATCTGTACAACAAGATATGGTGGTGCAGTGGTAATGTCACTCCACTTGCAATCTCAAAACCCTGGGCCAGTATTCTGGGGAATAAAAACAGAGTGTTGAGAAAAAGCCCAGCAGATCTAGCAGTACCTGTGGTGACACAAACAATGTTAATGGTTCAAGTCTGATATGACTTTCCTCCAGACTGGGGACATGGGTTTAAATCACACCATTGCCACAGGTGAAACTTACATTCCACTGATTAAAATTTAGTATTAGTAAGCTGCCATCAGTAATATTGATCAGGAAAATACCATCAATTGCTGTAAAAAGTCCGTGTGGTTCACTAATGCCGTTAAGAATGAAAATTTGCTGTTCTTCCCTCGACTAGTCTTCGTGTGACTCCAGGCCCTTGGCAATCTGGTTGATTCCTAAAAGTCCTCTGTATCTCAGTTGTAGGACAGTAAGAATGGCCAACAAATATGGCCTTGCCAACACTACCTACGTTACCTTAAAAAATAAAGAAGAATCTTGGTACTGACATTAATTCCATTTCCCTCATCAGCAGATGAGTCCAACTCCACAACACTGGCGCTCTATTCAACTTTGAATTGATTTTCTATGTCTATATCGCCTCCAACAAGGGTATAGTTGTCTCTCAACACGTAAAATATACTAAAATTCAATGATCCTTATGTCCCCATCACTAACTATCCTTCAGTTTTAACACTCCCATCACTTTAATCATCTCTTTTGTTGACTTGAGTCTTTTGTGCAGCTGGCTGTCTTAACACCAACATCATTGGCAGTGCTATATGCATCTGGTTTCCCACTCATTGACTTCAGTTCCTTCAGGTGTTCTGAAGAAGTGCAGCGGGACCTGAAATGTCAACTCTGTTTTGTCTCCACAAATACTGCCAAACTTGCTGAGCTTTTCCAGCACTTTCCATTTTTGTTTCTGATTCCAGCATCCACAGCTCTTTGCTTTTCATTTGTGCACTCTTTAACTCAGGAAAGCCTAAGATTAAATTGGGTTCTTTTAAAAAAAACGTAAATACATTAGAACTGGGAAAGGAGTCCATTAAGGAGGTGATCATTTGTTATAAATTACTTTGTTGTAATTAATAGAGAGAAGGTGTTGACTAAAGAAGGGGAGCCAATTCTTCCTTCCTTACCAAAGAATATTACGAATAGAAGACACTTGTCCAGCGACTGATCATCACAAATTGAGGGTTCATTGAGGAATGTGTGCCAGCAGACAAAATGAATTTAAAGTGGGGAAGGTAAATCATCCATTGAAACTTTTTCTTTGAAAAAGAAAAATTGCAAAAAGACTTTCTTGAATCTGTATAAAAGTACTGGAGTATCACTATATCCTCATTTAATACCAATGCTTTTCCAGGAGAAATAGTGGAAGCTACTTTTGAGGAATTAAAAACTCTCCCCCTCAATTAAAAGATTTCGTGAAGCACTTGAAATTAGATTTTTTCTCAAAAACCAGACAGTCTACAGATGGAAATTGAAGACGATGATTGGATATAGTTTAGAGAGATTTAAATTTGACCAACATAAAATTTCAAGAATTATAATATAAATGGAAACAAGGGAGAGGGAGACAAAAGGGAATATAAAAGGTAAGGGCATAGAGAGAAGAAAGAAAATTTCACAACAGAGGGAAGAAAAGGGAATTTATATTAAAGTAGATCAAGTTGAGGGACAGGAAACTTACTTAATCCCTTGATCATACCATGAGCTCAAACTTGTGTATGAGGCAACTCAGCTGATTCACTTAATCCCAAAGTTTGATGAAGCAGAGATAGAAGCTTTCTTTAATCCTTTTAAGTGATTGGTATGGCAATTAAAGTTAGTTCAATATCGGTCTTTATCACTGCAAAGTAAACTTGCAGGAAAAAGTGCACCAAGTTATAACTTTTACATTTGTTCCTCCAATTGTACCTACATAAAGTCACCACCTTGCCAAGAAATCAAATGCAATTGCAGATTTGACACGCAGAACTCATAAGATAATATGAATCTGTCAGCATCAGAGGAGAGAAAACAGAGTTAACACTTTGAGTCCAGTGACCCTTCTACAGAAGGGTCCGAAAGGTTCACTTCATTGAGTCACCAGACTTGAAACGTTAACTCTGTTTTCTTCCCACAGATGCTGCCAGACTTGTTGAGTTTTGCCAATAATTTCTGTTTTTGTTTCTGATCCCCAATATCTGCAGTTCTTTGTTTTATTTAAATTGAACAACTCTCTTTTTAAAACTGTGCCCAGTCATTCTACACTCTCACACAAAAGGAAATTTCCTCTCAGTGTCCACTTTGCGAGCCCCTTAGGCTTTTACATATTTCAATAAGACCACCTATCATTCTACTAAACTCCAATAGATACAGGCCTAACTTGTTTGATATTTCCTATGAGGACAATCACCTCATTCCAGGAATCAAGCAAATTATACTTTTCTGAACTGCTTCTAGTGCAATTATATCATTTGGTACATGAAGGCCCATTCTAGTTTGTTGTTCATCCTGTGCAGTCTGTTCTTTGTAGGCAGCTAAAACTCCCATACATTTTATTCCCCAGTATGGCCCTTATCACATGCTTGATCTCATGATCCAACTTTGGAGATGAGGACAACCCTAAAAATGTATCTTGGAGCTGTACAAATTGAAGTCAACTCTGCTAATCCCAAAACATGCAATTATTAGCTGAAAAAAAAATGGGTAGTGGGTTGGCTTATATTTTGAGTATAGGCCTAAAGACACATTTTGGTGCTGATAAGATTGAATTGTTAGACACTGGACTGACCTACGAGTTGCGATCAAAAGTATTCTATTTTCCACCCTTCCAAATGCTCTTGCCCGATGTCCTTGTGTTAAATAATGCACAGTACAATCAAATTAGAATTTATCGTAACTCCTCTAATCTACTGAATAGATTGAGCAGCTCTGATCCCTGGATACAATTGCGTGGGGATTCGAACAGCAGAAATTAATGAAATTAGCCATAGGTCATCTTTAAAACACTGCAATCACGTCAGTTGAAAGTCATCTTCCAGTGCAGAGAGGTAAAAGCAGTGCACAGAGCCTGTTCAAAGAATGGGGCCCTCAGGGATTTGTTTTAGGCGACAGGTTTTATTGACCTAAATCCTTCACGAAGCATTCTCAGCTGTGACAGGTAATACAAAGTGTGCCTGATGCTGCATAGCAAACATCTGCTTCGTTCCTCAGAGGCAGATTCTTTTTTACTTCACAGAAGAAACGATTAATATCCCTGAAAGAAAAAGCTCCTAAACCGACATCTGTTTTGTTGCTTATGCAATTAGTCCTTTTACAAAGCAGTCATTTGGCAGCACCTTGCAATTCTGTACTTTCTAATGGGGAGAGAAGCCTGCATTAGGATATCCGAGAAACGAATACACCAGTCCAAGATTGTACTTAGCTATTCAAGAATGAAAGCCTTTCAGCTTGAAACTGATATCTGTTTTTGTCAAAGCAAATCCTCCTGGCCAGGCCTTGAAATACACCTGAAAAGAATGTCTGAAACATTTAACTGGTCGGTGACAAGAATGCAAGAAGTTAAATTTCTGATGTGGATCCTTTATCAGAAATTGCAAATGGACAGTACCAATTAGGAGATCAATCAGAGGCACAGCAGTGAGAAAACACACAGACATACTCATAGACTCAAATGGAAACAGAAGATGATTCGATGTCTGGAATAATGTTTGTATGACCACAGGAGGCCTAATGAGAGACATGAATAACATTTACAAGAAGCAGGAAAGGTGTGAAAAGCATAGGTGGATGAGGGATAAATATTTAGTATTAAATTCTCATTTTTGAAGTGTTATTGATGTTGCTTAATTCGAGCCACGACGAAATTCAAAAAAGAAAATTAAACCAGACAGCAAATTTGAATGATCAGAAGTATTCAATTACAATTGGATGACTTTGTACGTGAGTTAATTCTTTTGGGTTAGGGGCTACGAAGGGCCAAATACACTTCTCTACCTCAAGGCTTTTAATATGTTGCTATTTCCAGAAAAGAATGGATAATTAGACAACCAATTGAGAGAGAAGACCACACGCATTTTCAATCAACAAGGATGGAGGAACACGGCTCATCAGTGTAAAAGACAAGACTGAGTGTTGCAACAATCTTCAAACAGAACTACTGAGTGGATGATTCCTCCCGATCTCCTCCTGAGATCCCAACAACAAAAGATGCCAATCTTCAACCAATCCACTCCACGTGGAATCACAAAATGGCTGAAGGCATTAACAAAGGATGGTCCATGTTAACATCCTTTGACTGACAGATGGGCAGGATTGAGAGCTTGATAGCTATTCCTGTTTATAGAATATTCAAACAAGATAAAGAGGGGGATAGAAGCAGAGGACAGATTGCAATATTAATCCAAGAATAAACTATAAAAGTGAGGAGGGATGATATTGCACAAGGATCAACAAATGATATGGGTAGAACCAAAAAAAAACATAAAAGGGGCAAACATGCTGTTTGTTAGTGCAAGAATTATGAAACAATAACAGTAGGAGATTCTAAATATCTAAGTATTAACAGGGATAGTTTTAGTGTGCAAAGTAGAGAGGGAGCAAAATTCTTAAATTACAACCAGAACAATATTTTTAACCAATATTTAGATATCCCAAAAAGGGAGGAGACCGTTTTAGATCCAATAATTGGAAATGAGCCTGGGTGAGTGGAAGACTGATCAGTAAGGGAGCATTTTTGAGATAGTGACCATAACACTGTTAGAGTTAGGATACTTATGAAAAAGGGTAAGGATGGGCCAGGAATACAAGTTCTAAACTCAGGAAAGGCTAATTTAATCAAGTCAAAATACAATTTCATCCAAGTAGAATGGAGCAGCCAGTTGCAGATAAAACTGTCAGAACAGTGGGAGGCATTCAAGGGGGAGATGCCAAAAATACATGACAAAAAAGTTCCTTAAAGACAAACTGTGAAACCAAGACTGGAGAATGCCAAATGTCAAGGAATATAAAGTTAAGGATTAAAAAAAAACATTATGGCAGAAACCAAGGGATCAATTTGTAATCATTCTGAGAGGAATATTAAAAACTCTGGGCCGGGGCCGGGTCCGGGGCCGGGGCTTGGGGGGGAGGGTGGAGAAGTATATCGAAGGAAATTCGGATGCATTAGGGACTGCAGAGGTAATCTGTGTATGGGCCTCGAAGGAGGTACAGTCCTCAGTGTACACTTTGCATAGGTCTTCACAATGGAAAAGGACAATGCAGATATTGATATCAGGTTGGAGGTCTATGAGTTATTAGATGAGGCAAACAGAGGGAGAGAGAAAGAGAGGGAGAGAAAGACATAGAGAGAGAAGACACAACCTGTCTAACAGCCTGAAAAGTGGCAACATTTGCAGCCCCAGATAAAATGAGGGATGCAAAAGGGGAGATATCAGTGGCCTTGGCAGTCATTTTCAAATCCTCCTCTAGTCCCAGGTGAGGTGGCAGAGGACTGGTAACATTGTCCCATTTTTAAAAAAAAGGGAGGAAGAGATAGACTGGGAAATTATAGGCCAATTATTGGAAAGAATTCTGAGGGACAAAATGTGTCTGCACTTAGAGAGACATAGATCAATCAGGGGCAGTCAGAAGAGTTTGTTAGGGGAATGTTACGTTTGATAAATTTGGATCAAATTTTTTGAAGAAGTAGCCCAGAGTGCTGATGAGGGTAATGCATTTAATATAAATGGGCTTTAACAAGCTCCATCATGGCACACTGCTGAGAAAAGTAAGAACCATTTGGGATCAAATGCAATGTGTCTCCAATAAAGCAGTGCAGAACACTGGACATAGAACATAGAACATAGAACATTACAGCGCAGTACAGGCCCTTCGGCCCTCGATGTCGCGCCGACCTGTGAAACCAATTTGAAGCCCATCTAACTTAAACTATTCCATTATCATCCATATGTTTATCCAATGACCATTTAAATGCCCTTAAAGTGGGCGAGTCTACTATTTTTGCAGGCAGGGCATTCCACGCCCTTACTACTGGAAACAGCACTCAAAACACTGCCCTAAAATAAATTGAAAAGTCCAGGGGGAAACATACAAAAGGAAATTAGGAGCCTTTAAACTTTCAAAAAATTCAGAGATGGTGGCAGTGGAGTCGTGCTCGAGCTCCTGGCCTGGGGCTCGTCTACTGCTGTCTGCACGCATTTTTTCTTTACTTTTCTTTTTGCTTTTTCTCCTTCCTTTCTCTTTTTTTTTATCTCTGCTTTGAGGCCTCTTCAGCAGGGCGAGGGCGGGCCCGACCTCCCACTGCGACAGTGGCGGGAGGAGTTGGTTCCTCGGGGAGATGGAGCCAGGCGCGGAAGACAGCAAGCCCTCAGAGGGCTCACAAACATCACTGAGTGTGGGCCCAGCAGCGAGAGGTGGAGCTGGACAGTGGCAACATCAACTGTGGTGGGCCCAGCACAGGGCTCGAGGCTGTGGCGGCGGCGTTGGCTTTCAAGCCAGTGGCAGCGGCAGGGCAGCCTCTGCAGTTGGCAGTCAGTTGTAGCAATGTGGGAGGCCTGAATTGGTACTCCTGGCAGATCGGCAGGAGTGGCAGCAGCTTTGGCGGCGGCGTGGTATGCCCGGTGTGCCGCTCCTGGTGGTCCCGCGATAGTAACCCTGAAACTGACTCCTGGAACGGACTATATGGGAAAAGTGTGCCAAAGCAGAGGAGATGGAGTCCTCGTATGAAGTGTGGTCCCAACATGGTTAAGCTCTTTAGAAGGACTATAATGTGTCAACTTTTAGCTTTATTTCTTTACTTTTCTACTTAATACTAAAAAGGTCTGTAATGTTTGACTTTTAACTTTATTCTTTCTACCTTGTTCTTAAGATTCTATACCCAGGTTCTTGTACTTAAGATGACACTGTGTTTGGTGACATTGTAAACTTTTCACTGTACTCCTATGCTTTGGTACTTGAGTACACGTGACAATAAGATCTCAATCTAAATCTAAAATCTAAATGCTCAGGAGCTAGAATGGGATTTGGTTATAAACAAGAACATTTGGATAAGTAACAGAAGTACACTTTGTAGAAAACCATTAAGAGTAGAACAGAAGACAAAATTAAATTATCCAATGTTGCCAACATTATGTCTTCAGATACAAACACGTAATTTTGTGCATTTATATTTGCTGCAATCCCATTTTTTTTTCATTTTTAAACATGCTTTGCTTGGCTAAAATTTCAAAGACAATATGCAGGTAACCGCTTAAACCAAACTCTTGCACTGCAGTTCCAGATTTCATTCTGCATTAACTCATTTTCTGATGTGTGCTCAAGCCTTCCGCTGGAAGAACATCAATTTAGAGCTAAGCTGTTTTGTCTCACATTAAATATAGCTGCGGCATCTGCTCAAGATCTTTAACATCTGTGGATATATTCAGTGGATCAAATCTTGATAGACATCAACTGCAGCAATCAAATATAACTTGATAGCTGCACAGTGGTGCTCAGTGTGCGAGCTTCAAACCATTTTAAGAGTGGAGAGAAAGGCTGTGCAAAATAATTATTCCCTCTTTAGCTCAAACAGCTAATTCTGTTTACTTTTAGCAAACAATTCTGTCAACTTCACTCGCCCTTGAGAAGCTTATTAATATTCATAATTGGGACTTTAGGTAATTGTTCCAACTGCATCAATGTGGTTTTCAACGTTACTTCTTTTCTATTCCACCTGTTAAAGCTCCAGAGCATGTCTAATTAGGTTACTGAATAAAATGAAGGAGGCATCAATGATAGCTCAGTGAGAAATCAGTCACCGTGTTTATCCTTTTATCCCTGCTTCAAGATCTAACTCAGGGGTAACCAATCCTTCAGAACTGAGGAGTCAGAACTGCATTTCACCAAAGAACTGCAATAGGAGCAAAGACTTGACCTCTGCTGCCATGGGCTCCAGACAAGTCACCTCAGTGTCAGTCGTGTCACAATCAGTGTGAAAACTATCTGGCTATAATCCATGATGCTTGCTTTGATGTATAGCAAACTGAAATACATCCATGTCTATCTTTTCACCATTCTTCAGTGAATAGCTTCTTTTTAAAGAAAAGAATGTTATTACAGTTATACCTTTGTCAAAATGGGGTCAACCTGTTAACTACAAACCACTGTGTTTAATGTCAGTGGTGAGAAAACTGCAGGAGATCATAGACAAGGCAAAACAAATTCTCAATTGTAGACATTCAGGTTCCTAAGGGATTTTAAGCAAAGTTTTGTTGGAGTTATATAGTGTCTAACTAATCTGATTTATTTGAGGTCGGAAATGGATTTCATTCAGGAGAAAAATACTCACAAAAATATGGTCATGGCAATCAGCTGACCAGACAGTTAGTCTCTTTTTTAAACCAATGTGGAATAAAACGAACTAGTCTGGACTAAAAGTTACATTTAACCAAAAGGCACTGAAACGAGTCAGTCCAGTTAAGCAAGAGAAGTTTTTACTTTCTATTCTGATTTATACCTCTGTGAGAATCTTCACACTTTGAAAACGTAACATCACCTTCAATTAGCAAAGCTGAATAAAGACTTACCTCAAATAGAACACAAAAAGAGGCTTGTATTTTACATAACTGTTTGTGCCAAAAAGAAAGGAGATGGATTTTTGACTGTAGAACTGGAACCAACTGGAAATACTGTTCTCCCTGTCTCTTAAGAATGAAAGTGCCTTGTGACAATACATATTGATACAAATCAGAACATGAAAATCTCAAAAGATGGCTGAAAATCATTTATATCACTGATGATACAAGATGCCAACTAAACAACCATGGTGTTTGGTTAAAAACCTAATCTTGAAGGACATCCCAAGAACTTTAAACTGTATATTCCTTTTGTCTTGCATTTGTACAGGACACCAGCCCATTTTAACTTTGTACTTGTATGCATACTGGACATTGAGTCTGAATTTTTTCCTGAGAGATAGCAGATAATAAAATTGCTTTTTCTCGACTCATTGAAACATTATAACTGCCCCTTATTGTTTCTGATGAATTAAATAACTACATTTTAGATGGAGAGAGGCATGCCCTCACCAAAGCACACCAATACCTCTACTTCCTTAGGAGACTAAGGAAACTTGACATGTCCACAAGGACTCTCACCAATTTTTATAGATGCACCATCACAGCTTGGTATGGCAACTGCTCTTTCCAAGACCACAAGAAATTACAGAGAGTTGTGAACACAGCTCAATCCAACCAGCCTTCTTTCCATTGACTCCTTCTACACTTTGCACTTGAGAAAGCGACGAACATACTCAAAGACCCCTCCCACGCTAGTTATACTCTCCTCCACCTTCTTCCGTTAGGCAGAAGCTACAAAAGTTTGATAACATGTCCCGACAGATTCATGTTATCAGATTTATAAACGGACCTCTCATGTTAGAGTTGATCATTCTCTGCAAATTCTCTGTAGCTGTAATACTATATTCCGCATTCTGTTCTATTACCCTGATGTAACCGTGTAAGGTATGATTAGTCCGGTTAGCATGCAAAACAACACTTTGCACTGTATCTTGGTGCATATGGCAATTACAAATCAAATCAAACCCCACTAACAAGTCCATAAGTTTTTACTGTGGTCAGCCAGTGAGGCTGAAAAGAGGGAAACCAGTTCAGACCTCCTCACCTTACTGTATGGAAATTTGATCTTTCAAAATTACAAGTTTACATTTCTTGAAAAATAAAAGTGCATAGGATGAAAGGAATGTTCATAGCTTGGGTACATAACTAGCTCAGCTGCAGGAAGCAGAACACTGGAAACAGGTGTTTTCAAGCAAAGAGAAATATGCAGAAGGATTTCCAGATGCTGGTTTTAAATCCAGTAATTCATTATTGTGTGTAAATGGTCTGGTCTTGCACGTAGGAAGTGCAATTTCTAAGTTTACTGAATATGAAAAACCTGCCTGTGTAGTAAATTGTGGATGATCCATCCCAACATCTTCCTGTTTACCCCAGCATCTTAGATACCAGTCTTCAGTTAATTCAGCTCATTCCATTGGAGACACTGGATACTGCAAAGGCTATGGGCCCTGATAACATTTGGCAATAATAATGAAGACTTCTGCTCCCAAACTTACCGCTCCCCTAGCCAAACTGTTCCAATATAGTTACAACACTAGCATCTACCCGATAATGTGGAAAAGTGCTCAGATATTTCCTGTGCTCAAAAAGCAGGACAAATCCAACCCAATTAATTACCACCTCTTCAGTCTACTTTCGATCATCACTGAGGTGATGGAAGGTATCTTCAACAGTGCATTCAAGCAGCATCTGCTCAGCAATAACCTGCAGAGTGACGCCCAGTTTGGCATCATACCTGGTACAGAGGAAGATGGTTGTGGTTATTGGACGTCAGCCATCTCAGCTCCAGGACATCTATGCAGGAGCTCCTCAGGGTAGTGTCCTACATCCAACCATCTTCAGCTGCTTCATCAATGATCTGCCCTCCATCAGAAGGTCAGAAGTAGGGATGTTTGCCCAGTATTGCACATTGTTCAGCACCGTTTGCAACTCCATGTTCAAATGCAGCAAGATCTGGATGATACCCAAGCTTGGGCTGACAAGACAAGTAACATTTGTGCCACACAATGACCATCTCCAATAAGAGACAATCTAACCAGCTATGCCCATATCCCATGAGTATAAAAAGAAAATAGTGAAC
>NC_063344.1:60075727-60175770 GCF_021869965.1 Rhincodon typus
TTTGCCCGGATCACTCAGCTCCTGATTTGATTACAGTCTTGGTTGAATGGAATGTCCCTTGACATTCCATCACTGAATCCCCCATGACCAACATGCTTGGGGTTACCACCGACCAGAAATACAGCTGCACACGTCACGTAGACACAATGGCAACAAAAGCAGGTCAGAGGTTGGGAATACTGCTGTGAGTAACTCACCTTCTGACTCTCCAAAGCCTGTCCACTGTCTACAGGGGACAAGCCAGGAGTGTAATGGAATACTCCCTACTTGCCTGGGTGAACACAGCTGCAACAACACTCAAGAAGCTTGACACTATTCAGGACAAAACAACCCACTTGATTAGGATCACATCCTCAAGCATCCACTCCCTCCATCACCAAAGGATGCTCAGTCACAGCAGTGTGACCTATCTAGAAGATGCACTGCAGAAATTCACCAAGGCTCCTTAGACAATACCTCCCAAACCCACAACCACTTGCATCTAGAAGGGCAAGGGCAGTAGATACATGGGAACACCACCACGTGAAAGTTTCCCTCTAAGCCACTCACTATCCTGACTTGGAAATACATCGCCATTCCTTCGCTGTTGCTCTGTGAAAATCCTGGAATTATCTCTCTAACGGCATTGTGGATCAACCCACTGAGGGTGGACTGCAGCGGTTCAAGAAGGCAGCTCACCACCACCTTCTCAAAGGCAACTTGAAATGGGCAATAAATGCTGACCAACCAGCTATGCCCATATCCCATGAGTATAAAAAGAAAATAGTGAACAGGATAACAACAAATTTCAGGAGGATTAAATTGATTGGTCAAATGGGCAGACACACAAAGCAGGACACACCAAGCCAATTACCTTCCCATTAGCCTACTCTTGATCATCTACAAAGTAATGGACGGGTTTGTTGAAAATGTTAAGTGTTACCTATTCAGCACTAACCTACTCATTGATTCTCACATTGGGTTTGCCCGGATCACTCAGCTCCTGATTTGATTACAGTCTTGGTTGAAACCTGGACAAAAACATGAAAACATGAGATGACTGCTTTTGACATTAAACTGGCATTTGAACGAATGTAGCATCAAGGAATCTTAGAAAAGTTGAAATGTATGGGAGTCACAGGGAAATGCTTCCCCCAGTTGGAGTCTAACCTTGCACAAAGATAGATAGTTGCTGCAGGTTAGTCAACCAGTGTCAGCACATCACTGTAGGAGTTCCTCAGGGTCATGTCCCAGGCTCAATTTTCTTCCATTATTTAATCAACGGCCTTCTCTCCATCATAAGATTTATGTCCATATACAACAAGACTTGTAAAACATTCAGGATTGATCCATGCCGCACAAGTGCCATTTGATGAACAATACCAACAAGAGAAAATCTAACCATCACCTCATAACATTCAGGAACATTACCAGAGGTAAACAATCTAGATGTTACCATTGATGAGAAACTGAACAAGAACAGCCATACAAATGCTGCAACTAGACATTCAGGTTAAAGGTTGTGAATTCTGTGGTGAGTAACTTAATTCCTTTCTTCCTAAATCCTGTTCACCATCTACAAGGACTGTCATAGATTATTCTCCACTTGCCTGGATTGAGTGCAATCCAAAAATGCTCAAAACATTTGACACTATCCAGGACAAAGTAGTCTGCTTAATTAGCAGCCAATCCATCACTTTAAACATTCACTCTCTCCACCAGAGATACACAGTGTATACCATGTATAAGATATACAGTGGCAAATGGAGGGACATTGATCAGGACTGGTAGAAGGGATTAGTTTAATTTGGCGTCATGTTCAGCCCAACATCGTGGGCCTTCCCCCATAAACTCTTCAATCTTAAATACCAAAACAGTATCACTTGCAACTTCCTCTCCAAATCACACACCATCCTGACTTGGAACTCTATACAATAGCCATTCCTTCACTGCTGATTGGGTTAAAATGCTGGAAGTCTCTTCCTTACAGCACTGTTGATGTACCTACAGTAAATGGATTGCAATGGTTCACAAAGCTAACCCTCCACAATGGACAACAAATACTGGCCCAGCCAGTAGCAGGGACATATAATGAACAAGAAAAAACACAATTTAACACAAATGAGTTTAAATTGAAGCACAGATGAAATAAATTTGTGGAAAGGAAAGAAAATCTACATGGGAACACTTTGAGAGCTTGTGTGATAACAAAAAGTACTGGGATATGCATTGATAACTCTTTCAACTGGCATGTTAACAGATGGTTCATGAAATGGAGCAGAGTCTTGAACAAAAAATAGTAAAGCTAAGAAAAGTGATGCTCATTCTTTGTCATCTAACATTTGGATCAGTCTTGGTCTCTTAACTGTAGGATTCTCAATTCATGTCCACAGCAGAACTCAGTCACCAGTTTTCATTCTCTCTTGATCATAAAGTGGAAGATGGAAGAAACATTTTACATTTACATCAGTCTTACCTGTGTCTCTTCACATGAGTATGAACATAAAATAAATGAATGATTCTGAAAAAAAATTATGAAAGCGTCACATCCAGGGCATCATACTTTGGAGAATGAAAACCCCTTGAGCTCAGTAACATTTTAATTTGACATTGCATATCCATGGCAGGTGGACCCCATGAAGAAGATTTTATACCTTTCAGCAGAAACAGTTTATAAAACACTTGGCATTGGAAAAACAGGTGCAGAGAGTGATCATTGAATGTACTGCAGTGACTTATATCAAGTCAATTGCTACCTGTTAGATGAATTAAAATTATGTGTTGTTGTTGCAACCATTGACCATGCATGGGTATTCTATTACACTGCGGCCTTAAACCTTGCAGATGGTACAGAGGGTTTTAAGGACGGTGAGGTGAGTCACACGTTGCAGAATATTGTTATTTTATTTACATGCAGGATGTGGGTATCGCTGGTTTAAGTCAGTGTTTATTGCCCATCCCTAGTTGTCCTTGAAAAGCTGGTGGTGAGCTGCCTTCTTAAACTGCTCCAGTCTAGTTAGTGTAAGTACCCACACACAATGCTACTGGGAAGGGAGCTCCAGGAGTTTGACCCAGTGACACTGAAGGAATGGCGATATATTTCAATTGAGGATGGTGAGTGGTTTGGATGAGAACTTGCAAGTGATGATGTTCCCAGGTATCTGCTGTTCTTGTCCTTCTAGATAGTAGTAGTCATGGATTTGGAAGGATGTTTGTATCCCTGTGGTCACATTGTTGATAATACCAGTTTAATTCAGCTGCAGGTCAATGTTGACCCCAAGAGGAATGTCATGGTCCTGTTGAAGCTCAGTGGGAGATATCTGGGCTTTCTCTGGTGTGACCGTGAGCTGTCACTTTTCAGGTGACACTCCATGCTATGAGCTCTGCTGTAGGCTGCAATGGACATGCAATAAGGTTAACCTGACTGCAGCTTTGTTACAAAAGCAGTTGTGAAAAGAACTGACCTCTGTCAACAAAGAACCCCACTCCCAGCCTGATGCGAGTCATTGATGAAACAGTTGAAGATGGCCAGGTGATTGATGCTGTACTAACTGCTCTCCAACAACTGGAGTCACTTTGAGTCAGGTATGATTCAAGTTCTTGTTGGTGTTACTCTTTGGTGTAGCTTTCCTTAAAGGTAGATTTGATGAATGTTGCCTGGAGGACAAATATTTCCACCTCTCTTGTCATGTTTAGCTCTCAATCTAAGGATGTGATAGGGTCTGACAGAAAGAAATGGAGACAAAATAAACACATTACCAGTGAATTTGTGTTGCTACATGCAACTGCAGCTTGCATTTATCTTCAACATAAGAATGCCTTAAATATCTACATCAATTTAATACAAATTGAGTGAATATTGATTTCACTTTCCTGTTCATAAGTTAGTAATTTATATTTAAGGACTAAAGTATAGTTATTACTTTGCCCTGCAATTAAATTAAAATGAAACCAATTCATGAGGATAGAAAGTTTTAAGTAATTGATTGTTGGCACTTTTCAAATCTAGTGCGTGAGATACAGATAAGATATGAAACAACCTTGTCAGAAAATAGTCTTGACCATAGTTCAGCTTAAAGTAATTATGAAGCAAAACCAAAAAATATTCTAAAGTAAAAATGTTTAACTGGGGAAGAGCTAATTTTAATAGTTGAAGAAGGAGCCTAGCATAGATTGGAAGAAGTGGCTTCAAGGTAAATAGGTGATGGAATAATGGAGAACGTTCAGTATTTCTACAATAAGGACAACAGCTTGTTTTATTGAACCTTAAATGCAATAAGACATTTTAAAATGCTTCATAGAAACATGATAAAATTTGACCCTACACTACAGAGAGGAAAGCAGAGAGAATGTGTTAAATAAAAAACAGAAGAGCTGTGGATGCTGGAAATCAGAAAGGAAAAAAAAGAAATTGTTGGAAAAGCTCAGCAGATCATGCAGCATCTGAAGGGAGAAATCAGAGTTAACATTTCAGGTCCAGTGACCCTTTCTCAGAATTGAGGAAGGTGCTCTGAGGCAGGGTCACTGGACCCAAAACATTAACTCTGATTTCTCCCCACAAATGCTGCCAGACCTGCTGATTTTTTCCAGTAATTTCTATTTTTGTTTGTGACAAAGAATGAGTTGTCTGTTCACACAAATTCTTTACAGTGGTAGGACAAGTTAATAATGTGGTTATTAAAAGCTGATGTGTTGGATTTATAGATAGACAAACATCAACGTATGAGGAAATGGATCGTGATAGTTCTTTATAAATCACTGCTTACACCTCCGCTGCATGGTCGTTGAAATCCTGGCATCATATCTCATGTAAAATATGGTGGCTTCAGAAAGGTAACAAAGGAGGTTTACCAACAAATGACCACTCATGAGGGGCTTCAGTTACAGGAGAGATTGGAAAAGCCTATAACCTCAAGAGGTAGCTTAATAAAGATTCTAAAAGAAAGTAAGCATGTCAGCAAACATAACAAGGTGAGAAACAGGAAGAATAAATTACTGACTGTCACAACTTCTCACATAGGCAAAACATCCAAGTCTATGCAAATAGAAAGCAAAATGATGCCAGTACGAGATAGTGAGAAAAATCAAGAGGAGAGGATTCAGAAACACTCATTCAAAAGGATTTTTTTTTAAAAATGTAAAACATAAGTCACCAGAGATTTTAAAATTCATATTTTCAAACTTCCCTTATCTCTTCCTAACTCTCTAACTGTTCTCCAGTCCCAAAGCCCTGCAAGGTACCTGGGCTCCTCCAGTTTTTGCCTTTTGAACATTCCCAATCTAATTTCATCACTGTGGCTTTAGGAGCCTAAGCACTCGGCTCTGGAATGCTCTCCTCCTATCTCCCTTACTCCCGATATCACCTCACTTCATTAAGACCTACCTTTTTGACCAAGATTTTGCCTGAACTCCACCTTATTTGACGCAAAGTCACGTTTTATTTTATCATGCTTTGCTGAAGCGCCCTTATTATGTTGTTTAAAATTGAGTAAGCATAAGAGTCCCAAATAGTAAAGGACAAACAGTAATTTGGAATCTGCCCATGAAAGATAAGACATATGGCAGACAATTACAACTTAAGAACATCTCCTGAGAGCCAGAATGACAGACAAATTCCAGTCTATATGCTGCCATGAAATGCATAAATTCCAGGCTTAGGTTTTGCAGATAAAACAGTCAGCTCAGTACATTGGTCAACCTTAAGCCATAATTGATGCTCTGAAAGCCATTTACAATTTGATTGATTGTCTGAATTGAGTATCGGAAACACATATTGACTGACTCAGAGACCATAATATGGAACCCATGTGAACCATATTCTTGCTTAATGAGATAATCTAAATTCATTTTCTTCGAAGCATCAATTTTTAATATCTGATTTGCATTCATTGTCCATTTTGTACTTAAAGATTTTCTTCCTTGTCATTCTCCATTTCGAGTTTTGTTGGAAATGACACAATGCGAGCCAACAATAAGATTATTTTCTTGCAGCAGCTGGGACAGTGTAAGTGTACATTTGATACAGTATATTTTACCTTTCCTGGTTTAAATCTTTGTTTAACTCTAAGGGCATACCGATTCTACATGCAAAATTACAACAAGAGGTTTAACCATCTGTTTCTTTTGTAGCTCAAAGTAATAACAATTATTAATAAGGAAACTCCTGTTTTCAATTGAAATTGTATCCAGAAACCATTAAGTATTGTACGTAGCAAACTAAGCCTGTGGGGAAAAGAGTGGTATGCACCCAGTCCTCACAATGTATTGTTCATTCAGAATCAGTAAAGCAAGGAATGATTGCATTGTACTAGTTACGCTGTTCAGAAAAACAAATTAGGAGCCTGCTGTGAAAATAAATTATAACATCAGAGCACAATATTTCACATTGTATTGGTAAGAAGAATGGAAGCCATTTTCTGAAGGAACCATGCATAAAACATTGCACAAAATAGCCTTTGTCAACTAATGCATATTTTGTCATACATATTAAGGAAAGAGAGTATTGGAGGTATAGTCATTTGTTAGTGTTTGCAAACTTACACTTCAATCTATAGCAGAATTAATTTATTACAGAAACACGAGTGCAAAATGTTTAAAAATGGACATAGATTTCAGATTAGCATTAAAGCCTTTTAAGAAGATTTCCATTCAACGAGAATGTACAAAACTCTGCAAAGATAACAGATGAAAGATGTGTACAAAGATGTATAAAAAGACTTCAGACAGACATTAGCTTACCTGTACTGTTCTCCTCTTGATTCTTAGAGATCTCTCAGTCTTCATTTCCTGATGGATGAAAGAAATAGTAGAATACCATATTAAAACCAGCCATGTACCAAGGTGGTCTAAACAAGAAGCATTAATTTGAATCATAGAATCCCTACAGTATGGAAACAGGCCCTTTGGTCCAACAAGTCCGTACCAACCCTCAGAGCATCCCACCCAGAGCCATCCCCCTAATCTACACATCCTTGAACACTACAGGCAATTTAGCATGGCCAATCCATCTAGCCTGCACATCTTTGGGCTGTAGAAGGAAACTGAAACACCCAGAGGAAACCCACACATACACAGGGAGAATGTGCAAACTCCACACAGACAGTCACCCAAGGGTGGAATTGAACCTGGGTCCCTGGTGCTGTGAGGCAGCAGTGCTAACCACTGAGCCACCATGCCACCCTTTGCGCAGGTAGGAATCCAGATGTTATTACCTTTATGGTTTTGCCTTTCATTTTGTCTTTCATTTAGCCCCAACTTGCTGCTAATCCCTCAGCAGAACCTTTTATCTATGCATTGCTACCACATGGACCACAACAACTGGATCCTTCTCCTCTCACTCTATGGTCTCTTCTTCAGCCCAGAAGACATGCCCTGAGCCATGATACCAGGAATATGGCACTGCCTTTGAGACTTTGTATTTGCTACAGAGATCAATGTTTATTCACCTATGATGTCCCTATTATTACTAAATTTCTCTTTTCTGCCCGCATTGAATAGTGCTTTGGACCATGATACTGTGATCTATTCTCAACCTCCCTGCAGTCTGTGCCCTCATCCAAACTTGGAGCAAGAACCTCATCCCTACTGGTTAAGCGAACAGGGAGAGACTTGTTAAATTCTGGATCCCCATACCTGTCTCACTCCCAGTTCCACCCTCCTGTCCTTGACAACAGACCAAATTTGGTGCAATTAATCTAAGAGCTTTGGCTGCCTCCTGAAACATGGGTACCTCTCCCCCTTCCTGTTACGTCATAGTGTCCACAGCTCAGAATCCAGCTGCTTAACTCTGAACTGAAGTTCCTAGAGCAGTCAACATTTTTTATTCCCGGTGTGACCACCGTAGATTGCACTGGCATCCATTACTCCCATATTCTGTAGAACACCTGGGAGGACAGTTGGGCAAAATGATGGTTTTGGCAAGTTTCTTGGAAGTCAGAGAGAAAAGTAGAAGTAAAAAGGTTTAGGAGATTATAGAGTGCATTTCCTGCACAACTGTACAACAGCTGCGTCACAAATATTGGAAGAAAGAGATGTACAAGGCCAGAATTAACTGACCTAAGTGTAAGGTTTAGGTAATATATCTAAGTACTTTGCAGATTCGGGTGCAGCGAAAACATGCAGAATTCCGAAAATCAGGCTGAGGATTTTAAGTTCATTATGTTGGAAAATGTTCTTCTTAAATGCATTTTATAAGAATATGCAATTTTATTTCAGCAGTCTGAAACAATTTCCATTAATTCTTATTTATTTTTCCAGGATTGTTTGTTTCCTTATGTATTTAATAAACATGTTAGCTGATTTGAATTTGTATCTCAAAATAAATAAGATTCTGGTCTGCACAATGTAAATGTTGAAATCTCCAAACTCTTTTCTTGTCAGGTACTTCTTGCATGTAAAATAAGAAGTGGAGTCTCCATAAAATGAAGTGTTCAATTTGTGCACTCTGGGGCTGCAGGCATTACTGGCTGGGGGAGTGTTTATTGCTCATGTTGAATTGCCTTTGACAAGCTAGTGGTAAGCAGGCACCTGGGAGTGCTGAAGCCCATTCGGTGTCAGTACACCCACAGTGCTGTTAGTGTGGGAATTCTAGGATTTTGACCCAGTGACATTGAAGGAATGGCAATATATTTCCAAGTCAGGATGGTTTGCAACTTGATGTGGAACTAGCAGGTGGTTGTGGTCCCACAGATCTGCTGTCCTTGTTGTTCCCAGTGATCGAGTTATGAGCCTTGCTGAATTGCTGCAGTGCACCGTGTAGGTCAGGCACACTGTTGTCACTGGTGCTGGAGGGAGTGATTATTGAAGGTGATAGATTGGGTGCCAGTTAAAGAGGCAGCTTCATCAAGAAAACCAGAATAATACTCTCAAAGTACACGGGTGGGTATTATTTGCATGACCGGGATCATTCTGGAAATAGGGCAAATTAACAAGACACTCAGAGATAGTGAGAGCTGCCGATGCTGGAGTCTGAGATAACACAGTGTGGAGCTGGAGGAACACAGCAGGCCAAGCAGCATTTCAGGAGCAGGAAAGCTGAAGTTTCGGGTCCGGACCCTTCTTCAGAAAATTTCTGATTTTCCTCCAGCTCCTCCAGCTCCTCCAGTTCCTCCAGCTCCACACTGTGTTAAACTAATAAGACACACCTGCATTGAAATAGAACAAAGAACTGCAGTTAAAAACCAAAAGAAACGTGGATGCTGTAAATCAGGAACAAAAACAAAGTTGCTGGAAAAGCTCAGCAGGTCTGGCAGCATCTGTGAAGGAGAAAACAGAGTTAACATTTCAGGTCCGGTGACCCTTCCTCAGAACTGCAATTACTGGAGATCTGTAACAGAAGCAGAAATTGCTGGGGTTACTCAGCAGATTTGACAGAAAAATCTGTTGGAAGTAAGCAGAGTCAGCATTTTGAGTCTGGTGACTCGTCGTTGGAACAGTTAGTAACAAGGAAAAGGTGGCATTTAAGCTGAAGATGAAGTGTGGGAAAGATACCAGACCAGGACGGAAGAAAAGCCGATTAAAAGATAATAAGAGGTTAGAGTGAGAAATTGAGTGAGCTGTGCTCAATGTAACACATATAATGTGACAACGGACTTGGGCGTATACGGGAGTGGGTGACTAATCTAAAAGGAACCCATGCCATAACAGAGATAACATAGTGTGGAGCTGGATGAACACAGCAGACCAGGCAGCATCAGAGGAGCAGGAAAATTAACATTTCGGGTCAGGACCCTTCTTCCTGACCTGAAACGTTAACTTTCCTGCTCTTCTGATGTTGCCTGACCTGCTGTGTTCCTCCAGCTCCACACAGTGTCATCTCTGACTCCAGCATCTGCAGTTCTTACTATCTCCATATCACGACAGGACTGGGTGTGGGGTGGGTAAAAAATGTGAAAGTATGGAATCAGGCTCAAAAGTTGTTGAACTTGATGTTGAGTCCAAGAGGCTGCAGGGTACTCAAGCAAAGAAAATGAGATATTATTCTTCAAGTTCACGTTGAGCATCACTGGAACACTGCAGCAAGTCCAAGACAGAAATGTTGGGTTGGGAACATAGTGGTGTGTTGACATGGCAGGCAACGGGAAGCTGAGGGTCATTTTTGTGGACAGGATGTGGTGATTTGCAAAGTGGTCACCCAGTCTGCATTATATCTTCTCAATGTAGAGGAGACCACACTGTGAGCAGTGAATGCAGTAGATTAAATTGAATGAAGAACAAGTAAATTATTGCTTCACTTGGAAGTTGTGTCTGGGGCCTGGATAGTAAACGAACAGGTATTACATCTTCTGCGATTGCATGAGAAGGTGCTGTGGGGATCTGAGGAGATGTTGGGAATGGAGGAAGAGGTGGAACAGAATATCCCAGAGGGAATGGTCCTTGTGGAATGTTTACAATGAACCAGAGGTGAATATTTGTCTGGTACTGGCATCCCATTGGAGGTGGAGGAGATGGCATCTTAGAATCCTTTAGATGTGGATGCTGGTGGGGTGCTAAACGTGGACTTTATCGTCGTTGTGGGAGGGTAGGAAATGGGTGAGGGCAGAAGTGTGGGAGATGGGTCAGACACAACTAAAGGCCCAGTCAACCACAGTGGCAGGGAATCTTCTGCTTAGGAAAAAGGCGGATATTTCTGAGGCCCCCACCCAGCGGAAGTTGGTATCATCAAAACAGATATAACAGCGAAAGTGGGAGAATGGGATAGAGTCTTTACAGGAAGCAGGGTGTGAGGATGTAAAGTCAAGGTAACTGTGGGAATCGGTGGGTTTGTGGTGGATATTGGTGATGAGCATATCCCCAGAAATGGAAACAGACAAGTCGAAGAAGGGAAGGGAGGAGTCAGAAATGGACAAAGTGAGGGTGGGGTGGAAATTGGAAACAAAATTGATACACTATTCTAATTGCAAATGAGAGAGGAAAGCAGCGCTGACAATGTTAACACTGCTTTCTTCCCACAGATACTGCAATACCTGCTTTGAAGTTTGATTTTACCCCATGGATTTTAAGATTGATCAATCCTAATCATCAATAGGGTTGGAAGGTGCTTCAAGACATTATATCAGAGTTTAGCACAATGCGCATTATATAGTACCACTGTACACCAATGTCTACCGAAGGAAGAAAATACTCAGAGCACTTTGGAAGTGACTCTTACTGTCTGTCTTCATCTTGTGTACCTTAAACGGAGCTCCAGTTTGGATCAGTCCTAGTCATTTCTAAACTTTATGAGATTTCCATCCTGGGTAGCGTGCTGGCTGAAAAAAATAGAGATTGCGCAATGTTTCAGATTGAATAAAAGGGAATGTGAGTTCTCAAGCTCAGGTGAAAGAGATCCAGAGAAGCAGACAGCTTCCAGGTCCACAAGGAAACAAAGATAGGCACTTCTAAGACACGAATATGAGAGGAGATTGTGGAAGATGTCACAGACAGGGCCATCTTCCACACATGGTTCCAGTCCTGCGAAAACGGCGACTATTATACTTATACAAGATCGGATTCTACCGGAGAAATATCCCACAAAATGTCCAGCACACTTCCCATTGAATTATTCTGTTCGTGCTTCACGAATAATGTCTTGTTAATTTACACCGCCTTGTAGCCTGCAAAGGAGGGCTCTACAAAGTCAAATTTTATTGTAATGTTAGAGAAATAACATGATAATAAAATGGATATCACACCTGTGAAAAGCAAAGGCCATATCAAACAGAGGATTACATTTGCCTACTTAACAACAATACTGGTTTTGAACTACTTTATAACATCCTGAGGACACATAAATACAAATAGTTTGTTTTGCATTCATAAGGGACTAGTTTAAAAATACTCATAATAATTAAACTTTTGTGAAAATTGTGACTTAGAATGTCATAACTCAGAAGTATATATTTTTCTTAAAAATCGTGGTAAGATTCAACATAAACATGCAGAAAGCCAAAAGATCATAAAACATGGATTATTTGTGCCAATGGCATTGGATCTTTACACGCAGGACAGGTAATTAAGGATAAATAAAGGAACGATTTACACTCTGTACACGGACTGACCATGCAGGTTATATTGGGCTGAAGGACTCCATTGTCCATTTGCTGTCTCTTCCCATCATGACTCCATCTCCCAAACTTTCATGTCCAGCAAGGGTTCATTAAATTGATCAAGCTCGCCTCCTGTAACATCACCACCTGCTGGTGAAGATCACAGAGAGCGAGTCAGTTTTCTTGTTCAGTGCTGTCCCTCACCATCTGCTACCTAACATCCTGTTACATACTTCCCATTGTCCATGATTCCTAATTTATTCCTACAGCCATGCCTAAAAGCTGAAGAGACGGCAGCTCAAAATTCTAGTGAACAGCAATGTTGAGAACATCTAGCATGTACCTATTTGAACAGATACCTTATGTATTGCATTGAGGTGTTATATGTGTCTGTTTATTATTGATGCTCACTGTACTTAAGTAGGTTCATGATCTAACTGTAAGAAAAGTATGCTAATAATCATGCAACATAGCTCAACAAGCTACCACATAGGTTATAAATACATAAAATCTCAATCAGACCACTGAAACACCCATTATAAAAAAAAATATCTATTATGCCTGACTGTAATTCAATCTAGGTTGTGTCAGTATTGAAAAAAAATTGGTAATGCACTACTTTAATAAGAGCAGGGAAAAGAAAGGATTTCTAATGTATCTGAACTGAACTATACCTCTTTGAAAATCCCAGTCACTCACAGAGAAAAAGACAACTGCTTTAAAATATATGCTATTAGTGGAAGAAGAATATATATATAGTAAGTACAATTCCATCGATCAAAAGTCAAGGGAGAAAGATATTTTCTCACAGACCTTTTGATTTTTACAAGGATGATAAGCTGTACAGTGATGGTCGTTCTGCAATTTGACAGTTGATCACATAAATTCAAGTCTTTTCTCATAAGTTATCTTCTTTTTTCTGTCTTTCTCTCACATGGAGAAAGAGTGAGATAGAGAAACAGAAAGAGCAAGAGAAAAAGAGAGATAGGAAGAGAGAGAGAAAGAGAGGGATGAATTTTTCTGTCTGCAGGGTCTAGAATTTTCTTTAGTTTGATGGTCTTGACGCTTACACATTTCTAACACTCTGCAGGTTAACTAGAGGGTAGTTGTCAGGTAGAATGTCCTAAATTCAAAAGGCTTTCTGTCATGCTCCATCTTGAATTCTCCCTGTTGCTGCTTCAAAAAGTCCACTGTACAGCACAGCTCATCAATATTGGCAGCACTTGATCTTTTTTAAAGTGCAAAACATGCTGCTATTTCAGTTATAGCCATCCAATTTCCATTTCAATTTATAATCTGAAAAAAGGCATTATGTAGTCTCTGAAAATGGTTAAGTTTAGACATGGATTCAGCGAAAAGTAAATAAACTGTAATGCCCTGATGTAGATGTAGTCCTCTTAACCCAAGCTGACTTGAGTCCCTGGCAGAATGGAGTTGGTTAGGCACGGTATCCCTGGAGTGTCCTATCTGTTGGTACTCCTGCCTGTTGATGTGCAATAGCATCTCCCACACCCATTGAGGCAATGGGGCATCTGGAGGAAGGAAATCATCCATGGATCAATGGAAGGAGCGAAGATCTGAGTGTGTATTTGGCAGTAAATTAGTTTAACGCTGGAGCTGGCTTTCCACAGCAGCTGTCACCTGCTCCATTGAGGCAGCCATGTTCCCTGAGCTGTGACATCAGACAGAACTTGGGCAGACACCCTCTGCCCTCTGCACCAGGCTGTGCAGGATCTCTGGCACTTCTGCCACATGTTTTGCTGCTTGCCAGTTCCATGGGCCAAGCCTAGAGTGTCCCTATCTGTATTGGACTCAGTGGGAGGCCTTTTCTCCAGCAGTCCTCAGTGTCAGAGATACAGCCATTTCTTCCAGCTCCATGCAGTGCTCACCATAATGTGGCCCTGAGCTTACTCCAGACACATCTCCCACTGAGGTGAGTGTCTTTGTGCTAGTGGAGTGGAAGCCCTAGACTGTGCTTCCTCAGAGTATCCCAGCTACTCCTCCTCAGAGGTGTGCTGGGTGGGTCAGGAAATGTGGGCCCTGGGGTATGGATCTCTGCCTCATTCTTGGCTCTGCAATAGTGATCAGAGGCTTCAGAGAAAAGCATAAAACTGAGTTAGTGTCACGAGGCACCACCTTTACCAAAGGTTGCTTTAAAACATTGGTTCTTGCTTCCATTTGGAGGTTTTTCACCTTGGTGGGTGTTGGGCAGATCCAATCTCACCTTGCATGCAGGCCCATACCCCATGCACTCCTGCCAGCTCAAAAGCTTGCTCCTCAAGACCTGGAGTTTGGCCACACCATTGCCTGACTTATCATAGTCTTCATGATGTATGACATCTTATACTGCAAAAGAGGAGAGCCACTAAGAGATATTGGCGTGGACACATAAACATTAGGCTTGTGTTGCAAGACACAAGCACTGATCTGAACCAACAGAGCAATGATTCTCCATATATGCCCTAAATCAGAAGAAAGTGGTTTGGGGAAGATTGTGAAAATGGCTGCGTGCAGTCAAAGGGCTGGAATTGTTAGATTTCAATGAAGCTTCATATGATGCATGCTTGACCTTTGTCTCAGATGTCAACGGTGAAGCCACTTTTCGAAATGGTGCCCTGTTCATATTCTACATATTCATGAGAAGGTATGAGATGAGAAGGTTGTAATGAAAGGTGAATGAGCTGGTGCTGTGTCAGCTGCTGGATAGAGTAGGTGCCTTTCTGTTTGAAGCGTGACCCATGGTACTTCTGTGTGATGCAGTATCACTGTGTTTCTCTTAGTCAAACATAGGTAAATACAATAAAGTGAAAGAACTGATTAGACTAGAGTTATGTGATGGCGATGCCTAGTGATCCGAGGGAGTAATCAACAGAACTGTCTGGTTGCAAGCTTACAATGGCAAAACACTGTTCTAATGTAGGTGGAAGAGCATCCTCTAGCAGCTCTTCATCTAGCCATGTCTCAGAGAAGAAAACCTTGCCCCAGCCTCTTAGTAAATTTAAGTCCCAATGTGAAATTTGGGATTATTTTGTCATGTAACTAAATTATTTTGACAGATTTTTTAAAAATTTTGATTCTGTTAGAAATGGAAGCAAATAGCAAAAAACTTTAAGTGGAAATTCTGGATGGATTAGCCATTCTTCAAGATTGGAGATGAGTTTTGAATTTAGAATCAGAATTAGATCTTATTATTAAGTGTACTCAAGTATAGGAATACAAGAGTACAGTGAAAAGTGTACAAGTCGCCATTCACTGTCACCATCTTGGTTACAAAACCAGATGAAAAAACCCAACAGGAGAAATAAATGAAATACAAGGAAAGAAAAAAAGGTCCAGATTTTCCTAAAGTCCCATGTCAATAATTGTATATGGAATGCTCAACCAGCCTGAGAGTATTGCATTGATAGCCACGTCCCTGCTGCCACTATTGACTCAGGGGTTGGGAGGACCTTTCCACCGTTGCCACTACCATCTCTGTTCACCATTTGGAGTTGCCACCTTGCTGCCAGTGCCACCTCAGACCACCAGGAGGTTGCTGCAATTCTGTGCACGACCTCGCACTCTCACCGCTGTGCTGAAGCCAATGTCCCCTTTCAAACAAAAGGAAGGGAAGAAATGGAAAAAGAGGCAGAAAGAGAAAAAGAGCAAGACCAAAACGAAAAAAAAGAATGCAGACGGGAGAGGGGACGAGACTCAGGCGCAGAAGGCCAAATGCAGCTCACATTGATTTAAGCAAAATTGTTTTTGTCACGTTAAGCAGATGCTTGGTCAAACAGCAAAGATGTAAGACCCTGAGTAAACATGTGAGAGATAGGAATATTTATTCCTTTGTTGTTAGATTTCCTTTAGCATGCAGAGTCAGATATTTTTCTATTTTAAAGCAATACGGTTATTCATGCCATGTAGAGAATAACATGAAAGTTCCTATATAGATAAAGTGGGCTGGAAGATAGGTCAAATGGAGCATAAACAGTGGAATGGATTGATTGGGATAAATGGCCTCTTTCTGTGCTGTCACTCCATGGAATAACGATTTACAGTGTACTGAACAAGTAAAATTCCACTCCTTTTAAATGGTTTTCTATGAAATTTTCTGGTGTTTCGAAGATTAAATTCTAATAATGGTGCATTATTCAGTGAAAACTGTATTAATACAGTGGCTTTTGTGATATATATCATTTGATCTGACTATGTTGCAACCAGTAAGTGGGAGAATGTGATTGCTGTCTCTCTCCCTCTTTCTCTCATCTCTCTCTGCTGTATTTATATTGTAATGTTTTTCTCCCTTTCTCATTTTGATTGCATCTCTTCCACCTCCCCTTATCTCCCATCTGTTTCCCCATTTACCATCCAGTTCGGAGTGGGATGTTGGCATGAAGTGGCAGGAGAAACGACCAACCTCTCCAAGCGACATCTCAAGTGGGCAATGATAGAAACTAAAATGCGGTTCCCATTGCAGTTATTCCATTGGCCCTCTGTACTTGTCCATAGCTGATTTAATTCCAATGTGCCAGTGGGCTGATTGTACACGTTGCGGGTGGAGGTGGCGAGGGGTAGGTGGTTGTTGAAGAATGCTCAAACCTTCACCTCCTCTCAGAAAGTTGGCTAGAAACTGACTTGTCCTTTGCAAGCTCGCACGGGTTGCTGTGGGTGGGCTAACTTGGCTAACGGTTGGACTTCTTCCCCTCTCAGGAGGATGTCTCAGCCTCAGGAGCCACCAGGCCATCTGACCAGATGGTAGCTCCAACACTCCTGGCAGTGCTAGAGGTCAGAACTGGCACTGCCATACGGGCAGGAAAGAGGTGTCTGAAGGTGATCATGATTCCCCCAGCTGGGAAGCTCACCTTCTGGGTTTTAGGGCAGAGAGGGATCATAGAGCTCAAGGAGGGAGTAGAAGTTGGGTATGGGCTGAGTTCATTTGGGCATAGAGCTCAAGGAGGGAGTAGAAGTTGGGTATGGGCTGAGTTTATTTGGGCATAGAGCTCAAGGAGGGAGTAGAAGTTGGGTATGGGCTGAGTTCACTTGGGCATAGAGCTCAAGGAGGGAGTAGAAGTTGGGTATGGGCTGAGTTCATTTGGGCAGATGATATGAAAGGAAAGGGGAGGTGGTATCTTTGGAGTGAGGTCGGGTGGTGGTGTAGGGCTGGGCACAACACTGAATGAACTATCTCTGATCCTTCCCACCTTTGTGCATGTAAGCCTTTAAAAATATGCTGCCCACTGCCATTCAATTGCCCAAACCAACCACATACTATTCAGTTCGATCGGCTAATTAGCAAGCATGTAAGATTTACAAGGATGTCGCCAGGGTTGGAGGGTTTGAGCTCTAGGGAGATGCTGAATAGGCTGGGGCTGTTTCCCGTGCAGCGTCGGAGGCTGAGAGGTGGACCTTACAGAGATTTATAAAATCATGAGGGGCATGGATAGGGTAAATAGACTAGGTTTTTTTCCTGGGCTGTGGGAGTCCAAAACTAGAGGGCGTAGGTTTAAGATGAGAGGGGAAAGATTGAAAAGGGACCTAAGGAGCAATATGTTCACGCACAGGGTGGTGCGTATGTGGAATGAGCTGCCAGAGTAAATGGTGGAGGCTGGTACAATTACAACATTTAAAAGGCATCTGGATGGGTATATGAACAGGAAGGGTTTAGAGGGATGTTGGCCAAATGCTGGCAAATGGGACTAGATTAATTTAGGATATCTGGTCGGCATGGAAGAATTGGATTGAAGGGTCTGTTTCCCTGCTGTACATCTCTTTGACTCAATGACTCTAAGCTTAATTCGCCTTTGATTATTTACTTTAATATGGCAGGTGGGCAGTCTATTTTGACACTGACCCACCAAGAGGAGTAAGGGGCTGGGATTGTGGGTGGTTGAGCAAAGTATTGGGCTGGAAAATTGATCTTTTTTACACGCATCCCCCACGACCACCTCCCATCCCACACCCACTCCCACAAAAACAGGGCCGAGAAAATCCAGCCCAATATTGCAGTAAATATTCCTTCTGAATCACACCATCTCTTCACTCTCACAGCGAGTCATTGGAACCCAGCTTCACCTGCTTCATTATGATGCATCTTCACTGTTAGCAGCCCCACACAGACCCCCAACCCAAACACCTGCTGCCTCAGCGGCGGGAGTCCGGGAGGAAGCGCGAGGGCAGCCTGGGAAGGTGAGCTTTTCGATTATAAAAGTCTTACCTCACGTGACTCCATTTTTGGACTAAGTGAGGTAATATATTTGGGCGGTTGCTTTACCCAAAACACTACCTAGGTAGTGTCTCCCACCCATCCTCTTCCTCTAACCAAAAAAAAAGGTTCTGAGCGCTGATTTAGTAAGGCTACTAGTTTTTTTTTATTTGTCTGTTTGGGAATTCAGAACAGTGGGAATGGATGTTAGGGCAGTTGTATGCTCCTCCTGTAGAATGTGGGAGGTAAGGGTCACCACTAGTGTCCCCACTGACTTCATCTGCGGGAAGTGCACCCAACTCCAGCTCCTCGGAAACCGTGTTAGGGAACTGGAGCTGGAGCTGGATGAACTTCGGATCATTCGGGAGGCTGAGGGGGTAATTGAGAGGAGTTACGGGGAGGTAGTCACACCTCAGGTACAGGAAAAAAGTAGATGGGTTACAGTCAGGGGACGGAAAGGGAACAGGCAGACAGTGCAGGGATCCGCTGTGGCCGTTCCCCTCAGAAACAAGTACACCGTTTTGGATACTGTTGGGGGGAACGACTTGCCAGGGGTAAGCCATGGGGTACAGGTCTCTGGCACAGAGTCTGTCCCTGTTGCTCAGAAGGGAAGTGGGGAGAGGAGGAGAGCATTAGTCATTTGGGACTCCATAGTTAGGGGGACAGATAGGAGATTCTGTGGGAACGAGAGAGACACGCGGTTGGTGTGTTGCCTCCCAGGTGCCAGGGTCCGTGATGTCTCGGATCGTGTTTTCGGGATCCTTGAGGGGGAGGGGGAGCAGCCCCAAGTCGTGGTCCACATAGGCACCAACGACATAGGTAGGAAAAGGGATGGGGATGCAAGGCAGAAATTCAAGGAGCTAGGGTGGAAGCTTAGAGCTAGAACAAACAGAGTTGTTTTCTCTGGTTTGTTACCCGTGCCACGTGCTAGCGAGGCGAGGAAGAGGGATAGAGCGCGGTTGAAAACGTGGCTACAGGGATGGTGCAGGAGGGAGGGATTCAGATACCTGGATAATTGGGGCTCATTCTGGGGCAGGTGGGACCTCTACAAACGGGATGGTCTACACCTGAACCAGAGGGGTACCAATATCCTGGGGGGGAAATTTGCTAATGCTCTTCGGGAGGGTATAAACTAATTCAACAGGGGGATGGGAACCTGAATTATAGCTCCAGTGTACAGGAGGTTGAGAGTAGTGAGGTCATAAATAAGGTTTCAAGGTCGCAGGAGTGTACCGGCAGGCAGGAAGGTGGTTTGAAGTGTGTCTACTTCAATGCCAGGAGCATCCGGAATAAGGTGGGTGAACTTGCAGCATGGGTTGGTACCTGGGATTTCGATGTTGTGGCCATTTCGGAGACATGGATAGAGCAGGGACAGGAATGGTTGTTGCAGGTTCCGGGGTTTAGATGTTTCAGTAAGATCAGGGAAGGTGGTAAAAGAGGGGCATTGTTAGTCAAGGACAGTATTACGGTGGCAGAAAGGACGTTTGATGATAACTCGTCTACTGAGGTAGTATGGGCTGAGGTTAGAACCAGGAAAGGAGAGGTCACCCTGTTGGGAGTTTTCTATAGGCCTCCGAAAAGTTCCAGAGATGTAGAGGAAAAGATTGCAAAGATGATTCTGGATAGGAGCGAAAGTAACAGGGTAGTTGTTATGGGGGACTTTAACTTTCCAAATATTGACTGGAAACGCTATAGTTCGAGGACTTCAGATGGGTCAGTTTTTGTCCAATGTGTGCAGGAGGGTTTCCTGACACAGTATGTAGATAGGCCAACAAGAGGCAAGGCCACATTGGATTTGGTACTGGGTAATGAACCAGGCCAGGTGTTAGATTTGGAGGTAGGTGAGCACTTTGGTGATAGTGACCACAATTCGGTTACGTTTACTTTAGCGATGGAAAGGGATCGGTATATACCGCAGGGCAAGAGTTATAGCTGGGGGAAAGGCAATTATGAGGCGATGAGGCAAGACTTAGGATGCATAGGATGGAGAAGGAAACTGCAGGGGCTGGGCACAATTGAAATGTGGAGCTTGTTCAAGGAACGGCTACTGCGTGTCCTTGAGAAGTATGTACCTGTCAGGCAGGGAGGAAGTGGTCGAGCGAGGGAACCGTGGTTTACTAAAGAAGTTGAATCTCTTGTCAAGGGGAAGAAGGAGGCTTATGTAGAGATGAGGCGTGAAGGCTCAGTTAGGGCACTTGAGAGTTACAAGTTAGCCAGGAAGGACCTAAAGAGAGAGCAAAGAAGAGCCAGGAGAGGACATGAGAAGTCTTTAGCAGGTAGGATCAAGGAAAACCCTAAAGCTTTCTATAGGTATGTCAGGAATAAAAGAATGACTAGAGTAAGATTGGGGCCGGTCAAGGACAGTAATGGGAAGTTGTGCGTGGAGTCCGAAGAGATAGGAGAGGTGTTAAATGAATATTTTTCGTCAGTATTCACACAGGAAAAAGACAATGTAGTTGAGGAGAATACTGAGATACAGTCTATTAGACTAGACGGGATTGAGGTTCATAAGGAGGAGGTGTTAGCAATTCTGGAAGGTGTGAAAATAGATAAGTCCCCTGGGCCGGATGGGATTTATCCTAGGATTCTCTGGGAAGCTAGAGAGGAGATTGCAGAGCCTTTGGCTTTGATCTTTATGTCGTCATTGTCTTCAGGAATAGTGCCAGAGGACTGGAGACTAGCAAATGTTGTCCCCTTGTTCAAGAAGGGGAGTAGAGACAACCCTGGTAATTATAGACCAGTGAGCCTTACTTCGGTTGTGGGTAAAGTGTTGGAAAGGATTATAAGAGATAGGATTTATAATCATCTAGAAAGGAATAATTTGATTAGGGATAGTCAACACGGTTTTGTGAAGGGTAGGTCGTGCCTCACAAACCTTGTTGCGTTCTTTGAGAAGGTGACCAAACAGGTGGATGAGGGTAAAGCGGTTGATGTGGTGTATTTGGATTTCAGTAAAGCGTTTGATAAAGTTCCCCATGGTAGGCTATTGCAGAAAATACAGAGGCATGGGATTGAGGGTGATTTAGCGGTTTGGATCAGAAATTGGCTAGCTGTAAGAAGACAGAGGGGATGGTTGATGGGAAATGTTCATCCTGGAGTTCAGTTACTAGTGGTGTACCTCAAGGATCTGTTTTGGGGCCACTGCTGTTTGTCATTTTTATAAATGACCTGGATGAGGGCGTAGAAGGATGGGTTAGTAAATTTGCGGATGACACCAAAGTCGGTGGAGTTGTGGATAGTGCGGAAGGATGTTGCAGGTTACAGAGGGACATAGATAAGCTGCAGAACTGGGCTGAGAGGTGGCAAATGGAGTTTAATGCAGAAAAGTGTGAGGTGATTCACTTTGGAAGGAGTAAAAGGAATGCAGAGTACTGGGCTAATGGTAAGATTCTTGGTAGTGTGGATGAGCAGAAAGATCTCGGTGTCCATGTGCATAGATCACTGAAAGTTGCCACCCAGGTTGATAGCGTTGTTAAGAAGGTGTACAGTATGTTAGGTTTTATGGGTAGAGGGATTGAGTTTCGGAGCCATGAGGTCATGTTGCAGCTGTACAAAACTCTGGTGCGGCCGCACTTGGAGTATTGCGTACAGTTCTGGTCACCGCATTATAGGAAGGATGTGGAAGCATTGGAAAGGGTGCAGAGGAGATTTACCAGGATGTTGCCTGGTATGGAGGGAAGGTCTTATGAGGAAAGGCTGAGGGTCTTGAGGCTGTTTTCGTTAGAGAGAAGAAGGTTAACAGGTGACTTGATAGAGACATACAAGATGATCAGAGGATTAGATAGGGTGGACAGTGGGAGCCTTTTTCCTCGGATGGTGATGGCTGGTACGAGGGGACATAGCTTTAAATTGAGGGGTGATAGATATAGGACAGATGTCAGAGGTGGGTTCTTTACTCAGAGAGTAGTAAGGACGTGGAATGCCCTGCCTGCAAAAATAGTAGACTCGCAAATTTTAAGGGCATTTAAATGGTCATTGGATAAACATATGGATGATAATGGAATAGTTTAGGTTAGATGGGCTTCAGATTGGTCTCACAGGTCGGCGCAACATCGAGGGCCGAAGGGCCTGTACTGCGCTGTAATGTTCTATGTTCTATGTTCGATGTTCAAATGCTCTCAAAAGCCTGAACTTGAACTTAACAGGGTAGAATATCATTGACAGCAAACAAACAAAATATTGTGGATGCTGGATGTCTGAATTGACAGTAGAAAATGTTGGAAATACGCAAAGGGTCAGACAATGCTGGGAAATAAACACAGTTAACATTTCAGTCCACTGACCTTTCCTCAGAATATCATTACAACTGTTTTACGGTAACAAAATAAATATATTACTGACAACTTTTCTGTGTACAAACCTGTATGCTCTGGTTTTGCACACGCACCTGGGCCTGTACTAAATGATTCAGAACTTACGGGTCAGAAATTATTCAGTTGGCCCAACTAGTCTAAGGCACTGTTTATTTTTCATATGGAACTTCTGTTCTATTCCTTTAATCTCACCCTATCGCAATGTCCTTCTGTTCCTCTCTCCTTCAGACTCGAAACCAGGTTCGCCTTAAGAACAACTTTCAAGAGGACATTAGATGATTATTTGGATAAAATTGATGTGCACTGATATGGGGAAAAGGTAGGAGATTGGCAGTGGGGAATAGAACTGGTGAAATCACAATGGACTGAATGGTGCCAACAATTTTGTCATTTTGCTGTGTGCTGCAACCACTTTATGTGTTAGTCAGTTCTCTTATTCTTCTTACTTCACAACATCAGTTCCAAGGAAGCCAAAAGATAATGCAAAACCCTGGATTTATTTCCTGCTAAAGGAGCAGAGTTTGACTAAAAGTGCTGCTGAACTGACTGCTCTAGGCTGCAGGTTAGGAATGTTGACCATCTTTGGAAATGTTATTCTGCAGTGTTGAGACAGTCAAAGATAAGGCAGCAGCTTGACCTTGAAAACCTGGAGGAAGCTGCTGTAAACCTCGGATACTGTATCATCATTCCCCATAATCTTGGGATAGGGAAAGTGGAAAGTTACAGGACAGCCCCCTTCTGTCAGCAAAAAGAGTATGAAACCAGCCATGTCGGTGAATTTGAGAGATAGTCGAAAGGATCAACCAGTGATGGTCGAGTGATAGGCCAGAGAAGACCCTTGGATGTCAATGGAGAATCTCTCATCCTTTTAAGTTGGAAGGAATAGTCCTTCTGAGTTTTGATTGATATTTCCAATTAAGATTTATGAACTTTGGTCTGAAAAGTCTACTGTTCCTTCACATTGATAAAAAACAATTGTTTGAAAATTTATAAGCATTGGTACATTTTCCTATCTGATTACCCTAAAGAGAAACAAATTAAAACAAAGGCTCTCATGATTAGGTGGCCAAAAACAAGAAGTAGAAACAGAGAACACAAAGTCAGCAGCAGTCATGAACATGACCACACCTTTCCTAGATGGTTTCACAGACAATAGGTAGTTGCATATTTGCGAAGAACAGCTCATATTCCAGTTTGAAAATGCATTGTTGAGATTAGTAGAAATATCATACATTTATTTGTGAGATAATGACGTAGTGATGATGTCAAAGGTCTAGTAATACATTTGGCCAGGCTAGTGCTTTGGACACTTGGGCTCCAGTCTTACAATAGCATAACTGGGATTTAAATAAAATGAATTACCCAGGAATTGAAACCTAAGCTCAGAGATGCTCAGGTTCACTAATGTTCTTTAGAGAAGAAACTTACCTGGTTGACCTATATGAGCCTCCAGACACACAGCAATCTAGTTGGTTCTTAACTACCCTCTGAAATGGACCAAACAAACTTCCTCAATCTCAGATCAAGGACAACTGATGATGTACAACAAGTACAACCATGCCAGCAACACCTACTTCCCATGAAAGAGTTTTAAAAATAAAGATACTGCAATATAAAAGGAAGTTAAAACAGAGTATTCCCTAGGTTCACGTTCTATTTATTTTGCAGGCAATTGAAAATAAAAGCAGTCTTCTTTATCCTTATGAATGAGGCACACGGGGAGAGTCAACATACCACAGAACAGCTGGATAGATAGATGAATTGATAGAGAGAGAGACATTACGCACACAAAATTATAGAGCATAGGTAAATATACATGCACACGCAATACAGATGGGAAAGATACAGTACCCGTAAATGATCACTTGGATTGCAGTGTGTGATGAACGGGTGCATGTAAAATGTAATTCAGGCAGCAAGCCAACAACATGCTGCCTGCTCATTTAAATGATTTCTGCCCAGAGCCAGCGATAACTTTGTTGTTCTTTGGCTGCAAGCCTGAATAGAGGGCATGAAATTATGAAAGGTTAACTTCATTTAAAGCTAGCCTGTATCCCTTAAAGGGAAAGTATGCTGTGGCTGGGTGGGTAGTGACAGTTATGCAGGAACAAATGCTTAACCAGGGTCCCAGTACTGATCCCTGTTGTAAAACACTCATCATAGGCTTCCAATTACAAAAACAGCCCTCCACCATCACCCTTTGCCTCCTATTTGCAAACCAATTTTGGATCCAGTTTGCCAACTCACTTTGGATCCCATGGCATCCTCCCTGAAAGTTACCAATCCTCCAATAGCTATTTTACAGCAATTGGGTATGCAGTTTGTAGGAGCATTTCAAGAGGTTCATGCACACAAATGTGGAATTGTTTCCTCTGATGCACACTTTGGGTGAAACTAATGGCTCCTGTTCAGTCAAGAGTTGCAGAAGAGTGTTCATTCCCAAAACTGAGGAGACAGAAATATTGATGCATATTAATGATAATTGGAGGCTGTTCACCACTGGATCCATTCAATTATGACTATTAACAAAAACCACAGCTGTGAAATTGACCGAGGCTATTAACATTAGTACCAGGCAATAAAGTTTGTTAGCCAATACTTCAAGTTGGAATGAGATACAACTATTATCCAGAATTGTCAGAAAGGAGCAAAACTTAATAAAGAAACACTTGACAATGATTTTGTTGATTTGGTCAAAGCATTTGATTCAGTGCAATAGAATTGTTAAAAGTTTGCAATGATTGGTATTAAGAATAAATCTATTAAATTTACTCCAAATTTGTAGAGATAGGTTACAACTGTAGATGAGATGGGTCACAAAGAATCTAAGTCAATATTAATTAATCGGAAGATTTAAAAAAAACTTGTCTCCTTTGTTATTCAATATTGTGGTATATATATTGACACGTACTTGAGAAGAAAAAGACACTGGTACCCAAATTGGGGAACAATGGTAGATCACACAAATGCATGGTCCTTACAATTATTGCTTATATTGCTCATCTGAGCCAGCCACATATTGGAATAGCTCAAAGTTTAGATAGATTGGAAAATCATTGTAGAAAGACCAGTCTGGAGATAAATACTGTAAATAGGAAGGAGATTCGTGTTTTACATATAACTAACAAGAATTAAAGTTTTTCATTATAATAATGGAAAATAGATAGAACTGATCAAAAGTTAAAATTCTAAATTGGAGTAAAGTCAATTTTGAGGGTATTAGACAGGAACTTTGAAAAGTTGATGGTGGGGGGGAGCTTTTCACAGGTTAGGGGGCAGTTGAGAAGCGGGAGGCTTTTAAAAATGAGATAATGAGAGTTCAGAGACAGTATGTTCCTGTTAGAGTGAAAGGCAAGGTTGGTAGGCGTAGGGAATGCTGGATGATTACAGAAATTGAGGTTCTTATCAAGAAAAAGAAGGAAGCATACGTAGGGTAAAGACAGCAGGGATTGAGTAAATCCCTTGAAGAGTATAAGGGCAGCAGGAGTATGCTCAAGAAGTGAGGAGGGCAAAAAGGGGACGTGAGATAGCTTTGGCATATAGGATTAAGGAGAATCCAAGGAAAGTCTACAAATACATTGAAGGCAAAAGTGTAAATAGGGCCCGTTAAAGATCAACAAGGCTGTCTATGTGTGGAACCGCAGGAGATGAGTGAGATGCTGAACAAATATTTTGTGTCAGTATTTACTGGGAGAAGGACCAGTAATGTGACATAATGATGCTGGGTTCACTGCTTTTCATCATTTATATAAATGATGTGGAAGCTAGGGAGCTTGGGGAAATAACGAGTGAAGTCTTGAAAAGAGTTAATGTTACAGAAGAGGAGGCATTGGAGGTCTCAAAATGCATAAAGGTAGATAAATCCTTGGGACCTGATCAAGTGTTTTCCAGAACTTTGTGGGAAGCTAGGGTAGAGATTCCTGGGCCCGTTGCTGAGATATTTGTATCATCAACTGCCATGGATGAGGTTCTGGAAGATTGGAGGTTAGCTAATGTGGTGCCATTATTTAAGGAAAGTAGTAAAGATAATCTAGGGAACTATAGACTGGTGAGCCTGATGTCAGTGATGGGTAAGCTATTGGAGGGGCTTCTGAGGGACAGGATTTACATGCACTTTGAAAGGCAAGGACTTATTATTGATAGTCAACTCTGTGTGTGGAAAATTGTGTCTCACTAATGATTGAGTTTTTGGAAGAGGTGTCAAAGAAGGTTGATGAAGGCAGAGCGATAGACATTGTCTTTACGGACTTCAGCAAAGCCTTTGACAAGGTTCTGCATGGTAGACTGGTTCATAAGATCAAATAGGATCCAGGGGAGCTAGGCAATTGGATACAAAATTGACTTGAAGGTAGGAGCCTGAGAGTGGTGGAGAGGGATGCTTTTCAGACTGGAGGTCTGTGACCAGCATTGAGCCACAAAGATTGGTGCTGGATCCCCTGTTTCTTGTCATTTATATAAATGATTTGGATGTGGATATTGGAGGTATGGTTAATAAGTTTGCAGAAGACACCAAAATAAGTGCTGTAGTGGATAGTGATAAAGAATATCAAAGTACAACAGGACCTTGATCAGACGGGCCAACTGGCCGATAAGTGGCAGATGGAGTTTAATTTAGATCATTGTGAGGTGTTGCATTTTTGTAAGGCAAATCAGGGTAGGACTTGAATTGTTTTCTCGAGAGCAGAGAAGACTGATGGGGTCATGATTGAGATGTATAGCATTATGAGCGGTATTGGCAGGGTGAAAGGAAAGTAGCTGTTGCCCAACCACAAGAAGGTATAGTTTTAGGATAAAGGGCAGGAGATTCAGCAGGAATTTTGGGAAGAAAAACATTTTCACCCAGCAGGTAATGGGAATCTGGAATGGACTGCCTTGGAAGGTAGTTGAGGCCGGAAACCTTACAACCTTTAAAAAATACTTGAATGAGCTCTTCAAATATCATAACATTCAAGGGAATGGGACATGTGCAGGAAATTGGGATTAGCGCACCTCTAGTGGTAAAGTTAGGTTAGTGCAGACTCAATTGGCCTTTTTGCACTGTATGAATCTACGAATCTTTATAACTCAAATTGTTAAATGCTGTGATTGCTTTTCAAAAGAGCTAAAGAAGGCATGTATCTCTTCCTTAAAATAATGGATTAACTGGCATATAAATCAGCACAAATCAGTCAGATGATCACTGCACCTTCTAATCCTGTCACCAATATAGCATTCACTATGATTTATCCCAGCAGATTCTGTATGGACACCATATTCGAATTCCAACAAATCCCAACAAATAAGTGCTCATGAACGCTGATCCTCATCCAATGTCACAAGGGAAAAACAAGAGAAGATGGGAGATGAAGGGGTAAAGGACTGCTGACAACCTCAGGAGAAGTCAGAGACATATATTGACTCATAAATAATGTGATTGAGGTTTTGACCATTTATTATAAGGAACAGTTTTGGACCGAAACATTGACTTACCTGCTCCTGGATGTTGTCTGACCTGCTGTGCTCTTTCAGCCTTACACTTATAGACTCTATTATAAGGATAGGCTCGACATGTGAGGTGGCAGTGCGTGAAGGCAGCAGTATTTTAAAAAACAATTCAGTTTTAGAGCTTCTGAACTCGACTCCACTAAAATAAATTATGTACATGCCTTAAATTGGATATGAGTCAAACAAAGCTCACTGATTCAGAATCAGCATTTGTTGTGAACACGTGTTATTTTTGTTAAGAATGGCAAGGACAGGTTCTATATTTAATGCTTATTTGTAGGAACAGATTTTGAAGTCATGCATGATACACCCATTGTATCATTTCACCCAATGGAAGTTCATTTCTCCCTCAATGTCCAGTGAACATTCAAGCCAATTGATGTCGGTCAACGAACGATCCAGGTAAAATTAGCTTGTTCAGGGAAAGTACTACAAAATATGAAATCTAAAACCGATATTGAAATAGAATAAGACAATAGATTCACTCATGAATTAGTCTGGTACAATGAGAAATGAGGCTGCATGAAAATGAAGTCTAAACAATGTTCTCAGTATTTGTTAAAGGGCCGGAAAATAGAACCTGTTCTTTAATATTAATTTAAAAGTTTTTTGATTATCAATTGGGTATTAGTAGTGGTAGTAAGAGTACACAGAGTCCACATCTGAGGAACAAACTCAGTATTACACCACCTTTCATGGTGCAGCCTCCATTTGGATATACTTTAATTACAGCTAACACAACTTTTGGAATGAGGGAGAGAGTTCCTTAATTAATTCTTGGCAAAATTGAACTTATTCTCAAATCAAGAGGCTGGGCAGGGGAGCACAGACTGAACTCCAATGTCATAGGCTCATATCAAGCAGCCATGGGAAATCAGCTTAATATGACCTTGAGTAATGTGAAGACATATAAATGTTAACTAACTGACAAACTTTACAAGTTGTCACATATAATCTCCACACTCAACAGATCAAAGCTTTTCTTGTGAAAGAGGTTAAAATTGTGATTGATTGCACATCATACTTTAGGAAACCTTTTAATACATGGGCCTATCATGTTGCTGTCTTGCTGCCATGACAAATGGGATGAGACCCTCAGCTCTCCTGATAAACATGTCCATCGCTTGGTCATGTTATACACATCAATTGGTTGACAGGAAGCTCTGATACAGGAGGCGAATACTAATGTTCCCTGCCCAGCTATGGGCATAAAAATGTGTTCTCAGCACTTCACATAGTTGGCTGTACTAGTCACCCACTGCATCATTGATATAGCATCACTCTGATGCAGAGGTCTTCACTATGATCTTCACAGGATGTACATGGCATGTACAGTATTTTGAAGATAATTTCTTGAAGGGTACATCCACTTGATATGCTGTTTTTCCACATTATAATTGCAAACAATGGAATGCCTATTAGAATATCACAATCTCTCACTGTGCAAGGCAACAACAGTTTCCTCAGGTCTCAGAAACTCTCAGGCAGTCAGAGGCAAGACCAGAACTGACTAGTTGAAGAATCTGAATTATTTGCGGTATGCTGTTCCCAGTGGGAGAACAGGTAGCAACCATCATTTCTCCTCTCTCATATTTTGCTGGTTCCCAGGCGATTACAAGTAAAATGTGAAATGATGACAGTATGTTCTGGAGATACTGCGATAATGCAGCTGAAGGAAGAGATGGGGGAGCTTTTTGGTGGTAAATCCTGCCATTATCAGGTACTGCAGCAGCTAGAAACAACTGTAAGACAGCCTCCTGGACAAACAGGGAGGACGTGTACACAGCCACAATACTCCTGCCCAACTCTAATTATTGAGAACATGAAGATGCTACAGGTAGTTTTCCAATGTCAATTTTACTTAGTATTTCACATTTTCTTGGTTTCACTTTATTCATAAATGTGCATTATCACTATTTGTGAGTAGCTTAGTTGAGGAGCTAAGTGTACGCACACTCCGTCTGGTTGGTGCACACGCATGGTCACAAAGATAATCTGGGACATTTCCGTTGTTGCAAAAGAAATTATAACGGCCCAGATCTTCTGGTTAGAGATGACATGTATCCCAGAAAGTGAGCTGTGAGGTCCCTTGGAAGTTTCAATACAGAAGCTTTGTGGGAATTGTCAGGAGGTTTGAGTTTACAACAGACAAATCCTCTGCTCCTGGAACCCTCCAAATTAGCCTTTGACTCCAAGCTGGAGTTGGAGATTTCAGATGGTTCCAATTTACTTAGTTATCCAGGTTTTTTTCCTAATTTCTGGATAACTATGCAACTCCTGAACAGAAAGGACTGGCAGCTTAATGTTCTGAGGTATAGATGCAACAGGAAGGTAGGAAGGAAGGAAAGCGAGGAAAGGGAATGGTGTTTTTGATTATGGATTACATTAAGGCTGTACTTGGGGTGAATATTCCTGGTAGATCGTCCAGTGAAGTTTTATGGGTGAAAATGAGAAATACAAAAAGGATGATCACCTTGTTGGGATTGTATTGTTGGTCAAGGCTACAAAAGGTTAAAGCTCGAATGGAGAAACTGTGAGTTGCTCAAGCTGAGCAAGTGGAGTGGTAACAGTCCCGTCCACAATGGCTGATACCTGGACCAATCAAGGAAAAGGGAAGCAGTTCTGGTACCTGAGTGGAGGATTGGCGCTTAGCAACATGATGGGATGTGTCTGATCGGATGAAGGTGACAAGATACCAGGCATAAAACCCAGCATCACCTAAGCCCACTAATGTAACCCTGGAGATGAACGATGTATGATTAATCCCTTGCCAGGAGGTGGGAGTGAAGAGAACAAATGAACTGTGCTGACTGGCCAGCTGAGCAATGTGTTTCAATTTAAGTGCAATGTTAAGTTAGCAGAAGAGTGACTAGTGTGGTTTCTTTTAAGTGTTTACAATTTATATTTGGAAATATTTTGATATTAGGGTATTTTTGATACTTGATATTTTGGATACTTGATACCTCAAGACATTTAAGAATAAAATAGTGAATTTTTCTTTTAAAAAGTACTCTGTGCCTCACTTTCATTGAGGTTAACTGTTGTCTCGGAAAGACAGGCAATAGTATCATCAGCACCCCAATAATCAGTAGGAAATTGAGAAGCAAATATGTAAGGAGATCAGGCAAGTGACTGAAGTGTCGGTGGGGAAGCACCTTTGGGGCAAGTGATCATAATTTTATTAGTTTTAAAATAGTTATGGAAACTGCATAGAACTGATCAACAAGTTAAAGTTCTAAATTAGAGTAAGGCCAATTTTGACATTATTAGACAGGAAATTTCAAAAGTCGAGGGAGGCTAATTGTAGGTAATGGGGCGGTTGGGAAGTGAGAGGCCTTTAAAAATCAGATAATGAGAGATCAGAGACAATCTGTCCCTGTTTGTGTCAAGGGAAAAGCTGGTAGCTGTAAAGAATGCTGGATGACTACAGAAATCGAGGCACTGGTGAAGAAATAGGAGCGATGTTCCAAGTGTAGAGTGAATCCCTTGGAGTATAAAGGCAGTAGGTGTATACTGAAGGGGGAAATCAGGAGGACAAAAAGGGGGCATGAAATAATTTTGCTAAATACAGTTAAGGAGAATCTTAAGAGATTCTGTAAGTACATTAAGGGTAAATGGATAACTAGGGAAAGAATAGAGCCCCTTAAAGATCAATGTGGCTGTCTATGTGTGGAACCCACAGGAGATGTGTCAGATACTAAATGGATATTTCATGTCAGTATTACTGCGGAGAAGGACATTGAAGCTAGAGAATGTGGGGAAATAAATAATGATTTTTTGAAATTACATTTTACAGAAGAGGTGCTGGAGATCATAAAATGCATAAAGATAGATAAATCCCCGGGACCTGACCAGGACTTTGTAGGAAGCTTGGGCAGTGATTGCTCGGCCCCTTGCTGAGATATTTGTATCATCTTCTGCCACAGGTGAGGTTCTGGAAGAACGGAGGTTAGTTAATGTGGTGCCATTATTTAAGAAAGATGGTAAGAAAAAGCCAGGGAACTATAGCCTGGTGAACTTGATGTAAATTGGGAGTATGTTGTAGGAGGGGATTCTGAGGGACAGGTTTTACATGCACTTGGAAAAGTAAGGACTGATCAGGGATAGTCAACATGGCTTTGTGCATGGGAAATCATGTCTCACTAACTTGAGTTTTTTTGAAGAGGAGACAAAGAAGGCAGAGCAGTAGATGTTGTCTGTATGGGATTCAGCAAAGTGTTTGTCAAGTTTTCACATAATAGACTGGTTGGCAAGGTTAGGTCACATGGAATCTGGAGGAGCTAGACAATGGATACAAAATTAACTTGAAGGTAGAAGACAGACAGTGTTGGTAGGTGGCTATTTTTTGGACTGGAGATCTGTGCGCCACAAGCATCACTGCTGGTCCAATGCTTTTTAGCATTTATATAAATGATTTGGATGTGAATATAGGAGGCATGGTTAGAAAGTTTGCTTAAAATAGGCAGCGTAGTGGAGAGTGAAAAAAGTTATCTCATAGTAAAACTGGATTTTTCAGTTTAGCCAATGGGTCGAGGAGTGGCAGTTGGGGTTTAATTGAGATAAATGAGAGGTGTTGCATTTAGATAAGGCAAATCAGGGCAGAACTTATACACTTAATGGTAGAGCCCTGGGGAGTGTTGCCTAAAAATAGACCTACAAGTTCAGATGCATAGTTTCTTGAAGGTGGAGTTGCAAATAGACAGGCTATTTGGCACTCATTGGTCATGCATTGAGTATTGGAGTTGGGACATCATGTTGCAGCTGTACAGGAACATTGGTGAGGCCACTTTTGGAATATTGCGTACAATTCTGGTCGCCCTTCTATAGGAACAATGTTGTTAAACTCGAGGGTGCAGAAAGATTTGCAAGGATGTTGCTGGTGTTTAAGGATTTGAGCTATAGCTATAGTGGTTGAATAGGTTGGGGCTTTTCTCCTGGGAGTGCTGGAAGCTCAAGGGTGACCTTATAGAGGTTTGTAAAATGATGAGGGCTATGGATAGGCTGAATAACCCAGGTCTTTTTTTTCCTAAGGTGGGAGTGTCCAAAACCAGAGGGCATAGATTTAAGGTAAGAGAAGAAAGATTTAAACACAACCTGAGGGATAACTTTTTGATACAGTGGGTGGTGCATGTATGGAATGAGCTGCCAGAGGAAGTGGTGGAGGCGGATAAGATTACAACATTTAAAAGGCATCTGGATGGCTATATGAATAGGAAGGGTTTAGTGGGATATGGGTCAAAAGCTGGCAAGTGGGACTAGATCGGATTGGGATGTCTGGTCGGCATAGGCAAGATGGACTAAAGGATCTGTTTCTGTACTGTATGACTCTATCACTCTATATACACAAATGGTTAGTTTTCTGTAATCGAAGTTTCTGACAGATTCAGGCTCATAAGGTTTCTCAGCTCTACCAGAATCATCATGCAGCAGTAGTCATTAAATCTTGTATGTTGCATGATAAGTTAACCTTCATGTACTGCAAGCGTAACATCTACAGTTGTAACACACAGGCGTTGTCTACATAAAATGAAAAGGAGCTCCATAGGAAAGTGGTGGTGAGGCACAATAGGTGACTCAAGTATTTTTTGAATACCTTGGCTTTTGTCCCAGGTTGCAGGGCAGATAGGGACTTTGTGTCAATCAGCCAGCAGGTTTTGGCAGTAATTGGTATTACCATTTATCTAGCTAAAGTGGACAAGTTCTTACTGCCATTATTACGCTCCAGCTACCAAATTTTTGCCTACTCACTTGACCTATCTATATTCTTTTGCAAGTTCCATATGTCAAATTCACAACTCACTGGGTTTGTGTCAACAGAAATTTAACAGACTTACATTTGATCCTGTCATCCATATCCAGTATACAAATGGTGAATAATTGAGCACCCATACTGATCCTCGTGGTTCACCACTCATCACATCCTTCCAACTCCAAAAAAATTCCTTTTGGCTCACTGTCTGCTTCCTACTAGCCATCCAATCCTCCACCTATGCCAATGTGTTATACCCTGTATCATAAGCCTAAACATTTAGCATGAAACCTTGTCAAATGTCTGTTGGGAATCTGGGTGTAGTATATCCAATTGTCTCTCTTTATCTCTGTTAATTGTTACCTTCTCAAAGAGCAATAATAAATTAGTCAAAAATAACTTGTCTTTCACAAAAGAATGTTGACTGTGGCTGATTGCATTAAAATTTTCTAAGCACCCAGCTGAAACCTCTTTAAAAATAGATTCCAACTTTTTCTCTTTGATAGATGTTAAGTTAACTGGACTTCAGTTTCCTGCTTTCTGTCTTCCTCCTTTGTTGAATAGTGCAGTTACATTCTCTACTTTCCAGTCCGACAGCAACTTTCCAGAACATAGGGAATTTTATAAATTTAATACAAATGCATCTATTAGTGCAGCCATAGGGTGATGTCCAACAGGGACTTGTCAATTTTTAGTTCTAGTCATTTTCTCAGTCCCCTTTCAATTACAATTGTTTTAAGTCCCTCAATTCCTTTCATATTCTCTGACTCTCAATTAGTTCTGGCAAGTTACTTATAACCTCCAACGTAAAGACAGACACAAAGTATTGATTTAAATGATCTGCCATTTCCCTATTTCCCATTAGCAATTCCCCAGACTCACTTTCTGCAGGAGCAACACTTACTTTATTTCCACTTTTTAAAAAATATATGACTGTTGAAACTCTTACGTTTTTTGGTAATATCTCTCTCAAGTTTTCTCTCAGACTCACTTTCCTCCCTCTTTTTATTAATCTTATCATTATCTCTTACTGTGCTAAATTTAACATTCGTTGTCCTTTTTAATTCTGTCTTTCGAAGAAAGAAACATAATGCTTTGTTTATTTTTATGGCTTATTAACCTTTACTGATTTCTTTATTTGGTTTTCCATGAAACAAGTACTCCATTTATTATATAACAAATTTTAAAAGAGATAAACCACTCGATGGCTGAGGTAAACATCTCTGCCAAAACATGTCATATTACAGACATTAGGTCAACTAGATCTGGGAAGAGTCTGTAAAATGCAACAATCCCATTTGCAAGGTTGGCGACATGGAGGATTTTTTTGTTTAAATCATATTGTGGCCTAAATGATCACAATCTGAATTTGAACAATGTAGACTTACAAAATGCACCAGGGAGCTATCACTGTGAATGCATTTTTTAGAAAAATAGCATAGCTGTCAAAATATTTTGCCACTGTTGAAAGACCAGTATGATTTATGAGGTGCTTATGAAGAAATCATACAAAAGTCATTCCACAATGAGTTCATCCTACCCAGAATGATAGCCAGAAAGGGAAGCAAAGAAAAACATAAACCCAGTATTTTTCATGGGAGAATCTAACCTTAAAAACTGCAATTGTATATTTTTCCCCAGGATCCAGCATTTGAGTCAGTATTTCCAACTCCCTTGAAGGGATTTAATTCCGTTGAAAGTGCACAAACTGGCAGATATGGCAGAGCTGATTTTACAGACTGATAAATGGGTTCCTACACTTAAGGACACACACAAGCAGACACATCGGAAAAGTTCTGATACCTCAGTTAGTAGGAAACTGAATTGCATACTGAAGGAGAGAGAAAAACAGTGCAAAACAGATGTGATTCTAATAAGAATAACATATGCAGATGGATTCCTGATGCAATAGTCACCTCAGCAGTGATTGTGAAAGGAATGGATCAGTAGATTGTAACTGGAGCAGCTTGGGGCACAGAAACTTCATGTCAACCTCTCTGCATGTGGTGTAAATAACTGATCTGTCAACAAATTCTTTGCATACTGGCTCGAGCAGTTCAAATCCATATTTGAACACTAATGACCATAATCTGAATTGGTTTGGAAATGATAAAACAGAGCCACAATGATTTAGCACTCATGCTGATCAGCTGAAATTTTCATGGCATGGTGCATATGGACTCCTCACATCCACATGCACTGTACTGGATAGCAGGTGAGCATTCAATGCTGGAACTTGAGGAGCTGAATAGCCTAATTCTTATGGTGAGTTGGCACTACTTGCCTCAGTAGACTTAATCGTAGAATCCCTACAGTGTGGAAACAGGCCATTCAACTCAACAGGTCCACACCGACTGTCTGAGAGCATTTCACCCAAACTCACCCCCCTACCGTATCCCTGTAGCCCTGCATTTCCCATGGCTAATCCACCTAACCTGCACATCCCTGGATATGATGGGCAATTTAGCATGGCCAATCCACCTAACGTGCACATCTTTGGACTGTGGGAGGAAACCCACACAGACACGGGAAGATGTGCAGACTCCGCACAGATAGTCGCCTGAGACTGGAATTGAACCCGAGTCCATAGCACTGTGAGGCGGTGGTGCTAACCACTAAGCCACCGTGCTGTCCCTGAGGGACAACCTATAGTGGAGGGAAGGACGTCACCTCAGAGTCCGGACCCTACTGATTCTCTCTTCCACAGCAACTGATGCTGCTTTTCCATGTCTCATGCCTTTTTTCCAATCTCGTCCATTCCTTGCACAGAATAATGGAATCCTGAGCAAGTTGTCCACAGCCAAATAGTAATTTTCTTTTGGTAGTTGCTGTAAAGATGTATAAGATGAACTAACAGAGCACTAATTGTTCCGAGTTAATGAATTTAGGGAAGTTCTAGAATAAGTGTTAATAGCATATTTATGAATTTCACAAGTGCTTTAGGAAATCTCTCAGTAAACCTTTTCACAGTTCCAACAGTTACACCAGAATTAGTTAATATCCCTTCAAGTAGTGAGTAAATATTTAACTAGCATGTGAAATCCATATTAACATGTTTACCCTCAAATAGCCAATCATTACTATGAGAATGCATTTAGTGATGTACACATGAGGCAGCCTCTTCATTGACTTCTGGGTATTGGCTTTTAGGTCTGGCTTCAACTCCTTTACTAAAATTGCACCTTGTGCTAAACACAAGTCAAACTGACATTTTAGCTCAAGATCCCAACTTGGCTACCTATTTATTCCTTTTGTATCTGAAATAGACAGTAGATGTCCTTTCACTGAGACACGCTACTGGCAATGTTGAGTAAAAATGAACAAATCTGTAAATGAAAGGTTGGTAATTGATTTGGATGATAAATGATCTTGAAGCTATCAGTGCACTGACATGAAGGATATCTACCGTTCTTGCCCTGTGTATGACTTTAGTCCCACACCTACTTAACCGATCTACTGCCCAATTAATTCCAAGATGAAAGCCATTTACCTTAACTTTCTTAACCGATTATGAAAGGGCTTTTAATATACAGACTTGCCAGCAAAGCCTACAGCAGAAAAGTTAATTTTACAAAATGCCATACTTGGTGTAACAAATTGGGTCACATTCCCCAATTGATATCAAGCAGAACACAACTAGCCAGAAGACAGCACTCTTTTGAATTGATACATCAGGCTGGTATGAGCTAAATTACATCGAACTACGTTAGTCGCTAGAACATGTTACCAGAGGGCATATTTGTGTGAGTAGTATGGATGGATTTAAAGGTAAGATATATATATAATGAAAGGAATGGAAAGATATGGTGGTAGTGTGACATAAAATCAAAGCGAAGTTAAAATGTTTGGATTAAGAATACTGTAACAGGACAATTGAGCTGAAAGTCTTGTCCCTCAAGGGGAGGTGATGGCCTAGTGGTATTATCACTGGACTGTTGATCCAGAGACCTGGCTAACATTCTGGGGACCTGGGCTGAAATCCCGCCACAGCAAATGGTGGAATTTGAATTCAATAAAACATCTGGAATTAAGAGTTTAATGATGTCCATTGTCAATTGTTAGAAAAACCCATCTGGTTCACTAATTTCCTTCAGGGAAAGAAACTGCCATCCTTACCTGGTCTGGCCTACATGTGATTCCAGACCCACAGCAATGTGGATGACTCTTAACTGCCCTCTAGGCAATGAGGGATGGGCAATAAGTGCTGCCTAGCCAGCGATGCTCTCATCCTGTAAATGAATAAAGAACCTATGTTAACAACTTTAAATGTGTAGGATTAAAACAGATACTGCTCAGCAAGTATTGATGAAGAGAAAATAGAGTTAATGTTTCAAGTCTTGGATTTTTCATTAGAATTAGAGAACGTTAAGAGCAGTAACTGATTTTTAAAGGGGTAGCCAGGCATGGAAAAGGTGAAGGGGAGAAAGAACAAAAGGGAAGCTCTGTGATAGCGTGGAAGATAAGAAAGATCAACTCATAAGAAAAGGACTGATGATGTGAAGCAACAGGAGTTGGCAATGGGACAAATAAGGAAATTAATCTCTGTGGTTTACTGAAGCTCTGAATGGAACGAAAACAGAACCATCACCATATCCAAACAAGAATGTGGGTGTAGGTTCCAATCTGAACTTGCTGAACTCAATAATTGTTCAAGAAGGTTATAAAGTGCCTGACCAAAAGTTGAAGTGCTATTCCTCAAATATAATTACTTCAACAGTGCAGTAGTCATGACAGAAACATAGAAAATAAGAGTAGGAGAAGGCCTTTCAGCCCATCAAAAATTCACTTAAGTCATTCAACGTGGTCATAGATGATCCTAGCTCTGTGGCATTCCTTCAAAACAGAGGCGAGAAAGGAGAGAAGTGAGAGAGAGATGACAGAGAGAGGGAGGAGGAGAGGAGAGAAAAAGAGAAGGAGGAGGAGAGGTGGAGGAGACAATGAGAGAGGAGGAGAGAGAAGAGAACTTGGTTACAGGTATGAAATTCCAAGGATCCACTCCGAACTCTAACAGACAGCCACAAATTCAATGACCACCTTTTGGCTGAAACGGTCCTCTTCTGAAAGAGACATGTTGGAATTTAAATTTCAATATTTCTCCAAGTTTAGGCTTCTGATTTATTTATGTGTCAAATGCATCTGGCTCATTCTAGCTGCTGTGTTTAAAACTGCCCCAAGAAACTGTGTGTAAAAATTGAATCACTCACCTGCCTGTTCACCCATCCAGAGGTTGCATTGTTGTGATACAAGCATTTTGTTCCATATTCACCAAAGCCACCATAGTCCCACTCTCTGTCATCACAGGGAGAGATGACTGGTGATGGTTTAACATGATGGTCACCATGCTGCAGGTGAGGGGCAAGGTTGAGAGGTCAGGACTTTCATAGTGCACTTTGCTGATGCAGGAATTGAACCTATGCTGATGCAGTTAGTCAGCATGGCAAACTAGTTGTTCAGCCAACTGAGCTAACCAAACCCTCTAGATGTTAATAAGCTTAACAGCACTTTAATTGCCACTTTGAATATGTTGGGAAGATCTCCAGTTTAGAGGGCACTATCCGTTGTGTTATAGTACCCTGGTGTGATGATGTGAGGAATGCAACCTGGCATTATAATGCCAAATATTTTGTCAGTGTGGGCACAGACCGATTCCACTTGGGCGGATCACAGAAATGAAATGTTCTAATATGAATTCCACAGAAATATAGTTCAATTTTTTTTTCAAATTAAATCTAAGGAAGATTATTGCTTTTATACAGGGCCTTATCATGGCCTCAGGGTATCCAAAAGCACTTTATGTCCAACTGATTCTTTTGGGAGTGTAGAGTCTGTTATTACATTGGCAAGTATAGCAGGCACTTTTTCACAAAACAGGGTCCCCACAAGTAGAAAATAAGACTAATGGCCAGTTTATGTATTTTTTTTATTCATGAAGCTTTGAGGATAAAGCTGATGAGAAAATAGGAAAACTTAGATTACTTTGGTTTACTACTTCAAAAGAAAATACATCATTTTATTTTGCTGATCAAGGCATGAAATGTTATTTAACACACCAGTAGATCATTGGAAGAGAGGAAATGGGCCCAAGAAGAAGGCATTCAGTCCTTTGACTTGTTGTGCCATTAGCTAGATGGTGGCTGATTTCTAAGCCGAAGCAATTTTCCCTTACTATTCTTTTATGTCTCATTTACTTTTTGTCTGCCTGATAGGGCTTTTGTTTCATCCATTCATGAAATTGCTACCATCCAAAAGTGCAGTACTCTGTAGTGCGCAGTGCAGAGATACAACATTGCCTTTACACAGATGTTAAAGCTGTGAAAGTAGTAAATTAAACAGCATTGTTATACAGCAGACTTAAAAGTCTCTCAGGCAAAGAAGATATAGCAGCAGGGGATATTTTAAAGCTTTGGAAATATGCATGAAGAGTAATCACACCAGAAAGAAATAGTAGCACAAATAATACTGTTGAGCTGATTTAATTTCAGAAATGGGCCAAGGAGAACTCAAGATTGAGTATCTTGGAGAAAACAGTTTTATTTTAACTGCAGAATTGCTCGTGAGGTTATCTATTTTGGACTGAAAAAAGACTTTCCAGATGGTATGAAGTTAGATAAAGTGAATGTCCAAAGAGACTTGGGGGTTGAGGAGCATAGATCTTTCAAATGTCACGAATAGATGCAGAAAATCAAAAAAGGTAATGGAATGCCGACTGTTACATCCTAAAGGATTGGAGTACAAGGAATTAGAACGAATGGTGTAGCTATACAAAACCCTGTTCAGACCCCACTTGGAGTACAGAGAGCAGATCTGAGCACCACACTTCAGGAAGGGTATATGGCCCACTTTAGTCCCACTAATCTTTAACTGCAGAATCCAAGGGGATCTATAATAAAATACATTGGTATAATAAAATACAGATTATTGGAAAACTGTGATAATGGAGCTTTGAAATCAGAATTTATAAGAGATAGAATTGCTGTTAGAATTCCTAATGTACCTTTTGTCAGTTTTATGATAGTCCAAAAAAAAATTAATTAATTTTGGAGAAATCTATTCAGATCATCCTGGAAGCAGAAAGCAGAAAAAAGGGAAGGAGTTCCTGAGTGGAGATGGTCAAGTTTATCACAGGAGAGAAATAGAACCCATTCAGTTTATACTGCCTGAAAGCCCTGCTGGTACATATGAAAAGTCAGTGCCAAAAGTAGGCCAGACGGGAGTACTAACACGACAACGGCATTGCTGCAACAGCCTCAGTACTCAACACCAACAACTGCCAATTTCCATCCTACAACTCATCCAATTCATCCTCTACCACAACATCTTCACCTTCGACAACCGGTTCTTTACCCAAACACACAGAACAGCAATGGGGGCCAAATTTGCACTCCGATACGCCAACATTTTCATGCACAAGCTTGAGCAAGCCTTCTTGCTATGCAGGACCTCTAATCAATGCTATATGCTAGATATATCAATGACATTTTCTTCCTTTGGACTCATGGCGAGGAATCGCCCAAACAACCTCATAGCGATATCAACAAGTTTCATCCCACCATCAGACTTACCATGGACTACTCTTCAGAATCAGTCTCATTCTTGGACACAAGCATTTCCATCAGGGACGGAGACCTCAGTATCTCACTCTACCACAAGCCTACAGATAACCTCACGATGCTGCACTTCTCTAGCTTTCACCCTAAACATGTTAAAGAAGCCATCCCTTACAGATAAGCCCTGAGCATACACAGGATCTGCTCAGATGAGGAGGAAAGCAATGGACACTGAAAGATTTTGAAGGATGCCCCCACAGAAACAGGATATGATCCTCAACTCATCAATCGCCAGTTCCGACTTGCCACAGCAAAAAACCACAACAACCTCCTCAGAAGGCAGACATCGGTACTACCGATAGAGTATCCTTCGTCATCCAGTACTCCCCCGCAGCAGCGAGACCATGTATGTTTTTCACAGCCTTCAACATGTCATCGATGATGACAAGCATCTCGCCAAAATTATCCCTACGCCTCCTCTTCTTGCCTTCAAACAACTGTCAAAACATAAACAGACCGTTGTTTGCAGCAAACTACCCAGGCATCAGGGCAACATCGACCACAACACCACAAGACCCTGTCATGGCAACCTCTGCAAGACATGTCAGATCATCAACATGGATACTACCATCACATGTGAGAACACCACCCACCACATACACGCTAGAAACTCAAATGAATCTGCCAATGTTGCCAATCTCATGCGCTGCAGGCAAGGATGCCTCGTGGCATGGTATACTGGCGAGACCATGCAGACACTACAACAACGGACACTGCACAACAATCCATCAGACAGGAATATTCCCTCCCAGTCAGGGAACAGTTCAGTGGTCAAAGATATCAGCTTCCGATCTTTGGGTAAGTATCTTCCAAGGTGGCCTTTGAGATACACAACAACGCAGAATCACCGAGCAGAAACTGATAGCCAACTTCCGTATCCACGAAGATGGCCTCAACCGTGATCTTGGGTTCACATCACGCCACATGTGACCCCACCGCACTGTCTTGTACCCGTAAAATCTTCCTTGCTGTCCTGTTTTGTCACCATCACCTGGATAAATTGTTATGATCTCTCTCTACCTTAATTAGTTTGTACAGTTTTGGATTACTTATTACTTTGGTTAGACCCTTGGCATTCGACTCTTATACCTCTCATGTTATTCCAGTCACTTGGTTTGTCTCCAGCATCGTCTTATTTTAATTTTTTGGAATTATCTCTCTGCCTCGTTTAGTCAGATTATAGGTCACCCCTTCACTTGTTATTCAGCTGTTGACACTTCACTCACACCTGTTGAATGATCCTTTGATCTCTCTGCCCTTTATCTCTCTATGTGTAAATTCTGTGTCTGTGTGTTTGACCTGACGAAGGGGCTACGCTCCAAAAGCTTGTGATTTCAAATAAACCTGTTGGACTATAACCTGGTGTCATGTGACTTCTGACTTTGTCCACCCCAGTCCAACTCTGGCACCTCCAAATCATAAAATTCTAAAGCATACTAAAAAGTTGAGTATCTTTAACAATGAGCACCCTTTTATCCACATTCCAATCTCTTTCATTTTCAACTATATCCCTCTGTGTTACAGGTGTCTTTCAGTCAGCCAGGGCAAAAACACTCATTTGTGGATTCGATGTTGTTGTCTCTTCCTTTATCAGTGTCTGTCTTACGCTGTCTTCTCCCAAAGCTACTCTTAGAATGTTTTTGTTAACACTGTCTCCTGATTACACAGATGCCTATGAACACTATAATCTTAACTGCATTAGGTTCACTCCATAAAAAGTTGAAACCTCTACCTCTAGTATGGAAGTATCATTTAACACTTAGAGCCTATAACGTCAAAATCCCCAAACACTGTAAAGGGGGAGGAGGGAGAGGGTAGAGTGCATGTTTTCTTTGACAATTCGCTCCACTCTCTTGGGGTGCTTCTGAAATGAAGGCTACTATTTTGGAAGTCTGGTTAGAAATCTCCTGGAAAGGTAAGTGAGCGACCATTTATTGGAAACATAAACAGAAATTGCTGGAGAAACTCGGGAGCTCTGGCAGCATCTGTAGAGAGAAAGCAGAGTTAACATTTCAAGTCCAGTGAATCTTCTGTAAAACTTATTGTAGCCAGGAAAAGGTGGTATTTATGCTGAAGACAGGATCAGTGAGGAGGGATGGATTGAGTGGGAAGGCAGAGATGGATAACAGAGAGACAGCAACTGTTAAGGAGATAAAGGAATTGACAATAATATGCTCAGGAGAAAGGAAAGCTGATAATGGGGATTGTACGTAAGTGGAAATCGATTGGCTGTGCTGAATGCAGCCCATATTATGACAGGATGTGGGGTGTAAGTTTAGATAAAAGACATAGAAGTAAGTGTTCAGGCTCTAAAATTATTGGACTCAGCATCGAGTCCTGAAGGCAGCAGCGTCCCCAAGAAGAAAATGAGATACTGTTCCTCCAGCTTGCACTGAGCTTCGCTGGAGCACTGCAGCAAGCCCAAGACAGAGATGTTAACAGGTAACACGATGGTGTGTTGAAGTGACAGGCAACTGGAAGCTCAGAGTCATTTTTGCAGACAGAACATAGGTGTTCTGCAGTGCAGTTGCCCTGTCCACATTTCATCTCCCGAGTGTAGGGGAGACAATATTGTGTGCACTGAATACCAAAGACTACACTAAAAAAAGTGCAGGTGAAATGCTGCTTCATCTGGAAGGTGTGTCTGGGTCCTTGTATGGTGAGGAGGGAGGAGGTAAACAGGCAGGGGCTGGACCTTCTGCGATTGCATGGGAAGGGGAATGGGAACGTGTCAGGAGTGAAGGAGGGGTGTGTCAAGGTGTCCCAAAGCAAACCTTTTGTCTGATCTGGTTCAGAAATGGACATTCCAACCTGGATCATAAGATGTGGGCCAAGTTAATCTTATTAACTCTCTGGTTGCTTGTGTGTTTGGTTGAGTGATGTGTTCTACTCCTCTGACAAGAAATGCCCACGTTTCTAGATCAACATGCAGCAAGTTAGCATTCCAAACACATTGTGCATATAAGGATTCCAAATGAAATGGAAAGTTTCACCATTCGATGTACAAAAGAGCTCTGGTTTAAATCATCCAGATGGAGAACCTAATGTTCAAGGTTGCTGAGCAAATGGATTTTAGCACTGCAGTGAACTATCACCAGTTATGACAATCCTATCAATAATTTCCATATTCTATCCGTAATTAAAATGGATAGGGGTTATGAGGGGCACTGTGTTTTAATGTTCAATACCATTTTGGCATGTCATTATCTCATTAATTGCACTCTGAAATCTTTCATGATTCAGTTTACTGCTCAAATTTCTGTTATGGCATTCCATCTCTTCTGAATCACGTAATTACTCTTAAATTTGACTTTTAAATCCTTCTATCCTACCCTTTAGAATGAAAAGGATTGACCTTTCCTATCCCTGGCAAGGCAGAACAAAAGGAGATTTGAAATGACAGGCGCTGGCATATTTAACAAGGTTACAGTGGTCTTTATACATTCCCAATTAAAAACATTCATTTGACTTCAAAGTACACAGTGATTTAACACCCACCTCACCATTATATAAGCAAGAATTTAATTCTTGTTCACAGCCAGGTTAATCCTTTTGTCTACTGCAGCGAGCTTGCCAAGGATTGCGGCAAATGAATAATGGGAAAATTGATCATTGCTGAAGAGCAATGAAAATTTCAGCAGATGTTTATTCAGCTAGAACAAAATATATAACTACATCCTGACTGCACTGTTTCCAGGTTATTCATTGTATATCATTGCCTGATATCCTGGGTACAATAGACTCTGCTTGCTAATACTACACTTTATATCAACAGTGTAGATCATGCTTACCATTGTTAGATGTAAGAGAAGAAAGGATCCAGAATTAAATAAAGATGCTTCACCACCCTGACCCCAACGTCCTAGAAAAATATTATAAGAAAGTCATTGCTACTGAAATCTAATGGGCTATGTGCGAAACAGACAGATGAAACATCCAAGAAGGGTCCCGACCCAAAACGTCAGCTTTCCTGCTCCTCTGATGCTGCCTGGCCTGCTGCGTTCCTCCAGCTCCACACTGTGTTATCTAGGTCTAAGACTGATATCTGCATTACTCACTCGTAAATTCCTAAACTCAGGCACACCCTTCTTTGTCCTTAAAAGGGGAAATGACAGGGAAAGTTAATATATGTTTCTAACTAGGAACATTTATTCGACTGTGTTTGCTCTAATTTGCCAGAATTAACAGAAAAAGAGGGAATCTTTAATCTTTTAAAAGGACTAGCAAAGTTCACATCCTACAGTTCAGGGAATGCAAGGTTTGTGTCTAATTGTGAGGATGTTATCTTTTCTGTTTTTAAACCCACAGCAAGTGGACTGCAGCGGCTCAAGATTGCAGCTCACCACCACCTTCTCAAAGGCAACTAGGGATGGGCAATAAATGCTGGCCAGCCAGCGACACACACATCCCAAAAATGAATCAATAAAAATAAAATCTATGTGGGATAGTAAATATGTCTTTAATAGCCACAACAACTCACCACTCTTCCTTTTTCCACAAGGGATGTGGAGCTGTCTCAGCTTCTTTAAAACATGGAACTCGGTCAGCACTCAACCTGGGAAAGAATGGAATAGAAACCTCAAACGCTAAATTGAGTGGGATATTTCCAGGGATTGCCAGCTCCCAATGAGGACACACGGTGCAGTTGGCCACAGTTTATAGTAAAATCACCTATTTGATAAATCAGACTTTCCCAGCCATTGGCTTCAACAAGTCAGAATTTATATTGTTGTGTCCACAGCTTCCTTCATGTGTAGGAAAGCGACAGCCTTAAATGGTTACTAAATACAACACAAAATCAGCTAGACAGACACGAGGAACTGCAATTCCTTCTTTTGAGCCAAATTCATCAGTATTTCCCAAACTAATATAGGGTGATATGAGAGTGGTGAGAAAATTGAACCCGAGCAAATTAATTTCCCATTTTTTATGAGCATTTAAAGTCTTCAGAGAGAGAACTGGCCTTTCCGCTGATCAAACACAGCCCACTCTGAGCTCCATTTTGATTATTGCACTCTGAATATCCCTTTCGTATTAACCATTGATCTCAGGCTTTTCATTGCTCTTTCAAAGCAAAATGAATGAACTGAGCTTAAGTGAAGGAAACCTGAGAGGACGAATGGAAAAATTTTCAAAACAGGTAGTTGGAAAAAAAAGAGAGCAAGCAAATAGACGGAAAGAAAAGTCAGAAATAATTAAATCAGAGCGACTGTTTCATTTAATAAAAAACACAGAATTTTAACAGGATTTTGCCATAAGGCAGCATTATCTGGTTCATTTGGATAAATCTGCATTTTGAAGGGCTTGCTTTGCAGCAGTTAGAGCAGTTGTTATTTCAGTTTATTGTGGAATGATGCCAGTGGTTTCTAATATAGTACCAATCAGCATGGAGTTCTTCAACCCAGGAGAGGTGATTCAACTTGAATAACTCTAATCAAAATATTTTGAGCCCCATTATGTCTCTTGCATCTATTCCACACTTGCAATATCTCTCTCTTACCATCCTCCTCACCAACAACTACAATTGAGAAACTATTTGTTTCCTGCACGTGCAATATCACAATTACAGTCGGTGATCCAGGGGTCAATATTTCTGAAGTTGAGAAATGACAGGGGCAGTAAAACAAAAAGGAATGTTTGAACGTTTCTGACGGGTTGCACTCATCAAATTTATTATAGAGACGAGAATCCAGGGCACTCTGCTCGTCTCCAGGCATGTAGAACACATTAAGGTGATAATAAACAAAAAGGCCCTCCTGCTGAGCCAACTGCAGACTCTTGCTGCAGATAGTACTAACAACCACTGAATTGGAGTCATATCGAGCTTTGATTGAGTTAGTGAGGGAAATAGACACACGGTTGCAGGAGGTGTTAAATTACATTTGGGATGGGCAGGAGCAGGGGAAATACAGTTAATTCTAGGCATCACTAGTCAATTTATTTTTTACAGGAAAGAGCAATGTACCTCGGGAAGATGACCAATTTTATCTCATTTTCCATAGCTGATTGAAATAGCTCTTCCTATTTTGTGTCTAAAAGTTAGGTAACTGTTGAGCAGTGATTCATATCTGGTAAAAATATTGTGGTCAGTCAGTGTCAAGATCCTTCATTTACTTAGTAAGCACAGAGCAGTGTAAGGCAGTGAGCCAACTTACATTGTTGTACTCAAGCAAGCACTGACCGATTCTAAACAGCTTATCTCAGCCTTGCAGTAAGTTGTAAAGCAAAGTCTCAGCAGTGACGCCAAGCCCAGACTCAGTCTCACTAGATTAACCAGGCTGATTGTGAATTTGCACTGCTCTACATTCTGATAGCATCGTAACATTGATCTGATTGAGCAGTGATCAATCAGAATACTGTCAAAGGTATCTGGAAACATGCATTCCAAATGCTGCAATTTCATGGGATTTGGCTAAACTTTTTCTGAAAGAGCACACTGTTTAGTGGTCTGTATTATGTGAGGCATTTAGAATGGATTTAGCCTGAACGGGTAATTGATAGAGAAAAGGTGTTTCCCTTAGCGGAAGAATTTTAATCAGTGAAGGAATCAAGGGTTGTGGGGGAAAGAAGAGAAAATTAATTCCAGCATTTCATTGCAGGATGGAGCAGACTCGATGGACTGAATGGCCTGCCTCTGCTCCTACATCTTATCGTTTTATTGTTAGAATCAGCGCATTTAACTTGGTTTCTTCTTTAAATAATTCATGAAAATCTAAAATCGAGAGAGATTGGTGTTCACCAATTTTCATGGCTGTAACTATACTGGCAGTGCTTTCAGTTGTCTAAACCTGGAGTTCTTCAATTTTCTCCAGAAATGAATTTGTCACCCAGCCTGTCCACCTTCTCCTCTTTTAAACGAGCACCTCAACCATATCTCCAACTATATTGATACTTGTGAATTAGCATTGAATTGGAGCATTAGAGACATTGGTATGGAAATCATTTTGACTTGTTTGGCCTTCATTAGCCCCTGCGACACATGCCAGTAACCTTGAAAGTAACAGCACAACTAATGCCTTTATCAATAAGATTCAGGTACCTGGGTCAGTGAAAGTTCCTGCACAGTCTCACATGGACCAGAGCACTCTGTTTCCAACCCATCCCTTGAGAGCCTGTTAATCATTATGCTGCAGTCAGTGCTTTGTTTCAGTGTACAATCCTGAACATTTTATTTTGCTTTCTGTCCAGCTTCACACACATTCGGGTATTTGAGTTGTGCAGGAGCTCATGCAAACAAACCTCAGGCCCTTCCTTTTTTGACTGTGAATTCTCAGCAAGGAACTATATATTCTTTACCTGAGTGAACGAAAAATAGCACATGAACATTTTTCTTTCAATTCCTTCAATCTTAATCCTCTCCCTCTAACCTACACTCTTTGCCCCAAACCCTTCACTGTAGACAGTCTTTTCCTCTCTTCTGGCTCCCCCTCACTCATGCTTCAATCTATGCCTGTAACTGTGGCCCAATGCATCATTTTTCTTGACCTGCAGCTTCTGCTCAGTCCACACCGCCATACCGCCATGCCCACTCATAGTACCGAACTAACTTTTATTCTATTTCTCTGCCCCTTCAATCACAATAGGCCAGTAACTGACTCTAGTTGTATTTTCCACTCAACATACAGCTGCCATCCTTCCTTGGCCCCTTTACCCCCATCACTCAGACTGTCCTCTCTGCCTGCAAATTGCCTACCTCTACTCCCCAGGACATTTCCTGCATCCTGAATGATCATGCCCTTTAAAATTTAATTCTCTGCCCTGACTTCCCACCTTCATTTGTAACTTGCCTACTGAATCCCTTTTCTATTGTGTCATGTTTGTTTGAATCACTCATGCTTGCCCTGATCAGGTTCACTGGTCTCAGCCATTGTGTCTACCTCTCTTGTGCAGTCTGGATGGGTTGCACAGGAAAGTGAGGAGATCCACAGGAAATGGACAGGTTTTTAATCGCCTATCTCTGCCTTGAATATCATTAACAACACAACCTCAACAGCTCTGAGAAGTAAGAATTCCACAGATATACAACCCTCCAAGGGAAGAAATTCCTCTTTGTCTTTGTCCTAGCTGGGAGAACAAGATGGATCAACCACTTGGCACTTCTGGCTGAAGATTGTTATGAATGTTTCAGCATTATCTTTTGCACTTAAGTGTTGGGCTCTTCCGTCATTGAGGATGGGGATAGTTGTGGATTGTTTAATTGTCCACCACTATCCATGAGTGCATGTGGCAGGACTACAGAGCTTAGATCTGATCCATTGGTTGTGGGATCATGCAGCTCTGTCTATCATTTGCTGCTTACACTGTTTGGTAACCAAGTAGTCCTGTTTGGTAGCTTCACCAGGATGACACACATTTATCATCATGCCTGGTGCTGCTCCTGGCACGCCCTCCAGCACTCTGCATTGAACCAGGGTTGATCCCCTGGCTTGATGGTAATGGTTGAGTGGGCGTATGCCAGGCCATGAGATTGCAAATTGTGCTAGAGTACAATTCTGCTGCTGTTCATTACCCACAGCAATTTATTGCCATGAATTGCTAGGTCTGTTCAAAGTCTGTCCCATTTAGCTTAGTGAAAGTGCCATATAATACTGTTTCTGCACACTACTTCCACTTTTACCACAGGTCAGAACCCTGAAGTAATATTGATATTTTAAATTTGTAATTCTAAAATGTATTTCTGTAAAGAGGACGGATACAGTCGCAGCTGGCCGGGGATGTATCTGGAGAAAGCTCGAGGGAGATAGGTGCCTGTGGTGCTTCACACACACAAATGAGAAGAGAATTTCAAACAACACCTCCGAATGGGAGAGGCAAGCCAAAACAGACTGAGCTGTGACGACAAAGATAATAAGGGGCTAAAAAGTCTCTGCACAATAGGAAGCTACTCCCTCTAAGTTAGATCCCAAACTGTCGGCATATTTTGCACTTCAATGAATAAGCAAGGACAGGAGTTTTTAAAAAAAAACTGTTTCAACTTTACTGGAGTGCACCGGTGGATTGAACATTCAAAGATAGCAAGAACTGCAGATGCTGGAGTCTGAGATAACACAGTGTGGAGCTGGAGGAACACAGCAGGCCAGGCAGCATCAGAGGAGCAGGAAAGTTGACATTTTGGGTTGGGAACTTCTTCAGAAATGGGGAGGGGGAGGGGAGCTCAGAAATAAATAGAGAGAGGAGGCACATTAGACAGGGTTTCGCCTGTACATCCGTCAACATGTTCTACTGTATCCGCTGCTCCTGATGTGGCCTCCTCTACATTGGTGAGACCAAGCAGAGACTCGGAGACCATTTTGTAGAGCATCTGTGCTCTGTATGCGACAAACGACAACACCTTCCAGTCGCAAACCATTTTAACTCCCCCTCCCACTCCCTGGGTGACTTGTCCAGCCTGAGCCACCTCCAGTGTCACAATGACACCACCCGCAAACTGGAGAAGCAGCACCTCATATTCCACCTTGGGAGCCTACAGCCCCATGGCCTAAACATGGAATTCACCAGTTTTAAAATCTCCCCATGCCCGGCCTCATCCCATGTCCAACCCTCCCTCTCATTCCCACCGCCTTGACCTGACACAACCTGTCCATCTTTTCTCTCATCTAGCCGTTCCTCCCACCTCACTGTCCGATCCCCACCACTCCCTACCTGCACTCACCTATCACCACCCCACCTACCTTCCCCAGTCTCATCCTTCCTCTTTCTATTTATTTCCCAGCTCCCTTTCCCCTTCCCATTTCTGAAGAAGGATCCCGGCCCGAAACATCGATTTTCCTGCTCCTCTGGTGCTGTCTCCACACTGTGTTATCTCTGGGATTGAACATTCTTATGTGCAACAGCCTGGGTTCAAATCGCAGTATCCTGTGAAGGTCACAGTTGAAGAGTTACCTGTAGTGACCCATATTGCAGATCAAAGGAAGATCCTTTTTCATTCCAGATGCTGCAAATTGAACAAAAGGAAACAAGACACCAAAAAGGGCTCTCACCCTGAATGTTGGAATTCAATCATGATTCAAAAGAATTGGAAGTAGAGAATCTCAACCAATTTGCAAAATCTGCAGTGTTCAACTACCACCAAGGCAACTGTTAACTTTCACTTCAATAGCCACAATGTTCATCTCTGCTGTCTTCACAAACATTTCAGAGACAGATGTGTCAATCTGTATTGTAAAAGTTTTTCTCTGTTTGGACGTGTGTGCGTGTGGCATGTGTGCGTGTGTTGCATAGCTAATTCTTCTTGCATTTGGCAATTAATGAATTTTTTTTTAATTCAAGAAAGGCTGGCTAAATTGGGGTCCTTTTAAAAATAATTCATTTGGATTTGGAGGAAAGTATCTACAATGGAAGGGATTCATTGTTAAAATTAATCTTGCCGTGGCCAACCGTGATAATGAGTGATTAAGAAGGCGAAGTCGTTTGTTTCTCCTCACCTGGGAAATTAACAGCTTGTACATTTGCTCACGGAATATGCCAAAGTTGGGGAATCACATCGGTGGCTTGGTCAGAACGATTTGCACTTCATCTCCACCTGAGCCTATCGGAGACTAAATGCATTGCTTATTCTCAAGTTTCAGTGCTCGTGAATCAGTGAATCAGTGAGGACGTTGACATTTTTTTTCAGGGAGACTTAGAAGATGTCTTTGAAGCATTTCCTCTACACTCCTGGTAGCTGCTTGCCATGACAAAGCTCACAGTAGAGAGCAGGTTCTGGGAGTCTTGTCCCCAATTCACAGCTGATTTACCACCACAGTGACTCTATGCTGGAGAAGTTAACCTGAGACAGGGTACTGATATTGGAGCTTTATATCATGCCACTGGGTTTGTAGGATTTTGCAAGTGATCGCTGCTGATATTTCTCCAGGCATTTATGTTTGCTACTTTACATTGTATATGTCTCTGATACATACAGGAGGATGGCAACACTTCTGCACTCTAAACTGTGGTTATGTATTACTTAAGGATAACTGAAAACCAGCTGTCTCTGAAGCCAACTTCCTATTTCACCAACTTGACCAGAAAACAGAACTAAATCCTCACTGCTTCCTCCCACAGCCCAAAGATGTCCAGATTAGGTGGGCTGCTCATGTTAAATTGCCCATAGAGTCCAGGGATGTGCAGGCTAGGTGGATTAGCCATGGGAAATGCAGAGTTACGGGGACAAGGTAGTGGGGTGGGTCTGGGAGGGATACTGTTCAGAACGGTGTTGTGGACTCGATGGGCTGAATGGCCTGCTTCCACATTGTAGGGATTCTATGTTTCTATGAAAAGTAGACAAACATACAATTTTAGGATTGGGTATTACACTAAAACAAATAATAAACAAAAAAAGGATCAGAATAAACTCCTATAATTGATTGCAGAGTCACATGTTGTACTGACTATCCAGCGCTTTTTTGGTTTAAGTATCATTGTAACTCCAAATACCTGTCAAACACACAATATAAGAAACATTGGAAACTGGACGTGAACAACAAAACAAAAAAATGAGAAAATAATTAAATGAGAAAATAAGAGGCTGCCAAGTGCACTACGCTGAATGAGCTAAATTTGTATAAGAAATCAAAGAAAGCAAATATAATCAAGAGATTTTTACAAATAATCATCTTGCTCTGAAGTTGAAAGTACAGCACAAGGCATTACTGAATATTACAAATATGTATTAATAAATGAACCCTGGATTAAAGCCCTCAATATTCCCATTCATTTGTAGTTTTCATTCTATTTGATCTGTAAATGTGTCAGATGTACCAAATTTGCACACATCCAAGACATCCCAAGTTCTTTTATGCAAGTTGCCAGTTTGTCATGGTATTGCATGCTGCCTAATTCTCAAGTGTAGATTACTGAGTGCCACAATTAATTTGAACCTTGTTTATCATTACTCGAGGAGGTTTACAATTCACTGGCTGTTGTATATACACATATTCTACAAAGGATTTGCCAGTAGCTGTCAGATTTTAGTGCTTGCATGTGAAATTCATGAGCCAGCCCTTGACACAGAGCAGCAGAATGAACACACTTTAGATGCGAACAACAGCTGGCTGTGAGAGAAAGATAAGGACACAACAAAAATCAAGGGATTTGGATGAAATAAAGCACAAGAATAAAACTCAAATAAGAAAAGATGCCGGGATGAAGGATAGTAAAGCAAGGGGTGTGGTAACACAACAAAAAGCGATGCAAGCCTATCCCTTCCCTTCTGTTCTCAGCCTCTTTATGACATTTAGGATCATCCACAGGGCAAACTAGGGGGAAAATAGAACATTTTTGATGGAGATTTTTTACAGAAATTTGCCCTCAATGTTTCTCAGACAGTAGGTGCTGGTTATGGGTTTGCTGTCTGGAGTAATTGGCTCAAATACAAAAACTGCTGTCAAAATGATCTTCTATGCATTCACAGTTGGGTCCGATGATGTCAGGAACTGGTGACAGATGTCTCTGAGCCAGAATTTTTCTACGCATGTGCAGTTACTGCCACTTTATTTCACACATAATCACGTCACCAACCAGCAGTGCATTGAATAGGGAGCATAGGCCTGCCTCCTGCCCTTGTACGTATACAGCCACCAAACAAATAACTGTAGATCTGAGACTGGGGAGTGCAGGCTGCCAGTTGTGTGTTTTAATCCTTTGCCTGTGGGTTCAGGCACAGCGGAAGCTGAATTTCATCTTTCAATAAAGTGAGCAAAGTAGCCACATATGGCTGCTCTGTCATTCGAGAGAAGGAGAGAGAGAGAGAGAGACGACTGGTGGTGGTTTAACCTGAGTGTCACCATGCCTCAGGCGGGGCAAGACGTTGAGAAGGAGAGCCCTTCATGGTAACCCCAGCCTGAGTGGGAATTGAACCTCACGCTGTTGGCATCACTCTGCATCGCAAACTGGCCCTCTGAGTTATCTGACTCCTGACCTTTAAATAAGGCCCCAGAAGAACAGTATTTTGTAATCACCCTTTGAAGTGCATCTTAATTCAGAGAGATGAAGGGCAAAGTAAAGCAACATGCTGTTTCAGTTACTTTCTCATTATGAAAGAAAGGAGCTGCTCAGAAGGGAGGGAAATTTCAATTAGCCACTCTCCCTCAGAAGCAGGTAATGCTTTGTCTCCATCCAATGTGTATAGTCACAATGTGATTGGAACTGGCAGTCACTACTGTCACCAGTGATGCCAAACTACGACAATGTTTTCCTGTGTAATGTTTGCTCATTGATGAATTTGGTTGTCGCAGTTACAATGAATGTCGCCTTTGCTGTAAATATTTACAAACATATAAATCCATAGCAGATGTAGATCATTCAGCCCCTTAAACCTAACCCACCAGTCAATAAGATCATAGCTGATTGGATTGCAATCTCAAAACCACAATCCCGACTGCTCCTGACAACCTTTCAACCTTTGCTGAACAAAAACAGATTTACAATATTTAAAAACATACTGGATACCAGAGAAGCTCAGCAGGTCTGGCAGCATCCGTGGTGAGAGAAACAGAGATAACGTTTCAAGTCCAGGATGGGTCTTCTTCAAAATCTGTCAAGAATAGTTTTCACTCTGCCTTAAAAATATACAAGAACATTGTCTTCCCCGCCTTTTCAGAAATATAGCTCCAAAGTTCCCTGACACTCAGAGAGGAAAAAACGTTCACCTAATCTCAGTTTTAAATGGACAGTCCCGAGATTCTCTCACAAGACGAAGCATTCTTTCCCCAAATCCCCTAACAAGCTGGAAAGACTTTGATCAGTTACAATGAACAGCTCTAGTAATGGTATTTCAGAGTCAGAGAGTCATACAGGATGCAAACAGACCCTTCGGTCCTACCAATCCATGCCGACCATAATCCCAAACTAAACTAGTTCTACCTGCCAATTCCTCCAAACATTTCTTATTCATGAACTGATCTTAATGTCTTTTAAACATTTTAACTGTACCAAAGTCCACCACTTTCTCTGGAAGTTCATAACACATTCAAATTTCACTCTGGTATAAAAAAAAATTGCCCCTCATGTTGTTTTTAAACCTCTTTCCTCTCACTTTAAAAATATGCCCCTAGTCTTGAAATCCGCCATCCTACAGAAAAGACACCGTCCATTCACCTTATCTATACCCTGTATAAATTCACCCCTCAACCTTCTATGTTCCAGTGAAAAAGTGCCAACCTATCCAGCCTCTCCTTACAACACATACCCTTCACTTCTGGCAACATCATGGTAAATATTTTCTGAACACTTTCCAGCTTAAAAATATCCTTCCTATAACAGGGCAATCAGAACTGGACACCAGAAACTACTGTTCAAATAATTTCTTTAGTCACTGTTTGACAGGAGATTGTCAACTTCTTAGAAGTCACTTCATTTGGCTAGCACTGCACTGACCTTCATCTGCACCTCCCTGCTACTAACCTGTAACATGGCATGGCAACACTCACCCTAACGCTAACCCACCTCTGGAGTTAGGGGCAGAATTCAAACAATCACCAGGAGCCACACCAGACAAATTCTCTTCAGCTACATGCCCCTCCAGAGGATAGATGAGATGAACATTGGGATCCAATTCCAGGAGGTGAGACGCCCAGCATTGGTCTCCAGACACAGGCATGGCTTGATTGACATGAGTGAAAGTCTCACGGCATTCAGGCTCTCGAAGCAGGCCTCTACTAATATATGCAGCTTCTTGAAACAAGACAGCCTTCCATCTCAACCAGCTGGGTATGCTGCTGGATAAAAAAGGTGCCTGCCGCTGGGTAGTAGGCCGACAGGGGCTAAATTCTCTCCCGCACCTTGAATATCCACCTTTCATCAAACTGTGAGCTACTTCTGCAAGGAGAGAAAGAAAAGGTTAGATTGACCATCAGCCAAAGCCAATGTTGAGAAAATGGCAACAGTTGAAGCCAGGAGATCTGATAGATCTATCTTAGCATCGTCCTAAAGTCTCCACTATCTTTGATAACAGTCTTCAGCCCATTTGATTCACTTCATGGGATTTGAAGAATCAGCTGAACATACTGGGTACAGCAAAGGCTATTGGCCCTGACAACATCTTGACAGTTGTATTGGAGACTTCTGTTCCAGAACTAGTCCTTCTCTTGACTAAGCAGCTCCAGTCTAAGTAAGTCCTAAATTGTCTAAGTAAGTCCTGTTCACAAAAGCAGAACAATTCTAATCTTACCAATAATTTACTCTCAATCATTGGCAAATTTATGATGGCTGATAGCAGCAACTGTTCCTTAACGCTCAATTTGAGGCTACTTGAGATCTCATCACAGCACTGGCCCAAGCATGGACAAAGGAGTTAATTTCTTGATGTGAGGTGAGAGGGACTGGCCTTGTAACAAGTACTGCATTTGACAGAGTGTAGCATTAAGGTATTATTGAATTATCAAGAGAAAAGGAGGCAATTTGGTGCGAGGCATTCATGGCAGAACAATGTAGTCAGTCCCATTCCCAGCTCCATCCCAGTAGACCCTACAAGTTTATTTCCGTCAAATTAAAAATTCAATATCCTTTTAAAATCAGTAATCATTGTTGCTTCAACCTCCCTCTCAGGCAGAGTGTTTCAGGTCATTGCCACTCAATGTGCAAAAAGGTTTTGCCTGATATTACCCCTGCCCCTCATGCACAGAACCTAAAACCTGTGTCTTTCAGTCATCATGGCATTAGCTAATGGAAACACTTTTTCTTTTTCAACCTTATCTAAATATACTTTAATGTTGTAAACCTCAATCAAATGTCCCCTCAAATCTCCTCTGCTCCAAGGAGTTTATCGACCTAACTTTGCAGCTAAAGCTTCTCATCCCCAGAACCATTCCAATAAATCTACTCTGCCCCCATTCATATCCTTCAAGAAGTGTACTGACAGGAGCCAAATGTAATAATCTTGTTACAACACAACTGGATCTTTATTGAAGACTGAGCATTATATTCCTGCTATTGTACATACTTCCAAATTAAATCCTACTGTTAATATTACTGTACAAGGTACTAACACATAAACTGAGCTTCAATCTTTCACCTCATCGCGTCATTACTGGCATTTATTCCTAAATTATACTAGACTACAGCAGATTTTTAGCTGCTGAGTATAATTGCCATGGCTACACTGCAGTGATCCTGATACAGAATAGGAAGTTAAGAAATCACATTATAGTACATGCATCTTCTTCTAGAAGCTAATTGGAAATATAAATTATATGATTCATCTACCACTTTATGGAGTTGTATAGTATTTTGCCACATAAGTCTTGCTTTATTGGATTGGAAAAATTCAAAGCACTTTAAAAAATTACAGCATTAAAATATGCACAAAAGATCAGATATTCACCACATTTACGGTGTTTGCTTGAAAATTAACGTTTCACGTTTTTAATAGCACATCCTTCCTAAATAGTTCAAAGCGCATTTAGTTACTTTGAGATGTAGTCATTGTCATGTTAGCAAACACAGAATATGGCCTAACCAACTAAATAAAGCAAAACAACTGTGGATGCTGGAGATCAGAAGCAAAAACAGAAATTGCGCAGAAAACTCAACAGGTCTGGCAACATCTGTAGAGAGAAAGCAGAGTTAATGTTTTGAGTTCAGTGTCCCTCCTTCAGAAGGTGGTCTTATGACACAGCGGGGTAGCAACACTATCTCTGAGCCCAATTCTCCAAGTTTAAGTCCTATTCCAGGACTTGAAGATCAAGGAAGGTGGCTTTATGCTGTAGCCAACAGCATGCATATTAATGTGTAAGCTCTTCCAACATATGACAATGGTAGGTGATGAGAGTGGGAGAGTTTCCTGGTCAACCATGTGATGGAAAGAAAGTTGGAACCTCTACTACCTCCGTTTGTAGCTTTGGACTGCAAAATGTACATGACAGTGCATGTTACCATAAGCAACTCGGAATCCTTGTAGGGCTAGTTGGCTTAGTGTGGATCGGATCGGTGCCAACAGCTTGGCTTTTGATCTTTGTTTTTGCTGAGTGGATTTGGGAGCAGATTCCTTGTCCCACCCATGATGAATGTCAGGGTATTGTGGGCCGATCCAACCTTCTGACAGTGAGGAGAAGACAAACTGAAACTTCAAAGAGCTTTACCTTTTTGGCTGGGAAAGCCAAGAGGGAACTTCTTGAACTGAATGTGTTGAACAGGTCCTTGGTTTCACGTCTCATGAAAAGATATCTAGGTTTCCTACAGTACCACAGCAAAAAGTGTTAGGGTGGACACTATTCTCAGCTGCTATAATGGGGTCTGAATCAACAATATCCATATACAGTGTGCCAACCTGAGACTAAGTATTAGTAATAATTGATGAAATTCAAATGATATGCCATTCGAAACAGTAAACAAAAAACAAATTCTATTCACTTTACATCAGGACATAGCTGTTTTCCTTTACTTAATTTGGATTAGTCTAATTTCAATTCACCTATTGCCTAATGGTGGGATACTGCAGGGCATTAATTCCTGCAAAGTCTTTGTTTAAAAAGTTCATCTAAGCCATCATGGCAGTGAGGGTTTTAAAAATCACTTTATGCTCGTCAGCATAACAAGCCAATGGAGCACATGGGATGGTGAAGATTAAGTAGGAGCGGTAGGCTGCTTTTAATATTTTTCAGTGTGCATTAGTATGAGTGGATGAGGAGAGAATATGTTTAAGCTCAGCTGTTGACCTTCGCATAAGGAAAACTAGCCGACCATAAGAGATAGGAGCAAAATTGGACCATTCAGCTGATCAGGTATGCTCCACCATTCGATCATGGCTGATATGTTTCTCAATTCCATTCTCCTGCCTTCTCCTTGTAAACATTAATCCCCTTATTATCTATTCATGCAGGAGTCTGCAAGACAGTGAAGATCCAACTCACAATAGTCTTGGGAAAGGGAAAAAAAGGCAAGAGATCAAGTCTGAAATATTTATTGAATTTCTCAATATCACATTATTACCCAATTCTCCATCAAATTTGAGGGCCATTTACGCTCTCAGGTGAACAGAAAAAATCCCACAGAAGGGCAGATGGCTTTTCCCTGACTTACTAAGTCAATTTTTAATCCCATAAATAATTAGAACAAAACAGATTACTGGGTAAATTATTTCATTGCAATTGGTTGGGTTACCTGTGAAAAACTACACTGTCATGTTTCCCTGAATTATGTGAGCATTATGAGGTTTATAGGATTATCATGGTTTGGATTGTATTGTTGTATTTATGTTTAAATGGAGGAGGTCATGTGACTTGTCCTGAAGTCTTTTCGTAAGTCCAGGAGGTCTGACTGTAAGCTGTCAAAGGAAGGTCTAAATTACTTGACTGGGAAGAAAAGTGCAATGTATATACATTGAGAAAATGGTATCAATCTATTTGTTAATAGGAGAAAGACTGAAATCCTCTAAAGTTCAAAAAAAATGTTGAGAATGCCAGTGTATAAACAATCATGCTTTCAACTCTCCAATTCTATTCCATTATCAAAGAGAATTGAGGTCTGAGGGCAGCTATTTTGTATTTTTAGAGCGATTCAATATCTATGTCGCCATGAGGGAGAAAACCATTGCAAATGTCAGTTTACAACTTCTTAGTGTTAGGAGCAATGTATAACAATAATTTATGTTTGTACTTTGTGTGCTCAGAAGCGGGAGACATGGATTTAGTTTCATTTCTGAGGCTGTTTTTGTGAGCGTGATGCAAGAAATCTGCAGGCCTATTTGTTACATTCAATTTTAATTAGGTTTGCAAATCTTGAAGTGAATAAATGGGGGTTTGCAGTTTAATGTACTAAAAGACTAAGAGAAAATGATGTTGCTACATCCAGAAAAATCCAGAAGAGTGCATAGGACAGGCCCAGCATCCCTCATTGCTGAGAGTGTATTTAAGAATCTATCACATTACTGTGTGTTTGCAATCATGTCGGCCAAATAGCAGTTTCCCTTCCTTCAAGGACATTAGTCAACCAGATGGTTTTTATTCCCTGAAGAATTGACAAAAGTTTCATGGTCATAATTAATTCTAGAATTTCACTCAATTCAAATTCTATATCTGTCATGGTGGGATTCAAACCCAGGTCTCCAGAACATTATCTGGGTCTCAAGATAAATAGTCTACCAATAATACCAGTCAGCCGTTAAGTCCCTTTTCGGGGTTTGCGAATTTAGTCTAAAGTTAATTTAACGTTCAGTTCAAGCTCTCATAGAACCAGGGCTTTTAGTTTTAGAATTTAGCGGTTGTTGGAGTTCATTGCAAGGTTTGAAGGGAGTAAATCTCTCCTGGCTGCTACACTCTCTCTGAGTTTTCTCTGGAAGTTTTTCCTCCTGGCTGCTGGAGTTGCATGTGAGACAATTCTGTTTTCTGAATCTGTCTTTTGCTGAGGGTGTATTTATGGGATGCTACTATGTTGGAACAGTTACTGTTTAGTAATAAACTGTTAAATTTTCTAATAGAGTTAAGTAATTCCAAGTTCCTCTTTCTGTTGTTCTATTTTAACCATAGTGTTTGAAAAAACTGTTTTGCTTAATGTCGAGTGCATTGACCAATCAAATTGCATCTGGAAGACAGCACCTCACACTTACTTTTAGAAAAAGTTAGGTTCTAGACTATCTTCTTCATATATTTTGAGGGGGATCTGCTCTGGTCTTAGCAGAAGTTACTATGTTGAGAAAAGAAAGTAACACAAGCAAACCTTGGGAGTTAAAAATAATTTTGGACTGATTTCAGGGGGATTGAATGTCTATATAAAGGATTGTGTAAACTATAGACGTTGTCTAAAGCAGACTGGGAAAGACTAAAGTGAAAGTCAATGGGTAAGCAGTGGCAAACATTTACGCAGATATTTCATAATGCTCTGCAAAAATTTATTCCACCCAAAAAGAATTTGATAAGAAACATGAACCACATAATGTTAACAAAGGCGATGAAGGGGATATCATTGGGATCTCTTTTACCCCAGGAATCAACAGCAGAGGAATAAAAAACCAAAAAAGAAGGAGGAAATTGATTATAGAAGTAAATTTAAAAGAAATATAAACCAAATAGCAATACCTCCTATGGATGGATGAAAAGAAAGAGTACCTAAAGTAGTATGGTACCCATGAAATTTCGGAATTGATTGCAGGGAAATAGTACAAAATTTCAACCAATATTTTGTATCAGTCTTCGTGATGCCAAAGATAACAGAAAAGCCAGGAGGTAATGGGAGGAGAGACGTTGTAACAGTTTCTATTATGGGGGAATAAGAACTCACCAAAATAATGGGACTAAAGACCAATAAGCTGCAAAACCTGAAGAGAGATTGAACAATGTGAGGAGATATAATGGAGGTACACAAAATGCAAAAGGGGATTAACAAAGTAGGTATAGAAAGGATGTTTCCTCTTGTGGGGCAATCTAGAATGAGAAGTTATAGTTTTAGGCTAAGGGATGGCAGATTTAAAACAGAGATGGGGAAGCATGACCTCTCTCAAAGGCCATGAATCTATGGAATTGTCACCCCAGATAGTGGTGGTTGCTGGAGCATTGAGTAAATTTAAGGTGGAGATAGACAGATTTTTAATTAGTAACGGGTTGAAGGGTTATCGAAAGTAGGCATAAAACTGAAGTTGAGGTCGAGGTGAGATCAGCCATGATTGTATCAAATGGCAGAACAGGCTAGAGGGCTGAATTGCCTGCTCTTATGTTGGCATATTGTGTTCCATGGTTCAAAATACAAGGTCCCAAAGTTAGTGTTCAGTCAGAAGTGTTTTTAGTCATTTGTTACATTAAAATTTCATAAAACATGAAATCTTGATGTGTCATCTGTTCAATTATTAACTCAAAGTTCAAACTTTTTAAAAAAGTTTATGGAATCAACAGGGGTTTCAACAATTGCAACAGTCATAATGTTTCCAAGGAAGCATTGTAACGAGTTGAAAAGTGCTTTGGGGCATCTGAAATGACAGTCTGTAAATCCAAATCTTTGTGTAACCAAGGGAACTGAAATATGATGATATTAAATGTCAAATTACTAATTCCCATTACTTTAAAGACTGTCATTAAACCATTTCTGATTCCAGCAATGCAGATTTTTATTAATCATTAGCATTCTCTGCACCAATCAAGGCAATAATTATCAGGCTGGTTCAGCCTACGTTTGAAATTAGTCAGATCAAATCCCATCACAGTATCCTAGACAGGCCGACATTACAATGCAGAAGAAAAACAAGACAGGAAATACACAATTGAAAATGGGACAGTTCCTTTGGATAGCATGTGAAGACCCTTGGAGCTAACCTATGTTATGTCACGGGGCAGACAAATTTATCCTGGTCTTTTAGGGACCATCCTCACACTGTTAGATCTTCCCTGGTAGGGAGGAAAGTCCGCAAGCTAAGTATGTGTGTACGAGTGAAGTCATGTCATTTACTGGGCATTTGGCCCAAAACATTGTATTAATATGGTCCCAGTCCATTTCAGGCAAATCCTTGTGCCTCACAGTTTATGATTCCAAGAATTAGTCAGAACTAATTTACTCCATGATTTGTTTTCCACACTATTTTTATTATTGTCAATATGGGCAGTAGCCATGTAATTTGCTTTAAAAGAGAACTCACACACCTACTTCAAACATTATGGATGAGCACTTAACTCCCTCTGTAGGCCCTTCTATCATCTGAAGATAACACATCAGTCGCCTAAGGCAGGTAAGTTAGATGAAGAAATTCTGACAAAAAACATGATATGCCACATTATCGAGACAAGTGTAAGGAATGTACAATGTCATTGATTTACTTGGCACAGTTTTATCAACAGATGAAATTAAAGCTGCCTCAGCATTGAAAACTGTGATTGTGATACATTGATAATTCGAGGTTTTAATCTGTCTAATTCAGATTCTGAAGTTAATTAGACAATTAACCCTGAAAGGATTAACGCATGGATATTAAGGGAGAACGTGATCACTGAGTCCAGCTTATCATTTGATAATGGGCATTAGAGTGATGCCAAGTTCTGGATTTACCACTTTCCAAGTCAGGCGTGCGAGCTACTGCCTAAAAGAATCTGAGACAGAAAATGCAACCAAATTGGAAACCCTAAGAGCCTGCTGCTGCTCGATTTTAACAGATAAAAATGCTTTACAGTGGTGGAAAAGTCCATAACCGGACAGCATGATTTAAAATTATTAACAAAAGACCAAAAAAAGCAACATGAAGAAAAATGTCCTTATGAAATGAATGGTTAGAATTTGGAATGTATTGAAAAAAATGATGGATACAAATTCAACAGTTGCACTTCAAAGTGAATTGGATAAGTACTTGAAAGAGAAAATAGTTGTTAGATAATAGGAAAGAGCAAAGGAATTAACCAACTGGATTGATCTTTGAAAGAGCAGCATAGGCTCAATGGGCCAAAAGGCCTCTTTCTGTGCTGTACTGTTCTGTGATTCCAAAACCAACAACTCATATTTTGACAGTACGTTTAATGTAGTGAATGTTTTAAAATGCTTCACAGGAGCATAACAAAACAAAATTTAACATCAAGCCCTGTTAAAGACCTTGGGACAATATGAACTAAAGCCTGATTAAACAGATTTTAGGAAGCTTCTTAAAAGAAAAAGCAAAGAGTGGAAGAGAGGCAAAGAGGTTTAGTGAGGGAGTTCCAGAACATTGGGTATTCACAACTAAAGTTGTAGCCTCCAAAGATACAATGTTTAAAATTAGTGATGCACGCAGTCGGTAAGAAAGTATTGTACAAGACAGTTTGTACTGAGAAGGTTCACTGGTACCAGCATGTGCTCACTGGAGTGTTAATGGAAGTTTGTTTACATTGTGGGGATTTACAACAAAAGAGAAAACATTTGAATAGACGAGTTTGATTTTGCTTAGAATAATCAAGAATTGATTTATTTTTTAAAAAATTGGAAACCTTTCAGGCAGTTTTAAGAAGATCTGACTGGAGTTAGCTGCAAGAATAGTTTCTCCGAGAAAGGAAATTGTTCTGTTAGGATGTCAGTTAGTTCAGAAAAAAAAAATTGCAGTTTGTGAAACCTCCAGATCAGAGGTGTTTGATTGGAATTCTGCAGAATATCAAAAGACTGGGAAAGTCAAAAATGTTAGTTGTGTGAAAATGGCCTCACAGCTTACAGAACAAGAACTGATGAAAAATATAATTAGGTTTGACAGGAAAGGGAAATTCCTCTGCTATTTGAGTAATTGTAAAGTAATGGTATTGGGGAGTAGATGAGATATGTTTTCCGTGTGTTTTTAAATCTTTAAATTTATACATAGATATCTTGATTTGATTTTTGTTTTATTTCTTGTACAATAAACTTGTATTTCATTGCAGCTTTGTTTGCTTATGTTTCAGTGAAAGACCAACTTGTTAAACAAAGAAATTAAAATATAATCTATTAATCCAGTTTTCATTCTGGGGCCTGATTCGTTCAATAATAACATCAACTGGATCGTAGTGTAATAATGAGGTAAATGCACCTTTCAGGTGGCTTGTCTTAAATTGTGACAGCAATTGTCAGGCGCAATAGGATGCACTATATTTGTCCCATGGCTTGGAAGCCAGCAGTCTGTGGGCAGCAGTGGATGTCAGATATCTTATAACTAAACTTCCCTGTTAACTACTTACTGTTTTAGCTTCAAGTATTAGAATTCACATTGGTATGTTTACCTTGAAGAGATGAACATAACATGAGGTAGCCAGTCCTCAGTTGGACAGAAGTCCCGATGGTGGCCTCTCAATTGGCCTTTACCACTTAATTCACCCAGATCAGTTCAGGACTTGCTTTTGGCCCCAGCACAGGACTGCTTTGATCCACGTAAAATTCAACCCAGGATGTCCACAAGCTTTTAAGAATCATAACGTATTTTGATAAGAGAAAAGTATTTTGACATCCGCTGATACTATTAATGTTGTATTTACCAGTAACATAATAAACAGGAAAGCACAAAAAAAACTCACCTTTTTGACACAGAAAACTGTGATGACAGACGTACATTAAAATTAGATTTCTGCTGAATGGGTGACTATTCCAATCAATATCTTTGTTAGACTGTTGATAATAGCACTTCTTGTATTTAAATGATTGGGCAGAGGAATCAATGAGCAAGATTTTAACTCATTCAAAACTTGTTCACTTAGGTAGTGTTAATGTTGGACAGAAAATTGACAACCAGAAGAATTGTTCTGTATTATATTTTCAGTTTCTGGATGTTTTTTCTAGTATTGATGTAATCCAAATTGGAGCTTTGGTTGCATCCATTCTGTTTGATTAATTTATCAATTATTTTCCCCTAATTTTTTAAAAACTTCTCTTATTATCATGTACATCATGTTGGTTTACCTAGTGTTTACTTTGACTTCACCACTGAACTGAGCTGCAAATATCTCTTTCACTGAAACATTGATTAGCATTTACAGACTTAATCATTAAAAGGGGTTGGTGTTCGGTCTCATATAGCTCGCATGTTACACACAGATCCATTTTATCTCAGTCAAATTTTAAAATTGCAACCAGTTTTGACAGATTGTGTTCCTGAAATGGACTATAATAAATTAATCTCACTCCGTCTGTACATCAGTCTCACACATAACAATTCCTTGCAATTGTCAGGTTTGCCTGTGCAAACATTGTACTCTGATTAAAGCTACTGTTGCATCACAGCATAATGAAAATATTCAGCTAACCTAAGACTGCTTGTTTCTGTTGACTAATAAGATGCATAAATAGACCATGTTTTATGCTTCCATCAACTTTACTTTTCAGTGCCTAATGTAAAACTCGTAAAAGTATAAGGGTAGTCTTGTTCATCCCGAGCCTGCTCTCATTTAAAAAAATCATCTTGGCTGATTTTCTAAATCAACTTCACCTTCCTGCATTATCCAGACAAAACATTTGCTATAGTATCCCTACCTCCAAGCCAAGTAAGTCTGGGTTCAAGTCTCTACTATGCCAGAGGTGTGTCATAACATGTCCAAGCAGGATAATTAGAAATATTTGGCGGTTTCGTAGCACAATGATATTGTCTGTGGTTCGAGACCAGAAGGCCCCAATTCAAGTCTTACATGCTTCAGATGTGTGAACCCAACAACATTAGTTTAGTTGTCAAGTGTTTGTTGGCTATTGGCTATGAGCACAAGTAGGAGAAGTCTAAGTAGCTGGTTATATAACAAGCAGGTTGGTGTTAATTATTGACCTGACATTATTTTTAACAGTTTAGAGTTCATAGGCAGAATATTAACATACTATTCTTGCTAACAGGCCTGTGCTGGTGTTTATACACCACATAAACAAACTGCAATGCCTTTCATCCCATCAACATAACTTAATATTCTTTTATCACTTTCGTTTTCCTTTAAATGTGTCTGTGAGCTATTTACTTCAACTACTCTACGTGATAACAAGTTCCAGATTCCAAGTACTCTCTTGGTGAAGAACTTGCCCTCAACCTAGTATTAGATTTGTTGGTGACATGGACTACAGGCTTTCAATATGTTGGCTCACCATCATCTTCAAAATGGAAACGAGGATGGGCATTAAGTTAACACCGAAAGAACTGCGGATGCTATAAATCAGGAACAAAAACAAAGTTGTCAGAAAAGCTCAGCAGGTCTGGCAGCATCTGTAAAGGGAAAAAACAGAGTTAACGTTTCGGGTCCAGTGACCCTTCCTCAGAACTGGGCATTAAATGCTGCCCCAGCCAATGACACCTACATCCCATAAGTGTACGTTTTTAAAAAATCTTGTATTGATGGCTCACAATTTCGGACTAATGGCCCCAACCTCTCAATAATCAAATCCTTTCATGATTTTAGAGACATCTAATAGATTGCCCTCTTGAAAAGTGAGTATGTTTCCCTTCCCTTCCCTTCCCTAAAAGAGCCATACCCTGTTCAGATTTCCAGCTTCAGTTTGATCTTTCCGCAACATTTATTAAAGCCTCATTGATAGAGACAAATAGCTACAGGCGAAACCTTCAAGATAATAAAGTTCTGCGAATTTTCTCTCTCACCCTGGAAGTAATTGAATGAAAATCTCAGGAGATCAATCGAACAGAACAATCTGTGTTATTCAACCGTGACAAGTTCCATTTCACAGATGTCATTTCCATAGTTTGAACGGGATTAAAATCATATAACTCTGCTAAATGTCTTTGTATCTATATTCAAATTCATTTTTCTAACAGTCAGCACTATTCTTAACCAGATATTAATTTAACTTTTAAAGAAGGTGCATCTGTCAATATAACAACCATTTTATTACCTGACATCTCTTGGCCTTTGTATTGGCCTCATGATTGCATAAATATACTTACAGTAACCTCTAGAACCCTTCTCAAGAACACGTTACACAATGAATCCATTACATTATTGTATATTTGTTGCCAATAAACTGCACTTACCATGAGTTTGCCTGGTTACTTAATACAATATAACTTGGGCATAGGGTGGAAGAGTCAATGGATTAGTAATCCAGAACAATAAGTTGATGTTCTTAGGAACGTGGTTTTAAATTCTCCCATGGCAGTTGGTTAAATTTCAATTAAATAAAAATCTGGAATAAATTGCTAGCCCAATGGTGACTCCCTTACATACATTTCGTTGTCTAATGTATCATTCCTGCAAACCTGACACACTCTTGGATGAGGTTGAACCCAGGGGCATTGTCAACCTGCACTCATATTTCCATTTTCCATTAGAACAAGAACAACTGTTTCCTGCACCCATTTTATCATAGCAGAACATGGCTTTGTCATGGGTGGAGTAGGATGACTCAGTGATCATAAACTATTACTAAATGCAAACAAGGTTTATTTCATTATTCAGACTCAATCTGTACAGTGCAAGGAATTCATGAATAGCAAACAAACCTATTGATACATTTCTGTAGGAAGACTGTCATGCTGTCTTAGCTATGTATTTGATTTTACTTTCATATATCATAAATTATGGACAATGTGGTTTGAAGATGATTTTAGCACAAACTTGGTCATCTAATGATGCATGCAAATCGCAAATAAGCACATTTAGGACTTTAAAGATGTTATTTCCTTATTATTTACTTTATCTCATCGAATCCCTGCAGTGTGGAAGCAGGCCATTTGGCGCATCAAGTCCACACTGACTTTCTGAACAGTGCCCAACCCTGTAACCCTGCATTTTCCATGGCCAAACCACCTAACCTGCATATCTTTGGACTGTGGGACGAAACCATAGCACCTGGAGGAAGCCCACACTGACACGGGGAGAACGTGCAAACTCCACACAGACAGTCACAGACTTACAGTACCAACAGTAACATTTTTGTAATCTGTTGCCATCTATAAATCCAACAGCCTCATAAAACAGATGGGGATAGTGTTGTAGGATTGTCCTGTGCCTGTCACTTTTGATGCAGACATGAAAATTGGTAATTTGAGATGCTGAGGAGATATTTAGATTTTGTTTTAAGGTTGCTGACATGACACTGTTGGACATTCTTTTAAAGTCACAAACTAGAAGATGTATGAGTTAAACTGACAGCTTGAACTTGTTTACAAGTAGCTACATGTCTTCAGCTAATTGTTTGGTTTTACTGGAAGTTACCTGTCCAAGCTTTTGGCTGTCAGGACACTTGTTATTTGATAATGTTTTCATATTCAGTTGCCTTTGAAAAGGCTTTCCTTTGAAGGTTCGGTAACCTTTCAAAAGATGAAACCCTCAGTCTTTGGGCTCAGTTTTTGTCACCTTTCTGAGAACAGCTGTTGATGAACCCATGTGAGAGCTGAATAGCTATTGTCCCTGAAAAACTTCTGGAAGACGTCTTCTCACCATGCTGAATAAACTGCAGAGATTCCAGAGGGACAGCTGCCTAATGACTGTTTTATGCATAAAAGGACACCAGATCAACACGGTCTGGAGCATTTAATATTTTTTTCCTTTTATTCTCAGAATTAACAACAGTTTTGGTCAAAATGTTTTTGTTTAAATTAATCTTTGCAGAGAAATGTTCTTTCTTTTATCTTTCATGTATATGTGTGCATTCATGCGTGTAACGATTATTTAGAAAAGTACATACTTAGTTTTGTATTTCAAACTGTCTTAATCAGCTCAGTATCTTTGTTAACTTAGTCCTTTTATTACAATACATTGATGCCTTTTCCTATTCAATTAAGAAACCTGGTTAATACATTTATTTTTTCTGGATCTAATTTAGATAAAGTATATAATTGCCGTATCAATAATTGGGTAAAATATTTAAATATATGTTGTGACCACTGGAGTGCTGAAACTACAAAGAAACAGTGCAGACTTCCAAAACTCATTCCCTTTAATATAAAATAAAGATGAAACCAGCTCATAATTTCAATATATAGTGTTAATATTTTGATATTCTCAAGTATATTTCTGGCTTTTCCCCGTCACACCTCCTCAATTGAGCAAACTAAATTTTATAGGCACACAGCATCATTAGAACAATGTAGAATCTGTGATGACATCAAATTATTGGGAAAAGGGCAGGAATTTCACTGCCGCCGGCCCCTTTACCCAATTTAGAACCCATTGTACGCAGAAAATGGCAAAGCAAATAGGCCTACCATAATTGCTTGATGTGAATGGGTGTTTGCCTATTAGCTGAGGATCAGTTTTTTTTCGCATAAAACACAAATAATGGCAAATGTTATGTTAGTGTGAGGATGCCTTTCATTCATGTATGGCATGCTGAGACAATTGAACTAAATGGATGTATGTGGCAGCAGGTTGAGGAGCCATGTTAAAAATTCCACTGTACTTAAGCCAATTGCTACTGTCAGTTTCAACCTTTTCCCTTTCCTTTGCTGCTTTAAGTGATGCAGGGGTCTAAATTCAGGGGGAATTATCATTTTAAAGAGACTCCTGCAGAAACGCGAGTAGAACAAACCTGACTCCTGTACAGACCCTGTAATGATTCTCCAATGATACTGCCAAATTTACCCTGACAGCCCCATTGTTTCAACAGAAATACAGCAGCCTTCAATTCATCAGTTACCTCCCCTGAGACATCATGAGGAACAGAAGTGGTGACAGGTCGCTGTCTGACATTAATTTAATTGCATTCATTATTTGAGCTGCCCCTATAAGTAGATTATGTAATGAATCTTTTATTCCTGATAACTAGCAGCACGGTTGCTATGTACCTTTAGCAAGTAGTTCCATCACAGCTGACAGGCAAAACTGTGAGAGACAATTTCTGACTTTTTTTGGGGGCTCCCCATTGAGTGCATGTGCTTTCCAGATAATTTGAGGATGGCACATCTGTGAATTCATGAACAGAATTTAAAAGGGTCTCCTCTTTTCTGAAGTAAAATTTAGGGGTAACAATGACTTATAGAGTTGGAAGGGGTGGAGGTAAATACAAGTGGGTGGAAAGTAACTAAGACCAGCAGTCATGCCATGAGAATTCTTGAAGATTAAGGGGTTTAAGAGGGGTTGGATTTTTAAGATAATTGTAGTTCAGTGTGTTAATCGTGGCTTATTTATTATTTTTTTTCTATTCATTCATGAGATGTGGGCATCACTGGCTGGGTTAGCATTTATTACCCAAACTTAGTTGTCCTTGAGATGGTGTTGGTGAGCTGCCTTCTTCAAAACAGCAATCCATTCATGGCAAATAGACCCACAATGCTGTGAGGAAGGGACTTCCAGGATTTTGACCCAGCAACATTGAAGGAATGGTAACATATTTCCAAGTCATGGGGAGTGGCTTAAAGGGAACTTGCAGGTGGTGGTGTTCCTATGTATCTGATGCCCTGTCATTAGTTTGGATGGTGATGCTTAAGGGAATTTGATGAATCTCTGTAATGAATCTTGTGGTTTGTACATGGTGCTGCTATTGTGTGTTGGTGGTAGAGGGAGTGAATGTTTGTGGATGTGATGCCAATCAAGCAGTGTGCTGTCCAAAATGGTGCCAAGCTTTTTGGCTGTTCTTGGAACATCACTCATCCAGGCAAATGGGGCGTATTCTATCATATTTCGGACTTGTGCCTTGTAGATAATAGACAGGGTCTAGGAAGTCAGGAGGTGAGGTTACTTGTCAAATTCCGAGCCTCTAATCTGCTCTTGGAGACTGACGGCTTTAGATTGAAGACAACACAGCTTGAGCACAACAGCCTAGGCTGACACTAGGTCACAATACCGAGGGAAAGCTGCACTGCTAGAGCTGAGGTTCCATCTATCACTAAAGCTGTAATTAAATGTTCCCATAGCGCTTCTTCAAAAATAAAAGGAAAATCCTTCCTGGAATCCTGGTCAATATTTATTCATCAATTAGCATCACCGAAGAGAGAATTCTTTTTAAATTAAATTCCTGTTGGCGAAAGTATATTTTATACAAAATAGTGTTTCCTATGTTTCAACAGTGAGAAGACTACAAAAAACTTCATTAGCACTGGCTACTTTGGATGGCCTAAGTTTGTGAAAGACACTATATAAATGCAAGTTGACCTTTCTGTTTTGCTTATGGGCCAGAAGGAACAGGAGGTGCTTTCTCCAGTCCAAATGGCTGACTTATTAAATATACCATGATGGAACATTTACAATTGATACAGCTCACTTATCAAGGTTACTCAATTACCCCTAACCTCCTTTACCCAAACAACATAATGATCATCACATCCCCAATCATTCCACACCGCTCCACCCAACCAGAGATTTTGATTCCTGTTTTATTTCCACGCTCTACGTTATGAATCAGGAGATAAACTAATCATCTGTAAAGAGGTGAAAATGCTTGACCAGGTTCAAGGGCACAAATGATCAGTGAATTTGTGAGAACTTCTCTGCTTCAGCTGAGGTGGTCATCTGGGAAAGGTAAAACATGATTACTTCAATTGACTGAACTTCATTTGAAGTTGTTGCCATGAATTTGTTCCCTTAATCTTCCTTTTCTCTGTGAAAAACGCACATTTAGATAGCAACTGAGTAAGTTTAGTTGTTTTATCAACACAGAGTAGTAAAAGTTTCTATAGAGACAAAAACCATGGAAGGAACATTGGAACATTTCAAATAAATACTTTGGTCTCTCAAGTTTAGGTGTGAAGAGAAAAGAAGAGGCCTGTTGGAGAATCTTTTCCGGCACTTAATTTCTGAAAATACAAGGCATTAACCGGAGGAAAGACTGCTCCTTTAAATCAGGTGACCAACGATCACAGAGTCACAGTTGGTGTAGTTTTATGTTTACAGACATAAACTTACCAATCTTACACACCAGGACTGGTAGATGTTCTATTTATGTGAAGATCATTCACGATTATTCAGCAATCTGCTTTGTTCCAGAAAAAGCACAGCTACACTACCCCATAGGACATACTGCAATTGAAACTGACAATGACTGCTGGTCACGTTCTGCATCCTGACTACTTGTTAATTACAGATAGTTCTGCTATAGCACATGTTTAAGTAATGCGAATTGACTGCAATGCAATTGATGAATAGTGGATGCTGTTTGGATAATGCATAACTTTCTGTTGTACAAGTACAGTGATTTTCTGTAGCGATTTCCCTATAAAGTGATTTTCTATGGTGATTTTCCATAGCGCGATTTTCTACAGTGTAAGGTCACACAAGAATGCAACTATCGTGTTACAAGAGAACTACATGTAGTATGCTCCTTCTTAAAGTGAAATCATAACAAAGGTGATCTTTTTTGCTCTGCGTCATGACCGTGGACTTTCCTGTTCTATCAAATCCTCCCAATCTCTCCATCTTGATTCTCTCATGCAGAGACTGTTCAGTCTGTATCTTCCCATTTCCCTCAACATTTTCCAGTTTCCCTCTTTCCATCATTGCATTCACATTCCATGTTCCCTTCTTATCATTTTTCCATAAGAATTTTTAATGTGAATGACTGGGAGGTCCTATTCTCTCCCTTGCCAAGTGCGGGACTAATGATCATGTTGGCAAACAATGTAAGTAGAGCCTTCTGCCTTTGAGTTGCGTCAATATGTGCAATATAGCAATGGAAAATAGTACAAGAGGCACATACTGATCTCCTACACAGATGTACTTTAAAAAAAAATCACGTCTTCTTCCCGAAAGTTCCTCCTCTTGCAAGCAGACATTGTCCTTATGTTCCAACTCTTCCAACATCACCATCAAAACTTATTCTTTCCATGGTTAGTGATGACTCATTCGTGTGGATGTGGGACCATTACTAGTCCATGGGGTGAGTCACAAAAAGGCAAGGAAGACCAATGCTTGACAGCTAAACTGAATGGGAGAAGGCAAAATTTGCACTGCTCACTGTGAAATTATTCATCTTAAAATTTAAAGGACTTCTTACCCCTCGAGTCTCTCAATAGCATTGCTTGTCCCAAAATTTGGGATGGCTTCCATTTATATGGCAACACATTATTTATTTTTGTTACTATGAAGAAAATCATGCTATCCATTTAGAAATGGACATTTAATACTGAAACAAAATGGTGGCAAAAAGTATTAGTAGAAACATGTACACAGTACAACATTAATTATTGCAAGAACAGTTTCCATGGTGATGGAACTGGAGCATCCATTCCCATGATGTATTATCCATTTAATTCTGCTTCACTAACATTTGGGCTGGAAGTAACTATTCAAGGCACTGTAAGTTGTAAATGGAATAATTTATGTCCCGGATGTCTGTTTCTGTGACAGCTCAAGGCGTTCAGATTTTTATGAGCCATTATGATAAATACTTTTCTGATTGATATGTAGTAGTTCAACAATCTAAATAGCATGAATGCAAGGTGATTAAAAGCAAAGCACATACTACTCCAGGGTTTAAACTACATTAATCTTGGCATGATCTTGAACTGGAGACTTGTAAGTAACAAAGTTGGTGTTTAATGCTTTGAACTGATTTGTGTTCATCCTGTTGAGAATAGCTCTGCAAAAAAAAAGGTAGCATAGCTTCTGGTTTCATTTGAAGAGTGAGAATCTCAAACTACACATAGGTTCAGTATTTGTCTTGGCACATCCTATCCGAAGGCAATTTTCTGACCTTGTGAATTGGTGGAACTATTGGAAATGTAGCTGGGTACTCAGGATGATTCCAACCATTCAGTCAAATGGCTAAAGTCAGCAGTAATCTAACTTCCCCGTATTGGTGGGCAAGGACTTGCTATTCAAGCACGGTGTCATTTGTTTATTGCAGAGACATTCTCAATTGTAGGAGTGCACTTAGAAATAAACCATCTGAATTATAAAAAGAACTATGCTGGTTGGCTCTTTGTGACTGCTCCAACATCCAATCAGTTCTCTCCACATTCCTGACTACCCTGATAATCATTCACCCTCTTGTTTATCAAGATTCTATATAATTCTGACTTAAAAATATTTAAGGACTTTCCTTCAGCCACCAATTCAGGAAGAGAGTCTAAAGAATCATGACCTACTGTGAGAAATGATTTCTCCTCACTTCTAATTTAAATAGGTGACTCTTTATTCTGAAGCAGTAACTCCTAGTTCTAGACTATCCAATGGCAGGAAACATCCTTTCAACAACTGCCTTGTCAAGACCCTTCAGACTCTTATATGTTGCATTCAAGTTACCTCTAACTCTTCTAAACTTCAGTGGCCTCTCCAGTCTAACGTCTCCTCATAAGGCATTCTGTCCATTCAGCTATTCGTCTCATAAATCTTTTCTGAACTATTTCCAATGCAGTTATATCTTTCCTTAAATAAGGAGACCAATACTATACACAGTTCTCCAAACAGGATTTCACCAATGCCCTGCATAACTGACATATTTTTGGATTCAATTCCCCTCACAATAAATAATCACTTTTTATTAACCTTTCTGATCATTTTCCTGTACCGTCCCACTAACCTGTTGTGATTCATCCACGAAGATATTTGGATCCCTCTGGATCTGAGCTCTGCAATCTCTCATCACTGAGATAATATATTTATTTTTTATTTTTCCTGCCAATTTGGCAATTTCAAATTTTACCCACATCATGCTCGAGTTGCCAGATTCTGCCTACCCTCCGAACCTATCTACATCCTTTTGTAAATTTCTTGTGAACTGTTCACAACTTACTTTCCCACATACCTTTGTGTCATCAGAAAATTTAGTAACCTTTGGTTCTTTCATCACAGTCAACTATATAAATTTAAACTGCGGGGCACCTATACTGACTTCTGTGGCACATAACTCATTCCCAACCTAGAAATATCCATTGATGCCTCTTCTTTGTTTCCTGTGAGGTAGCCAAATCTTTATCCAGACCAAAATGCTACACCATACACCACAATATTTTGTTTTATTTTCCAAAATGACCTTTGAAGAGACATCTTGTCAAATTGCTACTGAAAATCTAAGTAATGTACATCCATCATTTCTCCTTTATCCAGAGCACATATTTTTCTTTAAAGAACTACAATAGGTTGGTTAAACACAATTTCTCTTTCACAAAACTCTGTTGACTCTGCCTGTTTATGTGGAATTTCTTTAAGTGCATTTCTATAATGTCTTTAAATTGTAGCTTTCAAACTCTTCCTTTTGACTGTTGTTAAATGAACCATCTCCTTTTTTTGAACAAAGAAATTATATTTACTGTTTTCAAATCTAATTGAACGTTCCCAAACCTAGACAATTCTGGATAATTAAACCAATGCTTTCATCTCACAAACTAATTCTTTTGAAATCCGAGAATGAAGATCATCAGGATCCAAGGACCTGTCAGCCTGTAGCTACATCAACTTGCTCTGTACTGCTTCCCTGGTGATTGCAATTTTCTTGAGTTCTCACTTCCATTTCCTGATTTCCAAGTAATTCTGGGATATTACTTATATTCTCTTTCATCACACCATACCAAAGCATCTATTAAATTCATCTGCCATTCTCTTTATTTTCCATTCTCATTACTCAGACTCACTTTCTATAGGAGTGACACTTTATTTGCTCATTTCCTTTTTAAATATTTTTAGAAACGCTTACTCTCTGTTTTCAATATTTTGAACTAGTGTTTTATATGCTTTTCTTTTAAGTTTGATGCCAACTTTAACTGTCTTAGTTAACTATGGAATACCACTAAAATTATTGTCACTGAAATATAACTGTCCTGTGTATTCTGAAATATTCCCTTAAATGCCTGCTACTGCATCTTTATTGACCTATCCCTTAACCTAATTTGCCGGTTCACTTTAGCCATTATTAGATGGAATAAAGGTCAAGTTTAAGTGCATTTTCCCTCATATTACAACAGTAATTATATTTCCAACGTACTTCATTGGCTGTGAATTGCTTGGTGATAGCCTTAGGTCATGAAAAGCCTTTGTAAATGCAAAGTTTTTGTTTCATTTTCTTTACTTGCACATTTCCACCATCATTTGTAACAGTGATACGGAATAAATGTTTGCCCTTCATCCCCAAGTAGTGTTACTCACTCTTAAACAATTATTTTACCTTTAATTTACGTATGGAGTTTTTTTTTAATATTACTTACTTGCCTTTTTTTTTCCAATTTTAGTCCTTCTAAAATCCCTTTTCACCTCTTCCCTGCATTGTTCATTTTATTTCTTTTGTAATTGAGGGCGCTAATGTTACAAACATGTTTGTTTTATTTATGCTTGGATCTCTATCTGTTTTGTTCTGTGTCTCTTCTTGTTTCACAAGTAAACACTAACCATATCTTCAGTTATTCTTCTGACTTCTGAAATCCTGTGTCTTGTTGACCTTGACACAAATTCTAACTCATTTTTTGACGTTAATCCATATTGTCATTCACGAACCTGACATGTGCACCCTGATCAAGCTTTACTTGTCCCAGTAATTCTCCCTTAAGATCTGCATCTTGCTTTCAAATCCCTCATGGGTTGTCCCAACATTAACTTGGTGATTTCCAATGATTATACATAACAATGCACACTACAATGCTAGACTCGCTCTCTCTTATTTGGAGGTTGGTTAGTTCGGTTGACTGGATGGTTGGTTTGCACTGAAGAGTGATGTCAATAGCTTGGGTTCAACTCCTGTGCCAGCTGAGATTGCCACAAACAACTCAACCTCTCCCCTGGTCTTAGGTGCAGTGACCCTCAGATTAAACACCACAACCAATTTGTCTTTCTCTAGTGGGAGAGCAGCCTTATGGTCTGGTAAGACTATGGTGACCTAACCGTTTTATCTCTTATTCTTTGCGCTACTCATTTATAGGGGCTGCTTCCATTTGAGAATCAGCAACTCTCATTACAAATTATTTTATCTCCTCATGAATTTCCCTGGTAGATTTCATTAGCACTCTGGAAAAACAAAACCTCTTTTTGTCCTTTCAGAAATATTTATCCTCAAATTCCCTGCTCTTAATTTTCACTTACTGTTCTTTGTCAATCCACCTTCTGCAAATTGCAATGCTCTTGTACCAATCCCTCTATGTGAGAAGTTTGGGAGAAGAACAATTTGTTGTGGTAAAAATGATGTGGAACAAAATATTAAATAGACATTCAAAATTGCAACATTTTAACTGACAGCATAAACACGTTGCATAGGAATTATTCCTGATGAGGATATTTGATAGAATTTATTGGTGTACAATTGAAAATAAATGACTTATAAATGACTACAAAAGCAGAATACTTTGAATGCTGCAGATTGAAAATTAAAAAAGAAAGCACTGGAGAAACTCAGCAGATCTGGTTGAAGAGAAAAGAATAAAGTTAGCGTCCCAAATCAAGTACTTTGGAATTAAGCGGGGTGGAAAAGTAGTGAGTTTTTATGCTGTAAAAAACAATTGGGAGGAGCGTGTGGAACAGAAGGGGAGATCAGAAAAAGATATCACAGAACAAAAGGGAAAGTGAGTCCTAACTTCTGTTGAGAAAGCACGTAGATGCAGAGTAGGAGTTAATAGCAGAATACAGGATAGCTCTGCAGAAATTGAAACCAAGCAAACAGGACACGAGGGTGGGGATAGACCATAAGAAATAGGAGCAGGAGTAGGCTATTTGGCACTTTCAGCCTGCTCCACCATTTAATATGATCATGGCTGATCTGCCATTCCTCACATCCATTTTCTTGCCCTTTCCCTGTAACTCTTGATTCCCCACTTGTCTATCTCAGCCTTAAGTACACACAAGGTCTCTGCCCTCACAGTGCTCTGTGGCAAGGAGTTCCAAAGGAGACTGACAACCCTCTGAGAGAAGAAATGCCTCCTCATCTCAAATTGGCATCCACTTTGTCCTGCAACTATGCCATCTTGTCCTAGATTCTTCTCTGATGTGAAACATCCTCCCAGCATTTACTTCTTAAGAATCTTGCATGTTTCAACGAGATCATCTTTCATTCTTTTAAATTCGAATGAGTGCAGACCTAATCTGTTTAACCTTTGCACACAAGACCATAAGCTATAGGAGAAGAATTAGGCCATTCAGCCCATCAATTCTGCTCTTACCGTACCAGGGATCATCCTAATGAGCCTTCTCTGAACTGCCTCCAATGAAATAACATGTTCCTTAAATAAGGGGGCCAAAACTGCTCACAGTACTGCAGATGCGGTCTCGCCAGCACCTTGTACAGTTGCAGTAAGACTTCCCTACTCTTATACTCCAACTGCCTTAAAAAAAGGGCCAACATTTTATTAGCTTTCTTGATTACCTGCTGCACCTGTGTGCTAGCTTTCTGTATTTTGTGCACATCTACCCATATCCCTCTGTGTTGCAGCTTTCTGCAGTTTTTGTTTTTCTCCATATAAATAATAATGTTCTTTTGTTTTCCTTTCCTTAATGAACAACTTCACATTTTCCCACCTTGTACTCCATTTGGCAACTTTTTGCCCACTTACTTAACCTATCAATATCCCTCTAAACTATTTGTATCCATCTCACAACTTGCCTTTAGGTTGTTGAACTCAGCATTAAGCCCAGAAGTCTGAAAAGTGCATGAGCAAAAAGTAAATGTTATTTCTTCAGCTTGCCTTAGGCTTCACTAGAACCTACAGCAGAAATGTGAGCCTGAGAACAAGAGGTAGAGTGAATGAGCAAGAGACTGGAAGTTTGGGATCATGCTTTTGGGGAGAGGTTTTCCACAAAGCAATCCCTGTACCTCTTATTAGTTTCTTGATTAAGTTTTGTCTTGAGAGTGCTGAGCTTGTTCTGTTGCGAATTCCACAGCTGCTATAGTCTGTCTCTATTGGTTATCATGTTTCAGCTGCTGACTGTTTGTCCATATTTTTTTAAAGTGCTAAACTCACTAGTCATCAAAATTCCCTTTCCTTCTGTGTCTTCTTCTCCTTCTGATTGGGGTCTTTGCCTGGAATTTGAATCTGTGCTACTGCTCAATGTATAGTATCACCCTAATTACCACTAAATGGCAGCTCATGGTATTTGTCACCGTGTCCAGTATGTAGTGCAGAGAAACATTCTTTTATGTGGTAGGTTGCTGCCACCAGTTCTCTTTTGTGTAAAATTTATCCAGGACCAGTTGGGTGATAAGTGCTAGAGAACACACCACTGTAAAGTCTTTACAGAAAAGACACTGTTTCCATAGAGAAACAAAATTGGAAATCACTGGAAAACCTCAGCAGGTCTGGCAGCATCTATGGAGAGAAAGCAGAGTTAACATTTCAGGGCCAGTGACCCATTTTGAGATCATTCTTTCAGCAGGTTTGGCAACATTTATAGAGTTTTACCAGCAATTTCTGTTTTTGTTTCTGACTTCCAGCATCCACAGTGCTTTGGTTTCTTGTTTGTTTTCTGTTCCTAGTTAACCAGATGTTTTATCACATGATAGAAATGACTACATTACTCTCAGACATCATTAACGACACAGATTATATCTGATCCCTACAAAGCCAAGTGTAAAATTCACTGTCTCCACCCAGAGACTGTATTTGACATCAACAAAATGGGTAGAATTTAATGTAACATGAAAATTAACATTAACTCATTCAAAACCATTACCTTATACAATACTCCTGTCCAGGCCTAGTGAAAAGAAGGAACACCTGCAGAGTATTTATAGATTTGTTTATTTAAAAGCATATATAATGTGAATGCTAAAATAAATAACAAAGTAAAAATCTTGTAAGAATATGTGGGAATTAAGACTCCAAATTGTCAGAATGGGTTCGTTCTTTGCTTTGTCAATTAAGACAAAGCAATGTGAGGGATCAATCTTTGTTATAAGAGGACATCACCCAAGAAATACTAATCTGATGTTCCTCAAAATAGAACTGGCCTTTTGTTTCTGCCTCCAGCAAGATATATAACCTTGATAATACATCAAATTAATAGTGAAGAGACAGCAAGAACTGCAGATGCTGGAGTCAGAGATAACACAGTGTGGAGCTGGAGGAACACAGCAGGCCAGGCAGCATCAGAGGAGCAGGAAAATTTATGTTTTGGGTCGGGAGCCTTCTTCAGAAATGGAGGAGAGGGAAGGAAGCTCTGAAATAAATAGAGAGGAGGGGTGGGGCTGCGGAAGGTAGGTGGGATGGTGATAGGTGAGTGGTTGGGATTAGTCAGTGAGGTGGGAGAAGCGGATAGGTGGGAGAGAAGATGGACAAGTTGTGTCAGGTCAAGGAGGCGGGGATGAGAGGGAGGGTCGGACATGGGATGAGGCCGGGGGGTGGGGAGATATTGCAACTGGTGAATTCCATGTTTAGGCCATCTGTGTAGAGCATCTGTGCTCTGTACGCGATAACTGACAACACCTGCCAGTCGCCAACCATTTTAACTCCCCCTCCCACTCCCTGAGTGACATGTCCATCCTGGGCCTTCTCCATTTGGCTGAAGGCTCCCGAGGCGGAATATGAGATGTTGCTCGTCCAGTTTGCGGGTGGTTTCATGTGACACTGGAGGAGGCCCAGATGGACATGTCACCCGGGGAGTGGGAGGAAGATTTAAAATGGTTGGCAGCTGGCAGGTGTTGTCGGTTATCGCATACAGAGCACAGATGCTCTACAAAATGGTCTCTGAGCTTTCGCTTGGTCTCACCGATGTACAGGAGGCCACATCAGGAGCAGCGGATACAGTAGACCAAGGTGACGGATGTGCAGGTGAACACATGTCTGATATGGAAGGGCTGTTTTGGGCCGTGAGTGGAAGTGAGGGGGGAGGTGTAGAGGCAGGTGTAGCCCTTCCTGCGGTTGGTGGGGGTGGCGGGGCTATTGGGGAGTGTGGAACGGACGAGGCAGTCGCGGAGAGAGCGGTCCCTACAAAAGGCAGATGGGGTGGGGAGGGAAATATATCTTTGGTTACGGGGTTGGATTGTAGGTGGCAGAAGTGGCGGAGAATGATATGTTGGATACGGAGGTTGGTGGGGTGATATGTGAGGACAAGATGGTTTCTGTGTTTATTTTTATTGGGGGGAGGGGATGTGAGGGCAAAAGTGCAGGAAATGCAAGAGGTGCGGATGAGGGCATTTTTGATCACCAGGGTGGGGGACGAAGTTACGGTCCTTAAAATAGGAGGACATCTGGGATGTGCGGGAGTGGATTGCCCCATCTTGGGAGCATATGTAGTGGAGTCAGAGGAATTGGGAATAGGGGATCGCATTCTTGCAGGAAAGTGGGTGAGAGGAGGTGTAATCCAGGTAGCTGTGGGAGTCGGTGGGCTGGAAATAGTTGTCAGTTTTGAGGCGGTCACCAGAGATGGAGACGAAGAGATCCAGGAAAGAGAGGGAGGTATTGGAGTTGGTCCAGGTGAATTTGAGGTTGGGGGCGAAAGGTGTTAGTAAAGTTGACGAACTGTTCAAGCTCCTCGTGGACGAATTTTGAAGTATACTAATAGTGAAGGACTGAGGAGAAGAGAACTGTTTTGGCCTGAGTTTAAGATTGAACTCCACACACTCCAATTCTAATGGCAACCTTTCCCCTTATAATGGCACAAATTTATGTTGGATCCTGTTTAATAAACTGAAAGGTAAACCTATTTTTGTAGCTCACGATGATGTTGAATAAATACAGACAAAACTCCAATTCTCAAGATCTTTTAGATTGAACTAGAAAGATCTGTGTCAAAGCACCTGTATCTGTTTGCTAGGTCCTCTACGAATCCCTGAACTGAATGAAACAATACGAGAAATCACACACACAAAACTGAATGAGCTAATGTAACTGACATAATGATAAAGGTGTAAATGACCTATCCCAATTAGCATCCTATTGCATTGTGTAAAAGAAATCACTTGTGTGTTTGCAAATCATCAGTGTTGTTAAGTATAGTTAATGCACAAATGGCCAACAGGGGAATATCTAATGGCCTATTCACAAATCACTAATTGGATTTTTTGATAATCTTGCAAAATCTTTTGAAGGGGCATTGGTAGAGAGAATGCATATGCAATGATTCAGAAAGCATCCATTCCTAATTCTCCTTTGGACCATTAGGAGAACAATTCCGGCAGTGCATGGACATGCATTGAGATAAAAGTCCCCACATGCAACTTGAAGATTGACCATGGAAATAATGAACTTCCATTTAATCTCATTTAATGCAAATTCTTACTATTTTCTTGCATAAAGGTTAATGCATTATCAGTACAGAGTAGTAAGTTTCTATAGAATTTAGACATTTTGCTGAACGATAACCATCTGGTTGTAAATTCAGCTTTAAATACAGTTACAAGAAGTAGATCCTAAATGATTGAATTTGCATTAGCATGTTACTAAAAGTGAAAACATTAGTCTTCAATATTGCAAGTCTCTTTGCTGTTGCTAATGTTATCTGCAATAATAGTACGGCCAGCATATCAGTGACATGGTTACCTGAAACTCGAGATATTTGACTTTAGTGTTGTATCAATAAATATCTGACTGTGTGTTGATGTGTAGAGGCTGATGACCAGATTTTGACGTGGTAACAATACAGTCAGCATGTGATGATTTGTGTTGAGAACAAATTTTCTACTGCACAGAGACATGTGCCGATGTTCACAAGTATAGATGCAGACTAGTGTTTCCTGCTCCTAGCAGAACATTTGCATTTGGTTTCCAACAAGTGGGACACGTAGTGATTTGTCATTTGCTGCGTTCAATGCACCGTGAGAGTACACTTCTGATCACATTTCCCAACACATCTGTTGTGATAACTGTTTCCCCAGTGTGTTGAAATGCATGAGGACTAGTGGAGTCGCTATCTTCGCCTTTTGTTATTTTAAACACTACTTGCTGTGCAATAGACCAATGTGTACCTTTGAGCAGAGCGTCAGAAAGGCTCTGTATTTGTATTTATAACTTAATTTGTGATAAAAGTAAGCAATACTGATGAATAATGCCAACTGTTTCGCATTAGGTGGGTCAGAAACAGATAAATGGCTTTCCTTCAGTAGGATGCCACCACCAGACACACATTCCTGTCCCCTCTCTTGTCCATAGTAACTGAACCCTCCGGGACACCCTGTTTCACGCCTCCTCCACTCACAACAACTCCCCTCACTCCCATGGCACTTTCTAATGCAATTGCGGATGGTGCAACATTTGCCCACCTCCTTCCTCATTATCTTCGGCCCCAGACACATCTTCCAGGTGAAGCAGTAATTTACATGCACCTCATACAATCTATTCTACTGTATTCACTACTCGTAATGTAGTCTCTTCTCCATTAGAGAGACAAAACACAGACTGCATGATTGCTTTGCTGTACACCTGCACTATGTCCATAAAATGACCCTGAGCTTCAAATTGCCTGTCACTTCCACAGACCACTGTGCTCCCATGCTAACATTTCTGTCTCAGGCTTGCTGCAATGTTCCAGCAAAGTTGGAGGAGCAACACCTCATCTTCTGCATAGATACCTTACAGCCTTCAGGACTCAACACTGAGTTTAACAACGTAATACTCATTACCCACCCCCACACCCCGTAGTTCTGTTTTGTCGGGGTTACTCCCAGCACAGCCAACGCATTATCAACCATTTATACTTCTTGTTGGCACCAAACCCAGGTTTTAACTCTCTTTCTTGGTTTATCATCAGCAATCACTTTGTTTGCCTATCTGTTTCTTCTCCAGACTGTTCTGATGACAGGACACTTGACTTAAAACATTAACTGTTTTCTCTCTCTCCAGATGTTGCCAAACTTGCTGAGACTCTCTAGCACTTTCTGTTTTTGTTTCAGATTTGCAGCATTCATAGTTCTTTATCTTTATTGACATTTGTGTGCTGGCTTTACTCCACCTTCCGAGATGGTTAATTTCAGATGTGACAAATATGCATGTATTTGTTGAGCATCGAATTGGGTTCTGCAAGCTGTGTAAGTTCCAGGGATAACTGTCAATCATGTTCTACTTGTTCCATCTATGAGCAATAATATCATTGTTGATGAGCCACCCCTCCATGTCTAACAAGACTGAATGAAAAATCTTTCCAAAGAGCTATGTGCTAAACATAGTTGATAGGACATCCAGTAATACTGAAACTTGCCTTCATCTGTAACAAGAACTGTAAGATATCAATTTTGCTGTTCCTGTGGTACTTGATGATAGCTCTATCTCATGTCAACATTCCTGAAGTCTCTGGAGTGAGAAAATGATGATAATTTTTGGATTGTAGGTGGATTTGATTTGGGCTGCCAATACTGTGGCTTTTTCCAAAGTTAAAACATTATCCTCCACATTATTAGGCATTCCCTAATTCGTGAAATTGATGTTTTTCCAATCAGTTGGTCAAGTGTTATTTCGTTGGATGCTGTGTTGTATTTTGTATGTGGAGGTCAACTGCCACAATGCTGTCATGTTTAGTTTTGTGGGCTCACCATATTGTTGGCATCTTTGGTAATATGCGTATTGCTTGTTCATCACATTTTTCATCCCATGATTTTTTTTTTCTGGTGCAATTATATCCATATCAAACATATAGGTCTTTTGTGAGCTGCTTGACTACTCAGTGGTCTTCTGCCCTGAGGTAACAGATGAATATTGCCTTGCTGCAGGTTACTGTTGCCTGCAGACTGCCCATACACATGAGCATCAAATAGGTCTTGAACCCCAATACCCATGGACCTCATGGCATAAGGAGACCTCCTGCTGGAGAAAGAAAAGTGCTGGAGCCAGCAGCTCTAAAGTATTCTCCATCTTAGTTGCAAGGTATTGTATTTTGTGCCTCAGGCATAGACCAAAAATGATCTTCTCCAGGACTTCTATGTGAACAGCAGCTTTGTTTCAATACTTTTAAAATGCCTGCTTTCTTCAGTTTCTCTGTAACCACAGCCACAGGCTTGACTTATAGCCCACAGCGATATGAGCAGTCCACAGATACGCACAATCAATCACCAAAATATTGAACAGAACACCTACCAAAATGAAAAAGTTATTATCCAAGCGTGAGATACTTGGTTGCCTGGCGATTTACGTGTGTGTGCATGTGTAAGACACTTTCATGAAGTCTTCACACAAATATCTGGCCAATTTTTTCTCCCTAAGTCAGGCTCAGTGAGGTTAATTCAAGTATCAGTATTTCCATCGTCAGAAAGAAGGTCAGTAATAAGAAATGTCAATGGTTCAGAGCTTGTACCCTCTCACAGCATCTCTGTAACGTGGAAAGGGCCGTTGTATTGCTTTATTCATTTTCCAGTCCACAGCTTTGTGAAGAAAAGTGATTTAAAGACCATTTCTGCTTTTTTACAAACAGCCATTACAATGTATGATTAAATATTATCCTTTAAAGGCTTTCTAGTTGTTTGACATTATAGAAAGGTAGACAGAGGATCAGCAAGTAATTGAGTGAGTAGGAAGTAACTGAAGTCTTGGCATCAATTTCAACTCCAACCCATTATGCACCCCCGTTCTCAGGATTTATGTGAAACTAATATTTGTACTACCACAAACCCAGTTATTCTATGGAATTGATTTTAGATTAAGAAGTGCCATAGAAAAGACATTTTTAAGAGTGGAAAACTTGTGGAAAAGAATTGAATGACATTGAATAAAATATCTGCACTAGAGTGCTGTATTGGCAGACTGAAACAACTTTGTGTTCTCGGGTAGTTCCTCAAATGTCCAGCACTTTCCCCACTAAACACATGACCGTTCACCGAAGTAAATCACAGATCGTATAGTCCCAGCTGAGAACTGCAATTGGAGGAGGTGCAGGTTGGATATGGTGTTATAGAACTTCACCTGCACTCATTTCAATAACTAGTACCACAGAACCCTGGTCTGCACTTATTTGAAGAATCACACTCAAGAAAGAACAAAGGTTAAATTAATTTACCTGGTAGTTTCACAGCTTCTGATTGGCTTTCAGCACCTGCTACTCCCCTACTTGTATGTAATGAAAGTAAGTTTGATGTATTGTTTATTCAATTCCATTGTCACTCAATGGCTGCATGCGCACAGCTAATGAGCATTGCTTAATAAATTAAAAAGTGGAAAATAGGCTAATTTACCTATCCCAAATGAGGTGCATTCGGGTCCATGCCAACAGCACTGCTTCCAGTCAGGCAGAGGCCAGCAAACTGAATAGGATAGAATTGGAAGTTTTCTGGTATGTACTTCAGATGCTCAAAGTGTAAACCCATGATGCCTGCAGGAGGATAATATTTGAATTTCTGCCGCTGTTTCTTCCAACAAGAAAATAAATGATCATTGTGGCAAAAGCACAAGCTGTCCATTTGTTTTGGCAGGATTCTGGCCATTTTGCTTCCAATTCTTTTTGTATGCAAGTATGACTTTTCCAGAAAAAATGGCCTGGATCTTCCAATGCTAGCAGTAGCCAATGTTGAGGCACTCAACTATTGTGCATCGGGACCCTTTGGAAGCCTTGACTCCACCCACATGGGAAGTTTAAAATTCTGATAGGTTGATTTGCACTGTCTGTGTCCCTTTGAAAATATCACATGAAAGCACAATACTGCGGATGATGGAAATCAGAAATAAACTACAGAATGGGCTGGAAAATCCTCAGCAGTTTGGGTGGCATCTATGGAGAGATAAACAAAGTTTTGCAACGCCTCCAAAAAAATCCCTGGCAGATTTCACTGCCAAAGATTTTGGTTTATTGAGCAAAACTACCTGGATGCTTACCCTTGCATTGTCCATTGTTAATTTCTGATAAAATTCAATGATTAACAGCTGAGCCAAACCCTTTACTATCCAACTCCTCAAACTCTACCCCCAACAGACACAGCCCCTCACTGCTTCCACCCCAACTGAAACCTTTAAAATGTTTAAAAATTTACCTAGACCCAAACTGTAAAGGGAGTATGCTCTCTCTGTTGCTTCTCTTCACCTGTGCTCTCTGGGAATGGCTGCAAGAAGGGATCACTGTTGCCAGCAAAATGGGAATTGCTGGCTACATAATTATCTCTGCAGTCAGCCTAGTGTTGCTGCTTACCTGAAGAACTGGGCTAATACCTAACGTACAAGAGAAGCATAGGAAAAAAAGTAGAGCACTCAGCACCCGGGGACTGTTCTGCCATTCACTGAGACCATAGCTGACCTTTGACCCAATGCAATGTACATTAATCCTAGTCCCACATTCCTCAAAACCTTTGATTAAGAAGGATCTTTCAATTTCAGACTCAAAATTAACAATTAATCGAACACCAATTCTCGTTTGCAAAGGAGAGTCTCAAAACTCTACCCCACTTTATGTGTGATTCTCTTCTGAATAGGATTTTCAGTTTACTGAACAAAATGAAAACTTTGACAAAAGGAATACGTCATATAATAATTAATATAATTAAATAATTAGTTTAGGTAAATGATGAGGGGAAAGTGGACTAATAGAAATTAGGGAGACGTTGGCAGAAATGGAACCTTTGCATACTTCACTCGCACCCTTTCACACTGAAAGCAAAAACAAAGTGGTGTTTCTGGATAATGGTTGCAATTTTTATTCATACACTGCTCTGTGATTGATGTGAAACCATTTTAGTCTCTCTGAGCACTTATTCCATATGAGCAGGTAATTATTGAGCAGTGAATATATATCAGTGTTCAGCCTACAGCAGCCATGTCAGAAGAAATTTGCCCTTGTTAGTAACAATGAAAATCAGATACATTCCCATCAATTTGGAATTTTAAGGAAGACTATTATGAAGGGATCAGCGTGCTAAATTTGGAGAACAAATTATGCTATTATTGCATTGACACTTGGCCACAGTATTTTGGTGGGTTTTGAACTGGAGATGCAGTTATAAAATAAAACAGTCACCTCAATAGGGAATCAGGGCCTGTGTGAATGGAATAAGTAGCTGTGTGTCTCCTGAAACAATTAAACTAAAGAATCTTGCCTGAGACAGAGGGACGTTTTAACCCCTAAAGACATGTGGGTTTGGGAGAGATGTCGCCTCCAACCTGCTGTGAAACAACCCACTTCTGATTTTAATGGGAATGGGGCAGGCGACCAACCCCACTATATCAATCTAATTGTCTCTGATAGAATCTTGATTTTACCTGTCCTTGGGAAACCTAGCAGTTCAAAGGGGGAGGAGCATGGAGTTTTTTTATGGAAACAAAATATTGCAGAGGCTGGAAATATGAAACAAACAGAACGAGAGCTGAAGAAATACATCAGCATCTGTATTCCAGAAGACCATAAGATGTAGGAGCAGAATTAGACTATTTGGCCCTTCGAGTCTGCTCCATCATTCAATGATTGCTAAAATGTTTCTCAACCCCATTCTCCTGCCTTCTTCCTCTAATCCTAAATCCCCTTACTCATCAAAAACCCATCTATCTCTGTCTTAAATAAACTCAATGACTTGGTCTCCACAGCATTCTGCGGCAATGAGTTCCATAGAGACACAATCCTCTGGCTGACGAAATTCCTCCTCATCTCAGTTCTAAAGGGTCGTCCCTTCACTCTGAGGCTGTGTCCTCCAGGTCTTAGTCTGTCTGACTTGTGGAAACATTTTCTCTACCTCCAGTCTATCGAGGCCTCTCAGTACTCTGTAAGTTTCAGTCAGATCCTCTCCCTTATCCTTCTAACCTCCATCAAGTACAGACCCAGAGTCCTCAACTGCTCCTTATGTGCCCAACCCTTCTTCCCAGGGATCATTCTTGTCAACTCCTCTGGATCCCCTCCAATGCCAGCACATCAAATCCTTAGATATGGGGCCCAAAACTGCTCATAGTATTTCAAATGCATTCTGATCAGAGCTTATACACCTTCAGTAGTACATTTCTGCTGGTGTATTCTGGCCGTCTTGAAATGAATGCTAACATTGCATCTGCCTTCCTAACTGCAAACTGAACCTGCATGTTAACCCTAAGAGAATCCTGAACTAGGACTTCCAAGTCCCTTTGTTCTTCAGATTTCTGAAGCCTTTCCCCATTGAGAAAATAGTCCATGCCTCTATTCTTCCCCTCAAAGTGCCTGACCTCACACATTCACACTCTGTATTCCATCTTCCACACTTTGTCCACTCTCCTAACCTGTCCAAGTCCTTCTTGCAGCCTGCCTGCTTCCTCAGCACTAACCTGCCTCTCCACCTGTCATCTACAAACTTAGCAATCATGCCTTCAGTTTCTTCATCCAGATTGTTAATGCATTATGTGAATAGTTATGTTCCCAGCAACGACCCCTGTGGAACTCCACTAGGCATTGGCTGCTATCCTGCAAAAGATCCCTTCATCCCTACTCCCTGCCTTCTGCCAGTCAGCCAATCCTCTATCCATAACAGAAGCTTGCCCCTAACACCATGGGCTCTTATCTAATTTCACAGCCTCCTGTGCAGCACCTTGTCAAAGGCCTTCTGGAAATCCGAGTAAATCATGTCCATTGCCTCTCCTTTGTCTAACTTGCTCATTACCTCCTCAAACAATTCTACCAGATTCGTTGGGTGTGACCTCCTCTTTGTGAAACCATGCTGACTCAGCACTATTTTACCATGCATTTCCTTAATCATTGACCCTAAAGTCTTATCAATGACTGAAGTCAGGCTAACTGGCCTATAGTTTCCTATCTTCTGCTTCCCTCCCTTCTTAAATAGTAGTGTTTTACATTAGCCATTTTTCAGTCCATTGGGACCCTCCCTGACTCTAGTGGTTCCTGAAAGCTCACTAACATTGCCCCTACAACCTCCTCAGTTATCTCCTTCAATCCATCTGGTCTAGGTGATTTATCCACTTTCTAACCTTAAACCTTACAACCTTTCCCAGCATCTTCCCTTTAGTGATGGCCACTACAGTCACCTATGCCTCTGACTCTCTTGAAATTCTGCAATGCTGCTGATTTCTTCCACTATAAAAATTGGTATAAAATACTCATTCATGACATCTGCCATTTTTTGTTCCCCATTTCTACTTCTCCAGCCTCATTTTCCAGTGGTCCAATATTTATTTTTGCCTCTGTCTTACCTGTTAGATATCTTAAGAAAAGCTCTTGCAATCTTCTTTTCTATTGCTGGCAAGCTTACTCTCATATTTCATCTTCTCCCCCATTATTGTTTTTTGTTACCCTCTACTGGCTTTTAAAGGCTTCCCAAACCTCTGCCTTTCCACTATTCTTAAACAAATTATAACTTTTTCCTTTTGCATTTATGCTGTCCCTGACTTCCCTCATCAGCCATGATTGCCCCATCTTCTCCTTTATATATTTCTTCTTGGGATGAATTTCTGCTGTGCCTTCTGAATCACCCCCAGAAACTCCGAGCATTGCTGCTCTGTTGTCTTCCCTGCTAGGCTCCCCTTCCAATTAACTCTGGCCAGCTTCTCCCTCATATCCTCATGGCTGCCTTTACAAAACTGCAACAGCGTTACATCTGATTCCAGCTTGTGTCTCTGTAGGGTGAATTCTATCATAGTGTGGTTACTGCCCCTGAGGGGTTCCTTCACAATAAGCTCTCTAATTAAGCCTGCCTCATTACACATCACCAAATCCAAAACTGCCTGTTCCATAATGGTCTTTACCACAAGCTGCTCCAAAAAAACCAAGTCATAGATATTCCACACATTCCTTTTCCTGAGATCTGCCTTGTTACATTGTTTCATGGACTACATGTATTTAAGTACAATACCCTTAGTCCTGCATTGACTACCCCCATTTTCATAGTTGTCCCTCATCTGTTGTGCCTGAAGTTAGATTCCCGACCCCTGCCATACTCTGTCCTATTACTTGTTCTGGAAACTTTAATAACCTCTGTTTAGTCCCCTCCCTTTAACTGTTTCCATAATTTTCCATGCAATTGATCCTCCTTCCCCCATTATTCAGTTTAAAGCCGTATCAGTAGACCTAGTTATTTACCAGGACTCTGGTCGCAGCATGATTCACGTAGACTCTGTCCCATTGGAACAGCTTCCTCCTTTCCCAGAACTGGTGCCAATGAGCCATGAATTCCAACCTTTTAGTCAGGCATTTATATTTTTAACTTGATGACCCTGTGCCAATTTGCTTGTGGCTCAGATAGAAATCCAAAGATAATTATATTTTTGGCTCTTTTTTTGCTAATTTGGCCTCTAGTTGCTCATATTCCCTCAGCAGACTCTCTTCCCTCTTTCACCCATATAGCTCGTACCTTCGTGGTAATCGGATCTTTCCCCTCCACTCCAATTCTTCTTCAGCCCAGATGAGATATCCTGAATCCATGCACCAGGCAGGCAACACAGCCTTTTGGACTCTCGATCCTGGCCACAGAGAACAGTATCTATCCCCTGACGATACCATCTCCAATTGTAACTACATTCCTCTTTCCTCCCACCTCTTGAATGCCTCCCTATACCAACCAATAAGCAGACAGTTTATCTGTGATGTCACTCTTTTCTGCTGGGCCCCTGATCCAGGACTCCAATTTAACCAGTTTCAAAAAAAAAAATTACAAGCTATGAGCCAACACAAAGCCGTAAAACCCCTCTTCACCTCTGCACTGAACTCCCATCCTGCCACAAATTCCTTGAACTATACATTCATTTGGACTGTGTTTCATTCTGGATGTGATTTCTCCTTCCTGTCCGCACCAAGTGAAGAGAGAAAGAGAGTTAACGTTTTGAGCCCAATATGGCACTTCATTAGAAGAGTCATGGGCTCAAAATGTCAACAAGGATTGTTTTTACACTTGCCTCTTGGATCAATGTATCAGCTACTCTCCTACCTCCCACGCTATGGTCCTTGCACCCCACCAACACCATTAAGCCCCTATATCCCACTTCCATCCCTGCTGATCGCTCTTTTTTCCTCCTGTACTCACCATCTACAGCCTCTGACCTCTTTCTCTCTCACATCCATACCATTGATCACACTTCCAGGTTACAATCTTCACTGCTCTCTGGCTTCTCTGTTTCCTTGCTCCCTTTATTGGTCCCATGTTCAGCCAGGTGCTGAATGACAATCTAACAGCCAGTCAGGCTGGAATATCTATAGGCAAGAAAATGTTATTCAGGTTTGTCACAAAACTGGGCAACTCCTGAAGGAAATCCTGCACCCTCATTCCCACTAGCTCAATGCTGAGTATGGCTATGTTCGCTAGATTAAAGTCAGAAGCTCAAGACGGTGGGCACTTCAATGTCTTACAGCTGGTGAAGAAAGAACCACCTCAGATCACTGGCACTCAAAGATCGGTGGATACTGGGTAAATTGTGACTTCACTCACACACAAGCAGATACGGGAGCAACAGGGATGTTCATTGGGAGCTCTGAACAACCTGGCACTGAGGCTGCCGGGAGTGCAGGACCCTGTTGAACCAGACATGCCAGCATCTGGCTGCCTCCGTGGGCAGCTGCCATACAGAGCACAGGCTTAGCACTCTGAGTCTGCTGGATGGGTGCACAGATTAAACCCCACCTCTCTTGCTGGTAGAGCTGACAGCGGGCAGGGAGACCTGGACCTCACTGCATTTTGCCCTTCCTCTAAAGGTGACCCTATTGACACACAAAAAGATACTGTAGGGGGTTTGACAGGGGAGATGCAGGGAAGTTTTGTCCTTCTGTGGCAGAGTCTAGGATGAGAAGCATAATCTCAGAGCAAGGGTTCAGCCACCGAAGAGAAAAATCTTCTTTTAGAGGATAGTGAATCCGCGGAATTCTTTATTGCAGAGGGCTATAAAGATTGAGTTGTTGAATATATTCAAGGCTGAGAGAGACAGGTTTTTAATCAGTAAGAGAATTAAGGTTATGGGAATAAGGCAGGAAACTGGATCAGATCAGCCATGATCTTAGTGAATGGTAGATCATATTCAATAGTAAATCGCATACTCCTGCTCCCACAGGAACACCACCACCCTCAAGTTCCCCTCCAAAGCCACTCACCATCCTGACTTGGAAATATACTACTATTCCTTCAGTGTCACTGGGTCAAAATCCTGGCATGGCATTGTGGATTGCAGCAGTTCAAGAAGGCAGCTCACCACCACCTTTGCAAAGGCAACAAGGGACGGGCAAGAAATGCTGGCCAGCCAGCGATGCCCACGTCCCACAAATGAATAAAAAAATCATTGCATGGTCCTATACTCTTGTTGAATGATAGGCATTTGAATTAATAGAGGATCACCTGACCATAGTCACATAGCAGAATACAGGTTAACGTGGGTGTACAGCACTTCTTTCATGTTTTCTGCTAGTCAATTTTACAGTTTATTAATAGCCACTGGTTTATTTTAAGAACCCTGTGTTTTCAACACCCCATACCAAATTCCCTGGAAGTAAATTAACTAAAAGGAAAGTAAGCCTTTCACTACTTTGTCCTACACAGCGCACGAGTGAAGCCCTTCCTCCGTTTTGGGCTCAATCTATCCTCAGTTCTCCTTTTACAGTCTTTTTGCATCACTTATTAATGTATTTGTTTTCTATGTGGCCTACTTTTCTTAATATTTATGAATCTAAGCAATTTCCATCTATATTTGTACTCTTCTCATGCATGATAAATATTTCAATAGCATGCACGAAGGGCATACTTGATGAAATGATTCAAACTGTAAGGAAATAAATTGTCATCTCCTTCATTTTTACTATACTTTCTATTAAACCCTTTACCCTTTCAAAAATAAGGGTATTTGCAACTTGTAGTTATTTGTCACAGCTCTGAATCTGGAACTCCCTTGCTCTGCATGATAGGTCAATGATATCTACTTTATTGCTCAATGGTGATCCCACCTACCAAGCCCCCTTATAATGCTCATAGAATTCCTTCAGTGTACTTTAAGCCTCTGGCATCTAGCTAACCTCAATTCATTTTCCATAAGGAAGGAGCATCTGGAGTGGCTTCATTCACGCTGTTCTGTTTCTGAATTGCACATGAACAACTGGTTCACAACTTAATCTGGCAACAATGATCTCACACCTTCCCAAACAGACGACAGAAAGAAAAAGAAAGAGGTCTGGCTCAAGATGAAAAAAAGAATTCAACGTGGAATTCTTGTTCAGATTTACCACAGAATAAAAATCACTCAGATAATAAATCTCTGAATAAAATTTGATAATAGCTACAGGATACTTTAAATTCAAACCAGTCAGGATTTCATTTGAGTGAATGTACTTCATTCAAGCTGACTGATGTTTCATTCCAACTTCAGTATATTTCACACAAATTGATTTATATTTTATTCAAGCTCAATTGTATTTCATGTATTGTCACTGGCTGTTTTTGTGCATTGTCATGTTGTATTACAGAGTTGTTTTGGAGTTTGCAAAGTTGGATAGCTTTGTTGAAAACAACTGCTGGGAGTTTTTATCTGTTTTACACGATGGTCTATGTTGACAGTTTTGTTTCATGTTTATGACTGAGTAAAGGACTAATGTTATTGGAATTCAAATTCTCTTTGTGAGGTTTGCATATTTGTCAGCAAGTGTCATTATTGACTTCCCAGTTGCCTTGTGTGAAATATGCTTGCCAGATAACAGACACTGACCCTAGAACAGTGTCTGCTAAAGATCAACACTCCCTGGGGAGATTCTACTTTATTAAAATGTTATTCCTGTAGCCAGTCAACGTAGGATTGGCAAATTATTTGATTCTATTCTGTTTTCCTTTTTGACATTCTCTTCCTGTATTCTGTCCTCATCCAATTCCCTCTCAGCAATTGCCAGCCTATTTTCATTTTTAAGCCATTAGCAAGGATTTCAATTCCATATTGTCCAATTAGCTTTTATAAATTGAGAATATATTACCCTCCTCCCTCCGGAATACTATCTCTGATTCCTCTCAAACTGAATTTATCTTGAACACAGTATTCGTAATGTAACGGAAGGTCACATTTACAACGAAAGCATTGAAGATCTGAGGTTCTGCACCTTAAATTCTCAATAGTTGTTACTTGATTAACCGAGGGAAAAGGCCAAAAGTAACCCCAAATATGAGATTATTTCTTCATTTCTTCCACCTTTCGAAAAGACTTGGGAGAGCTATTGAAGTTCCAGTGGACAAATATCAAGTCCACCCTTCAGCGTTAGTTTTCTCAGAAGGAGATGAAAGGAAAGACTGCGGCTTTAACATACGGCATACACTTTCTGACTAGCTTCAATGTACAAAGTGTTTGTCAGGTTTGATTTTAGTCTCTTAATGTCCACAATGCTGACAGGTAGTGGGGAGTCTTGCATTCAGCTCTTCATATCCATAAAGTAGAGTATCCTGGCCCTGGCTGCTGAGGACTGACACCGCTCTGTGGCCTGCCAATCCAACTAAGGAGCATGGTCCATTGCTGTGCTACTCTTCCACTAGCCCCACTGTCAATGTATCATTACCATACATTCATGTTTACCCTTAGCCATTTTCTCTTTTGTCTTCTGCAGGATGTCTATGGTCTTAATGGATAAGCGGACACATCACAAAAAAAATCCTTTCCCCACCCCCCACGAAGAAAGAGAGCACAGATTCTTCAGGGGAAGCACTGACAAGGCTACCTGTATCCTCCACCAGCTCAGTTCCTGACACCACAGTGGTTATTTTAGGTGGTGTAGAGTTAGGAGGACCTATGAGTGAACATTTGACGGCCACGTCCCTGCAGCTAGTTGAGGGGAAAATGCCCCAGGTTGCTGGCACTCGGAGGATGGCCAGAGACCAGACTCCTGCTCAACCCCAGGAGAGGACACGGTGGTATTGACAATTCGTGATTACATACTAATACAGACAAAAAAGCAGAGGGCAGGTTTGTCAAAGGCTCTGAGCAACGCGACACAAAGCCTGGAGGACCGCAGTACACCGTTCGAACGCTGCTGCCTAAGGCATGTGATTGTCTGGCTGCTCCCATAGTGGCTACAATGGACAGCCACTTCCCGCATTCTCAGAGCCACCTGGATACGTGCACAGAGCTGCATTGCTTTGCTCTAGTCATTGGTGCTCAGTGCCAACAACATGGTGACAAGAGGACAATCCTCACAAGGAGACAGAGGAGGGCCAGTAGGCACCTGACGAGTGGAGGAAACACAGACATGACCCACAGAAATCTTTTCTCAGGATACTCCAGAGGTCCACCTCCACCTTATCTGGGTTCTTCAGCCCAGGAGATCAAACTGAGGAGGGTGTAACTGCCTCTTGGCAAGATGGTCTCAACACATGCCCTCTCAACATAGACATCCCACCCAAACCTCCAAGGCCACCAGACTCTACCATGGAAATCCCTCCACCCCAGCTGCAGAACTCAGGACTGCACTGAGATGTAGTGGGAGTGAAAGAAGGAAGAGGACCGTTTGAGGGTACTGATGTTATATTTGTGAATATAATCTCACTTTTCTTCATCAGCTCTGTGAGTGAATGTCTGTCTAGCGACAAGTACATCATTAAAAGATACAGAGCCTTGCTATCCTCGTTTGATAGTCCAAAGTGTGAAGTGAACAGCTACTTTGACACTTGCTAATTGAAGCTTCGGCAACTGGGGTCAATCTGTTCAGGTAACAAAAACTCCTATTACATTATCACTGAGTGGAATCGATTTGTAATGTTACATGATATGATTATAGTGCTTGGAATGTTTGGTCTTTGTAGTTGACACAATAGGTTAACATCTAAATTTGAAGGCTGTCAAAGAGGAGCTGAGTGCTGGGGCAGATCAGCCATGATCTTATAGAATGGTGGGGCAGGCCTTCGGGGCTGAATGGCCAGTACCTACTCCTATCTCCTTATTTTCTTATGGTACAAAAGAAATCATCTTACACCAGACAAGCAAAGACTTAGCATGACTCAATATGTCCAACTCATTGAACCTCTTGAAATGGATCACTGACATGTCGAGTGCAAAGGATGGAAGATCAAAGGACTTTTTTATGATCTCCTGCTGGAGGCACATGTATGTCTTTTCCACCTCTTGTCAGTAAAATTTAACATGACTAAGGGTCAGTACAGCCTGTACATAGTTATGGAGATGTAATAAACTAAATCTTCTCATCTAAGAGAAGAACCTCTTCTGATATTTATTTGTAACCAATCTTCTACCACAGTTTATTGAACAGCCCCTTCGATGAGCAAAGGAAGAAGGATCGATGGCAGCACTCTACCCCAATTACCAATGGTTGGGATCCAAGCCTCGCACCATTTTGTACCAGGCAGCACAAAGTTGGCATTTTGGGTGAGGCCTAATGGTAGGTACATCAGGATATCTGGACACATTTCTGGGAGTAAAACCCCACTTACTGTCCCAAGCCTGTAATTAGTTTGATAGCCCAAGTACAAATCCATTTTCATAAATTCAGATGCAGGTTGAACATAGTGATTCAATAACGTTTTTAATCTGTTGAAGCTGCTCTCCAAACTTCTCACCTTTCATGAAATATCCAATTCAAATATATAAACAAAACAGTTAGACAGATTTTAATTCCTAAGCTCCCTCTCAACCCTATGCAATTTTTAAAATAGAAATCTGAGGTTGGGTAGAAGGGGTTGGGAGAAGAATTTGGGTTGGGAAATTTCAACCCTACAGTGTGCATTGTGTGTTCTCGATAGATTCTGATTGATGGGCTTGGTTTTCAGTCAAAGGGCAAAGCTCCAGAGCAGGCTGCATTTGGTTCAGGCAGCTGCCAGAGTTACATAAATAAAAGGACTATTGATATAGCAGTGGAATGAACAGAAGATCAATTTGCCCACAGCCTCCACAGTGCACAATTGACTGTTGTTGAGCCTGTTTTCTGCCCATGGAAATGGCACTTTACTGTTGATGAAATTCCCTCTGTAATTAGCTGTGGAAAATTTTACTGCAGTTGACATTGATTTTAAATAATTCAGTCTAAGTATCTACTTCTGAGCAAGAAACCCCAAAAATGTGTTCTGAAAATAAGTAGGTGTTATACATTTCCGGAGCTATTGTCATTTGCTAATCAAGAAACTATTTCAAGTACTTTTGAAAAGATTTTTAGTTCAAATTTAGAATGTGGCTCATTCATTTAACTCACTGAACTTTCTGCAACATTTAATTTTTCCAATGTCTTCAATTGCTTTGAGTTTCAGGTACTGCTTTCTTTGTAAATATTGATCCAGCTCGACCACTTCCTTCTGCCTCTATTTTAATTTACTCTCATGCTTCATTTGCCATTCACTCAGCTGTCTAACAGTGAAATATTGTTCTGACAAACAAGATTGCAGAATGAAAAAAATTCCTTTGCAATTTATTGGCAAACCCTCACCAATTCTTTATTTCTTTTTTCCCTCTGGATAATATCTTACCTGGACCGTTTCACCCCTTATCTGAACTTTTGAAAGTACATTTCCATGGAGAACAATTACTTTCTTGCCTCATTCAACTTACCATCATTTATAAGCATCAAAATGGAGTGCCTGATTCAATTATAGTGATTATCTAATTTGATCCCTGTTTTATCCTCATCTGACAGCTACAGAAGTAGATTTCAACTGTGGCTGAGCTGGTAGTAATATCCCCTATACATCTGAAGGTTGTGGGTTCAAATCCCAGTCCAAAGAGTTAAGCACATAAATCTAGGGTGACACTCCAGTGTTTTGTCATGCAAAAAGCGCTGTACCAAATGCCTCCTTCACAATCCGATCTGTGACTCCACATTCAAGGAACTATGAACTTGCAGGCCCAGGTCTCTTTGTTCAGCAACGCTGTGAAGAGCAAGTGGAGTTAATGTCTTGAATTCAGTGATCCTTCTTCAGAACTGATAGTGAGTAGAAAAAAAGTGATATGGATTTTGAAGGGGATGGGGACTGGTGGTGGGGGTGTGGACTGAGCACATAGTTGGAGATGGAGCCCAGACAGAAAGAGAATGACAGTTATGGAGTAAAAGGGATGGGTGTTAGCATGCCAAAAAGAAACAAAAGCAGATAAGAGGGACGATAAGTTGGCTGTGCTGAAAGCAGCCCATGTCATGACAGGGTCAAGGGTCTGGGGGTGGGTGAAGGACACACTGCACGAATGTAAGTTTTATTTTCTTTTGCTTCCAACAGGAGAGTGAGTAATAGCAAACTTTCACTTCCAAACCTGTGGGAATGGGGCCAACAATATTGTTTCTTCTGCTGCCCAATCTAACTCTGTCAAAGCCAGACATGCTATCTTACTTTAGAGATAGTAGGAACTGCAGATGCTGGAGAATCCGAGACAACAAGGTGCAGAGCTGGATGAACACAGCAGGCTAAGCAGCATCATAGGAGCAGAAAGGCTGACATTTCGGGCCTAGACCACACCACACCCGGCACTTTTCCCTGCAACCGCAGGAAGTGCTACACCTGCCCCCATACCTCCTCCCTCACCCCCATCCCAGGCCCCAAGAAGACTTTCCACATCAAGCAGATGTTCACCTGCACATCTGCCAATGTGGTATACTGCATCCGCTGTACCCGTTGTGGCCTCCTCTACATCGGGGAAACCAAGCGGAGGCTCGGGGACCGCTTTGCAGAACACCTACGCTCGGTTCGCAATAAACAACTGCACCTCCCAGTCGCGAACCATTTCAACTCTCCCTCCCATTCCTCAGATGACATGTCCATCCTGGGCCTCCTGCAGTGCCACAA
>NC_063344.1:60185770-60261495 GCF_021869965.1 Rhincodon typus
CTAGACCCTTCATCAGAAGGGTCTGATGAAGGGTCTAGGCCCGAAACATCAGCCTTTCTGCTCCTATGATGCTGCTTGGCCTGCTGTGTTCATCCAGCCCTGCACCTTATTGTCTCGGATTCTCCAGCATCTGCAGTTCCTACTATCTCAGGACAGTCAGGAACTTTAGTAAATTTGATTAAATCCTTAAGTTTTGTTGACAGCTGGGGCTTGAGTATCAGCACAATTTCCCAATAGGATCATAACAAAGACTCTTCCTTGACAATCAAGTTATGGAGTGAGCTCTCAACCCATATCTTCTACCTCAGAGGTTATCCACTGCACCACAATACTTTCAGTTTCAGACATGAAGTCACATATGATCATTAACTTCAGGTTTCCTTCTCTTCTACCTGGTGTATAGTACTTAACTTCCTTTTAATCCTCAATGGGAAAGATAACGCTGAATGCAACACAGAACACAAGTACTGAAAATCATAAATAAAAACACAGCCACTGAAAGTTCATGATAAGAACTATTCAGGCTGCTGAAAGTTGGGAGAAGAATTAAGTGTAATATAAATACTGGTATATACTGGTCAGACCCAATGGTCTTTTCTGTGCCATACACCTGATGCAATGTAGTCTTTTGCCTTCTAGGGAGGACGCTCCTGACTAATTCAGGATTTATGCAAATAAAATTTAACAGAATTGCTAATTGCTAATTGCAATGTAAATTGATTTATTTTTCTCTGTGCAATTCTTTGAATCAGCAAAACCTTTAAAAGAGGGCTATCAGATCAACAGATTTTGTTAAGAGGCAGGATGTTGCTATTCCACAGGGTAGGGTTGGAAATGGCAATTTTGGAAACAGCTGTTCAAAAATATCATAGCTGTCCTTTCTATTGGTTGGCAAATTAACAAACCTCACACTTTACAACAGTTCAACATCTGGTTTTTGATAGTGAGATTTTTGAACAAAAAAAAACTTCCCGTTTGAACTTCCCCCTATCTAGCTCCCAGCTGGTGAAAACCAGATTGGAGGTGGGGGATTTTGAAGGTGATTGCAGTTAAAATGGTGCGAGAGACTTACCCACATCTCTTCATTTGCAACATGACTGCTTGCAGCTTACAATTTTAGATGTCCCAAGACAATGAGACATTGCTTAGTGTTCAGATTGACCTTCATGGCATCTGGTATTTCATCTGGAGGCTTGAGCAAAGATGGCTTCTGAACAAGTCCAATTTACCGGAACCTGAAGTGAGGCAGGTCAGGGGCCCAGGCTGGTTAAAAACTGAGTAATTTGATTACACATTGTTGTATGATTCCCTCCGCATGCTGCAAGTAGCCCTTTAAGATAGAGACTGAGATCTTTGTAACATTAGGTCACAATATAGTGATTATATCATGAGCATTTTTTAAAAAGGTTTATTACATACTAGCTGGAGGACAAGAGGGCAAGTAGGCAAGTCTTAAAATTATGTTTATATCTTTTTAGACTAAGAGCCTCACAATGGAACCATGACATCCTTTGGCTTGGGCTTGTACTTTGTACATCTGATCACACAATTTACCTCTTCCCGAACCCTGCTCACTAGTCACCCGACTGCCAGAGACCATTCCAGTGGGTTTCAACCACCCAAACATTTATTTTTGTCTGTTGGTCAAACAGTAATTACCATCAGATCAGGGAGGACTCAGAGGCTGGATATGAGAATAGGGCCAATGAGTTAACCATGGATCTGAGCTAACCAGGAGAGCTGTTTGCATGGCATTTCCCTAATATAGAAAGGATCCTATGTGTAATAACATCAGGAATAAGGTATCATTTCCAGTTTAGAGTTTTATAAATAAAAAAGAGTGTAAGTAAATCACCATTGAAATCTGAAAAATAAAATGTGCAAGGGTGTCTATTTACATCTTTGGAGTAATTGTTCCTTTTTCAAGCTACTCAAAAATCAAAATTTTAACAAATTGCTCACAATTTACATTGCAGACACCTGCAATGGGTGACAGGCTTCTTGCTTTCAAAACATACCACCAACGTTTTAAACACCTGTTTTAAATCAGCTCTCTCTCATTTCAGTCTACTTTTTGGAAAAAAACTACACAAAACAAAAAGATGCAGTTTACACAGATTATCTGGTCATTATAATGTCTTGTCAGGAAGCTTGCTGTGTATGAATTGACTGCCAGATTTCCTACCGTACAACAACAATAACGCTCCAAAGGTGCACTATCGGAACTTAGGTCTCCTCTTTCCTCAATATGTTTTAACTTAGTTTCTAAAACTGAGGAATGGGTAAATTTGATGTGCGCCATCATAAAAAAAGCATGAAATATGCATCTTCATTTGCATTTGCATCAAACTTTGCATCTGGGTGGCATAGGTGTTGGATCTCAGTGCATTATGTACCTCACTTTGTTTTGGAAGGGGTTTAAGCATATCAATTTGAAAACCACACCACTGAAAAAAGACCCAAGTCAGATATCATACAAAATGCAATGCAAACAAGGCAAATAGTTATCAATGAAAATATGTTCACACTGAATATGCAGCCATGGTACACATCACAAACTATAAGGAAAAATACAGTTTTTAAAACATTTTGAGATTAAGTATCATCCATAGGTTAGAGGACCACATGGTGCAGTCAGTTGTTTAATAGTAAGTAGGGGAAAAATATTTACATCTAATATACAGAAGGCTGTGGCGCAGCAGGAGAAATGGTGCAGTGGGAGTGTGCTGGGTTCATAATCTGGATGTTGATGGATTGAAACCTTTCACTGTTATTTGCTGCAGGTGCATGCTGTAGGGGTGGCAAGGTGACCCAGTGGTTAGCACTGCTGCCTCACAGCTCCAGGGATTCGGGTTCGATTCTACCCTCAGGCGACTGTCTGTGTGGAGTTTGCACATTCTCCCTGTGTCTGTATGGGTTTCCTTTGGGTGCTCCAGTTTCCTCCCACAGTCCAATGATGTGCAGGTTGGGTGGATTGGCCATGCTAAATTGCCCACAGCATTCAGGGATGTGTAGATTAGGTGGGTTATAGGGGAGTGAGTCTGGGTGGGATGCTCTGAGGGTTGGTGTGACTTGTTGGGCCGAAGGCCCTGTTTCCACACTGTAGGGATTCTATGAATTTCCCCTCACCTGTATTCTGTTGACAGTCATATGATGCAGTTTGTTTCAAACCAGCCTTAAATTACGTTTGCATCTGCTTTTCACCAAGTTTAATAAGTTGTAGCATAGGTCTGGAAGAGGACTCATGATGACTCTGGAGTGAAGCAGAGTGTGAGATTCTCCTCCAGGGAGTCTTACCTCTCTCGGCAGTTAGATTGAGGCACTGTTGATAGTGAAGGGGAGCTGTTTTGCAGTTCACTAAAGACAAGTCTTGTGTTCAGTCTGTGCGCTGCATGTTTGATGAGCTAGGTCCAGATGTCAAGCACCTGTGCCTGTAAGTAGCTTAACTACATTCCTAGGAAAATAGTTTACAGTGAAAGACTCTACTTCCAACAGCCAGATTAAATATCCTTGCTACTGCAAACTTAGAGCTTTAACAGAACTTCAACGCCTAGGTGCGGGGCATTAACTTGTACTGGCCAGACCGTTGTGGCAGCAGCATAGGCTAGAATTTTGTGCTGGCAGCGCTGCTAGACAGGTATATCACAGAAACTGGCAACTGACCGCTGTTTGATTTGTGGAATCTTCGACAGGTTTGTAACAGGAAGCCCCTTTCCAGGAATCTTCAGTGCAAGAGACATGTAAGATTAAGTAGCTATATTTTGAGAAATTGGATTTCTGACCTGATCGGAATACCTGGGCCAAAGTTTCTTGTCTCCACTGCTCTTGCAACTTTGACTGGATAAAAGCCTCAAAGTTACAATCAAGAGTGCTCATTCACCCGATAAAACAGGAAGAGGTTTCTGTTGAAAGTTTTCTAAATGGTTCATTGAGAAGAGCAAGATAAATTCACTTAAAAATGTTGGAGCTGATATTTATATCCTTGTTTGTGAACCACAACTATGGATTTCTTTATTCATGAGAGGAATCCATGTCTCCATGAGCCCATTCCCTTCCAGATTTATAATCGTCCCTTCTTCTATTCCCATTCCTCACAATTTTCCCATTTTTATCCTTGGCTTTCTGATTTGCTTAGGAGAGAATGACCTCAAATTTGCAGCCTTGTATTCCTGCTAAGGTCTGGAAAGTGAGCATCTACAAGCTTTTTTCCCACAGAAAGCATCACATATCAATCATATCCTGTCCCTAGGCAACATTATGTTACAAAACAGAAACCTGAGGCAGAATTTTAACCAGGCTCTGAGAGATGTGAGCTATTGTGAATTGTGTGTGGGAATCAGGCGAGATGCTCCTTGAGACCCATCTCAATGACGAGACCATCTGAATGCATCATATACACTCTTTTCAAGTAATATAGCAGGATTGTCTACATTGATGTTGATGTCATGTTGAGGTCCATATTGATGCTCATTACTGTTGGTTCAACACTCGGTTAACAGCCCAAATCACCACGGGTTGTGATTTTAGTAAACTCACCATACTAACCAGCTGTCAGGAAAAACTTGACATGGAAACCAGAACAGGTTCTGGTGGATTCAACTTCCCCACCTCCTCTGAAAGGCCTCCAATTTTCCCACAGCCAAACTGCAGAGCAGAACACAGGCCACCAGCACCAGCTACACGCAGCCATCCACCACAAGCATTGACTGTCAGGGACACTTCACAATCGTGGGGGAGGGGTTGGGAAGAAGGGGCTGGAGGCAGAGGCAGGGGGGTGAAGCCATGTGTCACAGGTATTGGCACATTCAAGTCACTTGGATGATGACCAGGAGATGTGGGTTGATGCAATGGACACCAGAAAGGTGAGAGTGATGTCAGGGTCTCAGCCTTACGTTAATGCTGAGGTTGATAGCCACAGGCAGAGGACCACTTATTGTCACTCTAGTTGCGAGGTACATGGATACCATGCAATATTGAGGAAAACAGCTGCAAAGGGACTCACAAAGGGCGTAAGTGAGCTGGCATCTGAGGGAGGGGCCACATCTGCAACCAGTCACTGGGGAATGACATCGGCCACCAACATACGACATGTTAGCCACATCCGCAAGCAGCATACCTACTCCCCGGCCACCCTTCAACATCGACACTCTCTCTGGGTTGTACCTCCGTGTCACTGCCACTGCCAAGGAACTCCCTCAGATGTACACTTCTGCGCAGACAGCCTCTACTGGAATGAAACGACATTGGATAGTTTGGGAGGATGTGGGAGCCAAATACCTCTCTCCTCATTCCCCTCAGAGCAGTGGCCAGAAATGAAGGCAAGGGCTCGTAGATTGTTGGACTGAAGTGATACCACACACAGATTGCTGCCCCACTCCCACACAATGTACTTGGTACTCATCATAAACCCTCAACAATTGCACCTCATTCATGCCCAAGGAATGATGCCACTGGATGCACAGTGTAACCACATGAACAATTAAAAACAAGGGTCTATGATAATAAGAAACTCTTTAACTAATATTCTGTGGTCAACAAATTATTGAGAGTACACTGTCAGCCATTAGTCCTGTGTACAGTTTTTTTCTTTGTCTCCCTCCCTCTGTGGCAGACTGACCCCATCCCTGCTCTCCAGGAAGCGTCCTGGCACTTCCCTGTTTCTTTCTGAGGAGAGGGCACCTGAACTGCTGAGGGTTCAGGAAGTAGCTCTCCACCCCTCCCCACGCACACACACACCCTACCCCCAGCCCTGTAGGAGACATGCTGATCTTTGAGAAGATGGGTGTACGTGTAAAACGCATGAAGCAGAAGGCATTGTGGCCATTGGTTAGTAGTGCTGTTTGACGCATTGCAATGACTGCCTAGTAAATATAGGTGTTGCAGTGCAAGCAGTACTTACTCAGGCGCTGGGATGTGGATTTCTCCACCTGCTGCGTCTTCTTAAAAGGCAAGTACCCTTTCCTTGGAGGGGAATGAGGAGAGGGAAATTTGACACCCACATCCTCCCAAACTATCTAATATCAATTCATTCTGTCATAGGCTGCCTTCTCCTATGACGGCATAATCAGGCTGAATGAGTGAGACACAAATGGGTGGAGAGCTGTTCATGCAGATGCGTGTGGGGGATAAGTGTTGAGATGTTCCAAATGAGTCAGTGCGCAGGACATGTAGGGTTAGTGATGTGGGAGAATGGGGTGTGACGAGAACTATTGAGGGAAGGTGCGGCTGAGGCAATATCTGAGCTTGAGCATTGATGGGAATTAGGTACACTGGCACAGATAACTGAGGTAGCAGCGAACACAATCCTCCTCAGCACCAGTCTGGTTGTACTATGTGATTGCCGGGATGGTGGAAGGTGAACAAGATGGATCTTGGGCTTTGATCAGTGAACAATTCCAATGTTTCCAGTCAATACTGGCACAGCTCCTGAATTGTAAATCATGAATATTACAAACATGTGTATGATTTACCTGGGAAGGCAAATGCAAGATTGGAGATGATCAGCTCAGCAATTTCATGCAGTTGAAGGCTAGGAAGTACTGTAACGTCAAATCTTTGAAAGATCCGAATTCTCCCAAAGTTCAGCAACTTTTCTTTAAAGTAAGTAGACAGAAATTGGGATAGCTGTATAACAGTCATCTGATCTGATAATGTTCATTTATTAAATCACCAAAAGTTAAAATTACCCGAAAGAGAAACAATGGCATTAATAAATTGTGTTTCTTTGTAATCTGTTTTCTCATTCTATCTGAAGTTGTGTTATGTGTCACAGCAGACAAGCGACATACCTTTAAGGTAAATGCTGATTTTGTAATCACAATATCATAGTATATGATTTAATAAATAAAGCCTTCAGCCCTATCTTATTGACTGTGTCCTCTTCCAGCATGACATGCAGAAGGATGTGTGCTACAGAACATTTGACTTGCTTAGTTTGAGCCCAGTCCTGCAAGTTCCTGTGTCTGTAGTGTACATTTTCAGAATGGAGGCCTGTGATCAGCGGTGTGCCACAAGGATCGGTACTGGGTTCTTTACTTTTTGTTATTTATATAAATGATTAGGATGTGAACATAGGAGGCATGGTTAGTAAGTTTTCAGATGACACCAAAAGTAGTGGTGTAGTGGACAGTGAAGAAGGCTATCTCAGAGTAGAACAGGATCTTGACCAGATGGGCAGGTGGGCTAAGGAGTGGCAAATGGAGTTTACTTTAGATAAATGTGAGGACCTGCATTTTGGCATCAGGGCAGGACTTGTACACTTAATGGTAAGGTCTTGGGGAGTGTTGCTGAACAAAAGAGACTTTGGAGCGCAGGTTCATAGTTCCTTGAAAGTGGAGTCACATGTTGACAAGGTAGTGAAGAAGTCATTTTGCATTTATTGGTCTTTATAGGTCTTTATGCGCCTTTATTGTTCAGGGCATTGAGTATAAGTGTTGAAAGGTCACCATGCAGCTGTACAGGACATTGCTTAGTCCACTTTTGAAATACTGTATTCAATTCTGGTCTCCCTGCTACAGGAAAGATATTGTAAAACTTGAAAGGGTTCAGAAAAGATTTACTAGGATGTTACCAGGTTTGGAGGGTTTGTTCTAAAGGGAGAGGCTGAATATGTTGGGGCTATTTTCCCTAGAGTGTCGTAGATTGAGGAGTGACCTTGGGAAGTTTATAAAATCACGAGCAGCAGAGATTGAGTGAATAGCCAAGGTCTTTTCTTCACAGCAGCGGATTCCAAAACTCAAGGCCATAGGTTTAAGGTGACAGGGGAAAGATTTAAAAGGGCCTAAGGAACAATATTTTCATGCAGAGGGTAGTGCTTGTATGGAATGAACTACCAGAGGACGTGGTGGAGGCTGGTACAATTACAACATTTAAAAGGCATCTGGATAGGTATATGAATAAGAAGAATTTAGAGGGATATGAGCCAAATGCTGGCAAATGGACTAGATTGATTCATGTTGGACTGAAGGGTCTGTCTCCATGCTCTACAGCTCTATGACTCTATATGCAGATATAAGGAGCTATAATAAAGATTCATTAAATTCTTCAGTATTGTGCGACCACAAATCAAATTCATACTATGGGAGCTAATATGATTATTACAGCATAATAGTGGGAGATCATTAATCTATCTCACCATTTCACATCATCTGATTTGTCCAATTTTTATTGGTATCCCTTGGCTTAGCCTGTTAGAAGTCCCCTGCGGTGATCTGGAGAGTTCTTCTCCTAATTTCCATGGCACTCTGTTAGACTGCAGTCTGTGCTAGTGTCTTAATACAATAGTCAATAATCCTAATGGAAAACTCAATCTGGCTGAGAAATCCATGTCAGCAGATTGGTGTTCCTGTCCGCAGGGAAGTTGGTCGAAAGTTTTAGTAAAAAACTTCTCAGCTGTGCAACAAAACAAGATTATGAAGATATTGGTTGCCCCACACACTTCTGCAAAAGTGGATCTGAAGGGCAGGAGTCTACTCTTGTCTTAAAAAGATTTTAGGAATGCAGCATTCAAAAACACAGGATAGCATCCAAACCCTGCGCAGTTCATTATGTGCAGTGATGGTAGGGAATGCATGACTGTGCACAGTAAATTAACTGTCTATTTTAACACAATATCTTGTAAATCTATTTCAAGCATTGTCACAAATCTGAGAATAGGACCTCAACCAAATCTAAAGTGGTTCAATCCAAGTTGATATATGGCCAAAACTGCAGCTAACCTGGGTCAGCATCAGTTGAGTTCAAACAAAGTTATAATCATTCTTTACATTATTTGCAAGTTAGAAATCAAAGAAAATGGTTGTTTGTAGGGCTACAAATCAGGCAAATGTGTTTGAGCAATGTCAGAATTTTTTATAATTTGTTCTCAGAAGGTATTTCATATAAGGTATTTATTCTGATGGTCCTTTAGGGTATAGATCAACACACAACTTTTAGCTAAAATATGCAAACTTTTGTTTTCCCACCTGTGACTACTAATGTTAAACGTGTCCTGGTGCAAGCGTGCTTGTTATAATCATAGAACAGCACAGCACTGAATGTAACAGTTCAGCTACTTGTGTCTGTGTATGTCAGCACATGAAGTCAAGGTTACAATGTTCATGATAATGACTGAATAATCAACCACTCATCAGGGATTGATGAGCTTCATTTAAAACAGTAAAATACATGACAAGTTATGGAATAAACATCACGGAAAGACAACTGATTTCTGTGCTTACAGCTCAGGCAGATGCTTACAAATAAATTTGCAAACAGAAGAAAGACTAGCGCATGACTGCAATTGGAAGATAAACTTACTAAATAGATAAACAAAATTCTCCAGAATGGAGTCTCACATTCTTGAGGATCTATCTGAATCTTCAACCTGAAAGAAACAAAGAAAATGAAGCATTGCTGATGTCAAAACTAACCCTGGAAGCAACGATGTAGCAGGTTGATGGAAAGAAACATTGCTATGTTGAGGCAGAAAACCAACACTTCATAGCGTTCACAGCAGAACTCATAGATTGGCTTATTGCATTTCAGCAGTTTTTAATCAAACATTGTCAAAAGAATGGATTCAGATTGGCCTACATTAGAAATATGGAGGAGACTACCATGAATTTGATTATGCTTGACAGTAAAACAGTGAGCAAAGTTGGAGAGAAAACAGTGTCACTGATAGGCCATGAATTCACATTCTGCTGTTTTGTATGCCTGACAGTGTGAAAGCTAAACCATTGGTGATGTTCTGGAGAGAAAACCTCTGAAAACAGCACTTCACTAAGTACTTGTTCACAATAAATGATGGATAGGTGAAAGTGGCTTGATAGTATTATTGATGAAAGTTTGGAAGTTCTGAGCAGAGAGATCAGAAAAATAAAAAGTAGTCCTCCAATTTGGGACAGCTTCTGATTCTACATTGTTAATGTTACTGAAGTTGGATCACAAATCACTGATATCACAGTAATTCTTGGTGGTCTAACCTGCATTGTTCAACCATTAGTGGTCTGTCTAAATAAGACCTCCAAGGATATCATGAAAAGAAAGCAGAACATTTGGATAAGCCGAGAAGAAAAGACATGTACCAAGGAAGACAGAATTCAGCTAAAGTCAGTGTAAATGGTGCAAACAATTTTGGGATTTTAAGGATGAATTATGCTCACTGCAGTTTCAGTTTCCATGATCTTTCATGTTATTTTAAAGTTTTAAGAATCTTTTTCTCATGGATAGAAACCAGCCCCAGAAAACTGATCAGATCCCCTGGGATAAATGAATCACCACTGGGAGTTCCTGATAATTGCATTCACTTGCAGGCTTGAAGAAGGATCCAAAACTTAAATTAGCTCTTTCGAAAACAAGAACATCAACTGAAATGCTTTAACAGTTTTTGAATATGGATATCTGCTTTTAAAAAGTTTTGAAGAAACTGTCATATCCCAATCTAACTTACAAATCATTCTCTGTATATACCTTGACAATAATTTTTGATAATTTAAAATGTGGCTTTTACAGATGGCACTTTGGCACTGTAATAAAAAAAATGTTTGTTTTTGTCATAATTCCTCTAAGGCAATGTTAATCAAGCTGTGCTAAGTTAACAGCCTCAAATCGACCCCAAAATATTTTTGAAGTCTTTTGTTTAAATTTCGCAATAAAATGCCATCCAGTTGGACTGGTTTCAAATCAAACCTGATTTCGCTTTGGTGGTATGGAATGAGTTTGAGCTGAATCATGAGAAAAGAATAACTTTTCAAACGGGAGAAATTTGCAGTCAAAGTTCTGATTGTTCCAAATACAGAAACTTTACCCCAGTGTTAACCCAGAGAATTCATAGTGATACTTCAAAAAAAAGTATAAGAGGCTAAATTATGCCACAAAGCTCTGTGCATGAATGTATGATTCCCTTTAACCTTCCTCACATTGGGATTTGCACTTCCCAATCTCATTGCAATTGGAAGGCAGCTTGCAAACTTAATGTGCATTTCCTCAGGCACGGAAGAGTGGAAAGTACATTATTAAATTCAATAGTGAGTGATTTGGAATGTGTTCTCATGTGCCAACTAGTGGTTGACTCTGAAACAGAATTACGAGCTGAAACCCAGTCCCTTCCCTTGGCTTATTAAAACGTAGAAAATCTAAAGAGCCAAAATATTTATTGCAAAATGTATAGTTGAGAATAATAATCCATTAACTTACACAGACTCCATCCTGGACAAATGCCAGGTTTACCTCTTTGGCTCATCAGAAACACTATTAAATTTTAATTTAAAAAATTGAATGATCCAATTGAATAGCAACGGTAGCATTGTGGCTGTTATGGGACTTGTAATCTAGAGGCTTGGATTAATGATCCAGAGACATGAATTCAAATCCCACTATGACAGCTGAGGAATTAAAATTTGGCTAATTAAATAACTCAACAAAAAGAAAATACCAGAATCAGTGATGGTTACCATCTAACAGCTGCCTTTTTGTAAAAACCCATCTGGTCCACGAATGTCCTTTTCAGCAGGAGAGCTACCATCCTTAGGCTCTGTAGACTTATGGCGGGTGACTATCTGTGTGGAGCTTGCAAGTTCTCCCCATTTCTGCATGGGTTTCCTCCAACAGTCCAAAGATCTGCAGTTTAGTTGGATTGACCATGTTAAATTGCCTGGAATGTGTAGGGTAGGTGGATTAGCCTGGGGGGAATGGGCTGCTGTTCGGAGACATGGTGTGGGCTCGATTGTTTGAATGGCCTACTTCCAGACTGTAAGTACTCTATGATTATATATTTTATTTCTAATTTGGAAGATGAAGGATGGTGTCATTTTATACTAGTGGGGGTAGGTGAAATCCTGGAGTTTGCAATGTAGAATTTTCCTTCTTTCTCAAATCCTCCCACTCAGATTCAGACACCGAATACACCTCATTTCAATTCTCATCTCAATTATCCTTGATACTGTAGGAAGTGCTGCCTACTGTTCACCAACTCCCTGGTTCTGACACTGGGCTTACGTATGGAATGTGGTGTGCTGGAAAAACACTGCAAACAGATGTTTCAGAAAAGAAAACCCTCATTTTATTGAACAAACAAGCAAAATTTAATGTATTCACAGAAAACAAGAAAGTGAATATCAAAATTAGAATGCGCTTGTCTGTGACTGAGACCTTGTCTCCCAGTTAAATTAATCCCCAGTTAAACCTTGCAGCTAAGACTTAATACAGTGGGTAAAATAGATAAAGTGTGGCCCTACACCATTAACCCCAAACCCCCTTTCACCTATATAAGACTAGCCAAGGAGGGTTGGAGGTCTCAATGACCTCAGGCTCACCACTGGTGTGAAAATGGAATTTTGATTGGCTCGTGTCCGTGGTCGCTTGCCGTAGCTGGGATTCCGCGAAGGGCCTCATGTACTGATAATAGTCAGTCTAGTGGTGTCTGTTGATGTGGTTAGACACATGGGACTGGCCTGGTGAGTACCTGGGTTTTCTTCCTTCTCATGGTGATCCTTGTGAGCGGGTTGTTGTTGCGGATGGTGGCAAATGTTGCTGGTGTTGCCCCGGTTGTTGTTTTGTGTCTCTGGATGCCTTCAGTCGCCTCTAGATGTCAAGGGGAAGTTTGCAGACACTGCTGGTGTTCAGTGCTTGGTATCGCAGCACTGGTCTCTCGGTGTCCCACTCACAGCGCAGGACTCTCAATATACTCACTCACTTTCTCTCCTCTTCCTTCTCTTCCTTCTCCAGTCACTTCTCTTGCCTTCATATGCTTCTCTCTCCTTCACTGGGCTTGGGGTCTCCAGTTATGCCTAACTGCAGGCCCCTGTTATCTCCTGCCAAAACTGTTGAGTTATTGTTCCTCCTCTTGGAGCTGAATGGGGTTCCTGAGCATTGGAGTAGGTGTGAATGTTGTTTTATTTTCGATTGAGGAGAATGGTTTGGATGGTCTTGGAATGTCCGGCATTTCTCTTGGATGGGTATCCCGTTCAGTTTCGCACAGTGGTGTGACTGGTTTTTACATCCAAGGTGAAACAGGTTTGCATGTAGCATAATGGTGTGGAATGTTTAGCACTTTTGTGACTATGATTGGGAATTGAATGATTATATATCTCTGTAAGCTCCAAAGGGTCTGAAGTTGTTGAAGTTGTTTGTTTCCTGTAGACTGGCTTATACTGTTTTTAGTTGAGGCATGAATGGGGGGTTTTCCTTCAGTTTCAGTTAGTTAACCCCTGTCCCAGACATCTGCCCCTGGGTTTGTATATTTCCCAGTCTGTTCCAGCCAGCCTCTTTCTGGCTCAGTTGCAGCCCATGGTTTCTGGAGTCCCAATGACTTTAATCCAATATAATTTCTGCCACTTCTGCCCTCAGAGAGTTTTTAAGTCCAGGGTATATCCATAAACTGATGGGGATTTTTGCCCCACCGTATAATACACACAACCTGTTAACCTACTGATGTTTCTCACAGTAATAATGGGAAATTATTAGGGTAGTTTCAACTTGTTTTATGGCAAGACACCTGATGATTAAGTACGATGCAAATTACACAATTGGTTCCAATTCATATCAAACCTTTGCAGCACTCATTTGCAGATGCAATTCTACTCAAAACTGAGGTCTTCCAAGCCCACCTAAATTAATACTGTCAGTAGCCATCAGCAAATGTATAGGTTTTCTCATCTGCTTGAGTTCATTTCAAGCACAGCTGCCAGATGCGAACGAGTATTCCAACTTGCTGTCGCATTTGTACATTCCACATTCAAGCTATTTTCCAAGTTTCCAAACTTCTGGAATTTGTTTCACTTTAGTCTGCATCACAGAGATTTCTCTCTCAACTGGGCAGGAAACATATCGTCTGAGAGGTAAGAAATCTGAACTCGGGGTCTTCTTTTATTTAAAACATCTGTCCATAGGCTAATGTATGAGTGTGTTGTTAAGGGACATGGTTCCACATTGCAAGCATTTAGGCAATATGGAACTTGAACATAGGAAAGTGCTTCACTAAATAGAAATATTTTCTGAAATATATTCAATAAAAACAAACACAAATCATCAATGGAAATATCAAAGAACAGAACTCCATTGAGATGCAAAATACATCAACTCGTGAATTCAATACATACTAAAAATATTTCATTTTCCTCCTCGTCCTGCTTTGAACATGTCCTCTTTTGACAATCGTTCATTCATTATCAGTGAAAATGTTATGGTGCAACTTTCTGCTGTGCAAAAGCAGCATTTTATCTCTTATTTTTAAAAAATCTTAGCAAAATTTTATGTATATTGTAGAATCCCTACAGTGTGGAAACAGGCCCTTCAGCCCAACAAGTCCACACTGACCCTCAGAGCATCCCACCCAGACCCATCCCCTATAGCCTATCTAATCTACACATCCCTGAACACTATGGCCAATTTAGCATGGCCAATCCACCTAGCCTGCACATCCTTGGACTGTGGGAGGAGCACCCAGAGGAAACCCAAGCAGACACAGGGAGAATGTGCAATCTCCATACAGACAGTCACCTGAGGGTGGAATCGAACCCAAGTCCCTGACGCCGTGACGCAGCAGTGCTAACCACTGAGCAATTGTGCTGCCCTTTCTTGTATTTCTCTGTTGAGAAGCCTTGTTTTGAGCAAGTAAATTTATTTTACAGGACCTAAAACTTTTTGTGCTTGCCTGAGGTAATAATTTGCCTTTAACAAGTTCGGTGTGCTTATTTAAAAACAGTCATTAAATGTGGAAACTTGTTAAAAAAAATGAGTACTCAGTGACCGAAGGCATGCTTGTACCATTTTGAAGCAAGGTGATGGAAGACAGCAGAGAGACATTTCTCGTCCAGTGATGCTACGTGTGACTTGCTCTGATCAGCAATAAATGATTGTCATAGCGATTGGATTTGTTGTTCTTCCCAACTTCTCAACTTCTTCCTCTCATCCCAAACTAACTTCCATACACATTCACACCATCTTTCTCCATTCACAAGATGGAGCAGCGAAATCTGCTGACTGGTTCGTGGGTACTCACTGTTTTCCATCCAGCACTCACATGTTTATTGACCTACAATAATTCCTGCTACAGTGACATCACAATTTTAAAATTCTAATCCTTAATCCCAAATTAAAGGCTACCCCCTACCCTCCGCAGACCCCGACATCCCCCTTTCCCACATATCTGTGTTATCTCCCAAAGATCTACAACTCCAGGAAACCTGTACATATCTCCAATTTGGTGTCATTCAGACATTAGCAGTTGTGTCCTGGAGTAACTCATCCCTCCTTCAGTTTTCTACATTTCTTTCTCTTTATACATCCCTTAAAATCTAACTCTCTCACCAATTATATACCCCCTTATGTGGTCCAGTGCATTCCTGTGAAACACTTTGGGACTTTTTATTATATTAACGTTTCAATATAAATGTAAATTATTGCAGTTTGTTGCACATGCATTAAACTAGTTATTGACCTACACAAGGCAACAAAATTACAAATGAAATGCTGGAGGATGGGAGATTGAAAAATCAGTCCTACCACAAATTCAACCTTGGGGCTCGAAATCAGCATCAATTTGAAAGGTTTTAGCCAGCAAACATCTCAAATGCGCATCTAATGAACAGAGAGGATCCATAATGGAATCAAATCAGTAGGAGTCGCCTACCTGTCACTTAACCCCAAATCTCTGATGATAATTTGTCCTTCACTAAAATTAATTTTACTCCAGAAATTGTCTGCTACAATATGAAATGAATTAATAGATGAGGAAAGACAATTAGCTCATATTATGCATTTTATTCTGCATTTTTAAAATTTATTCATGGGATGTGGGTATTGCTGGTCAGTCCTGCATTTATTGCCTTTGAGAAGGTGGTAGTGAGCAGCTTTCATGCATCGCTGCACTTCATTGGCAAAGATACACCCAAAAGGCTTTTTAGGCCAAGAGTTCCAGATACTTGACCTAGTGATGGTGAAGACCATTGTTATTTTCTATGCTTTTTCATTCCTTTTATGAGACTTTATAGCAATTGGATATTGCTGAATGGCTTAGTAGACTATTTCTGCAGTTTTGTTGTGGTTCTGGAGTCACGGAAAAGGCGAGACCAGGGGAGGATTGCAAATTTTCCAATCCTATACAACATTAGTAAGCCAGACTTTTTTTTAATGACAATGATTTCATTATAACTACAAGAAGAGGTTGCCAATCCTGAATTCAAATGTCAACACCTGCCATTTTGGGATTTGAACTCATGCTCCTCCAGAATACTAGGCTGTGCCTCTGGATTACTGATGCAGTGACAATACCTCTATTTCACTGCTTCCTTTTCCTATTGGCCCTATGGCCATATTTTGCCTTTTTGAATTTCCAACTTGTAGACTCCCTTGAAATATCTCTACTTTCCCATTTAAATATGAATAGCTCAAGAATGCATTTCATTAGTGGTGCTCTTGATTACATCACTTTTTGATAGCTTTTCTTCTTCATTTTAATCCAAAGAGAATTCCATTTTATCATGGTTTAGGGAATAGATAATCTTCTGTTTTATCTTTGTCATTCATTCTGGCTCCCTACAGATGCTTCCTATTTAGAATTTTATCACAATAAATCGCCTTAGCCATGAATCAAGGAATCATGAGCTGGAAGTTTGTTTTTCTTTCTGAAGGCATTAAAAAACCTATACATACTTGGATTAATTTTGAGGTTGGTTGCCGTTTTCATCCACTTGCTACAAGCCATCTGTCACAAAACCAATTTGGGGCAGATTCCATCAATTTTGGCTAGGTCCCATTGCTCGAAATAAATACTTCACACAGCAATCTTCTTTTGAAAGTCTCCTCATACCACCTCATTATTTTGAGAGCAGTCTCCTGAATTACCATATGGTTAACTTATTCTGGGTACAGCGCAATGTTCATAGTGCGTATGTAGGTCACCAAACAGCTGCTTGGCATTTAAATGTGCTTACACTTCTACAAATTTCTTTCTGCCGATTACAGGGAGACAGCTCAGAAAGAGCCCAAATGTAAAAACGTCACAGAATGCAGTGGCTTCCTTGACGCAGTCTGAATTAATGCTGTTATCACTTGTGAAGTCAACCCAGGACAACACAAGTAAGTCACATGAAAGTCAAAAATGCTTTTCCACCTTGACAGTCATGTGCTATCTACCAGAAAAAGTCAACACTTTATTAACATTTGCTAGGACCAAGAAGGTGCCTGAACAATCAAGGGACCCATCTTAGTCTTCACAAACCTCAACTCCACTCATCAGCTTCTGTCTGTGCACACCAATCTCTGCTCTCTGCAGAAATTTATCTAATTGTTTAAAGCCAACCTGATAACCCACACCATAATCTGCTACACTCTTCACAAAGAAATTCTTTCAAACCTTTTTACTCACCTCCTGACGAGTTACTTGTGTCACTTGATATTTTGCCACTGTCGCAGTAAATCTTTGATCAGTTTGATCTTCTATGAACTTTCTTCACCCTTTCGAAAACTTCAAGTCTCTTTTAAAAATAACCTTTTCCTAAGAAATCAAAACCAAATTTCCTAGCCTGGCCCGATAACTTCCAATAATTACCCAGGATTACTTCTGTTGACTTTTAAGGATCACACCAAGGGACTGTTTGATGATGAAATGATAAGAGCAATACTCAGTATCTCTAGAATGGGATCAAACAGAAAACTGAGCACCTGCGTTTTTGTAACAACTTTCAATATCTCAACATTTCCCATGGCACTTTTCAGGCAATGGGTTGACTATTTGCCTGCGAGGTGGAAAGGATATTTCCAGACCTTGCAGGCTCTTCTCTTTTAAAAGGGCCCATGCCAGCACCATTTTAAATCCAAAAAGGTGGAAGTAGAATGGGATCCAGCCCATTTCTCCTAGACACAGATTAAAGGCTTCCCTGGAGGTGGAGTAGTTGTGGTTTTCCAGAACCTCAATCAGGTCTGGCAGCATCTGTGGAGGGAAAGCAGATTTAACATTTTGGGTCCAGTAATCCTTCCTCAGTACATGTTTTCTAGAACCTCTTTGGCCCCAGCTGTATTGAGGCCTGTCAGGTTTTCTAGCACTTACCTCTTAAACCTCCCCTACTGTCCCTTCATGGCAAATCATACCCCAATGCCTCTTCATGCCCCATCGTACCTCATGGTCTCTCCATTCTTCTTCGTACTTTTAAGCTTCACTAGGGTACTTATGCTATTCCAAAAATTGTCACAGAATTTGAATATTTTAAAGAAGTTCACAAAATTTCCCAGTTTATTTAAACAGGTCTTCTATCTACCTCACATGCTTTTCCCATTTATTACTATGTACCACAACATCATCCAAATAAACTACACAGTTACAAACTTCAATTTATTCATAAGCCTGTGGAATGTAGCTGAAGGCATTCTTTAATGTAAATGGTATCATTTGACAATAGTATAATCTATTTGTTGGAAGAAAACTGGACATTTCTTTTGCCTTTGAGGTTAACGGCACTTGCCAGCATCCCTTCAAAAGATCAATCTTAAAAAGAAATGAAGCACCGCTAACCCAATCAATGTGGTTCACACACAGTTGTTAGCACGACTGTCTCACAGCACCAGGGACTCGAGTTCGATTCCACCCTCGTGTCTGCATGGGTTTCCCCTCACATGCTCCGGTTTCCTCTCACAGTCCCAAGACATTCAGGTTAGGTGGATTGGCCATGCTAAATTGTGCTATAGTGTCCAGGGATGTGCTGTTTCGGCGGCTTAGCCATTGGAAATGTGGGGTTACAGAGATACGGTGGGAGTCTGGGACTGGGTGGGATGCTCTTTGGAGGGTTGCTGCAGATTGGATGTGCTGATAGGCCTCTTTCTGCACTGTAGGGTTCCTACAATTCTGTTTCAATCTTCCTTTCATCAAATTGTGTATGACTCTATCTTCATGACTGCATTTTCCTTTCTTTACAAAACCTAGCAGATCCATCAGGTTTGGGAATTAATATTATCAGTGAATAGCCCTGCATCGACTAGATCCAATCACAATATTTTCCAATACGTGCTGAATCCCTTTTCCAGCTGAGGTTGCTTTTCTGGGGCCAATTAATAAGGATGGCATTTTATCAATTCTGACTCTCTTGTTTCCACATCATGTGTAGCTAATGTTGTATATCCAGGTTTATAGATTATTACCTCATATTTCTTCAGGAGTTTCACAAGGTTTTCCAATTACCATTTCAGCAAATATGAGAACACAGCATCCAACTATTATGACATTTGTGTGAGCTTATTGAATTGTAGGAGAGTCACTTTGAAAACTGTTGAGCTCTACCTCCATCTCACTCGCATTGTCTGTCATTTTCCAATACTCGTACTGCCTGACACATTTGCTCCTCCTTACTCTATTCCCTATGTTAATTTGTTTTCAGCATGTTCATGTGACATAACTGATTCTTCTTCCTACAATCAGGAGTATTTTTGAAATAAGTTATTTTATGAACCCACCCCTCCTCCAAACAACTCATATGCATGGACCACTGAAGTTTGCTTTCAAAGATTCACCTTGCAATGGCAACAATACCAACACTTCGTGTTCTACCCAAAATATTCTAATTGATCAATGTTTATCTGTCTATTCCTTCATTTTTGCCTGTGAAAAATTCGAATGCTCTTGGGCTCCCAGACATGTTCCTGTGAGTCTTTCAAGAAACATGGACCCACAATCCATCGCTGAGGATTTGTCTTTTTTTTTGGTCAAGAGCTTTTCCCTAATCAATTTTAACACGTCTCGCATCTCAAGACAATCAACCAATTCAAATGGATAAATTCAAATAAAGTTTAAAGAGTACGTGGTAGCAAATAGTAAGAAGTCTAATTTTTTGACCAAATCCTGTGAGTATTTGTGACAGTACGTTTTGAGACTTTGTTGGTTTCTCTCCAAACACCCCTGTCTTTACAAATGATACACAGTTGAGTTCATTCATTTTACACCTAAACAGCTAATGATTTCTTGAAAACTTTAGACTTAAAGTTGAACAGATTCTGTCTTGATTTCCAATTAACTAACCTCCTGAACTTTCAGGAGTACTGAATTCCAGGCACTCTCTGCATCTGGGTCAACACATTCCTTTGTTTCACAATTTTAAATAAGTGTCTTGTTATTGTCTAACTACGTCCCCTGGTTTGAGATTCCTATATTAGTGGAAAGATCTTCTCAACACCTACCCTATCAAGCATTCTAAGATTCTTATATGTTTCAATAACATCACCCCTTATTCGTCCAATCTCAAATGAATAAAGGCCTAACTTCTTTAGCTGTTTCCTTCATCCTAGGAATCAGCCAAGTGAATTATTTTTGAACTGCCTCCATTATGTGTAAAGCATTTCTTAAAAAATAGGGACTACAGTGCTCTGGATGCGACCTCACCAATACGCTGTACAGTTGTAACAAGACTTTCCTGTTTTATATACTAACCCCCGGCAATAAAGGTTAAAATGCCATTTTCCTTCCTAATTACTTGCTGCACCTGCATGCTAACTTTATGTTTCATGCACAGAATATGCAGCTCCCTCTGCACAGCACTTTTTCTGGAGTCTCTTTCTATTTAAATAATAGTCTGCCTTTTTATTCTTCCAACACCACACCTTGAATTCCAAGAACCAAGTTTTTGCCCACTTATTCAACCCATATACATCTCCGTACAGATTGCTTATGCCTTTATCACAACATGCCCTCACAAATGTACCATTTTCAATTCAAATGTTATACATACTGCACCCTTCTCCAAATCATTAACATATATAGTAAATAATTTGGACCTTAAGACTGATCGTTGTAGCACTCCACTAATTTTGTATTTCTCACTTGAAAGAGGCTCGTTAATCACGACTCTTTATCTTCTTTGACTGAAGCAATCATCAATTCAACATCCCAATGCCGTGATCTCTAATCTTGTGAAATAACCTTTTATGTGGCACCTTACGCCTGCCTAAGAATGTGGTGGAGGCAGTTTCAAATAAGGCTTTCAAGTGAGCGTTGAATGAATATACGCATAGAGACATTGTGTACAAGTACGGGGGAAACAGCAGAAAAGTGGCTCTGGATAATGATGCTTGATTGAAGTGCCAGTGCGAGAATGATGGGCCAAATGGCCTCCTTCTGCCATAACAATTCTGCTATTCTGTAATTCTGTGATTTTATTGAATGCCATCTGGAAATCCAAGAACATTACATCTACTGGTTTTACCTCATCAACTCTGCTTATTATATCCTCAATGAACTGTAGCAAATTTGTCAAGCATGATTTCCTTTCCAGAAGACATGTTGACTCTTCTTGATTTTGTTAAGCATCTTGCTTTCTGTCACCCTCCCTTCTTGAACCATTTATCCCAGAATACAGCAAGGGCTGGAATATTTCAACCATTGCCTCCTCTATCCCTCCAGCTACTTACTTTAAAATACTTTGATGCAGGTCATCAGATCTGGTGATTTGTTGACCATTAATTTCATTATTTTGTTAAACACTGTGTTCCTTATGATAGATACTGTTAGAAAATCTTATCTCCATTAGCATCCTACTTATGTATTATCATTGGGATGCTTGTAGTGTTCTCCATCATGAATGCTGATGCAAAATATTGTGTTAAATTATCTGCTATTTCCTTGTTCTCTGATATTAATTCCTCATTTGCATCCTCTAAGGGTCTCTCACCTACTTTAGCTACTCTCTTCCTTTTAATGTACCAATATTAGCTTTTTTTTAAATAATTCTTGGCACTTCAGTTTCAGAATCAATATTTTCCCTCTTTACTAACTTTTTAATCATCTGCTACTGGCTTCTAGCAACGATGCCAGGAAGGGAAAACATTAGCATTTCCATTGAATTAAAATAAGTGCCATGAGAATGTTATTTGATGCAGATTTTTTTTTTCATTCTATTGTGTGCCAGGATTCTGTGAAAGGTTGGACAACACAACACAGCAACTGTCATCCAAAAATGTGGTGAGAAAGACCACAGTTACTTAACAATACTGGGAATCAAGAGAACTTAAGAAAAATAATACTTGCTGGCAAGCCAATCAAAGGCAAATAGCAAAGAAGTAGAACAGTTCAATTCAATTCACTGAGATGGAAGAAAGAAACTAATTCTAAAATGCCAATGGGATTAATGTGCTTGAGAGTGTTTCACATTGATATTTCACCCCGCTTCCCCAAGTAAATGTCTATTCAGGAGCATTGGCACAATTACCAGCACTAATTGTGATTATTGAAGAAGTCAGAGCAGTTTTAAGTGTTTGTGGCAATTAGCTGGCTTTTGTGAAAGAAAATTAATTTGGGGTGGATGCTATTTCCAGTCAATGACGAATGACATGATAGCCCCAAAATGGAGAACAATGAAATTGATTGCAGACTTCACAGCAAAGTTCAAAGGGGTACAGATGTCCAAATTTCATAAAATTTTCACGTGTCTTTAAGAGATTAAAAGAGAGAGGGAAGGATTTGGCAGGATATAATATGCCCTGGAAATTTTCAAGAATTGGCATACTTCTATTTTGTACTGCTGGCTTGGTTCATACTTACAGCATGTCAAAGGGTTGTAGGTTCAAGCACTGCCTATTGCGTTGAACGCATAATCAAGGCTGTTTCAGCGGTACAATTCTAAGACCATGTTGCATTTGCAGAGATGCTGCCTTACTGATAAGGCCCCACTTGCCTTGCTTGACTCTGGCAGTCAAATGTAGAAGAGTGGGAGAGTTCATAACTTTGAAGCTACTGCCACAGACACCACTGATGCAAAGTATTTGTTATTTCATTTTGATGCAGGAAATGCAGAGTAAATCAATTTGATAAGACCTCAAAACATGCAAATACTGACATGTAGTTGTCGATAAAGAGAGTACAACAGTAGAGTAATAATCTTACGTCTAGAAGGAATCTCACCTGGCCTGCTCTTGGAGTATCATATGCAATGTTGATTTCTATCCTTAAATGAAGAATACCAAAGCAATGGAGGAGGAAAAGAATCGAGAAGTTGTAACTGTCATTAAATATTCAGCTAGAGTTATTTTTCTTTTGGAAGACTAATAGGAGATCTGGTACAAGTCTTTAAAATTACAAAGATCTTTGATAGAATGAATAGAGAAACTGCTCAGACTTGTTGCTGAGCTCCAAAATAGTGTCTATGCTCTTAAAATAGCAACTAACACAACAATTTAAAAAAAGGAACAACTAACAAATGATATTGTAGCAGTCTTTGATTTCTCGTTTTGTCTCATTACGTCCACCTGTTATGGCATCAAAGGTCACTCTGGTTTGGAAGTAATTATTTATCACTTCTAGCCTTTTCAGCCTGTAACCGCACTTCTGTTTTAAATTTCTTCCCTTTTGTCCACCAGAGTTTCAACTTTATACGTGGAGCCTCCAGCAACCATTTGCTCTCTGTGACCTAACTGGGGGCAATTCTTACAGTGTGACTAGTGTGCCAGCTCCATGGAGCTTCTAGCTCAAACTTGTTTTTGCGGTTCTCCTACCAAGTCTGAAGTGCTTTTCCCTTTAACTGTAGAATCAGCATTATTGAATCCCACCATGAATTTGTCTGCTGCAGGTTGCTTAATTCTTTACCCGCTGCTGCCGCTGCCAACCTGAGATACTGTCAAATGTTCTCTGCATTTGTTGGAATTTTGTACAGTTTAAACAAGTTTCAATCCATGTCCAAATTTGCATACCCAGCACAGAGCTTCATGCAACCAGCGCAGGTGTATTCAATTTGAACGTAAAGATCAGTGCATTGAACGGGGGGAAAAAAAGCTATTTTCTCATGTCAAGATTAAATTTAAAAACGATGAACTTTGAGAAAAACTGGAAAGACTAATTGAAATTGTGATTACCTGGGCAATTATCCAACATAATTTTAAAAGCTGTCTGCACAAGGTATTCAAAAATAAAATTTTGCGAACCACATATTTACTAGAATGAAACAATGTGGCATAATAAACATACAGTAAAAATTTATTCACAGTGTGATTGAAACACAGTTCAAATTACATAATTGCATTGTAATTATAAGAGCCTTATAATTAGTTGATGTGTTAAAGCAAAGTGAGCAATGCATGAAATAAACCAGAGCAACTGAGTACTAAGTCTGGGTGGAAAATATAAATAAAGATCGCAGAGCTTGCAGCATGATTGCCGTGCAATGCTGAGAAAACAATGTGCATTTCCAACAAGTGCACTCAGTAAGAGAACAAATAAATCAACCGGCTTTAATATTTGCATGATCATTAAGTCGGGATTGCACTGGTTAGTGGATTACTGTAATGCAGTGCAAATATCTGATTAAAAAAAAACATACTGCAAATTGAATTATATCTCTTTCATTGTGTTTGCCTTATAAATACAGGGAATGGAAATGTTCAGCAATTTGGAAACTTTGTAATAGGCCAACTATAGTACCAGTTGTGGCAAGATCAGGTCTGCACTCAGGCGAAAGTGAATATTGATAGATTTTATTGACCAACACAGTACAATACAGAAAAGACGCATCTAAGAGCCAACACATTTGGTTCCTGTTTTCATCTTATTCTGCCATCATCCTGAGATCACTGATGACATAGTTCCAAATTATCATAGGATTCCATCATGTTTGGGGCTGAAAAGGAGAGAGAGGACAGATTTCTACCCATCAACCAAGAACTACTCAATTAACCAGGAGGCATGAAAGCCTGGTACAAAAACAAAGTTGCTGGAAAAGCTCAGCAGGTCTGGCAGCATCTGTGAAGGAAAAAACAGAGTCAACGTTTTGGGCCCGGTGACCCTTCCTCAGAAGCCTGGAATTCCCAATAATTGTGGGATCTCTAGTTTATGGCTCCATATGTTCAAGAGATATTATCTAGGGAAAAATATAGTGACTGTTTCCATTGTAATGAACAATGAGTCAACTGTTAAATTCAAAATTAAAATCTTCCAGATTTGTTCATATACAATCGAAACATTAGATGTTACCGCACAATGTATGCAAGGTACGTTTTTGTTGATGGTTTTTTTTGTGTTTGAAAGTTTGTGTCATTTAATTTCAATCAACTTTTACTAACTTCTACTCATTGTGTTCTGAAAATTTCAATATTGTGGTGTCTAAGAAATCAACATTTTCTATACATGTTGTGATTTGAAGTTACATGGAGGATTTTAGTGTTGAGAGCATTGATAATTTTCCTAATTTTGTTTTTAATATGAGTCCAAATGCCACATGTCAACACAGATTCAGATATTACTAGCATTACATAACCGCACTATGTAATAAATGATGACAATGAAAAGGGACACCCGGAAAACCAAAAAGGAACTCTTAAACAAGCAACAATGGTCCTTAAGACTTTCTTAGGATTCCTCAAAGTAATTGTGCCCTCATGAAAGGATTGGACATATGGAAGCCTCAAATCAGATTCAAAGCCAGGCACTATGGTGAAAAAGTATTCTTGAGGCTTCTACTTACTTCACTTGGACAGTTTGTCTGAAATTGAACAAATCAACAAATTACTTGGCTCCATGACTACAGTCGCAGATAATGTTATTGCATAGATAGGGTATTAATGAGACTGGAGATAAATGTGAAGAAGTCTTAAAAGCCTTCAACATCTATTTCAACACTGAGGAGCATTGAGATTCTGGAAAGGACCAAATTTAAAAATAGGGTTCAGAATACAGGTAAACAAACAGATGTTTTTATGAATGACTATTACAGATTAATTGAAGGATGTGAGTATGGAAATGTAAAAGCAGAATTAATACATTTGCAGCCCATATTGGCAATTAATTCTCTCTCAATTCCTCTCACTTTAGAAAAGAAACAATACCATTAATGAAACAAAGGTCCATAAACAGAATAGAGTAATACCAAGAGGTAAAGAAAATCTTCCAGTGATCGTACAGTTCCTTAAGCAGAGGATAAAGCTCTGCTTGTATTTTCGCACCAAATAGGACCATAGACACGAACAGTATTCTGCAAGCATGCTTCCTCCACAGAAGCCTTGGCTATTTCAGAAACAAATGGAAAACAAAGCTTCAACCTTCACATGTTTCAAAAAAACCTTCTTCACACAAAGTTGTTAATAAAACAAAGAATCTCCTTCAAAGTGAAAAAAAAAACTCCTTGGTGAGATCAATGAACCCCCGGTCTCACATTGAGAAATACAGATATATGTCAACAGATACATTATCGAATCAAGTATTAAGTTGATGATACAACAGTTGTCAGATGATGAGCCATGGAAATCACTGCAATGTCTGCAGCCAATGGAAATCCAGCGACTTAGTCCAGGGAGAATCAAACTAAAAGTCAAGGGAAAATTTCAGGCAACATTACAGTACAAGTGAAAGCAGATATTGGAAATGTTATATGTTATAGAATTAGGAACTTTCTCCTTTATGTAGAAGGCATGGACAGGAGTTCCATCTTGTAAGCAAAGTGAAGGAATTAGTCTGAATTGGAAGAGGTGACAACCTCTCCCATTGAAAAAGGCAATGTGGTGGGAACGCCAACGAACCAAGTTAACCATTAAAAAGGTCAAAAATCATTCCTAAAGTGCTCCAGAGATTACTTCTATCACTTTTATCTTTATCATATTCCTGTGGAAAAGCAGCAATTCAGTGCTTTATTTGATCAGTTATTGACAGTGGTTAGTTTAGGTTGACAGATGTACCAATTTCTTTCAGTAACATGCCAATGTTTTGAATATTCTATTCCTAGCAGCATGGTTTTTCACAATGCTTCTTATGGAATGTTACTCATTTTTAGAGGGGAAGATTATTTCATGCTTGCAACAGAAAGCTTACAATTATATTAAGCAAATAACTCAATTCAATATAGATACCTCCTAATCTATAGGAGGTAAAATATACGTCCCTTGAAAGCATGCAAGTACCTGTGTATATTGGATAGTTTCTCAAGATAGTTTATCATTTTTTTTGTCTTGAATTCTTTTCCTATTCTGAGTCAGTGAGAAATATTAAAAACTCAATCATATTCTCATTTATTTTTGGAATACAGGTAAGAAGATAAGAGTATACATTATTTTACTTGGCAATTGAGGCAGTTTTGATGCAGGTTTTCACTGAAGGAAGATATATAAAGGAAAACTGGTATTTCAGATTTCTGGCTTTCACAAAACATGTTTAAAAGTAAACAACATGTCTGTCAGCATAACACTGTCATTTTAATGTAAAATATAAACTATTGATTTTCAAATTCCATCATTCAATTTAAGGCCTGGGACTTGTGTAGACTGAAATAAAACAAAGAATGGTGGATACTGGAAATTTACAACAATGTTTGTGCTTGTATGCACTGAAACAATTTTAAACAGGAACCAAAAAACCTGACATAAAATTTTAACTGACCGATACAGATTGGCCGAATTCCATGAGACCAACATGGATTAAGCAAAAGACAGTCTGAACTGAACTGAACATTTTTCCCGAAGGCAAAGTGCTCAAAAAGTCAAAACTATCTCAAGATAGAGGAGAGACAACAAAAGAATTGCCCTCAGGGCCTGTGCAAAGGCAATGACTTCCTCCAATTTAGAACTCCACCATCCAAACAGATTATGGTTTCAGGAAGGTATTGGCAAATGCACAGGATGGCACAGTGATACCATGTTTGCCCTGGACAGGCCCATCAAAACAGAAGCTCTTGGAAATATACAAAGCAGATAAAACAGGAGCTCATTTTACTACACTTCTGTAAGGTTTGTTCACAGGTATACACGTTATGCCCATGTACATACTAAACTCAAACAATCATCCCAGTTCTGAAGTGTCACTGGACCCGAAACATTAACTCTTCTTTCGCGCCACAGATGCTGACAGATCTGCTGAGTTCTTCCAGCAATTTCAGTTTTTGTTTTTGTTTTTGTTTTTGATCTCCAACATCTCTTCGGTTTTTTTGTTGAGGGTTTTTTTTGATAAAAGATTTGCTTAGCGACATCAAACTAATTCTTTTCATAGATCATATGAAATCCAAGTTATCACTGGTGTCTTCATGATCTTAAACCCTTGATTGCAGATATAGCACCAATCATCGCTATTGGACGTCCCCGTTAAGACACAAAGTTATTTACATTGACTGTTTTACCATGTTTTAATCTATGAATGGTACAACAATCCATTGGCAATGCCATGTAACCAAGGATGAAATATTCCTATACACTAGTTAACCAAACAAGGTCCAATACTGGCTTATTAACTTGACACAAATTCTCCAATCTCCAGTATCTTTAATTAGCAGGAGTTGTCAGGGGAAAAAAAGAAGTCACAACTTTGAACTCAAAGTTAGAGAAAGAAATGTGATGTGTAATTTCTATTTGGACAATGGAAATATTCTAGTTTCAAGCATTCATCAGTAACATGTAAGTAGCGTATGTTTTGAAGAGGTTTCAATAATATGGGCCCTAACTATTATGGCCTAACAGTAGCCTTGATGCACTGAGATTGCCATTGAAATTGTCCAGAACATTTGAGCTTCTAATGGGGAGTTCCCTGGCCCTCTGCTAAAATCTTTGACTCCGAGTTAAAGTCAGAAACTGCAAACTGTTCCACAGTATTTAAGGAAGTAGTTACCTGGGAAATGCTACACAGAAAAATCTTAGTCTAACTCCTGGGTAAATTCAGAACTAACCACCCAAATCTTTACACTGGCCTTCCCAGACAGCCACTACAACACTTTCCAACTCCCTGACACATTTTGCTCTTCCATACTAAAATTGTTGATGCTTACAGGATCCGTATCCCTCTATTCCCTTCCTGTTCATGTATTCATCCAGGTTCTTCTTAAATGTTGCTTTGTGTCTGCTTCCACCATCTCATCTGGTAGCACATTCCAGGCACTCAACACCCATTGTGTGAAAAATGTGCTTTGCACATTTCTTTTAAACTCCCCCACCTCCACACCACAGCCCCTCCCCCCATTCCCACACCTTGAACCTGTGTCCCCCAGTAATTGACCCCTCTACCCTGAGAAAAATCCCAACAATTTCCACTCTCTCCATGCCAATCACAATCTTATAACCTTCTATCAGGTCGCATCTCTCAACTTCCTGTGTTCCAGTGAAAACAAACCAAGTCTATCCAACCTTTCTTCATGACTAAAATCCTCTGTACCAGGCAACATCCTGGAAAACCTTTTCTGTACCCTATCCAAAGCATCCGCATCCTTCTGGTAATGTGGTGACCAGAACAATGTGCAATGATCTGTGCTGTGACAGAACTTCAGGATGCTCGTCTGAAGGTAAATTCAATTAAACATAACCTGATTGTTTTCAAATCCTTTGCCTGTCCAATTGTTCTTTTCTCTCTTTGGGCTCTGTCCTATCATTTACTTCTACCCCATCCCCCTCCCTATTTTCTGCATATAACCTGATGTTTTCCCAGCCACCCTCAGTTTTGAGGAAGGGTAACTGGACCCGAAATGTTAACTGTTTTTCTCTTCACAGATGCTGCCAGACCTGCTGAGCTTTTCCAGCAAGTTTGTTTTTGTTCCTGATAAGTACAAAATTTTCTAATGGATCTGCATCCGACATAGTTGTTCCAAAGGTCATTGGAAAATTTGAGTAATGATATTTTGAGCTCCCTATTATTTGTTCTTCTTGTTTACAAATTACCAGTGAACACTTGAAATGGTATACTTCCAAATAAAAAATTAAATATCTCAATTCATTTTCCATCCTCATATTCAGTGTTGTGACTTGAATGATTTTAGCTGACTCCTGCTAAGTCATGCTTTTGCTCAGATGAAATGTTTTACTGTTGAAACATATACTAATGTTAACTTTCTTCTCTGAAATCAACACGTCATATCAGATTAGAAGTACTGACCACTATATAGCTGGATGAGAAATTTAACATTACTTGCCCAGGAAAAGAAACAGGAATTAAATTGGCTTCCCAAAAGAAGGTAACACCTCATTCTCAAGTCATACACAATCCATTTCCGTGGAAATCCTACCAAAATTATATATATGTCACTTAATGTAATGTCTTCAAGATTTTCATAGAACTTCTGCCAACCTTACAATGGACAATCAGAAGAAACTCAATTGAAATTTAAGACCTGTGTATTTTTTAAAATGTATTTAAAACAGATTTTCTTTTGTTATTGACATTTCCAACACTCAGACAGCTGGTACCTGGTGAGTAGTAGGATGTCATGCTATGAATGCTCAAGGAAACTTTGATCCTCTGCAAATGCCTCACAACAGGCTGAATTCTCCCATTTTTGGCACTGTTTTATTCGGCGACTTTTATGTCAAGCATTCTGCCATGTTGACTTTTATGACACAATCATCTGCTGTTCGTCTCATTGATTATGCAACCAACCACTTTTGCGCCAGACTCAAAGATTCACACAGCAGGAGTGGTTCAGGCAGAACATGGTCCCATGCTGTTGGCTTCACTGATTCTGCGTAAATATATAGACAGACACAAAAACAGTGGGCAGGTTTGTCAAAGATACTCAGCAAACTGGATTGAAGGTGGAAGAATCCACCAATATAAAAACATTGTGCTGCCTCCTTCTTTGTTGTCCGCATGGGGCTGCAATTGCAACAACAACACTGGGCCATTCAGGACAGACGCACTGATATTTTGTTGGGTAGAGCAGAACCAGAATAGCTTTTCTGTGATGTGATCCTTGAGCAACCACAGCAAAGACAAATGAGACTTCATTTCAGACCACAATACATTATACTATGGAAGTTTTCTGGGAGAGAGCAATGTTACGGAGCTCTGAGTTTATATCACTTTTTTCAGATGTTTGTAAATCTAGCTATTTTGTGAAATAGCATTGGGAGGTTATAAGTCTGGCAGGACTACACCATTATTGCATCCTGCATTCCACCCCAACCCATATCGCACCCAAGAAACACATCATTGACTATAACAGATCAAGTTCTTAAATAATTCCAGTTCAGTGCGTGCAGATAGAAACTTTGAGACATTGTGCAGATGTGAGATCTATGGAATGTGTTTGCGAATTGCTTAACACAGGTAACACTTAAATGTTTTTCTGTGATTGTAAAAGCTTCACACAATGATAAAGGATTCAATTATTCTAAGCAAAGGAATAGTCATGATTTCTTGAGGTCACAATTTGTAAAGTGCATTGTTGATCAATACATGAGCTGCATATGAAATGCATTTTGATCGAATATGTGTGGCTCACTGAATCGATGGATTTCTATTTAATGAATTGCCCCAACAGAGCCTCACAATGCAAACATGCTCACTTTGCCCCACAGATCAGCAAAGTATACTCCCTCTGCCCACGTGAATGTGTCACCAGCCATTTGTCTTCCTTATCACACAGTTGAAGTCTGGTCAAAACAGCACATTGTGTTGTTCATACTGTGTGAGGGAGTTACAAGCTCTGCCTGATAGTCAGGGTAACCCCATTGCCCTTCTCATTCCATTTTGTGTTGCGACATGGCTTACCACATTGGCATGCCCACTAAATTGACACACCGCCCTTCCACTGAAGCAAGAGTGTTGGTGTCGAGAGAAACCGCCCCTGTGTTGTAGTAGGCCTTCCTGTGCTACATTACATTCCACCTTTATGTTTGGAGTTGCTCCCCTTCACTGTCATTATTCCTTCAGCATCACAACTTAATGCAGTCCATTCCCAGACTTGCGTTTCCAACATTTTCCCAAAACTCCATCAACTGGTCCCTAATAATTCTCTTGACCACTACTTTCCAAACATCCAGGATTGGCCATGAGCCATCTCCCTGGATAGACTTGTGGGATCAGTCTCAACTTAGCATGACACAGCCCCATGGACTGCTGTCTCAACCACTCCTCAACTCATAACCTTTGACCCCCACGCTGGTTGGACCCGACCTGCAGGACAGACCTTGGACAGTAATCATCAGACAACATATGGACAAACAATTGACTGAGCATGGCTATCCTGCTGTATGATAGCTGAACGAGCCTTTGACTGACTGTCATGGCTCTCATTAAATGACTGTCATTACCCTTGACCAGCTAAAGATTGGTTTCTTTTAACTTTCAAACTTGGCCATTTGGATGAAATACACACAGTGTCTTTCTGGCATAAGCTGCTGGTGCATTATGGCTATGTGATATTGATGTATCACAGTGACATACAGCAAGATGTTAATGCCCTTGACTGTTTAGTGCTGGCAACGATGACAAGCTGCCTGGCTTGCTATCTGATCTAAAAGCCAATGCAAGCCAGAGATGCTGAGATTAAAAGGAAGCACAAAGTAAACAAGCACAATGAAAGTAATCTTGATTGTTCCTGACATCTAGAGTGACATTCTGATGGACTGAAGTGGTGCCCAAATTGTTCTGAAAACAGCTATGATGATTTAGTTTTTGGCGATGCCCAGTGTGTGGAAGGACTGGTGGAGGCGGACAGTGTTTATGGAGCATGGAGGAAAATGATGCTGATGGTGGAGCTGGATAAAAGTGCAGAGAAGAAATCGGTGAGCTGCAGTGCTAAGTATCAGCTCCGACTTCCATAGTGGGAATTGGTGCATCACGTTTCTCAGAGAATGGAGGTGATAATGGGTTGTTGCATAGAAATGAGAAAAGGTAACCTATCAATGAGTTGCAAATCCATAGGAATAAGATAGTTGCTGCTCCTTAGTGAGATACAGAACCTGCCACTTTAATCTTAAGGACAATATCAGAAATATTTCACTCGATGTCAGGAAACTAATTTTTCCATTTCTGCCATTATTTTCAACTATCTCAATAACGCTCACATTGCTCACAGCCTGAAAAACTCCAGTCCAACATCTTTATTAGCTGTATCAGAAGCAGTTCAGAGTGTTGCACTAGTGTTTGCTAATATCAAAACAATAATCATTTAAATATATGATCATACAAATAGTTTTGTTATCACAGGACATGATGCACAGTGATCAGTTCATTTGACATTTGTGAGAAGTAGCCTTCAATCAAGATCTGTATTCAATCTCTTCAGCTTTGTTTGTATTCGTCTATAAAAAGGCAGCAAAAGACAGGCAAGATAAAGATAAATTAGTTCCACTGGTTAGAGATTCTAAGTTTAGGGAGCATAGTCTGAGAATTATGGGCAGAACATTCAGGAGAGATGTTAGGAAGCACTTCTACACACAAAAGTTGGGAGACGGTTGGAACTCTTTTCCACAAACAGCAGTTGATGCTGGGTCAGTTGTTAGTTTCAAAACAGAGATAGATTTTTTTTTGTTGAGCAAATGCATTAAGGGATGTGGGCCTGGGGCAGGTGTATGGAGTTAGGCCATAGATCAGTCATGATCTCATTAAATGGCAGACCAGGCTTGAGGGGGCTCAATGCTCCTGTTCCTATGTTCCTTGATAATCCAGTTATACAGTTTACCAGGCTAATTCTTAAAATGAAGAAGATGATCTATCAGGTAAGATCAAAGAGTTTGAGTGAAACTTATTGGAATTGAAATGACTGAGAGATGACCTTATTGAAACATATACGATTTTGAGAGGTAAATGCTGACAGCATGTCTCCTTTGTAAGGAAATCTAGGACTTTGTGGCATAGGGCAGGTGTAGGAGTTTGAAGGACATGGGCTATGGCAAGAAAAAAGATACATTAGTTGGGAAGTCAGACAAGACCTTTCTTGATATTGGAAGAAACTCATTGCCCTTTCAAACAGATTTCTGATTGTTGAGATTCTTGCTTGGCAGTGGTGAGATCCAGGGATTATTGCTTGTAAACAGTCTCATTATCACGAGACCTCACCTCTTAATTTGCAGGTTCCTACTCTATCACTAATATGAGGAACACTAAGACTGAGCACAACTTTTTCTAATTTTGTGTAATAACCTTCTGTTCTTTTGTTAAATGTATATTCACCACCTCATATGTTCAATGTTGACCATTATGGTAACCAATTGCAAAAATAAAGCTTAAAGTCTATCAAGACAGGTTTCACTCTGGAATCTCACTTGTGCAGTGCTATCATTACTAGGGATTACAACACCTTTAACTACAGATATCAGTCACTCCAAAAGTCCTTGATGTACTTGGGAGTACACTTTGTCATTCGTTTTCTTGTATCAGTGAAGGTAACATTCAGATGATCAACTTTCAGCAGGTCATTTGCAAGATAGGAGAGCTTGATGAATTTTACAGTCAACAGAGTGAGATTATGTAGCCCTGCAAAACAATGAAAAAAGCAAGAATATTTGCCTTCCATGCCATTTCCAATGTAAATCTGAGGGGAGGGTAGAACATACTGGAAAACAGTTAAATTCAACTGCTTTAGGGACTCCAGATTGCAGAAATTTCCTGCCGTCTTTTGAAAGAGGAAAATGTATGTCAAATGAAATGAGGCATACCACAATGTGTGCTGGAGAGTTGGCATCAATTGAAAATAAAAAAAATGGGATCTTGGGAGAAAAGCATTGTCAATCCTATCCTATTGCTCAGCTCCACAGGATGTGGACATGAAATACATGTCACCATAATACCATGTCTCAGAATCCCTAGTGTGGAAGTAGGCCGTTTGAACTACCGAGTTCACAATGATCTTCCAAAGAGCATCCCACCCAGATCTAACCCCCTACCCTATCCCTGAAACCCTGTATTTCTCGTGGCCAATTCACCTAATCTGCACATCTTTGGACTCTGGGAGGAATCTTGAGACCTCAGAGGAAGCCCAGATGTGAAAATGTGCAAACTCCATGCAGACAGGCACCCAAGGGTGGAATTGAACACAGGCCCCTGACACTGTGAAGTAGCAGTGCTAACCACTGAGTCACCCTTATCTTCTTATTCTGTAGAAATGAGATGTCCTCCTTCAGATAGCACTAAGTGTAGCAGGGTTAGCATTGGTGGCAATTATCAACACTGAATTCAGAGTAAATACGTACATTTTGGCCAACAGATTTGTGAAGCCTTTGAATACATTTATCACTGCCTATTTTAAATAATGTCCTTCAAAAATTGTTTGGGTACACACATTTAATAAATTGCTTATTTCTGAGACCATAATTTAAAATTATTTGACAAAATTTTGTTTATTTAAGATCTGCACCTATTTTACAGAGCTTTGACTTATGAAAGCTTTCTTATGCTAGAGAAAGATCTCTCATGGAGACATTCCATGCCATGAACCAGAAATTCTTTTCTGCTGGCTGCTTGAAAAACAACTTTGAGTATGCCACATAGTTCTGACTGTTGAGGTTCAAACAAGAATAACTGTTCAGCTTCACATCTGGCCAAAATAAACATTAAGCAGAGACAATTTCCCTTGCACAAATGAAAACTGAGCAAAAAGATTCATGTACATTAAATCCTTATTATCACAAAATCTGTATGTTTAAAAGTGTTATGATACTTTTATCTCTCTAAATGTTTGAAATGCAGTTCAAATATAGGTTACACTACTATTTACCACATAATATATGAAATCTGAAAAGAAATTGCAAAGCAAAATCTTTTGTGTATCCATTGATAGTACTTTGGTAGAACGCCAAAAGTGTCAATATTGTTTCCAAGCATGAATTGTCTTCCTGAAGCACAATAAGACCCCTTCCCTTCTTTCTTTTTCTGATGTTAAGGCCAAAAATTCAATGTACTTCTCTTGGTTACTGTAATCCAAAACTAACAAAGCTTAGATATATTAAAAAAGCATGATTTGCTAACTTCCCATGGATTACTAGGTTATCTTCACTGTTCTTTCAACTAGGAATAGTAATCCTTGTCTGCCTGCTTTTACTGTCCTGTGTCATTAGCTCTAGTTTCACTATGTTCCATTGTTTCCAAGTTATTTTACTTTCCCTGATCCTTAAACTGGAAAGAAATAAGGTATGGGTATATTGTGTACTGACATAAAATTTTCTTTCAAGTGCTGAAAGACTTGATCTAAACACCAATTTATTATGAGATTTTACTTAATCATAATTAAAGAATGTTTCCCTTTCAGGCAAACGATTAGCAGCACTGGTTTACATGCATTGTTATGAAAAAATGCAAATTCTAGCCAAGGCAAAAGTTAATAAGAGTCAAATAAAATGGAAGGAAAGGACAGTAGGATGACAGCCATGGATGGTTTGTTTTTAGCCTTATAAACTATGTTCAGACTCTATTTTCCATTTCCAATTCCATTCCACTGCATATTCCATTTTTAATGTTACTGTGACTCCATGGGATATATACCGAGTGGGAAGTTGTGGAATATCAGCACGTTCTTTAAATTCAGCAAGCTTGCTTCAATCCAATGCTCCTCATTAAATGCTGCCCAAACTAGTTTACTTACAGAAACTGCATATGCTTCTGTAGAATGAAATGCTTCTTCCAAAAGTGAAAGCCACAAACTGCATTTTTGAGGCAGATGTCATGTTGTGAAATAACATTTCACAGAACAAAATGACTTGTTACAACATAAAGTGAAGTCTGGATTTTTACTCTCGAGCCCAGAACACAAGATTGGGATATTTACTAGCAGATGCAACTCAGGAGAAAGGTGGACAGATTTTCGTATTGGGAGTGAAATGTTAACTGGAGTCAGGTCTTCCATCTTTGGAAACAGTGCAGAGGCATCCATGGGGCAGTTGCGTGCAGAAGCAGGCTGTGAAAAACCTTAATGGTCTAGGACTTCGCTGCAGCTCCACATAAAACAATAAAATCAAAAATGTCCCCCAATTCCCTTAACCTTACAATACCCATCTTTGTCAACTCAATTCATCTGATGGTCTCAGCTCACCTCATGATGCTTCACATCTTTTCATACCACTCGACCTAAGCTCCTAATCTCCAAATCTTTCGTGCCAACCTACATATTTCTACCCATCCCCATAGCCCTCATACGCTTTGTGCTAATTGTTGGCCCCTCTCCCTGTGCCCAATGGCCTATTTTAGTCTCTATCTCAACCTCTGCCTCTCAAACTACCTTCATTGCCACAATATCAACTTAGTGCCAATCATGCTCACTCCTGCCTCCCACCCACACCCATTTGCTCATACAACTTTCATGCCATCTCATTCAGTACCACTATGGGCGGACTTCAGTACCCATGCTGAAATAAAATAAACCTCGAAGGGCTAAATCTTACCAGAAATCAGCCAAGTGTAATTTTTGACAATGTTCATGGAGACTTTCTCTCCCCAAGGCCCAGTGACTTTTTTGCTCAAATTCAGCTCATATGGTACCCCGGTTGTCCTATTCTCCCACTCACTAAAGTCAGAAGATCTCACCACTTTGAGGATTTCCAGGATCCCCATTGGTAGTACCATCTTTGAAGCCCATCTATACACCCAGTCAATCGTTAGTAGTCAGGAGTTGTCCTTCATCATATATGTAGTTGGTGAGCAACCACAAATCAATGCTTCTCATGGCACATAGATAGCACAACTGATGCTTCCTAGCTCATACAAATGTACACTCTTATAGTTATTGCCAATTAAAAACAAAGCTACACAGCTTACGAGACAACAAGGTGCAGGGCTGGATGAACACAGCAGGCCAAGCAGCATCATAGGAGCAGAGAGGCTGACGTTTCGGGCCTAGACCCTTCATCAGAAAAGGGGGAGGGGAAGGGGGTTCTGAAATAAATAGGGAGAGACTGGGAGGCGGATAGAAGATGGATAGAGGAGAGGATAGGTGGAGAGGAAACAAACAGGTCGAAGAGGCAGGGATGGAGCCAGTAAAGGTGAGTGTAGATGGGGAGTTAGGAAGGGGATAGGTCAGTCCAGGGAGGACGGACAGGTCAAGGGGGCGGGATGAGGTTGGTCGGTAGGAGATGGAGGTGCGGCTTGAGGTGGGAGGAGGGGATAGGTGGGAGGAAGAACAGGTTAGGGAGGCAGGGACGAGCTGGACTGGTTTTGGGATGCAGTAGGGGGAGGGGAGATTTTGAAACTTGTGAAATCCACATTGATACCATTGGGCTGCAGGGTTCCCAAGCGGAACATGAGTTGCTGTTCCTGCAACCTTCGGGTGGCATCGTTGTGGCACTGCAGGAGGCCCAGGATGGACATGTCGTCTGAGGAATGGGAGGGGGAGTTGAAATGGTTCGCGACTGGGAGGTGCAGTTGTTTATTGCGAACCGAGCGTAGGTGTTCTGCAAAGCGGTCCCCGAGCCTCCGCTTGGTTTCCCCGATGTAGAGGAAGCCACACCTGGTACAGCAGATGCAGTATACCACATTGGCAGATGTGCAGGTGAACATCTGCTTGATGTGGAAAGTCTTCTTGGGGCCTGGGATGGGGGTGAGGGAGGAGGTATGGGGGCAGGTGTAGCACTTCCTGCGGTTGCAGGGAAAAGTGCCGGGTGTGGTGGAGCTGGAGGGGAGTGTGGAGCGGACAAGGGAGTCACGGAGAGAGTGGTCCCTCCGGAAAGCAGATAAGGGTGGGGAGGGAAAGATGTCTTTGGTGGTGGGGTCGGATTGCAGATGGCGGAAGTGTCGGAGGATGATGCGTTGGATCCGGAGGTTGGTGGGGTGGTACGTGAGGATGAGGGGGATTCTTTTTTGGTTCTTATTGCGTGGACGGGGTGTGAGGGATGAGGTGCGGGAGATGTGGGAGACACGGTTGAGGGCACAGCTTACCTGTCCTTAGCCATATCCCATCTTACAACGCAGTCTATGTGAATGCTACTCTTTCCCCAAAGCCCAGTGTAGCCCAGGATCTTCTGATTGCTCAATGTGGGGCAATCATATACAGAAAACCACTCCATCGCATCCCCTCTTTACCTGCTCCAGGTAAGCACACTATTGTAAGATTTTGCCACACACTGTCTCTGGAGTGTACTGCCCCTCAGATTGATCCATGCTTTGGAACCTCACCTTCAGCAGCTTTATCATTTGCCCCACCATGGTCCTGGTCAAAGAATGAGGTATGTTGCATCTACACTCTGCCTCAGGCAGCTCATTATACAATGGAGTTAACAGCCATGATTGGAGTGGGTAGATACTGATGATCACAGATCGTTTGTACATTGATGGAATGGAACTCTTTTCTATTGACTAACTCAGTCAGCGTAACATGATATGTCTGTGGTCAGGTCCTGCAGCTGGGGCAAACCAGCTCTGTTGCCAAAGCTACTGCCTGATCAGCAGCACTGGGAAAAATAAATTAAATGGTGTAATCCGTCACAAATTTCACCAGTAACAGCATTGATGAATTTGTGGGTCAAGGACTGAGAGATCCAGTTCCAGGAACCAGTTGCCTTGCAGTTTAGTGTAGCTGTCAACTTGATGGTCACTGATTTGTCAGGTTGCAGGTCTTGCTCCAGCAGTAGACATTGTTCTGCGATGGTATCCTGAGGGATCCTAAAATTACATCAAAACTGTGCCTCAGTCATCAGGAGGAGATTATAAGGAGGACAATACAGTCTGGCCCTGCTGCACCTACTGGGCATTCTGAGCGGCCTTCAGCAGCCACCTCTTCATGTGAAGGCTGTTCAACATCTCCTCTGCCTGAGTTTGCTGGTGCATGCTTTTCCTTCATTCCTCTGTGTCTTTTTTGCACCACAACAATAGTGCTGTTTCTTCATTCTTAAGTCACACTTGCAATGAGCCTGTTTAGGGAGCATAAGATACAGAATGCATCCTTTGTAATGTGAACAGTCAACATTCACCAGTTGAGACAGCAAGAACAATGTAAACCTGAAACATTGACTTTCCTACTCCTCTGATGCTGCTTGACCCGCTGTGTTCCTACAGCTCCACACTGTATTGAATCTGGCAGCATTCACTAATGTCAGTTTACCAGTCTCCTCTATTCAGTGGGACACAAAGCACTGATGTAACCTGGAACGTTATTCTAATGAATGTAGCAGCATTCATGTCACAATAAGTCAGTCAGAGATAGTCATTCCTGGATAATTACTGACATCTTGTCTTCCCAGTCCCACATTACTCAGGAAATACACCACCGCATATTAGAGCATGTTGGTGAATATTTACAGGTCAAGGTGAGAGGGAGTCAACTCCATGCCCCTGTGCACCCTACAAGATCTTGCATATTATGTGCTTTGTGGCTCACTTGGGCTACTTTTAAGGTCACTTGCAATTACTTCTGTTTCACAGAGATGACTATCTTCAACCTGCATTGGTCAATGACGGGGTCAAGATTGCTTGTAAACAGCATTTCCACGCCAAAAAAATTGAGTGACTCATGCATTTCATTTGAACAATGCTATGATTTTGGAGGACTTCAATCTGTACCATGGAAGTCCCTGATTAATGCAATTGCCCTTGAAGATTCTCACGTCACACAAGTAGGGCCTATGTGCTCAGACAGAAAACAAACCCTGATTCAGCCCACTCTGGGTACAGTCACAGCCATTTACCATTTCCACTGTGCATTTTTTGAATCAATTCATATGGAAGGCAACTTTACTGATAATGAAAAATAGACTAAGGGGATGATAATTGGCTGGGTTGGATTTATTATGCTTTTTGTGTACAGGACATAGCTTTGCAATTTTCCACATTGTTGGGTAGATGCTGGTGTTGTAGCTGTACTGAACAACTTGGCTAAGGCTGGGGCAAGCTCTGGTGCCCAAGTCTTCAGTACTATTGCTAGAATATTGTCAGGATCCATAGCCATTGAGGTATCCAGTGTCTCCAGCCCTTTCTTGATACTACATAGAGACTGCATTTGGCTGAAGACTTGCACTTGAGATGCTCGGAACCTACAGAGGAGGCCAAGATAGATCATCCACTTAGCACTTTCTGGCTGAATATTGTCAAAAATTCTTCAGCATTATCTTTTGCATTGATGTGCTAGGTTGCCCCATCATTAAGGTTCAGGATATTTATGAAGCCTCCTCCTCCAGTGAGTTGTTTAATTGTCCACCCACCATCATTCATGACTGAACATGGCATAACAGCAGAGCTTAGGTCTGATCTGTTTGATGTGGGATTGCTTAGCTCTGTCTAGAACTTGCTGTTTCTGCTGTTTGACATGAAAATAGTCGCGTGCTGTAGCTTTGCCAGTTGACGCCGCCTTTTCAGGAATAACCTCCTGACTTTCTATTGAACCAGGGTTATTCCCCTGGTTTGATGGAAATGTTCGAGTGAAGTGTATGCCAGGCCATGAGGTTGCAGGTTATATTTTGTACAATTCTGCTGCTGCTTCTAATGGCCCACAATGCCGGGTAGATGCTCAATTTTAAGTTGCTACACCAATTTAAAATCTATCTCATTCAACATTGTGACAATGCCACACACCATATTTCTTTTTCATTTGTTTTTAAAATTTGATTTATTATTATCACAAGTACCTAGGTACAGTGAAAATTTTTGTTTTGTGTGTAATACAGGCAGATCATAACATACAAAGTGTATTAGGGTAATAGAACAGAGTGAAGAAAATAATGTTACAGCTGCTGAGAAGGAGTACAAAGGGCGAGAACAACATTCAATTTAAAATTTGAGAGATCCATTCAGAAGTCTAATAAGAGAAGGGAAGAAGCTGTTCTTAAATCTGTTGGTATGTATGTTTAAGCTTTAGTACCATCTGCCTAATGGAAGAGGTTGGAAGAGATTATAATGAGGGTGGAAGGGGTCTTTGATTATGTTGACTGCCTTCCCGAGGCAGCAAGAAGAATAGAAGGAGTCAATGGATGGAAGGTTGACTTGTTTGAGGATTTTCTTAATGGGAAGAGGAGACTTCATCTCCACAAGGACTGAATAGTTATCGCTCTGACTGGAAGTCTCATAGACAGTTGTATCTATAATAGTGAGGACAAGGTCAAATAGGTTTATTCCTCTTGTTCATCCTTCATCAGCTGACACTGATGGACATTGAAATCTCCCACCAAGGGTACACTTAGCACCTTTACCACCTTCAGTGCTTTCGCCAAATGGTGCTTCATATGGAAGAGCACTGAGTCATCAGCTAAAGAGAGTGGTACATGGAAATCACAAGATGGTTTGCTCAGCCATGTTTGACCTGACACGTGGAACCCAGGTGCAATGTCAAGGATCCATGGCAACGGCTCTTCATTTTCTACGATTTGCCACCACCTCTGCTGGGTCTTGGCATCAGTTATGCTAGTGTTAGGATAATGGTATTTATAATATCAGTGCCTTTGGGCAGAAAATCCAGACAAATGTTTCCTTGCAGCAACACAGTCAGGGTTGGAAGCTCAGCAGATCTGAAACAAGGGTTAACTGAGCCTTCAGCTTATTGCTCCAATGCACTGGTTCACTGTCCGCTCCCTACTCATCTGCAGCAAAATCTGTTAATCTTTAGGTTGCTGATCTGTCGCCATCACAAAGTGATTCATCAACAAGAGACAATAAGACTCATATCTCAGACACTGAACACTACAATTTATTGACAATGGCATGACAATCTGCAGGTGACTGAATAAATTCAGCGGGTAAATTTGTGCAGAAGTCTGCCATTGACTAAATGACCTTTTGACTTTGCATCTTTCCTTATTAGCAAATATTTGTGTCTGCCTTCTGACTATATAGCTGCATGACAGAAAAGTACCATGGGACAAGCTGTGGATGCAAAGCCCACACCTAATTCGATTTCACATAGTCATTGATGTCAGCATTTGAACATGGCCTCTCCCAGAAGATGATAATTCATCATTTCTGCATTGACTAAAAAGAAAATTTTCCAAGTGCTCATTGACTTATTGCATTTAACTCTACTCCTCAATAACTTGACACTGTCACACCCTAGAGCTGTCTCAAATGTACCACAGGTATTTATGCATCACAAACATCCTCAAAAATGAATGCACACAGAAGAAAAAGTAGCTACCACGTAAAAATATTAATTGGCATGTTCAGCTATGAACTGGCTTTCTACATTACACCATTTTCCAATTGTGGAATACTCTAAGATGGGATTCAATAATATTAGGTGTTTCCAAATATCCAAATGGTGCTTTCAGTCTGAATAGACATGTGGAATGATGGATTCTGGTGTTAAGGATCGGTTTGTGGAATTTCAAGGTTCTACTATTTGCTTTTCTCAAACAAATGTATAAATAAGAGAGAATGCTAATGTAGCATTCACTACAGCAATGACCATCAAAAACACTGTTGGTTTAACCTTGGGATAGATGTGCAAGTATTGTCAATAGCAGAAGGAAACAATCCTAGGTGATGTATTTAAAACCATTCTTTCATCCAATCATCAGAGGATGTCTCACATATCTGCTGCACATCCTACATTATAAATTTCAACACTAAACTATCTGAGTACTGCTGCATAATTAAGAAAGAATTTGAATGAGAGGCTTGCCATCTATAAAAAGAAAATAACTAAGGCTGCAACTTCATCTAATTGGCTTATTAGTTCCCCAGAAGGCAAATCCACCGGAAAAATTGTCTCTTAAAAGGAAATTCCATGCTCAAACTATTGTAAGAAGCTAATCCTTAAATATTACTTTACTCAGAAGACCCCTCTAAAAAGGAGTTGAAATTGAATTAAATTGTGTTTGTATGATTCTTCATCAATTTTCCATAGTGAACAAAACCCTTGTTTAATTATGCCTAGTATGTTTGCAGTTAATGTTTAAGAAGAGAAAATTTATACTATATTTCTTTTATTTATTTGAAAAATGCATTATTGCCCCTTCTGTGAAACCATACATTCATTTTGTATTTTATGAAGGAGAATCATTTGCAAATTGGAAGACATTCCTCATTCAGGTATGATTATGTGCATGAAAATAACAGTGTTGTACAGCAGACCAACATTCCATTTGCTGCACTTTTTTTGTTTCTATTCATTATCAATCAGCTTAAATCCTCCAAAACATACAATTCATGTGCCCTTTCTCTTCGTTAAAAGCTGGGATAGTTCAGAACCAAGAAGTGAAAGCACCTTATAAGAACCCATATATGATTCAATCCACTTATTTCTTCCCGGAATTCATTCAGTCTGTCTTAATATGTAGCAGTTTCACAGTCATAATCACAACCTTGGACATTCAGTCCAATCCCAGGGGTTTAAGCTCGTAACCAGACCCAACATTCCAGTGCATTGTTGCGAAACTTTTTTTAGCATGTTCCCCTGGTGAGAAATATATAATTGAAATGTTATCAACCCATGGTGGTTTATCGAGGTGTATGAGTGGTAAGTCCCTAGCTCTGGTCCGAAAGGTACAGGTTAAAGTCCTACCTGTCCCAGAGCTGCATTAAAACGTGTCCAAACAGATTGATTGAAAGTAACAATGCTGAGCATTCTATATTATTGTTTGATCAAGTCTAAAGAACATCACCAGGCCTCAGACAGTTAATCAACATAAAGTGTATAAGTTGAGCTCATCATTGAGTTGAATAATCATTGAATTCTTAAAAGTTATGTCCCAAATACCAAAATTTTTTTTTTGTTAACAAAGATTCTTAGACAGCACCTTCCAAATCTACAATTACTTCCGTCTAGAAGGACAAGGGTGTAAAATGTCCTTGGGCGGGAGATCTAAATCTCCATCATCCAGAGTGGCTCAGCTGCAGCATCATTGATCAACCCAGTTGGATCCTAAAGCATACAGCTGCTAGACTGGGTCTGCAGCATGTGGTGAGGGAACCAATAAAAGGGAAAAGCATACTTGACCTCATCCTTACCATCTACTGGCTGCATTTGCATGACAGCATCAGTAAGAATGACCATTGCGCAGACTTTGTGGAGACAAAATCCCACCGCCACATTGAGAATAACCTCCATCGTGTCATGTGGCACTATCCACCATGCATCTATCCAACAATGTGGAATATGTCCTGTACATAAAAAGCAGGACAAATCCAACCCGACCAATTACTATGTCAACCCACAATCATCAGTAAAGTGATGGAAGGTGTGCTATCAAGCAGCATCTACTAAGCAGTAACCTGCTCAGTGACGCCCAGTTTGGGTTCTGCCGGGGCCACTGAACTTCTGACCTCATTGCAGCCTTGGTTCAAACATGGACAAGAGAGCTGAATTCCAGAGGTGAGGTGAGAGTGACAGCCCTTAATATCAAGGCTGCATGTGACTGAATGTGGCCTTAACAAGCCCCAGCAAAACTTGGTATTGCGGGCAAACTCTCTGCTGGTTGGAGACATACCTAGCACACAGGAAGATGGTGTAGTTATTGAAGGTCAGTCATCTCAGCCCTGCATGAGTTCCTCAGTGTTGTGTCATTAGTCCAACCACCTTCAGCTGTTTCATCAATGATCTTCCCTCCATCATAAGGTCAGAAGTGGGAATGTTTGTCAATGACTACACAATGTTGAGCACCACTCACGACTCTTCAGATTCTGAAGCAGTCTATGTTCAAATGCAATAAGATCTGGACAATATCCAGGCTTGGGCTAAAAACTGGCAATTAACATTTTCATGCCACAAAAATGCCAGTGTATGACCATCTCCAATAAGATGCAATGTAAACCCTACCCCTTGACCATCAATGGTCTAAACATCACTGAATTCTCTAAATGGCCAGGAATGTGATGGAATATCATACAGTCATAGAGTCATACAGCACAGAAACAGACACTTCGGTCCAACCTGTCCAAATGAACCGTAATCCTAAACTAAATTGGCCCCACCTGCCTGCTCCTGACCTGTATCCCTCCAAACCTTTCCTATTCATGTATTTATTCAAATGTCTTTTAAATGTTGTAATTGCACCCACATCTACCACTTCCTCAGGAAGTTTATTCCACACACGAACCACCCTCAGTGTAAATAATTTGCCCCTTGTGTCTTTTTGACATCTCTCTCCTTAAAACATGAATCCACTAGTCTTGAAAGCCCCCATCTTAGGGAAAAGATAACTACCATTAATTCTATCTATACCCCTCATTATTTTTAAACCTCTATAAAGCACTCAACTTTCTATGCTCCAGTATAAAGCATGGCATCCAGTGAGGCAATAGACAGTGGTTGCCAGTGAGAGGGAACCTACAGATATGCGTTCTATGCAGTGAATGGGCTAGTGTATATGTTATTGCCCATTAAAGGGCCTCATATTGTGGGACTTTGCAGCCCTTCTCCCTCACAGTTCTGTGCAGTTAAAATTTTGAACAGAACAGAAGGCACTGAGCATTCCTCAGGAAGTAATTTCCAGGCTTTGCCTTTACATGCACATGAGTTTTCCAACATTCAAATTCCCTTTCCCAAGCATCCAATAGCCTTTGCTCTCCTTACATCTCTAGCCAACCCATCTATAAGAGCCTACACCTGCCTACATCCCTGCACCCCACCGCCACCATGCCCCTGGTATAGGAAATGACCATGCATGTGCAGTCATATATATCACCCCTGGAAATCAGGTTGATCCTTACCATCAATGAATGACCCTCTTGCACAACTCTGCTTCAGTCAATGATTTACTGCGTTCCCCCTTTATGTATAAAGTTTCCAACTTTCCCAGTGTCATCGCCCAGTATGCAGATAAATGATAAGGTTTCCCAGTCTTTTCCCTGCAGCAGCACTCTCCTTTCTCCCTGCTCCCCCTTACCTCGAGCCTTTACTGGGTAGATATCATGGATTAATTGTGGCCTACCCCTTCGAGCCACCCAGCCAGACATCCACAGTTAAGAAATACACATTCCCCTGATTAACGCATGTGCATCTTCATGACTGTGTTAGCTCTAAACTTCAGACTGTTCTCAAAGGAGCCACAGGGATGACCATGACCCATTCTCATGGACATGGACTTCCGGACTGAGAGCAGAAGAATGAGTGGGTGGAGTCAGGTTCACACAGTGTTTTAGTTTTGCATTCAGCTGTTGAATTTGGGATTTTAGAGTTGAAGCTGCTTGATACATCTCTCTCTCCCTCTCTCTCTCTGTGCTACTGCAAAAGCTTGAGCTCTCTCTGCTGCTGGATTCATTCTGTCTGTGTTCCTTCTCCTGGACTGGAAGAGATAGCACATGAGGGAAATCTGTTTCAGCAAATTTGCTTTTGCTAGGGTGTGTTTATGGGACGCTGCTGTATTGAAACAGTTGATGAGTATTAGTTAAATAATATATTATTTTAAGTATTTTGATGGAGTTAAAGTTATGCCAATTCTCATTTTTATTTGTATTTTAATTGTGGTGTAAGAATAAAGTGTCTTTTGCTTAGAGCCTAGCAGTTTGACAAAACAACTCACATTTGGAATATAGCACCTTACACTTGTCTTTAAATAAGATACAAGCTAGGATCTAGACTATCTCCTTAATATGTTTTGAAGGAATTTGGTCTGGTCTATAATAGGTGGACCAGAGAGATGCTATGAAGGTACTATGAGGCTCACAGGTATGCGATACCACCATCTGCGGGCATAGAATCCACGTGCCCACTGCCATGAGGCATACCTTGAGGTGTTGAAGCTGACTGTCTAAGATTCCAGCATGGAGGAGCAAGTGGTGAGATGAAGTCACCAGTATCTGCTTTAACTTTCATGTTAGGAATTGTCAACATCTAGTTTTGCTCCCCTCTTGATTGGCACCACATTCACAAACACCTACTCCCTCTACCGCCAACGCTCAGTAACAACATTGTGTACCATCAACAAGAAGCTCATCAAAGATCCTTCGACAGCACCTTCCAAATCCAAAACCACTTCCATCTAGAAGGACAAGAGCAGCAGATATATGGGAGCACCACCTCCTGCAAGTTTTCCTCCAAACCACTCACCATCCTGAGTTGGAAATATATCACTATTCCTTCTCTCTCACTGGGTTATAATCCTGGATTTCTCTCCCTCAGGGCATTGTGGGTCAACTTACAGCATGTGGACTGCAGGGATGCAAGAAGGCAGTTCACCACCACCTTCTCAAGGGCAACTAAGAACGGGTGATAAATGCTGGCCAGCCAGCGATGCCCACATCCCATGAGCATATGTGTGCCTGTAAGTTCTAAATGAAGCGGCAATGCACTTAAAGCTAAGCCAGAAAATCTGTGAGCATTTAATTAAATGCAATGTAACTGAGTGATAAGAAAGCAAGTTAACAGCCCTAATATTTACCCTGTGCAGATGCATGAGATGAATGTGTTCCTGCAAAATGTGACAATACTATGGCTTTCAGAGGTGCATTTTATCCTAGTTTTTTTTTAAATGATGAAAGGTTGAGACAGAGGGGATGATCAATCTACCCAGAGCCAATAAAATAAACAGTTTGTGAGGCCTTAGGGCTTTTAAAAAGAAATATTGAAACAATAGAAGCAGTCTGAATGGGTGGGGTCAAGTTCCCATGAAATCACGATTTTTAGTTTTAGCTATTCAATAGCAGTTGTTGAGGTCTTGAAGCTGGGTTTAGAAGCTACAGTACATCTCTCTCTGCTCACTCTCTCTTTCAGAGTTTTCTCTTGATCTTTTTCCTCCTGGACTGGAGAACTGTATGTGAGGCAATCTATTTTACTGAATTTGACTTTGCCAAGGGTGTGTTTATTGGATTTGACTATGTTGGAACAGTTACTTTTTAGTACTTAAATAATCTATTATTCTGTTAAATTTTCCAATAGAGTTAAGTTGTCCCAATTCTTTCATAGAATATAATGTATGAATAAAGTCTGTTTTGCTTCAGGACCGATAGTCTGATCAATCAAATTATATCTGGAATGCCTGGACTTGCCTATAAAAGAAGAAAAAGTTAGTGTCTAGGCTATCCTCTTAATATATTTTGAGGGGGTTTGGTCTGGTCCATAACAGAATGGAATGATCTGGCAGCAACATTGCAATGCAAAATGTCAGTAAGCTCCAAAGTACATTAGTGAAATACTGAAGTGTCGTTTAGATCAGTAATGTTGATATGGCAAGGCCAGTGTTCTGTAAATACTGACTTCCACAGATAGAGGGTGAGGGTGGTCACTGCCATGGAATGGTTGCAAATGATGATTAACACTGAGGCCCTGACAGCACACCAGCTAGCTCTAACTGACAGGTAACCACTGAGACTTGCAAGTAGGAATAAGTGTCATCTATTTTATCCCCATTATCTTGGAGAATTGTAAACTGCAAAGAAATTAGGTGAGATTAGCCAATAATGAGACACAAATGCACGCAAATAGGGTCCTCACCACTCAATCAATCGCAAGATTCTCCTGTAGCTGTTGAAATCTTCAGGGGAAAAATTAGAGACTTTCTCTCGACTTCGAGAATCTCATTTTCATTGTCACTGCATTCTTCAAAATGTCTTGCCATTGCCCACACCACTCAAGAGAGATGGAAGATTCTTACCGTTAAATGATTGTGTTTCTCTCTCCACTGATGCTTCTATGCCAGCAATTCTGTTTTTATTTCGTATCTCCAGCATCCAAACTATTTTGTTTTGTTGTCGAACGATCAGTACATCAGCACCATTCTCAGTACACCACCTAGTGACTGGTTACCAGTTGCAAACCCAGAAAACCTCTGAGCAAATTCTTCAATCCCACCACCAATTGGACAGCTGCACCTGAATCAAGCAGCACACTAGGAGAAAATTAAAATTAGTTGATATAAAGAAACACAGACAATATAAATACAATGTGATGCGGAATGAGAAATGTCATCACAAAGCTAATAGTAATGCACAAAGGAATGACTTCCAATAAATTCTGGCAAGTCAAATACCATTGGAAATGAAAACTCATACATTGTAATATTAATCCACAGTCATGTTTTTCCTTTGTTTCCTTTTTTCAAAATTGCATCCCCATGTGTATTCATTGAAATCCAGCATATATCGCAGAGCATATAAAAAAACTATAAACTGTTGGTTGGAAGCTGACATAGTCGCAATGCCATTGGACAAGTAAACCAGAGGACAGACTAATGCTCTGGAAACATGGGTTCAAATCCCCTCATGAAGGCTGTTTGAATTTAAATTCAATTTACAACACCTGGTTTTGAAAGATATTTTAATTTCCCAGTTACCATGAGGAAGACTGAAAAATACATTTGATTCATTCATTTGCTTGAGAGAAGGAAATCTCTCATCCTCAACTTGTCTGACCTGAATCTAACTCCTGATCCACAGTCATATAACTGCCCTCTAAAATGACCTAGAAAACCACTAATGGAGAGGTAACAAATGCTGGTCTTGCCTCATTTATTTGTTCTTTTGGAATGGAGATCAATTGACAGTATTCTCTACATCTCAAGCAAACTTCTAAAACTGTACGGAATAGAAATCAGAGGCCACTGGACTCAAAATACATTTCCTGTCCAATGGATTCTCTGCTTGACTCCTAAATTTCAAATATATTATTTTAGTCTGACATACCTTTTCTTAGAAAAAAACATTATGCAATATCATAAAACTTACCCCAGTACAATACCTAGTATTTCATCTCCTTCATCATATTTCAAAGTTTATATCTAATTATATTTGCCAAACTTTAAAATTTGTCAATGTGTCCAACTTGAAAGATTGTCCAAGTGTGGTCCTTCCCTGGTGAACAGGAGAGATCTGGACTGGCCTAATCAGACTCATTTCGGAAGTATATGAAGAGATGGCGGGAGCCATCAACATTATCACTGGATAACATTGACCTGTGCATAAACCAGCTAAGAGCTAATCTATTTTCTTTTCAGTCACAGCCTCTTGTTTTAATAACCTCAACACAACTTTGATCCGGATAAAGACACATGAGACAAATGGTCAGGGAAATGCTGAAGAATTCGCCTTTGATATCAAAACAAAATTCAATAAGGAATGAGGAAGCTTGGAAATATACAGATTAACAAGAATTAAAAGAGAACCCTCTAATTGCAAGGATGAACCCTTGTTACCTGACCCAAAGGAGGATTGTTCTGATTGCTGCAGGCTAGTTATCTGTTTCCTGGAATGATTGAGCTATCCTATGATTAGATACTAAGTTAAATAAGGTTATTCTCTGTGGTGTTTGGAAGAATGAAAGGTGGAGGGTCCCAAAGTAGGAGAGACATTGTAACCCTGGTTGGGGAATCTAGAAGATGGGACACCGTCTCAGGATAACCATTGGGACACAAAAGAGGAGAAAGATGTTTATTTAAAGAGTTGTGAATTTTGGTATTCTTCACCCCAGAGGAATGTGAATGTTCCATCTATAATTAAAGCTAAGAAAGATGGTCTGTTAGGGAATTCATGGATATGAAGAGTAGGTGAGAAAATGGACTTGAAGATTATTCATGATTGTACTGACTGTCAAAGCAGCCACAAGGGCTGTGCAGGCTACTGCAGCCCCAACTCTTGTGTTCTTACGTTATCACAGCTCTAGGACTTGCAGCAATTTTTTCATGAAGCATCATTGAAGAATTATCTTCAGCTATTATATTAATGACCCTTTCTCTGTTATACAGATAGGCATGGAACTAACTGTCAGTAATTGCATATTGTTCAGTTCTATTTATAAATGTCCTCAATTATAAAGCTACCCATACCATCGTACAGCATCACATGGACAACATTCTGACAAGATTCAAATGGTCCAAGTGCCTTCTCAAGCAAGGGAAAGTTCAACATCTCTTCTACAGCTTGATTAGCGCTACTAATGTCAACAGTGGACACTGCATACCCAAAAGTCTGGTCTTATAGTTCAACAATAATTTATTACACAAGGTAATGGCACTTACCTGGCCTCCATAAGAGGTTTGTGCATTAAAATAAACAGTCAATGATATGTTGTGGGAGAGAAAATGGAACACAATATGGGATGATGAATACTCTTGCTCGTCATAACTCCATGATATAACTGTAAAAAACAGATTTAATTCTAGATGGAGCAGACCCATTTTGCACACATTACGTAAACAAAATGCCATTTAATTTGTTTCCAAGAGTCATTTGAGAAACAATGACTGTATCTTGAAAGAACCTTTGCAAATTTATTTCCAATTTCTCTCATGGAGACTTATGTCCTTTGTCCATTTATAATCTCAGCACTCTTCATTGATAATCAAGTAATATTTCATTGTGAGCAACCCCAGATCAAAACGACTTCACTTCCAAATTTTTAGACACCAATTGTGCTTTAATACATACATCAAATGATTCCAGCCGAATGTTCAGAGGATTAATTTGCAAGTAGATTATGACCTGTTAATAAAACGTAAATGTGTGTGTTTTGCTGTTTTTATCATGTGATTAGAAGTGAACATTGCCAAAAATGATATTTCTTAATTTAGGATCATGTTTGCAAATGCTTCAAATACATTGGTTTGAATTTTCATTATATAAATACATTTAAAGCAAAGATGCGTGTAATTTTATGACAAGACAACAGATTTGAATAATTATCCTACTGTCTCAGATTACTTGCTGACAGAAACCCCTATCTTTACATTAGACATTGTTTTGATTCCAGAACACTCCAGCTGATAACATCTGAAGTGGCCTAGCAGATCTGATTGGTGGATGACTTTAAGGAGTTGACCAGAGATAGCCAGTGCATTATTTGAGGATAAAACAATTGGAGATAACATTTTGTGGTTATGGTCTGTGCTGTTATCAATTATCCAGCAAGGAGTAATACCTGTCCAGAATGGGAGTCAACAATGTGAGTTGGACATTGTTTCTCCCTGAAGTGGATACTATTTCTTTGTCGTATTTCTTAATATTGCTGAATAGACAGATATAATCGTGTAAATTTCATTTTCAGGTAACGTTAATACTCAGTAAGTCCTCATGGGTACATTTTGTAGATATACTTTGCTCTTTTCTCTGGTGGAGGACGTTGTAAAACAATCTGATGCTAGGATAAAGATTATATCAGCACATACCCGAGTTGAAATTTGCCTGTAAGTTTCTAAATCCCTGACTAGGAAATGTGAAAGGCTGTACCATGGAGATTTTTGATTAATGAAAAGAACAGAGACAAATCTAAATGAGGGGATATTATTGAAATTCACAAAATTCTTAAAGGGTCAGACAGAGTAGATGCAGGAAAGGTTTTTCTCCTGGCTTGAGTTTCTGAAACCATTGGGGCACACTTTCAGAATAAGAAACAAGTCATATAGGACAGAAATGAGGAGGTACCTCTTCACTTCGAAGATATTAAACGTCTGGAGTTCTCTATCCCAGCAGGTTATGGAAGCTCATTCATTGAGCAGGTCTAAGATATAGTGTAGAGGTAGGCCTTAGTAAACATATAGATAAATCCCAGAAGTAAGTTGTGATGTAACTGTGACCTCAGTAGTCATGCGTTAGTAATCTGACAGGATATAGGAATGTGTAAAATATGGAGCACATTGCTATGTAGCTTTACCATCATGTGAAGGCTGTCAATAAATGCTGATTAACAGTAATCTAGGAATTGAACCTGAATATGAATGAATAAGCAAAGAATCCATATTCCCACACAGAGATCAATAAATTTCCAGATGCTGTAGGATCAAAGCGGGTGGTGTGAAAAATTAATGCTGACGTGGAAAATCAGCCATAACCGAGATTGCGGAGGAGGTTTAAGGAGCTCAATAACCTACTCCTGCTCTGACATTCCTGCGGTTGATTTTTTGCCAATGAGAAAAGGTCTTTAATTTGTGAGTTAAACACTCAATTATTGGATTTCAGAAAGGAAGTGATTCAATGATTGCGCTCCCCAAATAACTGTGCCTGATCTTAATTTTCAGGTTGTTTTAAGTTTCAGCCTTTGGGGAAACCGACAGAGCAGCTAGGTGTATCTTATTGTACAGCTGATGGCATTGCCAAGAATCCACTTAGACTAATTCCCAGAATAGAAAGCGCTGTGGCTCTTAATGCTTTATAGGATGAGTGAAAACAAAAGATGGGAGCTGTAATTGAAGGCAGGCTGTACACCTGTCAATTTCACATGCTTTGCCCCCAGCTAAGCTCAGCATGCAGCTCCTGCCAGTGCTGTTTGCGATCAAACTCACTCTCAGTAATCTCAACTAGTTATCTTCAATTCAACACAGCCTTGCTTCTGCCACTTGCAGCTGCCTGTCATTTGCAGTAACTGTGAGAGTTTGACATGGGCTTTTTTTTTGTTGTACAGTTGCCATTAACAATGAATGAGAACTGAAATGCAAAATCTCTTTGATGCCAGGTTTTGTTCGTCAAATAAGTCTTGAGAGAAGGAGGGGTAGATGAATGCCTCAGGGCAGGGTATTTTGCCTATGAGACATAGAAGTGATTTGATGCAATCTCTTTAATCTTCTTGCTTTAGATTTGTCCCACCCATTTCCATTAATCGTCAACTTTTTACCTCTCAAGGTACTTCCTTTCAAGTTTACAAGCCAGAAGTTTGGAAGCTATGGACATTTCTTTTTTGCTTCACGCATGAGATGTGAATGATGCTGGCTGGACCGGTATGTATTATTGATTAAGAATTCAAGTTCAGGAGTGCCTTTGGTTGTAATTTTATGTTTACTTCCACAAACTTAGTAATTTCACATCAGAACTGGTAAATGGACACAGGTTATTTTTATTTGGAGTTCTGTTGGAAGGACGTTTATCTGGAAGATTTGTTAAAGAAGTTCAGCAACTTTTGTTACAGAAAAACATAGCAATACTCCCTCACACTAGACATTGCAAGTGGGATGACAATAGCTGCTAGTCACAGCTTGCTCAGTTAACAACATATTGTCTCAAAGTGATATTATAACATCTCTTACCTAGCATTTTTTAATATCAGTGCTTTTACTCAAGTCATAGTCTTCAATGAAAGCTAGTGAATGTTACAAATTCATCCGGAGATGAATCCTGGAGTGGAGGCCAGCGAGAGGAATTGAGTCCAGGAGTGGAGGCCGGTGTGGGGAGTCGAGTCCCGGAGAAAACTTACCTCGGAGCAGCTGAGAGCCAGTGCGGAGTAGACTGGAGACTCAGAGTGGAGTAGGGACAGTTGTTGGACTGACATCTGGTGTGGACAGTCAGACCACATGTGGAAGCCCCTGTGCTGAGCTACTGCAATGTAATATTTATTTGTAATTTCTTCAGCTGACTGTAATGTTTATCCTTTTAACAATGTCATCTTTCTAACTTACATTATGAATCACTGTGAAGTAATGAAATTACTTTTCTTTTTATTCCTATTTGTCTGCCGAAGATTTGTACCTCGATACTTTGAACCTAACATGGTGCCATAACAGGTGACATTGTAAAACTTTTCACTGTACTTCTGTACTTAAGTACATATGACAATAAAGGATATTCCTAAGTTCTAAAGGTACAAAAGGGAATCAAAAAGACTCATGCGTTCTTATTCAGTTTTGTACACTGAATCTGAAGAATGATAAATGGATGTTGGAGGTCACACAGCACAGATATATCAGAATAATGCCCGTTTTTAAAAGGGCTAAGTCATGGGGACAGATTATATGAACTTGATTTCTAGGCATTTGAATTTACAAGGTTAAGGGTGATTTAATTGGGAATTTGAAAATGAGAAAGTTATTGCACAGAGTAGTTACAAAGAAACCATTTCTTTGAGGGGGAAATATTAAAGACAATGGTGTGTCCAGGAAGGATATAATCTTAAAATTAGAGTTAATCATTTTGAATGAAGACAGAAAGCACTTCTTTACGGTAGAATCCAAAACTCCTTTCCCCAAAAGGCTTCAACTACCAGGTCAACTGAAATTGCTAAGACTGAGACGGATGAGTCTTTGTTGGGTAAGGATATGAACTGGTGCAGAATTGGTCTATGATCAGTCACTATTTCCTTAAAAACTAAGCAGGCTCAAGGAGCACAATGACTCACTCCTGTCTCTGTTTCATCTGTTGGCACGTTGTGATGAACTATTTTTGAAAATCACTTGTTCTACATTTTTGAAATCATGATCATATCTGCATGAAGACATAGTGACAATGACCTTTTGGCTGGTACTGTCTTGCTCCAGCGTTTTCTAACAGCCTGTCATAATTGCTGAATCTTTGCAATGGCAACTTTTTTTTAAAAAAAATAGCGCTGTAATTATAATTTTTCAAAAATTACAGTGACAGCAGCACTTTGCCTGTTACTGCCAATCCTTTTGTGATATTACGTCCAGTGAATCACAACACCGATCTCACCAGCTGACATGTGATCATGCTATTGAGCAGGAACTTGTGGGTCTGTGTTGCATGGAGTGAGTGAATACTGAACAGAGTCTCCTCAGACATTCTGATTTAAAGAAAGACTTTTTTTTTAGTAAATCATGTAGTATACACAGCACACTCAATGATTTATTGTAAAATAAATTCAGTGTCAAGCCTACAGAGCTCACACTCTGGCAGATTAGATGGTGTCATTTGTGTCTCATTTTGCCATGCGGTCTACTGAGACTATTGGATCAGAGATCTTAACCATATCTTTTCATGCTATTTTATCATTTGCAGTAAATGTGTCCTCAATGTGTCACATCGGATGAAATTCTGTATTGTACCATGAGCGTTATTTGCTTGATGCTGATGTCAAATTAATACCAGCGCAATACTAACATCAGGCAGAGATCTTGTTAGAAATTCAGTAGCTGAGGGCAGAGTCTCGAGTGGCAACAAAAAGAAAATAAAAGGCAGATTTTTGCAGGATTGTTTGAAATCACTTAGACCATGCTATGACTACACATGAGTAAAGTGTAGTACATGCACATTACACCTGGACTTGTTCTGCATTTCTCTCAGTTCTACTTCAACTTATGTTATAAGATACACGACTTGGTACATTGCAATAGTAGACCTCCATAAAGCACTGATACAGTAAGTAATTGCCTACCCACAATCGCTGCAATGCTTTGGCCATCTTGCACTCTGCAATTAGAATGATAATTGAGTAAGCAACACTTGTAATAAACAGAAAAGGTTTGATTCAAGCATCGTTTATGTTAACATCTAGAACAGTCCTTTGTACTTTGCTCTGACTCTCATGGTGTATGTTTGATAAGGAAAGTCACCCTTGAAAGGGAGGAGGAAAAAAGCAAACAGAAAGTGTGACATAATGTGGTCAGGTGACCCATGACCTCCAGAATTATTACAGAAATATTGATATTTTTCATGAGCATGAATAAAAACTTGAAATGTAGACTCTGCAATTTGCAAACTGCAGAGTTGGAACAGACAAAATTCCGGCAGCCAGACTACAGACAATCAACTTCCTGTCAAAATCAGACAGGCCTGGAACTGCCTGGCCAGGTGCTAATAGTCACATTGTTTCAGAATGAACCATTGTATGTACCTCCAGTGAACCTGTTTTGTTAGGAGAATATTACACAGATTTGCTGGCACTCAGCTCAGTTCGAGACCAGAGGCATAGCGTGTCAAGGACAGCACTTGATGGATGAAGGTTCAAAACCATGTTCTGCAAACTCAAAGGATGGAAAGTCACCACCTCATTGAATCTTCCTGCCCCCACCTAATGCTAGTATTAGGCATTGGCCACAGAATCTTCGAGAAGAGGGGGATAACTGGAGGAACCCAATGTCCTAGCTCTCTCTGTTTTTCTTCAACGGTGTGCCTAGAGAATACCTCTGACTGGCAGTCCAGCTACACAGCATCCCCAACTCTCTGTACCTCGTGGTAAGCATCATCTGACTGACCAGACCCAGAAGAACATCTCATTCTGATTAGCCAAAGACCAGAACCACCCCGAGATAAGAGAGAAAGCCCAAATCGATGACTGTAGATCCTTAAACATCCGCCAACCCTCTAAGACTGAGTAACAGCCTGTCTCAACCTGAACAAATGACTATTACCAGGCCTAACAATGGTAGGGATCTCCAGACAGGGTGTAAGTGAATCCTTAGAAGCATGTGTCAGAGTAAATAGCTTGTGTAGATTGAGACTGTTTCCTTAGAAATTTAAGACTGTTTACTGAAGGGTCCTGTTAAGAGATTCATGGAGTTTAATCGAAGTACAATAGCACAGTCTGATAAATTGTTGAGTTAGAAGGGGTAAAGGGAAAACTGCTCAAGTCGGGGTACATTGACCCACCCTTCAACTTTACAACAGATATGTGTGGAAATATATCCCTTTTTATATCGAACAGAAAAGCATTTCAGCAATTCAGGAGTTCAGCTTCCATTGTCATTTAAAAATGTGTCCCTGGACTATTAGAATTTTCTAACAGATCGTGACAGATAAATTCCAAACTTGCCTAACCCTAACCAATACAAACATGCAAATTAGGAGCAGGAGTAGACTGTTTGGTTCCTTCAGCACATTCCACCATTTGATAAACAAGCATCACAGCTAACAACCATCTATCTCACAAGCACTTACACAAGCGGTGAAATTGTTTAAAACCAGTAGTCTGTACCGTTGCCTGTAAACTTGGGAACCATGGGGGCAGGACCAAAGGGCAATAAGAAACTTTACCCTTACTCACATTGAGGATCTCGGTGAGTTCAAGCTTTATTTCTTTTGTTGGACCATATTATTCTGTAAAAGCATTTTTTTTTTTGGACAGAATATCTCAACAGTTTGTTAAGAACTTGTTTAAACTTCCAGCTCGATGACTCAGTGCACAACAACATCACAAAGAATTTTAATGTATTTCCAAGCAGGCAGATGGGGAAAGGAACTGACTTGGTGACCTGTTATAGGCGATAAGCGGGAAGGTTGCGTGTTGGCACTGTAATGAATTATATTTAGATTTCTCTTTGATGTAGGGTTCCAGTGAGTCACAAAGTGAGAAACTTGAACTGGGTCCTTGTAAAATTAATGAAGAGAAGTGCAGTCAATCTCAATCCATTTGGTTTCCTTCATTATTTTCCACATTGAGAACAGCCAAATAGTTGCTATTATCCAGTTGGAGAATGAACAGGGAAGAAATACTAGTGGTCTCAGGAAAGTTATACCTTACAATGAGCTGGGAACTTAGATATGGTCAAATTTCATACACAGGCAAAGATAATCAGGAGAAAACTAAGATAGTTGTCGGATAAAGGGGACATTCCTGACTACGTTATATGCTAATGAGATACATTAAAGAGAGGCAAAGGCCTAGTGGTATTGTCTATTAATCTAGAAACTCAGCTAATGTTCTGGGGACCTGGGTTTAAATCCTGCTATGCAAGATGGTGGAATTTGAGTTCAATAAAAAAAAAATTGGAATTAAAGGTCTAATGATGTTCATAAAACCATTGTTGATTGTTGGAAAAACCTATCTGGTTCACTAATGTCCTTTTGGGAGGAAAATCTGTCATCCTTACCTGGTCAGGCTTAAATGTGACTCCAGACCAACAGTAATGTGGTTGACTCTTAACTACCCTCTGACCAATTAGGTACAGACAATAATTGGTGATGTAGTCAGCAACTCCCATACTTGGTGAGTGAATGAAAAAATACATCATCACAGGAAATGATGCAATGTCACATAATCTTGTTTCCTCTTATCGGAGCCTTGTGGCAAGATGAAACTGCAATAGGGTGTTCCTTAAATAATGTTTAATGTTTTCCTTGCCTCAGCAAATACTCTTCTGCAGCGTAATGAAACTTCAAATAGCCATCAACTTAATGTGATCACAAATTCTCTCTTGAACGAATTTATACCTTTAATATCATATCAACAATATTTGAATAAATCACCTTTTCCAATATTCATGTACTTAGATTTGGTCAGGTTCCAACACTGGTTTATAAAACTTCAATGACTTATGCAAGGCCACATGTAAATCAATCAAAAGTTAAGAGGAACTGCCCAATATTCATTGGTAGTTATAATGATTAATTATTCAAGAAACCATTGCTGAATATGTTACAGATACATCTTTTAAAAGATCATTTGATATTTAGAAGCACTACATGAAGGAAAACTCCTTGTATGTTTTAATTACCATGTAGTGATTCACTGAGAGTAATATTGTTCATCCAACATGTAAGGTATACTTGGCAGAGACAATTAGCACTTGTATTTCATGGATCTCAGGCAATTAATCCCCTTAAAGTCTGCCTGAAAATAAATAATTCAAGTGTCCTTTTAGATATTTTCTAATCATCCCTTTCAAATGTATTATTACACATCCCTGGAGCAAATAGTGTCATGAACATAGGCTACCTAGCCCACAGGTAAGGAAACTACATTACAGTACCACCACAGCATAACAGCCTTTCTAAAATGTCCTGCAACTCTTTATTGAATACCAGTTGATTATTAAACACAAAGCAACAGCATGCAACCATGAACTTCAGTTAACTAGTGTCTCCTAGAATCCTGTATACTTGTGTAGGGAAAGATTACCCAGAAACCCATACAAACCGGTATCACGCTTTCAGCCCACAGAATGTGTGGCATCTTTCAGATGTCAGAACACACACCTTTTCTTGCAGATTTGAACATATAAATGTCTTTGTCAGCTCAAAAAATTATATATCTGATGCTGATTATGTCAATGAAACCTGCTGAAACCTGATAGGATTTTCAGCTCTCAGTGCACTGGGTCCCAGAGAATGAGAAGGGATCTGGTAGTATATCAGTAACCCAGATCGATGTGTAGTTTATTTGCTAGTGCCATTTTAGCCTAACCATCATATTAACAGTAGATATAGAGAAATGGGGTGCTTCTAGTGAACCAGTGATGAAATTTAATTTCTGACAACCATACAATGTGTAACATTCAATTATACTGCCGATACAGAAATATGATCAGATACAGAATGATCACTAAAGATATTTAAAACTATTCAGTTGTCATTTATGTCTCACAGGGCCATCAAACAGCTCACAGGGAGATGGTCCAGAAGGATGACAACTCATCAGAAGAGGTGACTCACTCCAAGGGTGCACTGTCATAGATCATATGCAGATCATGCATCATGTCAGAAACTCACACTTTGTTGGGACCGGTAAGGCAGCTAGCTGTGTTTTGACTGGGTGATTCACGCTTCACATGTGAATAATAGCTGTTGGTGAAGGCAGAGACAGCTGCTGAGCTACCTTTGGAGCTCTTCTGATGCTCCAAGCTCTGCTCAGTTGGAGGCAGATGTTAAACTCAAGAGCCACAGCAAACAATGTGCACTGGACTGTTGAGTATTGCAGCTGCACTGTGAGTACTTGCAGAAACCTGTTTCAAGCATGATTGACTTCATCTGACAGGTAATTGCAATGATGTCTTTGGTCATGGAAAGACTGGCCACTAGCATGCAGCAACAAAGGCCTCAATCATGCAAGTACATGTGATCTTCTCCAATATTGTGCACACTGTGAGTGTCACCTTAAATAAGATTCATGAAATCCCAGCCTCGTCTATTCATCACCCTGGTACAGTTCATAACATTTCTACCTCTAATCCATTACACCCTTCCACTCTGTCAGTTAGTATCTATCATGCAGCTTTGTATCCTGGTAACTGAGTCTGTCCCTGCACAGGAATAGGTACAACAGTCTCTGGCAGGGCCCCGGGAGCTTTAAAACCTCAAAGATCTCAGCATCATCTCAAGATTCATAGCAGGAACCTGAACAGCCCAATTCTACCTCTGCCAAAAACCACAGGGCTGGCAAGATGTATAAGTATTAGTAGAGGAAGAGTAAAGATTTGTAGTTGCACAAGAGCACGTTACAAGCGTTACACGTTACACAACATTAGAGCATGAAGCCTCTTTTTATACAACCATTTCCACCTATTTCCATTGTTAACCAATTTTGTTGCTGAATTTCAAGTGGCCATTTAACTTGTACTAATTATTGAAACAAGAATTGATGAGATGCAATGGGAAGCTGTGAAAAGGGATGCTTGGTTGTCTTCAGGATTGCATTGGGTTGAGCAAACTGTCGGGGAGGTGGCTTCTGTTTGTCATGTGGCAGCTACCCCTTCAAGGGGTACAGAAATCAGAAACAGTGGATTGCCTTAGGATGAATCCCTCACATCACCAGCCTGGGGATCTTGCACACACTTGGATAAGCATCTTTATTTATGGTTGTAAACCAGGTATACACTGATGGTGCAGAAGCTTTGGTGGTTGGCGAATGTTCCTGGTGAGGGGTCAGATTAGGATGGGAGGTCTCAGTTACCACATAGTCTTGCAGTCAACGATATCTTTCACCTGGAGAAGCCAGCTAGAAGATCACATCTGAGCACCCAGATCACTCGGACTTGTGTCATTAGGATCAAGTTGCCATTATTGATGGCTCTAATTATTAGCCATCAGCCTATTTAATACTGTTAGTTGTGCTGCCAATCATGCATCTTTGTAAATGGTGTCCAGCAGACCCTGAGACAAGTTGAAAGTGAGTGACTTTGAAACTCACTGATAACACATGCTCATCAGACCCTCTCAGCTAAAGTACTGCAGTTAAATCTAGAGATCAGCAGGCTTGATCTGGCTTCATGATGCACTGTCAATTTCCACATTTTTAACACCATCAGTTTCCAAACATTCCTCTATGTTAAAACTCATCTCTAATATATCAGTTTGACTTTAGCTTTATCGTCAACAACTGGGGGACAAGGTGGTCATAAAAGAATTTTATTATAGCAAATGGCTAGTCATCTATCATCATACAAAGTTATAGTGTTGCAAGTGATGAAAGCTGCATTCACAACTATCATATATCACTGTGGCAGCTTTGTCTGTGTGCATTCCGATGAGACTAACACAAACAAATTGAGCACAGCACTTCTCTGGACGTTAAACCACATCATGCTCCAAATCTGGTGGGCTCATTACTCTTTGGACCTCAAATTCGTGCGCTCAAAATGACCTTGCCACATATAAAAGGGATGAGGTTTGGCTAGAGGCTAATTTAATCCCAAACTAATTGCATTTTCCACCCTTAAGTCAATTTTACCTCTCTGATGTGCCACTTAATCTACTCTCTTTAAGGAATTCTGAAATTGCCCCATGGATCTGTGCTACAAAAGTAAACTGAGTGAGATTTTTCAGTGTCTATGTCATCTTACTTAAAGTTTCACTCAGTTTTGTCCAATAATTATTGATTGCTTTGGTTACTTTCTCATATTGTTCATTGCCAAGTACATTCTGAAACTTGTTTACCTAACTTGTGTTTTCTAGGTGACTTGTTCCACTCAAGAATCATTACTATATAGTTATGCAACAACAGTCAAATAATGTTACATTTAATATTGCAATTACAATGTAAGGAAAAGGCTGAGGGGCAGCCTGATGGCTCAGAGGTTCACAGTGCCTCCTCACAGTGCCAGGGACGCGGGTTCGATTCCACCCTTGGGCAACTGTCTATGTGGAGTTTGCATATTCCTGTTTGCATGGGTTTCCTTTGGGTCCTCCAGTTTCCTTCCACAATCCAAAAATGTACAGGTTAGGTGGATTGGCCATGCTAAATGCACGTAGTGTACAGTGATATGCAGGCTCGGAGGTTCAGCCATGGGAAATGCAGGGTTTCAGGGAGTAGGATGTCCTTCAAAGGGTCGGTGTGGACCTGATGGGCCAGATGACCTGCTTCCACACCGTAGGGTTTCCATGGATAAACTACAGAGTAAAGAGAAAGGAAATCTCTTAAAGCTGACTTTAATTCCTTCTCCCTCCCTTCCTTCCTTTCCACTTGGAGGACAACAAGTTGGTGCCCAAAATTATGACAGATTTAGATAAGGTAGACAAAGACAAAAAGAAAATTCCATTAGCTGTTGTTACAAGGAATGCAGGGCAGAAATTTAAAGTTTGGGGCAAGAGATATGTGGAGAAGAATATTTTTTACATATTTGTTGTTAATTACCTGGAAATGTCTGCCCATGGACATGGTGGAAGTGGAGAAGGTCAATGATTTTAAGAGGGAATTGATTTACAACTTGATAGAAATAAAACTGTAGGACTGCAAGGATAGAGCAGGTGAATGGCTTGACTGGATTGCTCTGCAAAGAGTGTGTTATAATGGAAGGACTGAGAGACCTCATCCTCTCCTTATCTGACTGCAGCAGAAACTTTCTGTTCTGTGAGTACTTAACTGTTTAAGCTCTGTGATCATAAATGAATTAGACAAAATTTCTTGAATTTAACAAAGAGATTAACTCATTATGCTTAAACCGATCTTTGTAAAATAATATTTTATGCTCGCTTCCGCGCACAAATACAGTTGAAGTTCATACAAACTCAAATATATGAGAGGGAAGGAAAGAGAGCGAGTAACAGTGCAACAGAAACTGTGTGGGTGTGTTTGTATGTGTCCGTGCGTGTATACGTGTGTGCACACGTGTGTGTCACTGGGTGAGTGGGTGGTAGAGATTGAGGGAATGGATGAGGAAGGGTGAGTGAGAGAGACAGTGCATTTGGAAGAAAGAGATGACAGAAAGATGTGCATGTGAGTGGGAGAGGGAATATTTGCGAACCCTCGAAATGAGCTAAATGGACAACTAACCTTCTCCTCCTCTTCCCCAAAAAGAATCCACAAAGCACATTGGGGCAGGAGGAAATTCCAATCTGAAAAGCAAACTGCTTGCAACTGCCACAATTATACAAATTCTACTGGGGCCAGAATGGAGTGTATGCCGTGAAAGGAAAACACCAGCTCAATGTTAGTTAAATCCACCTTAGCTCAGTCCCCAGCCTCCATCCGCTTCTCCGGTGAACAGGATTTAGTCTCTCTAGTTCTGCTTCTTTACTGAAAAGGCAATGAGTGTTTTTAATATCCAAGTTTTATTCATGATTCATTTATTTAAGCTGTTGATTAAGTACTTTGGAATTTGTTATTCTGAATTCCGTGTTTACTGTTGTATTAAAACTAATCTTTCTGAAATTTGCTCACTGGGTCCGCCAGTGAGACGGAAACTGAAATATACTGCCACCAACACCCTCCCCTAATTTGAAAGATTTAGACAGCCCTGCGATGATGAAATAATTACACTACAAAGGCTTCTATTGAGTCTCCTGAATACTGAGATCACAGATTAAATCTCATCTGTTTTGTCATAAAATGTTATTTGGAGGTAAAGTACATGTTGAATGCTTCAATCAAGACTATAGTGTAATTTGTCTTGCCAGGCCAACATCAGGTATTGAACTTACAGCCTCTGAAAAGACACTGAGATAAAGTCTTGTAGCAGAGTGGTTATATCTCTGCCTCTGGTTCAGAAACCTGGGTTCAAGTCCCACCTGTCCTGGGGGTATGTCATACTATGTCAGAACAGATCCACTAACTATAAAAATGTGCAGAGTTGATGCTACTCCTGTATATGTAAGGCTGAGACAATTCTACAATGTTGAAACTGCCATCTCCAGAGCTCCCGCTTCTGCTTCGTTGCTGCTCTCCTATAACCTCTTCCGTCGGGCAGAAGATGCAGAAGCTTGAACACACGCACCAACAGGTTCAAAACAGCTTCTTCCCTGCTATTATTAGACTGATGAATGGAGTCTCTAACTTTAAATAATGTTGATCTTAAATAATGTAATCTGTATGCCTCACTCTGGCTAAGCACCCTATGCTCTGTATGTCCTTACTTACTATGGTCTGCCTGTATTGCTCGCAAACAATGCTTTTCAATGTACTTAGGTACACGTGACCACAACGAATCAAATCAAATCAATACATTGTGGGCTTTCTGTCAGACACTGCAGATGTCAGATCGGTCGTCCTGAGAGTCAACAGGAGGGAAGGGATGGGCTCAGACAGAATCCCCAGCTGTGCACTTGGATCCTGTGCAGAGGTGCACAGCTGGCGGAGGTGCTCACTGACAGCTTGAAGCTGGCCCTCCTACAAGCCGAAGTCCCTACCCGCTTCAAGAAGTCCACCATCATCGCTGTACCAAAGAAAGCATACGCAACATGCATTAATGACGACTGCCCAGTGCCTCTGACCTCCATAGTCATGAAGTGCTTTGGGAGGCTGGTAATGGCCCATTTAAACATGAGCTTCCCAACCGTCCTTGATCCCCTGCAATTTGCCTATCAATGTAATAGGTCAACAGCAGACACTATTTCCCTAGCCCTGCACTCATCCCTGGAACATCTGGACAACAAGGACACCTCCGTCAGGCTCCTACTCATCGACTACAGCTCTGCCTTCAACACCATAATCCCCTCCAGGCTGATCTCAAAACTCCGAGACCTTGGTCTCGGCCCTGGCATCTACAAATGGATCCTCAGCTTCCTGACCCATAGGCCGCAATCAGTGAAAGTAGATGATGGCACCTCCTCCACGATCACACTCAACACTGGAGCCACCCCAGGATGCATTCTCAGCCCCCTACTGTACTCCCTGTACACCCATGACTGCGTAGGAAAATTCCAGATGAATGCCATCTACAAGTTTGCTGATGACCAACGTGGTAGGACAGATATCAAATAATGATGAGTCAGAATACAGAAAAGAGATAGAAAGTTTGGAGTCATGGTGCAATGATAACAACCTCTCTCTCAATTTCAGCAAAACTAAAGAACTGATCATTGACTTCAGAAAGAAAGGAGGAGAACACACCGCCATCTACATTAACGGAACGGAGGTGGAGAGGGTTGAGGGCGTCAAGTTCCTTGGAGTGACGATAACCAACAACCTGTCCTGGACTTCACACTTAGGTGCGACAGTCAAGAAGGCACAAAATGCCTCTCCTTCCTCAGTCTGCATAGGAAATTCAGCATGTCCACAAGGACCCTCATTAACTTTTACAGACGTACCATTGAACGCATACTATCCAGGTGTGTAATGACCTGGTACAGCAACTGCTCTGCCTAGGACCATGAGAAACTACAGTAGGTTATATACACAGCCTAGACCATCTCAGAAGCCAACCTCCCACCCATGGACTCCATTTACATTTCTCGTTGCTGCAGAGAGGGTGCCAACATCAAAGACTCCTCCCATTCTGGTAATGCTCTCCTACAACCACTTCCATCAGGCAGAAGATACAGAAGCTTGAACACATGCACCAACAGGTTGAAGAACAGTTTTTTTTCCCCTGATATTATTGGACTGATGAATGGACTCTCTACCTTCAAATAATGTTGATTTTGTTAATGTCGATCTTGCTTTGCGCAACTCCTGTGTGATATAATCTGTATACCACATTCTGGCTAAACCCCCATATGCTCTGTATGTTCTTGCTTACTATGATCTACCTGTACTGCTCACAAACAAAGCTTTTCACTTTACTTAGCTACACACGACCAAAGTAAATCAAATCAAATCAAATACTGGCAAGATCTCGACTGGAGCAGCCATCCCTTTGAACTATCATGCCTGTCAGACCTGGGTGTGTTCCTTCTTACTATAAAAGAGTGCCCATCCTCGGCTTTTACTCCTTAGAGTTTTGTTGGTTTGTGGTGGACCTTCAAAGTCTTCTAAGGTTCTTTTTCCTATCCCTTGAAGTTTTCCCATACTGTTTCCCTGTAATCAAAATGTCCCAATGTCTTCTCCCTGCTTTTGGAAGGTTCTGCTTTTCTATTTTACTTTCTTGAAGTTTTCCAAAGTTCTGACTTGTCTTATGTCAGGAATTTTCTCAATTCAATTTTCTCAATGGGCCTCTCTTTTATCTTCAGATTCTCCGTTGGAATTTCCTTTCTCTCGCTGTAAGCATAATTTATCTTCTTTTGAAGACAACCTGCTACATTGAGGTTACAGTCTGTTGTATCTCTGGGCTGTGGGTGTCTTCACAGACACTGTCCCCATGGATACTTGATCATTACTTCTTCGCAAGACTCTTCGTCCCCTTATGTTCTGTGACACCCCGTTGTTTACATCTGTACATCATCTGGGGCAGTCCCTCAGAAGCAAGGATAATAATTGTCAGGCGAAATGAGCCTTCAGATAACTGAGAAGCTCAATTCTGGAGCCACAACTTTTCTTTTAAAGTCAGCATATTTCAAAATAAAAACATGGATTCAATTAGTCAACAGGTAAGATGAAAGGAGGACGTCATAAATGAGTTAGGTCACAAGAGGGGCTGATATTTAATTTCAGTGCTATAGAGATCTTTGTTCCTTGTAGATTAATTGGAGTTACCATCCTTATGCAATGTATCTCTCACATTTCACAATTGTTAGCTATTTAAGACAAGAAAGGTACAAGATTATTTTATGTTGGTACAAATACATAACCCACAAGAGGGTCAAGTTCAGCAAGTTAAATGAAGTATCGATTAGACTCAATAGCTAGAGTGGCAGATAAAGCAATTAATAAAATTATGAATGCAGCACTCTATCAGTTCAAGGTTAACAAGGGCACATCAAAGAATATCCCGCTGAGGGATTATTTCCATTCAGTGGGCACAGCAAAGGACATAGCTGGTAAGATAATTTAGTTACCATGACATTCATACTCAGGGCAATCAGTGGCAGATCTACAGGCCAGTTCCTGACACAAAAAGGCGTGAACAGAAGAGCGTGTGTGTGCCTTTATTTCTTTTCTCTTGTACTCTCTCTGAACACAAAAAGATCAGCCTGCAGCCGTTCTGAGTTTGAAGGGAGGCAGATAGATTTTGCTTTCCCTCTGGCAAGAGAATGACTGTGATTGATTCTATGTCAAATTATGAATACTAGAAGCCGATAATAAGGTTAATGCCAGCTACCTTCAAGGATGGTTAGTTTCAAAGTGCTTTTAATCTAATGGCAAAGGTAAAGTGGTGTACTTTATTGTTTTCTTTCCAACAAAGATATGAAACAGATTCCGCTTCATTCATGTATCTTATGAAGAATAAACAAGTTTGTGGTTTATAATCGGCCTTCGACAGGATAAGAGGCTCTTGCTTGGACTCACCAGTATGGGATAAATGGTTAATTACATCTTTACTCTAGGAATAGCCACTGAGCGTATGATAAAGGAGCTGTCATATTGACACCACTTTTCATGGAAATGCAGCCTGAGAATGTAAGGCTGTAGCAGTACCACGCTTTGTAAATAATTAATGTTAATAAAGCCTGTAACCGTTCATGTGTAGAGTTTGCATCCCATATTAAATGTTAACTCTGATTTCTCTCCATGGCATGGTGGCTCAGTGGTTAGCACTGCTACTTCACGACACCAGGGACCTGGGTTCAATTCCAGCCTTAGGCAACTGTCTGTGTGGAGTTTGCACATTCTCCCTGTAGCTGCGTGGGTTTCCTCTGGGTGCTCCAGTTTCCTCCTAGAGTCCAAAGATGTGCAGGTTAGTTGGTTTGGCAATGTTAAATTGTGCATAGTGTTCAGGAATGTATAGATTAGCTGCATTAGCAATGGGAAATTTAGGGGATTGGACTTGTTGGGCCAAGTGGCCTGTTTCCACTCTGTAGGGATTCTATAAACTTGAGCTTGTCTTCAGCTCTCATTGCTTATGAAAGCCCACAACTGTGTCTTTGCTATTCCAATGCTGTGCATTATTTAGTTTGTCCTGCAAAAATTTCACACACTCTTTATCTGAATCTATTTTGTCATCTCCACAATGTTGAAATGCTGCAATATTTGCCATACCCTCTAACTCACGCACAAAACAACAAGAATATGCATATCTTATGCCTTTATGATCTAAATCTTGGCAAAAATAAGTCAGCCTTCAGCAATTAAAACAAACTCAAAACTAAGTATAATAGTATATAGTTTCTATATGACTTTTGCACATCGATATCAAGATTGGATTCTAAGTTATCTAAGACACTATTTATACTTTTAGTAATATTTACCATTGTACCAGAAAAGAAGATTTTTCACTTGTTGCTATGGATACAGCAAAGAGTAATTCTGAGTTCTACATCCACCAACTCTTGTTTTCCTAGATTTTTAAAGGTGGAAAAATACAGTTTTCCTTAAGATATATCCAACAAAAAAGAAAATAAATAGTTCCAGTGTGTCTGAGATCTCCCAGAACACAGATTTAATCAGAGTAGGTTGACTGGCAAATGTTGCATTGAAAACATTGTCCAGGGCCAGCCGTAATACACGTTGAAGCTGATTGAATAATTCAAAACCAATGTTTCATTCATCAATAATTAGTATTCATGATACATTTCACACATGGCATTGCTGCAAGATGTCAAGCTGTGATGGACAAGGGAACGGCTTAAATCTGTGGTCGGCTTGTTTTTCACCTGGGTGGTTTATTTAAATTCCTCAGTCTGATAACATGGGATTTACTATCAGCTTTTCCTTGAAGTTTTCTTTGTAATTAGTGCCTCAAATCTCCCTTCAGCAAGGTAAATTCCAAATTAAAATCTGACAACATCGAAAATGTACCAGTCATCCATGTTGTAATCTGACCACCAATCTGTCAAATAGATTTCTAAAAAATAAGTTGCACATATAGGAACAATCTGACTGCTCTGCCAGAGCTGCCACTTTCAATAGGGTTGAACTAAAGACATTGCAGCATTGCCACCCATCTCCTGTTAGTTTGCGTGTGGGACACTGATGCAAAAATGCAATGGTGAGCTGTGTTGCTCTCATGGACTTATTGGAATGGTCGAGACAGATGGGATCAGTTGAGCAAGGGGTTTGTTAGCTCAATTATACACGTCAATTAATTTTGTAATTATATTAAGAAAACTAATTAAGAAGCACGGAATGATCACTTTATTAATGCAAGCTGAATGATTCAAAATTGGTGGGGATCTTGACTATCCAACGTCCATTAAAAAAAGTAAGTCAACTGAAGCACATTACAAAAATAAATAATCTATTAAATGGAATGGGAAGAGTAAAGTCATTGTCGTTATGTCAAGAAATGAGGCAATCAGAGATGACAATTTTGAAATCAACTGTACAGAGCATATTTTTGTATCAAAAGATGTTAAAAACAAGCCTGTCAGAAACGATTAACATCCTGCCATTTGGAGGTAAGACCAGACAGATGTAATATTACACTTACATTCACATTTCAATCTGACAAATGCTACCTATAATACCCCTACCATTACATCTCTGGTGATTCTCCTCCCTGTCTTTTTCCTTAAAGGGTTTGCGTTAAAAGTGACAAGAGAATTGCACTGAAGACCTTTGCATTTTTCATCTGCAAACTCATGTTATTTTAAAAGCCGTGAAAATGCTGTTTAGATGGTTTTGTAGCACGGCATCTGTTAGCAGAGACTATGCCAATGGATTTTGATATTTGCAGCCAAAGAAAGGGGGCTGCGTAACCAAGTGATAAAGTTATGAATCGGTTCTGGAGTTTGATTTCACAGGTGGCATAAATATTGTGAAGCACTGGGAGGAATTGTGCACACTATTTCTATTACGTGTGAATTTATTTTTTACTCAATGAAAATGGTAAAATACACTGGGATTAGCAGGAATTCACTAGCGTCGGCAAGGGGTGTAGTTCCTGTTGTTTTATTATATAAATAGCACTTGCTGTGAAATTAGATCACTAGGGTGCAATACATCACAATGTCTATGGTTGTGTGTAATGTATTATAGATTCACGTCACTCCGCAGTACTTTGGCCAAATGACGACTTTTCATGATCTTGAGCGATAATGTACATGTTGGAGGTGTGGGCTCTTCACAAAAAGTGATATGTATATAAGATTTTCACTAATAAGTGCAATGAAAGATTCAGAAAAAAATCTTCTTTACTTAGAAAGTGATGTGAATGTGATGTGATGTCAACACAACATGGAGTTATTGAGGTGACTAGCATAAGATGCATTTAAGTGAAAGCCAGCTATGTATATAAGGGAGAAAGGAGTAGAAGGATATTTTAGGAGATGAGACAAAATAGGATGGGAAAAAATTTGTTTTCTCAGCATAACATCCCACTTAAGCTAGGAAGGTAAGTGGCTGATTTCTGTACAGCAGAATTTCCTCTACTTCTACATAAGCTGCCCACATATCATAGCATCCCTACAATGTGGAAGCAGGCCATTCAGCCCATCAAGTCCACATCGTGCCGCTGAAGAACATCCCACCTAGAACCATACCCCTATAACCCTGCATTTCCCATGGCTGATCAACTGTACATCCTTGGACACTATGGACAATTTAGCCTGGCCAATCCACCTAACCTGAATACATAAGAACATAAAAGAACATAAGAACTAGGAGCAGGAGTAGGCCGTCTGGCCCTTCGAGCTTGCTCCGCCATTCAATAAGATCATGGCTGATCCTTTCGTGGACTCAGATCCACTTACCCGCATTCTCACCGTATCCCTTAATTCCTTTATTGTTCAAAAAAAATCTACCTTTTTTTTGAAAGCGTTTACTGAAGTAGCGTCAACTACTTCACTGGGCAAGGAATTCCATAGATTAACAACTCTCTGGGTGAAGAAATTCCTTCTCAGTTCAGTCCTAAATCTGCTCCCTCTAATCTTGAGACTATGCCCTCTTGTCCTAGCTTCACCTGCCAGTGGAAACATCCTTTCTACTTCTATCTTATCTATTCCCTTCATAATTTTATATGTTTCTATAAGATCCCCCCTCAATCTTCTGAATTCCAATGAATATAATCCCAATCTATTCAGTCTCTCCTCATAAGCCAACCCCCTCAACTCTGGAATCAGCCTAGTGAACCTCCTTTGCACCCCCTCCAGTGCCAGTACATCCTTTCTCAAGTAAGGAGACCAAAACTGCACACAGTACTCCAGGTGTGGCCTCACCAGCACCTTGTACAGCTGCAACATAACCTCTCTGCTTTTAATTTCAATCCCTTTAGCAATGAAGGACAAAATTCCATTTGCCTTCCTAATTATTTGTTGTACCTGCAGACCTACCTTCTGTGATTCATGCACAAGGACATCCAGGTCCCTCTGCACAGCAGCATGCTGCAAATTTTTACCATTCAAGTAATAATCCTTTTTAATGTTACTCCTGCCAAAATGTACGACTTCACATTTATTTACATTGTATTCCATCTGCCAGACCTTTGTCTTTAGGCTGTGGGAGGAAACCAGAGCAAACAAATGCAGAATGTGCAAACTCTACACAAACGGTCACCCAAGGTTGGAATTGAACCCGGGTCCAGGGCACTGTGAGGTAGTAGTGCTAACCACTGGGCCACAGTGTCACCTATTAAGGCCAAGACTAACATAGATCAGGAAAAAGTTGGTGGTTGCCTGGACTATATGGCTTACTATTACAAGAGGCAGCACAAATCATCACTGACACATTGACAAGGTTATTCTATCTTATATCAAATGCTGTGCAGGATCTAATTCATGCTTTTAAAATGGCACAGAAACACAAACATTAATAACTGTATTGTCATGTTTCTTAATACAGGTCAAATTTGGAACTAGCTCCTGATTTCATCACTAACTGCAAAGATGGACAACTGCTTGTCTTCTGTAAACTGTTCTTCATAATCATATTTTTCCATGATTCAAGTCCTGCAGTGAAATTATACAGTGCAATTTGATAAACAACAAGTTACTGGGTTCAGTCAAAAATCCTTCCTTGATGGCATAACTAAGATGATAACTTGTATGTAAAATGTGTGTTAACCACTTCATAAAGGGCAAAGGAAATTCCTTCAAATAGTCATGATCTACCATTGTAGAATCAAACCTCATTTTAAAGCAAAACAAATGAAATAATGCATAAACAGTGAATTCCTTTAATGGGAAGATTCAAATTTGTATTGACTGTTAGTGATTCACTTAATCATGAATTTTTTTTAAATAGTCTTTTTAAAATAACTAAAATTGATTTGTGGTCAGTGATAGGAAGATAGGGGGATTTAATAAAGCTGTGGTCGTTTCTTTCGTATGACAGATTTAATCTATTTAGTTATCTAATTCCCAACTCTCAGATTTACAAAATGTAACAGCATACTTTAACATTTCATCCCCACTTCTTGAAGAAAATGATATTTTCAGTAATTGAGTAGATGCACACAAAGCATTGTTTTTTTTAAAAATAATGTAACCTAGCCAGCTAAATTTGTTGTCTTTATAAACCTCAAGGTATTTACCCTGTACTTGACCAAATCCAAAAGCACTTTCTATTATTGGGCTGTGATGGTTTTGTTCAGATGAAATAAGCTGGCAGCTTGTATGATGGATTATCAAGGTATAAAGACAACTCCCTGGGCAAAATATTCTATTTCAAGAATGCAGTGTTGGTGAGTACATCTTAATAGAGTTTTTGACACCCTCTGTGCTCTGTGCCTAATGGACGCTTTAGTAAAACATGCGTGTAAATTTTTAGCAAGATAATGAATCAAAGACTGCTGAAAATTAACTCTTGGAGAACTATAAATTTTGGTAGCTATAGCTAACGTGACAACAGTTGGACAATTTAAGTAGTTCAGATTTATTTTATTTCTCATTTGGGAAAAATTATTCTTAAAGGTACAGACATTTTGCATTATAGTCTTATTTCAAATTATACATTCTTCTTAGTGAGAGCTTTGGGTCGAAACACTTGGCACTGGTTCCATTTCATGTCATTAGTTTAATGAAATTAAAATTTTCAAGAACAATAGGCTTTTTTTCAGAGAGGATTGATAAATGGCCATTTAAACATAATCAATGTGGGATTAATATCTGTCAGTCTGGCCAAACCGAAATTAAACTTCAGTCAGTTCTGCATTTTTGTATTTAGTTGAAGCAAAAATATTTTGGGCAAGGACGCAGCAAATATTTCCCGCAAGTCAAAAATTCAAGATTATAGTTTCACGAAATATTTAATCTTATCTCGTGTTGATTTCTTAACGTGGATGTGTGGCCAGGTCTTCTGATGATTTGGGACCACAGTGAGGTGGTCAGTACCAAAGTATGTCACAATGCCCATAAATAGTACTCAGTTAGTCCAATTGTAATCACAAAATTTTACACCTCCAGACCAGTTTGTCAAAATTTGATTGTCTCTTCTCAACTGCAGAACTAAAATTTTATCGCTATCCCAGCCTATAAATGAATGCTTGTGGTTCTTTTCTGCTTTTGAGAAGCAAAAACTTATCCTGTGTGATGGGAATGCTCAGATTTTTAAATGTGCTCCATCTCTCATCTCTGTCATTGTGTCAAAGGAGAGAGGGATGAGAATTACTGAGGAATGAAGCAATATGATTTTAATTTTTGCTCTTTTACCCTAGCCTGTTTGTCCAAATTTAACTGTTTGACAGAGACTCGAGGCAGAATCTTCAAGCTTTTAGAAGGACAGAGGGGAGATCTTAGTTCTGCAGATCAATAATACAGTTTGTGGACAGCAGATTAAAGTTTTGCTACTAAATTCTCAAAGCTTCACAGGGAGTCTACTTTTTGTCCTCTTGACCAGGTATCTGCTTTTCATTTGTTAACATGTGATGAATACGCATTAATACCCCAGCTCACTGGAATTGCTTTTATAGGCAACTCTTATTCTCCAAAAATAAGAAACATCTGTAATTACAAACCTGACTATACATATGAGGCATGAACTGCGGTCTTGTGGTGCAGCGTTTGTATCCCTACCTCTAAGCTGGGAGACCTGGGTTCAATTCCCACCCACTTCAGAGGCATGTAATAACATGTCTGAACAGGTAAAATTGAAAGTATGAGGCATTTACCTGGTAGGGTGGGCAGCTCACTCCCAAATTTGGTGAATACAAACTTCTTCAGTTACATGGCTCCTTCAGAAGTAATCATTTCATGGAGGTCAACAGCATCTTTGTGCATTTGCTTACAGTGTAAGTGGTGAAGCCTCCCTGCGTCATCCAACTTGTGAAAGTTTCAGTCATTCATAAACACTGTAATTCCTAAACACTGACATTGTAAGGGCTGAAGGCTGACTGAGCTCACTGCCTAAGCAGGGCAGCCACAGTGACAGATGCAAGCAAACCTGACAAGCATAGTGAGGACTGTTAGAAAAGTGTTCTGAATCGAAACAGGATCAAATCAGAAAAGGAAACTCAATAGAAAAGATTTGTAGATAACAAGGTGTAGAGCTGGATGAACACAGCAGGCCAAGCAGCATCAGAGGAGCAGGAAGGCTGATGTTTCGGGCCTAGACCCTTCGGGGTCTGAGCTCACTGCCTAAGCAGGGCAGCCACAGTGACAGATGCAAGCAAACCTGACAAGCATAGTGAGGACTGTTAGAAAAGTGTTCTGAATCGAAACAGGATCAAATCAGAAAAGGAAACTCAATAGAAAAGATTTGTAGATAACAAGGTGTAGAGCTGGATGAACACAGCAGGCCAAGCAGCAT
>NC_063344.1:60261895-60293647 GCF_021869965.1 Rhincodon typus
ATGCTGCTTGGCCTGCTGTGTTCATCCAGCTCTACACCTTGTTATCTCAGATTCTCCAGCATCTGCAGTTCCTACTATCTCAGATCCATAGATAGGTGGGTTTAGTGGAAAGGAACAGGAGGAGAAAGGAACTTAAAGGATACGATTTTCAGGGGTATTGGATGGATCATATGGAATGCAGGGAAGAAACTGAGATGTAGAGGTGAGAATGACAATGATAGGGACAAGAGAGATGCTTAACGCTGGGGAGAACAAAGGAGTCGTGAGGTGTTCTAGGGAATGAAAACAAGCAGGTGAACTGAGTATGGGAAGTGTAAAGATAATGCCAGGCGTTAGGATCTGGATGGGATGGGATCAAAGGGAAGATCAGGAGGACATTGCAAGGAAGACAATGTAAGGTCATGGAAGGGGTGTTGAAGCAGGACAAGGGAGACAACAGAGGAAAGAAAAAGGCCAAAGACAATTTTAAGTGTGCGAGTAGTGTAGACCAGAGGGTGAATAATTTCAATGAAACGTTTATACAAAAATCCTTCTGTAAATCAGTTTTCAAAATAAAGCTTTTCAGAGGGGACCCCAAGCTGTTTGCATGTTGTCCTGCACAGTGCAAGCACACCTAACTGAAGGAAGTGAAAATAGAAATTGAAAAAGTAGGGCATTTAGTTAAGGGGTCTGGATTGAAGGGAACTACTCACTGCAGAATAAAGATAAATAAGGTCTATCAGCCTCTCAACAATGTCCTGTCATTCATTGACCTTTGACAGAAAGGGCAGCTAAGAATCACCAGCAGCGTCGATGGGGCTGGACGGCAGGAATTTTGTTTTTTGCATAGTCGTGGGATGTGGGTGACTCTGGCTGGCCAGCATTTCTTGCCCATCCCTTGTTGCCTCTGAGAAGGCGGTGATGAGCCGCCTTCTTGAACCACTGCAGTCCATTTTGCTGAAAGTTGACTCACAATGCCCATTTGGAGAGAATTCCAGGATTTTGACCCAGTGACACTGAAGGAACAATGATATATCTCCAAGTCTGCATGGTGAGTGGCTTGGAGGGGAACTTGCAAGTATGAGCTTATCCATTGTCGGGAGCAAAAGAAAGAAGGCAGAATGGATTGACTTTGGCAGCCTTGGCTGAGTTCGTGGAAGCTTGTTGGTTGCTTCTGTGCCTTGCTTCAGATGGCTTTGGCAGGTGTCCTCCAGTGCTCTGTGGCCGAGGGAACTACAAGCAGCTGTACTCCTTCAGGTAGGACTAACCACCATGGCTGATCTCATGAAAGCATTTGGACCCCTGGCAGGGAGGGCATATCTGGAGTGACCTGACACAGCAAGCATTGGGAGCCTGGCTGTTACTCTTTCTCCCTGTCAGTGCTCAATGGGGCCTCCTTCAGCCCTTCAGAATGAGATGCACCTGGATGGAAGTCAAAGCTTTTTTATCCCACTCACTGAGCCACTGAATGAATGTACCCTTGCCTTGATAATTGGATTGAAGTGTGCCCGCATATCAGCAGACATTAACTATTCTACTAGACTAACAAATCCATGGAGGCAGCTGTCCACTCGAGTGCTGTAGACATAACATCATCTAAAACTTGGGCAGACTCCTCTGCCCAACTCACCAATCTGTACATTCTGACTGGCACTTCTGCCAAACATTCCCAGCTTTACTATGTATCTCTGTCAGCTCATTAATTGTCAGGTCCACAGGCTCATTATCTGTCCTGGACTCAGCTCTTCAGTAGCTCTCACTCCCCAAGTCACAGACTGATATTTCCTCCTGTGGCTTTAGGCTGGGCTCATAGCTCTGCTTGCTAGAATGTGACTAAACCTACCCACGACGAGTTGAATGTCTTTGATCTGGAGGAGAGTGAGGACGGAAGCTTTGCAAGTGCATTTCTGTGGCTTGTAATAGATCCCCCTGTGAGGTGCGCTTGGAGGAATTGATAGAGAGGGGCTTGAAGGCTATATCTGTTCTTTCTTCGATCCTGGCTCAGGAGGGGGATCCTCACGCTGCACAGAAAAGCATAAACATTAGTAGTGGGAGCCATCACCTTTATCCAAGGTTTTATTAAGACACGGTTGCTTGGTGTGCTGTTGGGAGTAGCTGCTTGGAGGATTTCTCAGCAGATGGCTTCAGACATCTCATCTCTCCTTCAGCACAGCATGTTCTCCTTGCTCTCCTGCCAGCTCAGCAGCTTGCTCCTTGAATGGGAGCCAAATATCAGGCATTCCCTCTTGTCTGTGCACCTTCTCACTTACTCCGCACATTCCTCTCCTGTAAAATGTTAAATCCAGACAATAGGTGAGGTTCCTCCATTCACTACAATGCCAGATGATATATCTCAATCTGTTAAACTCCTAGGTGAGGAGGAATGAAATGACTCCCCTTCTTTATTCACTCACTCAGCTTGGTAGGTTGTGAAAAGGTTCATTTCAAAAGGATCCCTTCCCTTAAAGATTTTTATCTCCCAGGATCAAATGAACTGATGCTTTAGAAAGAGCCATTTTAAACAGGCTTTCTTGAATTAATGAAAATAATGAGTTTATTCATTACTACACATAAGAAGAACTAATGTAACATGCAGGCACATAGATTAGAGATAAACAATGAGACCAAAAAAGATAAAGGTTAAACAAAAAGGTATCTCTCCCTGAGTTGTTCGCAGAGGGCAGGTAGTTTGAGTATTGCAGCCATTGCAGTGGAGGTTATCAGGAGTGTTGCCTTTAGCAGTTGAAAGCACAATTTTTGAGAATCTTTATTTTATGGACTGACTGAAGTTTCTTTGTCCTGATTTTTTTTCTTCTTGTTTTAACTTGGAGTGAGACAGAGTCTTAACCTGCAACACAGCAGTGATTTGGTGCTCATTCTTTGACAGTAACCTTCACAGTACACTACCACTCGAATACAGGCTGGTACACGCAAGAGTGTTCAGTCTCACAAGCTCATTTCAGTAGAGTTGAAACTGACTTTTTAACTCCTGTCCTTGTGTATTTTTCAAAGGGCAAAACAAAATGTGTCTGCAGTTTGGGACAGAACCTGTAGGAGTGGCTTGCTGATGATCAGAGGATCATAAACCCCTTGTTATCTCTGTCATCACAAGAGATCATTGTCCAGCCTGTTTCGAATTTCCTTGACATACTTTTGTGTTACACCGCTTCGACACCACACAACTGTTTTTTTTATATACCTACATTTATTTTCTTCAGAAAAGTCCTCTTTTAAAGAGTACATTTTGGAATTAAAGGCTAAAAATGTCCACAGTTTTTCAGGGTCTGACCTATGGTCATTACAAGAAGAAGAGGAGCAGAGAGAGTAGCATGGACTCACAGCTCTTTACCTGCATTAACAGAAACAGTTAGAGATGTGAATCCCCAGAGCTGTGATAATCCATGTGTATTATTAGTAAAGGAATGGTGCACAGGGGAAGTTAAGAGTTGAAAATTCTGATTGACAGGTTGTTCAGTATCATCAAAGACTGAGAGATGATGCATGTTAATACAACATTCGATGATATGTGTGTGGGAGGGAAGGCAATGGCCTGGTGGTATTATTGCTGAACTGTTAATCCAAAGATCCAGGTAACAATCTGGGGACCCAAGTTCAAATCCTGCCATGACAGCTAGTGGAATTTGAATTCAATAAAAGTCTGGAATTAAGGGTCTGATGATGACCATGAAACCAGAGTCAATTGTTGGAAAAACCCATCTGGTTCACAAGTGTCCTTTAGGGAAAAAAACTACCATCCTCACCTGGTCTGGACTACATGTGACTCCAGACCCACAGCAATGTGGTTGACTCTCATCTGCCCTCTGGGCAATTAGGGATGGACAGTAAATGCAGGCCTAGCCAGCGATACCCTCATCCCATGAACGAACAAAAGAAAAATTCCTGTGAGATGTTCACCCTTAAATGAAGTTTTGTGGTGGTGTCCTTGTCCCATGGAAGCTTTGGGTGAAAATCTATCAGATGTGTGCACTGTCCTCATTGTGAAGGAAGGCTGATGATCTGTTGGTGCATGAGTTATTTAATATTGTCTCACCTTTAATGCTTTAAGTATGAATGCTGGCAGATGTGTAAGAAGCAGTACCAGTGTGATGCATTTAGTGCCTATATTGTTACCTCAATGAAGGGACAGACACTGATTACATGAGGCATCTGATGGAGAAGCCAGACACCCTTCCTTCTGTATGGCAGTCTCCTGGAGCTCCAAGCTTACAATGCTAACTCACATTCATAGGTACATGAAGTGTTGCTTATACAGTGATGCATACACTGGCAGAGTGCAGCAGGCCATTCATGCTCTCTAGTACTGGAGCCAGGTTCTCTTGAGTCACCCATATGCTGGCCTCCACAGCCATTTCTTTCTGCTTTGCATTCAAATTCAGGACAACCCCTCTGTGTGATACCCCAAGGTAAAAACCCTTCCCTTCTCTCCTGGACAGTGGGTGGGAATGATGACCAGAGGTTGACTGATGCCTGTAGGTTGAACCCAGAATTTGGAGCCCAGAAGGGCCCAGCAATGGATAAAATTCTCTGACCACCTGCCCATAAAATTTGGTGTTTTAGTCCTGCATGAATACATAATGAGCTGAGAAGAAAGTAACTGTATGAGAAATCCTCACCCTCTCTTGACAGGAAATATCCTCCACTTTTAAGTCTGTCCCCACCATTAGTCACTAAAAAAAACCAAGGTTCTGCCCATTGCTTTATGAAATTCATGGCATTGTCTCTGTTTGAGTTTGGCAGGATAACATGATCCAAACATTATATAGGTGGAATAAAATACTTGTCATGGCCAGGAAATGTGGCTGATGGAGAGTGAGTTTGTTTTTCCCACCAATACTATTGCCATCCCCTTTGCACCATGAGAGAACTTCCTAGAAGAGTCCAAGACAGGAACTTGGATAAAAACATCTGTTGCAGAGAACTTGCAAGTGCTGGATAAATCTAATTTGGCATCTGCGAGTGATCCCAATGCTGATGTTGTGCTTCACTTTGCTTGTCATCACTATGCTGCCAAAGTCATCTTTGTTTGTGAACAATTAGTTTGACACAAGTGGTTAGGTCTACTCTTGCATTCTCTGGAAGGGAATGGGAGATTCCTCATCTAATCTTTCTCATTTATTAAGTGGATCACAAAAGAGGTAAACATTAAAAAAAACTTCCTCAAGGATGTACATGTCCTAAACAGGTCTGAACAATAGACCAGTGTGGGTACTGAGGGGACAAACAGGAAGCTGGAAGAACACAGCAGGCCAGGCAACATCTGGAGGAAAGGAGCAGTCAACGTTTTGGGTATTACCCTTCTTCAGGACTGGATGTGGGGGTAGGGGGAGCTGCAGATAAAGCGGAGGAGGGGTGGAAGCAGAATGGTGGTGATAGGTGGACACCGGTAGTGGGTACGACCTGGTTGGTCGTTGGGAGGGATGAATCCGGTTGGTGGCTGGAAGGGAGGGTCAGAAGGTTGAATGGAAGGGAGGAGGTGGTGCTGGAAAGGGAGCCGGGAGGTGGTGCTGGAAAGGGAGCCGGGAGATGGTGAGAGGGTTATTTGAAATTGGAGAATGCAATGTTGAGACCTCGGGCTGGAGGGTGCCCAGGCGGAAGATAGAGTGTTATTCAAATTTGTGTTCCGAGTCGCTGCGACACTGGTGGGGGAGTGGGACAGGGAGTTGAAATGGGCTGTGACCATTTGGGAGGTTAGATTGGTTGTTACAGGTCAGGCAAAGATGCTCTGTGAGCATCTGTGGGGAATTGAAGCATGCACTATTTGTGAAATCAAACCTTTCCAATTTGAGCTCAGGTGAGGCTGATCCTTAAGTTTAATAAATGTAAGGGATCTATCTAACTTCCTGTATTGCTTTTATCTCCAGCAATGAGTTAATACATATTTTTGGATTGAGGTAAAAAGTTAAACAAAATGCAAGGTTATCTTCCTATGTAGTGGTCATCACTCCCAAACTGACTTAACCTGAAAACTAACAAATCAATTATGACTGCATTTACATAAAACGCAGGGAAATTATTAACCAGAGTGCTCAATGATTTCGACATCAGTGCACTTGAATGGAGTTGCAGTTAATTACCATACAACTGTTTATTGAAATCATTTTATTGAAGCACTACTAATAGTGAATAAGGATGCATTCATTTTTCTGATATGTAAGCAAAAGAGACATAGCAAGCAACACTGGATGATTCAAAGTCTGTCCTCTCAGTCAAGTTTAATAAGCAAGAATAACACTATGTCTCCTATCACTTAAAAACATTAAGGATTGCATGTGAATTTGGGTAGTCTCAAGCTAAATGCAGCATATGTAACAAAAAGGCCATTACTGTGGATTGGCATCCAACCATTCAGACAACATGTTTTACAGAGATGGATTGAATTTACAGGATTCAACAATTGCACTCACCATACCAGAAGAGGAAATGGCTTCAGATTGCTTTAAATCTAAATTGGATCCATTAATACATGTTGAGGTCCCAAAGTACAAAACCGAAGCCTTCCCAAATATGGAGATTTCTTCAGTTTGTGATTGGGGTCTACTGGATATATTACAAATCTAATAGCCACAGATTTCTAATCCCTGTAGTTCATCATTGATCAAGTCAGGAGATCATGAAAGCAGGGTGATAAGTGAGCAGTAGTACAAGTTCAATAGAGCCAGTGTAGAAGACAAGTAATCTGTTATTGGGTTGAAATCCATTCTTGAGAAAATGGAACAGGAACACAAATGTCACAATGTTCTGTCATACTTAATTGATATCTCATATTGTAGGTTACAAATTGGAAAAAGAAACTCCAATTCATTCCTTTTAAACAGAAATGGGCATCAATTTATCACAGTAACAATTTTAACAAAATTCAGAAGTCATGAAAGTGATCTTTTGTGGTGTGCCATGCAAGTAAAATAGTACAGTTGGGAGGAAAAGTAAAAACTAACTGAAAAGATTAACAGCTTCTGTGTTAATGCCCAAAGTGTGATAAATAAGGCTGCTGTAAACTGCAAGCAGAGGTAATCATGCGAATATGATGTAATACTACAGTAATATTAGGCTTAAAAAAGGGAAGCTCCAGGCACTAAATATTCCTTGATGCAAGAGCTTTATTTTTGTGGAATTGTAAAGACTCCTTGGCTTTACCAAAGTGCCAACAGGATCCCAAAACCAGAAGTCTCACCCCATTTCCAAGAGATCCTATTTTCTCCAGTAGAGAAATGGCATGGGACCAAATCAAAACTAGCAGGTCCAGATGGACTACAAGCATAATTCAAACCAACCCCACTTTTCCTGGAGCAAGAGCCTGATTATGCAATGTGTGACTTACTGTTTTTTTTAAACATAAATGTTAATACTTGGAAAAAAATCAGAGCTTGCAGTTTCAAAAGCTGTTTGTTGACCTAACCCTTAGGATAATCATTAAAGCATTATAACTGCTTGATTGCTTCTACAACCTGTCATTGTAAACAATGGGGAGTGAGGGATGCTGCAAGTTCACAGTTTGATTGATTTTAATTTGTTCTTGGTATGTGGGCATTGCAAACTAGACCAGCGTTTACTGCCAGTCCTTATTTACCCTGGAGAAAGTAATGGTGAGCTGCCTTCTTGAACCGTTGTGGTCCGCAGGAGGTAGCTGCAGAGCTCCAGAACATAGGTAAAGCAAAAGTGAAGGAACAGTGACATATTTCCAGGTCAGCTTGGCATGTGAACTGGATGGGAACTTGCAGGTGTTGCTGTTCCCACATACCTGCAGCTTGCCCTTCTAAGTTGGAAAACTTGTGGGTTTTTAACGTACTGTTGAAGGGTTGTGTTATTGAGGTACATCTTGTAGTCAAGATACATGCTGGTGGTGAGGGAAGTGAATGCTGAAGGCAGATGGTGTTCCAGTCAGGTGGGTTGATTTATCTCAGAAGGGAGAATCACAGAATCCCTACAGTCCAGAAAGAGACTAGTCGGCTCATTGAGTCTGCGCCAATCCTTCCAAGAGCATCCCACCCAGACCCACAACCTATCCCAATAACCCACATTTCGCATGGCTAATCCACCTAGCCTGCACATCCCTGGGGCAAGTTAGTATCGCCAATCCACCTAACCTGCACACCTTTGGACTGAGGAAATCAGAGCACCCATAGGAAACCCACGCAGACACGGGGGCAATGTGCAAAATCCATACAGATGGTCTCCCGAGGGTGGAATCAAACCCATATCCTTGGTGCTGTGAGGCAGTAGTGCCAACCACTGAGGCACCCCTCGTGCCAACCTTCTTAAGTGGAGCTGAATCCATCCAGGCAAATGGAAAGTACTCCATCACACTCTTGATTTGTGCCTTACGTTTTCAAACAGAATTTGGGTAGATTGTTCCCTGATCCTGAACCATGTGGGCTACAGTGAGAAATTTGCAAGATCCGGTGAAAAAACAGGCAAGGCTTCACCAGCAGCAATAATTCATATTTTCTGACCAAGGCCCAGGCGTTGAGACAAAATTCTTGCTCTTGAGTGGTTAAAGGCCTATTAATGGCCACTATTACTCACAGTTACCCTCATTATGACTAATCTTGCCACATTAATATGCAGGCTCCCGATCTACTATGTGGTGAATAGAAACTAGACACCAAGAATTCCTGGCATGAAAGCCAGAGCAGTTAACTGGTGACTCCAGCTCTCTGCTTACTCTTCCAGACTTCCACCTTCGGTGCCTGGCAACACATCTCAGGCAATGTTCCATGAGGTGTGACTCCACACAACCCATGATGACAAACACTGGCATCAGAGAAGTGCCAGCCTCTCTGCCCCATCATAGCAGTATGTACTTATACTTCAGTGCTGCATTTTGGGATACATTGACACCTCTCATTGCAACGCTTCTGCAAGGAAAATGTATGCAGAGATGGACACCCAGTTCATGGATTGAAAGGGGCTGCATCTCAGGTCTGCTAGTTTTTACACTAAATGCCCGCTCACTTGGAGTCTACCTGGATGTTCACAGCCTGCCTGGCTTGTCTTGTGCTGCCTTTTTCTTGCTTTGCTCCCTCAGCCACACTTTAAAGTCTCTCAGTGCCACTGTCTCACCTCGGTTAAGGCAGACACAAAGCGAGGCATGATCAAAGTACAGTGACAAGCAACAAATTCCCCCTCACACCCTCTTCTACTGTGTTGACCTTTGAGGTCTGTGCATGACAGCAGCTTCTACAAGTACAAGTCAATACATTGGCACACTGACCAGTGTGCATGGAAACCTCCTAACAGCGCTGCACAGATGAGAGAGAATATTACTGACAGGGCTCAGCGAGTAAGGAAGGAAGTTGGAGTGGTGTGTGGGAACATGTGAGAGAACAGGACAGTAGGGCTTTCCAAGGAGTGTTAGGTTGAAAGAGACATGCAGGAGGCGAGGGGCTGTGACAGCTCACAATGTCCAGCATGAACTGCACTGCTTTCCATGATTTGTCGATTTTTAGATGTGACTTGTGAATGGAAAATGGCTGCAACCAAGCCTGATGTAACGAGAATCACTGTCTCCTTGATGACCAAAAAATACGTGCTTCATTTCTGTGTGACAGGAGACCTGTCAAGTGATGTTTGCATTAATCATGCACCAGCAGAGTACAAGTTGAAATCAGTGGCTATCATATCATTGTGCGTATGAAATGCACGCAGTGTAAAAGTGTGTGAGGTACAAATACTGGGCACAAGCAATGTTGCCCATGTTATTGGACCTTGCAGTTAACATCTCTGAGAAGCAAAATTAATCACATGCCCTTACAAGGTGCACCTGAGAGCCACAACATCCACAACAAATGCAAGACCTTCCAGGCTACACAGGGACATGAACTGAATCCCTCTCCACTTGAACTGTAAGTTTAATGCAAAACACTCTTATATGCATTTATGCCATTCATGGGGGAGAAGAAGGAATCAGTGTTCATTTATTTCTATCTATTTACACATAAATGGTAATTCATTCATTGCAATAAGCTTCAATGTCAAAAGCCCTCCGAGTCGGCATGCTTCTTGTCTCATTGCATACAGTATTATGTTAAGCCTTCATTTATATGTGCTGCGAATACTGACTGCTTTCACTAAGGCCCTGCTGTCCCTCTTTTGGTCCCTACACACGGTCATTGCAAGCATGGCTAATGGAGCTAACCGTGACAAGTGTTATCACCACCGTGGCAGTGATTCAGCAAGAACACAGAGAGATGGAAGAGGAGAAGATGTGTCAACAAATCCAGGAATGGCAGCAACCTCAAGTTGAACCTGAATGGACTTCACTCGAAGAGGCTGTAGCTTAAGGGTCTGTCAGGATATCAGGGTGGCATGGTGGCTCAGTGGTTAGAATTGCTGCCTCACAGGCCAGGGACCCGCGTTTGATTCCACCCTCGGGTGATTGTCTGTGTGGAGTTTGCACATTCTCTCCATGTCAGCGTGGGTTTCTTCCGGTTGCCCCGGTTTCCTCCCACAGTCCAAAGATGTGCAGGCAAGGTGGATTGGCCATGCTAATTTGCCCATCGTGTTCAGGATGTTTAGTTTAGATGGGTTAGACATGGGAAATGCAGGAGTAGGGGAATCGGTCTGAGTGGGATGCTCTTCGGAGGGGCAGTGTGGACTTGTTGATCCAAATAGCCTGTTTCCACACTGTAGGAATTCTATGATATATAATGAAGGAACATGTCTTTTTTTCAATTACAATATTTTGCAATGAGGTAAAGGCTGTAGTTGGAATTTTGTTATGTTGCATCTCAGTGTGGTTCCTGACATCAGCTCAATGTGGATAAATTGGTTCGTCCAAATGCAAAGGTTGGTGGCTGCCGGAGCATGGTTTGGTGCGATTTGGCAACTAGTTTGGCAGAGGAGGATCCACAGGATGAGTGAGGGGAAGCATGATTTGGCAAGGAGGGTATGAAAAGCCATTGGAAGTGAGTGGAAGACATGTTGGGCATGGCTGGAAAACAAGGAAGTGGATGTGGGACTGAGGAATGTGAAGGTGAAGGCTATAGTCCTGATTGTGAAATGACACAAGTGGGTCAAAATCCCAGAGAATCAAGACAAGCTTTTTGACCAGCCTAACTCAGAACTCAGTAACCTCTGTGCCAACCTCCCCACCTATTTACAGATATGGTGAGACACGGCACCTTCCCATGCAATCGCAGAAGGTCCAACACTTGTCCTTTTACATCCTCCCTCCTCACCATTCAAGGGACGGCCATACCCTACAGGTGAAGCAGTAATTTACCTGCACTTCATTCAATCTAGTCTGCTGTTTTCACTGCGCACGATATGGTTTCCTCCACATTGTGGAGACAAAATAGAAACTGACTAACCGCTTTGTTGAGCACCTATGTTCTGTTCATAAAAATGACCTGTAACTTCCAGTTGCCATCATTTCAACACATCTCCACATCCCCATGCCAACATTTCTGACTCAGGCTTGCTGCAATTATCCAGTGAAGCTGGAGGAATAACACCTCATTTTCTGCTTAGGTATCTTACAGCCTTAGGATTCAACATTAAGTTTAACAATTTCAAAATTCCTCCAGAACATCTAGGTCCTGTTTTGTGTGGGTTGCTCCTAGCACAGCCAACACACTTTCAACCATTTAGGCTTCTTGTTATCACTCTTCACAAGCACTTATTTCTCCCTTGGCTTGTCAACAGTAATCTTTTTGTTTACATGTCCCTTTCCATCCCCCCCTCTCTCTCCCTCTCTCCCTCTTGGCACTGTGTCCATATTCATTCCCCCACCCCATTATTAGCAAAAATACCACCCTTTCCCACTATTTTCAGTTCTGATGAAGGGTCACTGGACATAAAATGTTAACTTTGTTTTTCTCTCTATCGATGCTTCCAGAACTACTGAGTTTCACCAACACTTTGTTTTTGTTTGAGATTTCCAGGGTTCTTTGTTTTCATGACAGTTTCTATTACACTACTGGTTGTGATCTATAGTATGCCACCTAATGAGAAAGATATAGACAAGCAAATATCAGAAATTACAAGGCATTGTAAAAAGTATAGCATAGCCATAGAAGGTTAATATTAATTATCTTAATGTAGACAGGAAGATAATTGTGTCAATGACAAAGAGGGGGAAGAATTTTTGACGTGTTCAGGAGGATTTCTGAATTAGGTTGTGCAATGCAGAAGGACTTGATGCTGAATCTGGTTGTGCACTTGAGGTGCATCAAGTGGATTCAATGTCACTGAGGAAGAAAACGTTTAGAGAACTGATGAACTGCTCTAGCAGAGAGCGAGTGACAGACAGAATTAACTCGTCCTGTGTCATAACCTTCGATAATGCTAGGGCAGCAGATCAGTTTATATACTGTACCTCACACTCGTTTGCCAGTTTTGTTTGATGTTTCAGTAAAGCTTGCTAAAGTTGGGCTGCCTTTGATCCCATGAGCAAGACTGATGACAGAAACAGAGAAAGAAATGATAGTGGATTTTCATGGCTCATTAAAATTGAATTTTCTTAGAATCTTACGACTTGTGAGCTTGTATCTGGCATACATTGCCTTGAAACTGGCTTCCAGTAAAATAGTGATGCTGATGTTGATTGAGAGAAAGGATATCACTGGACAATATCTTCAAGAGTCAAATTTTCTTTTTAAATTTAGAGCTTTTCTGATTTAACTATAAAACAGGTTAATTCATTTACAGAGTGGTGATTCCACCTCCCTCATTATCCATTGTCTGTATAACACCAGGAAACTTTATAGAAATGCACCAACACACAACACAATTTTTTTTTTCATTTTGAAATTTCTCTCTATGAGGAACACATCATTGATTTGAGACAAGGCTTTCAAGAAAATTACATTGACTTGTTAAAAAAAGGTGAGTCAAGAAGTTGTGGTCTGTAGATACCAAACTTGGGTTTTAAAATAGTGCAGTTTGCAGGAGGAAATTAGAAATTGGTAAATTTTTATATTTGGTCCATCACTCACCAATCTGATTTCCACAAATATATAAGCCACAGTTATAAATGTTCCAAGCTTCAATCAACTTTCAGTCCCAAACTGTGGATAGGTCAAACATTGACAATATCCATTTCAATGACTACTAACACAATAAAATAGTCAGTCACTACTCTCTAAATTCTCCAGAATAAAATATTGGCCTTCATCCAATCTGACTTCACAGTCATGGACAGATTTGATTCTCATTCTACAATAAATAAGTATGCAAACTCATCTTCAAACTTTAAAGTTATGAAGAAATCACAGTATTCAGGCTGAATTAGAAATTCTATTATTGTTACAAGTGTAAATTGTAACTGAACAGTACAATAATGTGAAGTGTTTAGATCTATCATTACTGCCCAGATCTTTCAAATCTGATCATCTCTCTAATACTGTAAGTAACCACAAGCATTATTGTCGTATTTAAATTATTTGCATGATTAATTCAAAGTAACCTGAATAATTCTAACTTTGTCAGTTAACCAGCACCTTAAACTTAAATGCTGCTGGCGCTTGATATAATTTCCAGAATTGGTCCCATGTTAATTTCTACCATGCTTTGTACTTCACAAACAACTCATCCTTCTATTATTCAAGGATTCTCTTATAAGACAATGTGATAAGATGACCTTCATCTCCCACAAAAAAATTTCCACCCCATGTCCCTTCTCACTGAACCTGTCACTCTCACCTCCAAAGAGCTCGTCCAGTTTTATAACTGAGATTGTCCTTACAATTGTATCTGCTTCTGTCAATGTATCTCCACTCATCTTCTTTCCTTACTCTCCCAATCTTTCTCTTCCTCTGTTGCTCCATAGCCATCTCCCATCACACCCTTGTTGCTTGTCACATTGTAGTTTTCCAACAATATTGGGTACGCTCACTGACAAGTTTGAAGCTCATATTAGTGGAAGAAATTTCCATACATAAATGTTTTGCAAATGCTCTTCATGCATTTTTACTTTGAAATGCATCAATTTCAATGGATAAACTCAAAGAAACTCTAAACAAAAATGAGATAAATAAGGCAGGATTCATGGTCAGGAAGCTGGGAAGGCTTATTTCCCTCATTGAAACAACAGAACGTCTGAGGGTACAACACTTCCCTTGATACTGTATAGGGTTGTGAGCTGGGAATATGTATGTTCTATGTTGCTAAATATTGTGATCACAATGATGCATGCTTTCATAACATAATTTTATACATCTTTCTCACATATTCAAACTAAAAATACAGAAGCATTTTTGAAACTAAGACAACATATTATTAAGTACATACTCTCAGAGGAATTTAAGTTTTCTTTATTAAATACATTGTGTTACTCTGCAATTAGTTTATTTGTTTCAAAATGGTTTGGCTGACATGAGAAATCATCAACAAAAATCACCTCAACGCGCGGTCTGAAACTCAGCTATTATGTATTCAGTTAATAATAAACATATTGCTTCAAGAGGCAGATGGAAACAGCCTAACAAAAGAGGAGATTGAGAAAATTTCATCCCCCTTTTTATATCGTGTGTAGCTTTTCTGGTTTTCTTTCAGGAGGCCATTATCTCCAAGCTTCATACGTCACTTGTGCCCTGTCTTCAACATCCGTGCTAACTATAGATAACAAGATTACAAAATAAATACTGATAAGGAAAACCATCTGGACTTAATCATCCAGAAGGCAGAAAAACATTCTTCCTCCAATTCTGCTTGACAGTAGAACCGTGTCTTAAAAGGACACAAGCTTTCTCTTCCAATCATCTGAACAAAAGTCTAATTCTGAAGGCTAATTACATGTTATCAGGAAAATTTCCCAAAATCAATACCAAATTCAACTCTGATCATTTTGAAATGTAGTCCTTTTTTTCACGGTTACCTCCCATACATGGTCTAAAAAGATATTGGGCGGAACCTTTTGGGGGCCTGATGACATGGGTTATGGCGAGATTTCCCAGACAAAAGTCTGGGAAAGCCCATCTCAATATGAGGACCAATTTGCTGCACCATTATATGTGGAATTACTGCTTGTTAATGAGCTTAGTAACTGAAGATCTTGCTTCATTAATATGCAGCTTCCTAACTGTCCACCCATCACAAGTGGACTAAATGTTGGCAATTCTTCACCTGGTAATCAGAGCAGGTACCTGACAACTTCAAGTCATGATTAGCTGCAAAGAGCTTTCATGTTCCACACCATGCAACAGGATCTCAGGGCACGAGCCATGGGAACCAATCACATGTATCCATCATCCACAATAAGTTGGAGGTGGAGGCCCTGACCAACTCTGTGTTGTCTTGAGATGAGGCTTCCGAGGGGAGTGTGCGTGGTTCCTCCACCAGCTGGGTACCTCCTAGCACTTACCCTAGCAGTGCAAAGGAGATTATTGACCTTCTTGCGGCACTCTGGCTGTTCCCTACAACATGGAGACTACACTGACCTGGATGGTGACCTTGTACCAAGCAGCCAACGTCTGGTGTTGTGGCCCCCTCTTCTAGGCCTCCGGGAAAAGGACATTGTTGTCCAGAGAACCTTGTATAATTGGACATCGGGTCGCTGTCAGAGAATTGTGGTGCCGCCTTCTCCTCTCTGACATCTTCTGAATGAATGTCCAACACTCACCAGTGCAGCTTCAGAATGCCAGTCCTCATCTGAGTGCACAGCAGCCTTTTAAATATAGCACAGATTCCAAGGATGCTGGTCTTTTGGATATCTGGTGGGTGTCAAGTTCTTCTGGAAATGACATTTGGTAAGATGTGGCTAGAATGGGATGGGAGTGATGCCATAGTGGCAAGATAAGTAGTTAATGATTTGACAAAACAGAAGTTGCTGGTAAAGCTCAGCAGGTCTGGCAGCATCAGTGAAGAATAAATCAGAGTTCTGAGAAAGGTTCACCAGAGCCGAAACGTTAACTCTGATCTTTTCTTCACGGATATTGCCAAACCTGCTGAGCTTTACCAGCAACTTTTGTTTTTGTTCCTGATGTACAGAATCCGCAGTTCTTTTGGTTTTTAGTTAATGAAGTGAGTTTGGTAAGATTAAGAGCAAAGAGATCAAAATTATGAAAGGCTAATAACAAGACAACCTACCCTACCCTACTCACTAGACCTCATATGACAAAACATCTAAAAGGAACTCAACAAAACATTTATCTTATTTCTGTTCTTTGGAAGCTAACAAGCTATGGATCCACCAATCTATTCCCATTGCACATTCCCTGCATGTTGAGGACCAGTTTTCAATTTCCCAAGTAAATGGATTTCTTCCTATCTCAGTGTGAAAAGGTTAGCCCCCTCATCCTGAAACTGTGCCCCCTCCCCCATGATCTAGATTTCCCAGCCAAGGGAGAGACATCTTAGTGTGCACCCTGTCAAATGTCTTCAGAATTTTGTATGTTTCAATGAGATCATAGTTCATTCATTAGTACGAGTGAGAAGATAAAGAGCAACTTGTGAGCAGTCAGACCTGCCTGGCCTTCATTGATAGATTCTTCCCTGAAGAAAATTTCAACCCAATTAAAAAGACTTATTATCTTTCACTTCTGTTGACAGGTTCAATTCAAGTTCTTTTACCATTTACGAGGCCTTACAAACTCTTGATGTATGTTTTCCTCCTGGACCCATCTCAATTCTCTGCCAAGATCCTTTTTTTTGGCCTACATTCTTTATAAGTTGCTTGGTGTTCTCATTCTTCTGGGCAAGTGAGTCTTTCACCTTGAACGAATTAATCTGGATGACTATACAGTGAGCTGTAGTATTTTACAATCTCTTCCATCAGGCAGAAGATAAAGAAGTTTAAACACACATACCAATAGGTTCAAGAACAGCTTCATCCCTGCTTTTATTAGCCTGCTGAGTAGACCCCCCTAATTTCAAATCTAATGTTGATCTTGCTTTGTGCACCTCCTGTGCAACTGGAACCTTGTATGTCTTGCTCTGTCTACACACCCTATAATCTGTATCTTCTTGTATTTTGTGATCTGCCTGTACTGCTCACAAAACAAAGCTTTTCACTAGTGATTGGAATAATAGATATGACTTTCCGAAGGTAGTCTTAAAATGTTACATCTTTTGGTGTTGAGGGGTAGAAGAGGTGGTTTATAAATTTTCCAATTAATGTGTACACTTTAGTCATGACAACATACTGAATTTAAAACAAAAAAAGTACTATTTTCATTTCAAAAACAAAAATACAAAAATGCAAAACTGCGACAAAGCCTTCAATCTGAGACTGAAGACCAAATGTTAAAATTAATCCTGTACATTCTGAGACATTTGAAGTCCCAGTTGGAATGGTACTGCATATATTTTATGTAAAAATAAAACTTTTCATGTATTCAAGTAAATGTAGTTAAAAGAAGTTCTTTTACCAGCAATAGAAATGACAGTAAGTTCTGGTGACAGCAGTACTTTGTAATAAATGGGAGCTGCAAACTGCTGGCTGGATAATATTTCTGATGTCATTTGCACTCTGCTCAGAAGAATAATTTATCTCATTATCCCAGCAATAACTTTAAACAGGAGAATGCTTCTCACCAGAGGCAATCAATTTTTGAAAATGTTAAGTTTTATTTTTGGCTAACCCATGATATATTTTTGTGGGTGGAAGATCTTAACCTAAAATGGATTCCTAAACTAAGAAAATCTTTATACGACACAAAACACAACAGTGACACTCCCTCTATGTTACAATAAGGTGTAGAGATGATGGGGTAAATCAATATATTTGGTTTTATGAAGTCTGTGGATTGTAGAGAATAGAAAGGAACTAAGGAGTGTGATAGCTACAAACCCTTGTGAAAGAATGAATCAAAATAGCACATCTTATTCTCAGCACAATGGGGGTTAAGTGTATACATAAAGTTGGATGCATTTGTATTTAGCATATATTACATACCACATTGTTTTGTCCCACTTTTTGAAAGAGTATTCACAATCCTGTGCTTTGGAGACTTTGATCTGTAATTTTACTAGCAAATGTCAAAGTCTTCATAATGGATTTATTTTTTCAACAGAGAAAGAAGACTTCTCAAAAGTCAACTGTTTGACACTATGAATAAGTAGAATGTAGTTGAGGGACAGTGTTTAAAGCAAGGGAACCCTGTCTATGATGCTGATTATTTCTCCTACCACGGAATGATACAAGTAGGGAGGAGGCCAACAGTCTATTGTTCCTGTGCCAGCTCTTTAATGGGACTATCTATCTAGTTCCACATCCCAGAATCTTTTCCCTTCAAGTATTTATCCCATTTCCTTTTGAAAGTTACTGCCGAACCGACTTCCACCAACCCCTTTAGGTAATAGATCTGGATCTTTAGAAGTCACCATGTAAAAACTGTTTCTGTGTTGTCTCTTGCTCTTTTGCCAACTACCTTAAACCTAGCTGCACCATTTGGCCCCTGACTCTTCTACCATGAGACATAATTTCACCTTATGTACCCTACCAACATCCTGAATAATTTTAAATACCTCCTTTAAATCTCCTCATATCCTGCTCTGCTCAAATAAGTCAAATGTAATACTGAGCTCAGTAATAACTATTTGAATTCTCTGAATGGGGAAGAATGTTATCTGTCATAATAACTTGGCTCGCTGTAAAGTGCTTTCTATCAATTCCCTTATCCTGGATATAAAATTGTTAGGGAGTGTACAATCATCCTCAACATAATGATATCATTTCTTTGACTGCTGGCTACTTACATTTAGTATCTTTTTACACTGTCAGCTTTTTTTAACTTGTGATTACAAGCTGCACTTCCCACATCTCCCAACAGAACAGCGTAGATTTACAGCTGTAATCCTGGACATTCATTGACATAGATAGCAGGAACTGCAGATGCTGGAGAATCTGAGATAACAAGGTGCAGAGCTGGATGAACACAGCAGGCCAAGCAGCATCAGAGGAGCAGAAATTTTTCTGAAGGAGGGTCTAGGCCCGAAATGTCAGCTTTCCTGCTCCTCTGATGCTGCTTGGCCTGCTGTGTTCATCCAGCTCTGCACCTTGTTATCTCATTCATTGACATAGTCCATTTCAATTATCTCTCTGCAGTAACAAATGAGACAGAATTTCATGTGAAACTGCTAGCATTGCCTTTCACTTCATTCGTTTTTTTACTTCAAGCCTGTGTGGGGCACCTCTGTCGTGAGTAGCAAAGCATTCCCAATTTGACCGAGAGATCTCTGTTCTTCACAATGCATTGAAAATTACTTGGGATATGTCTCTACCACCCACTGTTTGTCTCTTCTCTTCACCAGAACGTGGCATATGTTCCAGTAAGAAAACCCACTACCCCAAGTCCCAGAGGTGAAAGGAGACCTAATATTAATATCCCGTCAACCGCATTTCACCAATTAGCCCAGTGTCACAGTGCTGATGATGGTAACGCTTCTGCTATAATTCTTCCCTTTACAACTCCCAAGAAGTAAAATGCAAATCCAAATAAAAGCAAAGTAGTGGATGCTGGAAATGTGAACTAAAAACAGAAAATGCTGAAAATACTTAGCAGATCTGGCATCATCTGTTGAGAGAAAAAAAGCAGAGTTAGGAAGGTCAATGCCTTGAAATGTTGGTTGGAATCATGCTCTCCCAAGGCAAGTTGAGGGCGGTGGCAAGAAGGGAACATCATCAAGCAGGTTGGCATCAGGAAGATACTGCTCACCTTCCTTTCACCTGAAGAATAAGGTTCTAGACCAAGGCACCAAAATTCAGTCTCCAACCCATTGCCAATTAAATCGCATAAGTTGTCAATTAATTATCATCCATGGGCCTCTTCATGCCACTGCCACAACTAAGCCAATTCCCAACAAACAAGAGCAGTGTCAGTCTTCCTGCCTGGGGAAAATAGCACAGCCTGCTTTTCAAGGTGAATAGTGAGGGCCTTTGATCCAATCCAAATCTGACATTGAATATATGAAAATGGCCACTGAAAATCACTTCTATAACCCTTGTGTCTAATGACAACCCTGCCCCATCCAGCTTCCAATACCACCCCACCGCCATAAGGTAACCTATCTTGTCCTCTGCTCTGAAACTTAAATGTTGCTGTGCCACCAGTAACTTAGGCCTCAGAAGTGTGCTGCTGCTCATAATGGCTGCTAGCCTCTAAGCCCAACAACTACAGGCAGGGCAAAATATCACGGTTCTAGAATTAACGCACTGACAAGCTCATTTATGTACCTGGTAGAATCATTCAGCATGGAAGCAGGCCCTTCGGCCCAACTGATCCATGCCGACCAAGTTTCCTAAACTGAATAGATCCATTTGCTTGCGTTTGGTCCACATCCCTCTAAACCTTTCCTATCTGTGTACCTGTCTGAATCTCTTCTAAATGTTGTAACTGTCCTCACTTCTACCACTTCGTCCAGCAGCTCATTCCATATACGCACCACCATCTGTGTGAAAAAGTTGCCTCTCAGGTCCCTTTTAAATCTTTCCCTTCTAACCATAAACCTATGTCCTCTAGTTTTGGACTCCCTTACCCTGGGGGAAAGAAACCTTAGCTATTCACCTTAGCTATGCCCCTCATGATTTTATAAACCTCTACAAGGTTACCCCTCAGCCTCCTACAATCCAGGGAAAACATCCCTGCCTTTCCAGCCTATCCTTATAGTGAAAGCCTTCCAGTCTTGTAAATCTTGTTTTGTACCATTTTCAGTTTAATAACATCCTTCCTATAGCAGGGTGACCAGAATTGTACGCAGTGCTCCAAATGTGATCTTATGAATATTTTGTACAGCTGTAACATGATGTCCCAACTCCTGTGTTCAATGCTCCGACTGATGAAGGCAAGCGTGCCAAATGTCTTCTCCACCAATTTAAAGGGACAATGTACCTGCATCCCAAGGTCATTCTGTTTGACAACACTCCCTCGGGCCCCACAACTAACTGTCTCAGTCCTGCCCTGATTTCTTTTAACAAAATATTACACGTCACTTTTATCTGAATTAAACCCCATCTGCCATGTCTCAGCCCCCTGGCCCAGTTGATCATAAACATTAGATCCAGCAGGCTTTCCTGTCTGTGGTAGTGAGGGTTGTCACTATGTTATTGTGGCACCCACCAGTGCACAGATTAAAAAAAATCAGTAAATTCTGGCCATTAACTCTGTTTCTCCCTCCACAGATGCTGCCAGACCTGCTTCCCCCCGCTACTGTTATACGTTTTTATATAAATAGAATGGTGATTTTCCATTGAAGCAACACAGACATTGATTAGCTCCACAACAAAGCAAATACAAAAGCTCTTTGTGATGAGATTACACTGTGCAAGCATTTGGAATTCCTTTCTCCCCTGGCTTAATGGATATGTCATCACACTTAAAATCAATATGTTATTATTAGTTAAAATAGTGGTAATCAAATTTTCAAAATCTTTCTATATTAGTATGCATCATTCGTAAACTGCTGTTACTATCATGATTATGACTACTGTGATGTTACTACGATTAACAAGCTAAGTTCTAGATTCAGACATAGGACCATGTGGTATCAAATTTTCTAGGGGCTAATCTGGATAACACCGTCTCAAACAAATGAGCACAGGTTGACTACTGAACCATTTATTTCAATGTAGGCAGCTCTGTGGACTCTGTTTATTTGCAAGACAGTAGCATTCAGCCCAACACTAGGCATATTATTGACCCCACCTGGGCAAAGAGATCAAAATTATGAAAGGCTAATAGCAACAAAACCGACCCTACCCTACTCAAAGCCAGCACACTTTACGTGGGAGGTACGTATCAAGTGCAGAAGATGCTGCAAGTTATTCTAAGAGTGAGACTGAGCTAGAGAATTCAAAACAGTGGCACAACATGGTGAAGAATGGCTACCAAGCTCTTAAAAGCAGCATAGAGGCCTTGGTGCAGGAAGTAGCGAGAAGGAGAGAGGGCTGCAAACCAAACCCCAGATCAATAATGTAAGGTCCAGTGAAGGCAGTATTAGCAGCCCGTTCCCAGACTGGTATCTCACCAGACAGTGCTGTGGCTTGGTTACTGGCACAGTTCATATTACAAAGGTAGCATAGAGGTGGAACTTGCATGGGATAAGACACTGAACATGAGCGGCCTGCAACTAGGACATTGAGAAAAAGATAACACAGCTAATTGACTAGTTCTGTTGCAGTGGACTCAGACGAATACTGTATCATACAGCCATACACGAAAAGGCTGAAAGGTATATGCAATAAAATGCTTTCTGCATTGTCAGAGTCTGCCATAAAAATCTGCAGTCACTGACAAGTAGCATGGAGTAACGTGGCACTAACTTTGTACCATGCTTTGCTCAGAGCTCGGACCTAATGTTTTCTTTAACCTTACAGTGATGCAGCAAACCTAAAATCCCTGCATAGGCCATGATCCTTCTAAACTAAAACAAAGAACTGTGGACGATGGAGATCTGAAACAAAAACAGAATTTGCTGGGGAAAGTCAGCAGGTCTGGCAGCATCTGTGGAAAGAGAGTTAATGTTTTGAGTCTAGAGACTCTTTATCATCAGTTCTGAAGGAAGATCTTGAGCACTGCAATCTGCCTTTTTAACCAGCTGCTCCTTTTCTTCACCCTATCCCCGGTGATAAGGGGTGCATCCAAGTGATGCTGATGTTGTGCAAGATAAAGCCGAGTACAGAAGATTATTATACATATTCTGGAGACTACTGCAAGGCCTCTGTAGTGTGATTCATGCAGGTGTTGCATTGTTCATGTATTCCAGAAGTCTGCTCAATGACATATTTGTGTGGTAGCATGCCTCTCATTATAAAGATTCTGTCCAAGTGCACATGGATGAAGCATCATGTGGTTAGTAACTAATTCTCATCATCCAGCAGCCACCTAAAGGGCTAGTAGGCTAGTTGAGAATAAGGACATCATAGCTTCTGCCAGGTTATTGAACATGGACAACTACTGTGGTATACGAGCAGACAATGATGACAACCTCTCTCTCAATGTCAGCAAAACTAAAGAACTGATCATTGACTTCAGAAAGACAGGAGGAGAACATGCACCCATCTACATCAACGGAGCAGAGATCGAGAGGGTTGAGAGTGTCAAGTTTCGAGGAGTGATTTTAACTGATAACCTGTCCTCAACTTTGCATGTGGATACGACGGTCAAGAAGGCACAACAACACCTCCCCTTGCTCAAGAACCTTAGGAAATTCAGCATGTACATGTGGACTCTCACCAACATATTTGGATGCACCACAGAAAGCATACTGTCTGGGTGCATAATGGCCTGGTATGGCAACTGCTCTGCTGAGGACTGTAAGAAACTACAGAAGGTTGTGTGCACAGCCCAGACCATCACGGAAGCCAACCTTCCCTCCATGGACTCTATTTACAGTTCTTGTTGCTGCAGAAAGGCTGCCAACATCATCAAAGACACCTTCTACCCCAGTAATGCTCTCCTACAACATTTTCTGTCAGGCAGAAGATACAGAAGCTTGAACACACGTACCAATAGGTTCAATAACAGCTTCTTCCCTGATGTTATTGGACTGATGAATGGACTCTCTAACTTCTTGTTAGTGTTGATCTTGCCTCATGTGCCTCCTGTGCAGTGTAACCTGTATGACTCACTCTGTCCACACACCCTATGATCTGTATGTCCTTGCTTGCTATAATCTGCCTGTATTGCTCGCAAAATTTTCACTTTACTGAGGTACATATGACTACGATAAATCAAATCATATCAAAGGACACTGAGTGAAACCATTTGTAATTTATACATGGTATACAGTCACTCGAACCTTGCTGCATGGGAAAACCTGCTATTCTGGAAAAATGTCACCCATGCTTCTCCTACTTCTTCCTGCAAAGGGAGGAGCTCAGGTTAGTCCCCTCTTGGTTTGCATACAAAGCATGAGTTTACCTCCTTTGTGGAATAGTGTATGGCAAACTGTAGAATACTGATGTTATCTGTCTAGCCTGGAAAGTGTCAGAAGCCAAAACAACATGTAGTCATGATCACCTTTTCAACCTATTGGCAATGGTGGTCTCGCCCTGCTCTGTGCTGCATGTGCCTGTAGATTTCAGTGCTAATGTAGAAGAAGTTTCCTCTAAAGTATGCCAAAGGGATAGCAGTGCCTGCTAAACACATGATTGAATTTGTGAAGTAAAGAAAGAGTGCTAGTTGGAGTATGAAAATTGAAAATGACACCAGTCGATTGAAATCAGTGTTGTACACTTGTGATTGGAATGAGGGGCTTGGTGGATCTCATTGAGCATGACATCTTTGATTGGGGCATTAACCTGGGCCAATCAGGGAGCCCTAGCTGACAGATATAAACAGGAGATTCAGAGAGTCAAGGGACCAGCTCTGAGCAAGCTGGTCAGAGTCCATGTACTGTGCACATGTAAATAAAAACTAACTTGGTGATGGGATACCGGCCTCTGTGCAGTTATTTTACACACTAACGGATACTGTCATCAACTCTGCTTGCTTCCCCACTGTCTACATTTTTAAGCCCAAAATGTCAGAGTGCACATCTGGTGAGCACAGTTAGGAACTGTAACCATAGTGCTCGGAATACTGATTCTATGCAACCAAATTTTGCAGCCTTCGTTTTTAGATGTTATCCCTAGATGTATTTTACAGCACTGCACAATTTTGATGGAGAATCTTGACTACACATGGGGAGTGTTGGATCAGGGAGTATCAGTGATCTAATGATGGTATACATTGTGCAGTAGGACAGATTGTCGATGATTAATTGTCCTTTAGCACAGTGATATGCAAGAAGCTCAGTGGAGATCTACCTTGAGAAACATGCAGCTGTTATCAAGTTAGCGCACAGTCATTATTTTTGTAAGAATTCCTCTGTGTGACATTTGAATCTAAATAGCCATGGCAACTTTGGCTCTTCCTTCCTGCCTTAACTTGTTTTCAATTCCAATGCCAGACGAGAGTCTAAAGGCAAAGCTATACAGTGTTGTCACTTTGCCATTTTGGGGTCTTGTGGCACAGAGGTCGTGTCCTGACCTCTAAGCCAGAAGATCCAGGTTCATGTCCAACTAACTTGGAGTTGTGTCACATCAAGTGCAAACAGATTAGAAATAACAATAGTGTTCCAGCAACTGAAAATTAAATGTAATTGTTATCTTCAAGAAGGGAACGCTCGGTCAACATTACCTAAATATCTCACGTTCATTTGTTTATTTTTCCCTTTCTAACCCCAATTTAATTCACCTAATTAAATGATTTTTGTCTTAATTCTTCACTGTTTCCTGAGATACAACTTTCCTTTACAATCTTGGTAGTACGCACTCTAGGCTTTGGTCTATTGCCCAGCTTTCTCAATTAAAAGAGAAATTAAAGGTTGGAAATAACTTAATTAAAAGTAATAGATGTAATTAGGTTAGTTTTTACATTCAGTTGCATGATACTAATTAGAAGTGTAGCACTCTAATTTGGAAGATTATGATCAGTTTGCGTAACCAAATGATCACTTGGCTCAGGCACTTCTGGATTGAAGGAGGACTAAAACGGCCACTTAATTGCTGATAAATCAACTAACGAAACTGTGACTTATCCCACTGACAGATAATTCATATTTCAGTGCAGACTGACATATTGGCCTGCTATTACAGTGGCATTTTTTCAGGCTATAGCGTTGACACCTCTGTAGCAGGCAACCTTATTGAGGTAAAAACAAAATACTGCAGAAGTTAGAAATCTGAGATAAACACAGAAAACCATGGAGAAAGTCAGCAGGTCTGTTAGCATCTGCAAAGAGAGAGAGACACTGAGTTAATGCTCTGAGTCCAATATGACTCTTGTTAACAACTGAAAGGTCTTGGGAATTGGTGATTTTTTTTTCTTATATACATTTAACAGAGGTGGAGGAAAAATGAGGGGAACAGATGGTCTAGAGGCCCAATGCAAAAGACACAGGGGTTGCTAATTGTGGTGAAAGAGAACTAGATATATAAAATGGGTGTAAAATGGGTCCATAAATGTTGTCAGACCTCCTGAGATACTTCAGCAATTTGTGTTTGACCGTATTGATGATTTCAGTAGTGTATGGCCAAACGAGCTGAAAAAAAACGTATAAACATTTAATTTCTGGTTTCTACAGTTAAGTGGAATCATTCATGCATAAAGGAAGATGGTTGCGATTGTTCAAGAACCCATAGGACGTCACGACAGGAGTTCCTCAGGTTAATGTCATCAGCTCAGCTTTCTTCAACTGTTTCTTCAATAACTTACTCTCCAACATTAGGTCAGAAGTGAAGAACCTTGATGGTAATTATAGTGTTCTGTCCCAAATGTAATTCCTCACAAGTAATCTGTGCCCAAGTGCAGCAAGACTTGAACAACATCCAGGTAGGGACTAATGAGTAGCAAGTAACATCCTTCGTACACGTATGCTCTGACCATCTCTGATAAAGGGTTCCACTGTAAATACAATCACCAAATTCATATAGTGTTCAAATTTGAAGTAGAATCTAAGCAATTCGACCTTTAGAAATATTGGCAGTAAGTTCTCAGATAGTATTGCATTTGCACAGAAAGAGGTTTAAAATAGCCTTACGAATGTTGCAACAAGAGATAGAAATTGCTGGAGAAACTCAGCAACTCTGGCAGCGTCTGTGGGCAAAAAGCAGAGCTCTGAGGAAAGGTTGTTGGACTCGAAATGTGAACTTTACTTTCTCTCCACAAATGCTTCCCAGACCTGCTGAGTTTCTTCAGCAGTTTGTGTTCATTTCAGATTTCAGCATCTTTATAATATTTTAGAGCTTACGAAACCTGGAAGTTCATTTATTCCAAACATCTTTTGAACAAGAGGAATATTATAAACCACAAAAGTTCATTTTTGCTCTAAGATTTGATAATGAACAATAACAAATTGGCTTTAGTGGGCTGCAGAATACATTTCTTAGTGTTAAGTAAAACAGTAGAGGCATTGACATGACCAGCTCCTTTTGATGTTCAATATTATAGCAACTAAATCTTTCACCAATAATGTCTTGTAGATCACCTTTAGCAAGACATTTAAATGGATACATAAATACTGTGGAGGTAGAAGAGGAAGTCAGAGGTTAACATTCCATTGCAAATGACTCACTTTGTGACTCTCCAGACAACTTACAAGATACAAGTCAGGCCTGTAAAGGAATCCTCTCACTTGCCTGGATGCATGCAACTCCAATGACACTCATGAAGTTACACCATTCAGGACAATGCAGGCGACTTAGCCAGTGCACTTGTGGAATATGGGTACAGTATGCATCAGCCACAAATTATATTAGAGCAGATTGACAAGGTTTCTTCAACTGAACCCCCACCACCCTCAAAACATGATCTCTTCCACCCCAAAAAGACATGGGACAAAAGTTGGCAAGTGAATGGGAATTCCAACGTTGTTAGGTTCCCCTCCAAGGCATGGACTATCTTGACTAGAAAATATATTGCTATTTCTTCATGATCACTGCAGCAAGATGCTGGAGGTGTTTCTCTATCAGAACTATTTATGGTATTTACAACACATGGTTTATAACTCTTCACCTGTTACATCACAAACATCTCAAAGATAATCAGAGATGGGCAATGAATACCAATCTTATGAACGATGCCCGTATTGCACGAATGAGTAGAAAAATGCACAACAATTTTTTTCCGTAGTTACATACCAGTAATTTTATATTAATATTGAATCAAAGCTTCTTTCAATAGCTGTAAAATAACCGTGGCTGAAAATTTAATGGAATTAATAAGGTTCCTTCAATATCGGTATGTTATTATTGCTTATCCCTTGTAAGATGGCTGCTGAGCCTGATTTACACACTTTATGGCAAGTAAGGCATTTGTTGTCATAAGGCTTGCCTGTTCCTGTGTTATCAGTTTAACTCATGGCTTGTTCTTTTTGTTATTTCTGTTTTTCCTCTTCAATTTGTCATCATTGCGTCTCAGATTGTTGGGATCTTTTCTGTAGACTTTACCTCCAGCTGCTCCAGTCAGGGTGTTGGTTTTCCAGGAGTTTAAGTCAATGTTGCATGTCTTCATGTTGGCTTTTCACAGATGGCCCACTACGAAGCCTTCGCCTGACCCAACGAGGCAGTGAGAGAGCATTGGATATTATAAAATTGTCACCTAGACTTATAATTACAATAAATACAACCATGTCATTTTGACACTAAGAACTTCACCTGTCCTGAAATCTTTATTACTGTCCTGTCACTAATTCTACTGAACAAAATTATTGTTTTGCTATAATATTCGCCGTAGTAACATAAATTATTCATAGCTCACACTGCATACGGTCTTTTTGATTTCACATATAGTAGCTCTTTAATAAAAAAATCTGCAAAGGTGATTGCAGTCACCATTATAACTGTATCAGTATTTCCTGCACTTGCCTTGTTTTATCTCAACTAGATTCAATGGAAGTAGAGCTTTTCAGAATCTAGAACCACAAAGAAGCTGCTTCACTCAAATAGGCTTCTTGCTTGAATAGAGTTTTCAGTACACCTAAGTGGGGTGGGGTGGGGTGGGGTTACCTGTCCATAACTGTCTCTCATTTCCTTCTACTCTCCTGTGACAGACACCAAGTAATCCAAAATTTCCTCAACTGATCATTGGGAAGATTTCAAACCTAAATACGACAAACACTGCATCCTCTCCAGTAATTCCACTCACCCCTACTCATCACTGTCACGACACTGCACCAAAGTGTTTCCAAACATAGAATCTTATTTGACAGACTTTGAGCTTCTGACCTACACTGTCACCATTTCAGATATGCTTCATTGCATTCCCTAACAAACTGTGGAATGACCAATAACTTAACAACATCAATCTAAAAAATATGCAGAGTACAATGCTGCAGTCAACTGTGTCAACCAAAAAAGGCTACTTCTTCAACACTGCTTCAACACTTGCAAAGTAAAGAGAAGCTCAGAATATGTAGCGAATATTAGGATGATTCATACAACTAAGCGCTGGTCAGAAAGTGACAGAAGTCTTAACTAAAGGAAGATTTTGCAACTTGATTTCTGATTTTCTTCAATATAGAATAAATCCAACAGAAAATACCTTCTATCTAGGTCTGCTGCAGTCCCTGCGTAAGTGTAAGCTGTGAGTGCATCAGTGTTCCCTGTGAGAATCGCTACAGGAAGTGAAATCTGCCAGCAGGAACTACAGTAGAGTGGGTTGTTACATTTCCTGTATCTCAGTTGTACCTTTATATGTGGGACAGCAGAGTAGTTTAAAAATGGAAACAACATACATCCTGAAACAACTGAGATTGTACTTGATGTTGGCATAGAACGAGGAGGGGGCTGACAGCTCTTCCAACTATAAGCCAGGAGCACACATAATATTTCTGTAGATCCCAGACATCTAATCACAGTTGCTGGTTTACCTCCTTTGAAAAGCAGTGTTGTGAATGATGGGTTGTCATCAACAATATCTCCTTATATCAATGATTGGCATGTAGGATGAAGCCTTTGAGACCTTAGGAGAGTTCTGGCTTTCCATAGTGCAATGAATCTTACTTTTCTAACCTAACTATTTGCGCTGCAAATATGGATCATCTTACTGTGTCATTCTAAATTAGATTAGGGTAATTGGGGCTAGAAATTCCACTTGCTAGTGGATTGAGAAAGAACTATTGCTACATTATAAAATAAACATAAAAATCACCAAATTATAATGTAAATTAACCGATTAGTCCTTAATTTTCTTCAGGTTCTTCCTTCACTTTTTTTTCCAATCACAGCTAACTCAACCAGTCAGGTTGGTCTATGGACTGCTCCTCTCCAAATAACTAGGAAGTCCACAGTCAAATATCCCAAGCATGCTCTCGGCCATTCAGTCACTCAGAGAAGTAAGATTTCCTAAACTGCAATATGGCCCTTCAGCAATTATTTAAAACAAATTAACCATTGTTTGTAAAAACTGAAAGAACTGCAGATGCTGTAAATCAGGAATAAAAACAGAAGTTGCTGGGAAAGCTCAGCAGGTCTGGCAGCTTCTGTGAAGAGAAATCAGAGTTGACATTTCAGGTAAGTGTCACTGGACCGAAAACGGTAACTCTGATTTCTCTTCACAGATGCTGCCAGACCTGCTGAGCTTTCCCAGCAACTTTGGGTTTTGTAACCATTGGCTGTATTGAAATCAAATCTGGTCTAACTAATGCAGAAACTGACAACTTGAGTGAATGAAGAATGCAGGATGTAACAAAGTGCCGCAGAGACCCAAAAATAAGTTTTTCTTTGCTGGAAATAGTGTATGTTATGGGGAGGCAATGGCCTGGTGGTATAATCGTTGGGCTGTTAATCCAGAGACCCAGATAATGTTCTGGGGACCTAGGTTCAAATCCCAACACAGCAGATGATGGAATTTGAATTCAATAAAACAAATCTGGAATTAAGAATCTAATGATGACCATGAATCCATTGTCAATTGTCAGGAAAAACCCATCAGGCTCACTAATGTCTTTTAGGGAAGGAAACTGCCATCCTTACCTGGTCTGGCCTACATGTGACTCCAGACCCACAGCAATGTGGTTGAATTTGAACTGCTCTCTGGGCAATTAGGGATGGGCAAGAAATGCTGCCTAACCAGTAACGTCCTCATCCAATGAATGAATAAAGGTTATTAATCAGACTACAGAAATTGAAGACCATACAAGTGAATTATTTCTTTCTGAAATAGTTCCAGTCCAGCACACAAAAGATTGAGACACCAATGTCAATTCAGTGAATCAAATCAAGTGAGTTTCTGACAAAGAAACATTTTATGAGTTTGAAATTGGTACCTTCCTCTTTCTAAACCATGGCACATTTATAAAATGGCAAAAGTACTGCTTGTGCCCCTTTGCACAGACAGGCATCTTTTTCCTCTTCTCTTGTTTACCAACCTTGAGAGTCTGACCTTTTACTTTTCTATCTTAAGCAAGGAAGCAACTACTTCGAGAGTGAGGTGCTCATGGATACCACACCAGTTTATGTTGTCTTCACCATCAGCATCTAAGGGAGTGCCAGCTGAGTGGATCACTTGGTCAACAGCAGCGACTCCTCAGGGATTCAACATGGGTCTTAACTTTCCCAAGTCTCTTCCCCAGGCACATCAAGACTGAGTCTTCCTAGCAGGTAGAAACAGTTGCTTGGTGCTTCAGCAATCTCTTCGAGAAAAGTCAGCCCTGGTTCCACAATTACAAACTGCCCAACTACCTCCCAGTACAGAAAAAGACAAAATAGTATGTTTTTAGGCACATGAGTTTAGTGTATGGAGAGTTTTTGGTCTTCAGTACATGACCCTTAGAGCAATGTAGCCCTCGAGGGATGATGTCATGGCTCAACATTGTGGTCAATACCTAGGAATTTTTTGCATATTAACTGCATACACCAGCCAGTCAGATGAACACGGCTAGTTAATGAATACAAAAACAAAATATCATAGATGCTGGAAGTCTGAAAGCAAAAAAAAACATGAAAATACTCAGTAGGTCAAGCAATGTTTGTGGACAGAAAAAAGTATTAATGACTTAGATTTTCGTAAAGTTGTGGAGAATCTCTGGCACATCTAACATGGCGATGGACCTACAATCTAGAAGTCCTACACTCATTTCCAGCAGAACCATTTTTGCCAGGGAGGGGGATTTGCAAACAGTGGTGGTGCATGGCTCCAACATTTCAAAACCTAAATAAAAATTATGGATTTCTAAAAGTTAAAGACGTGTCATTTCTGCAAAGATAGCACAGTGCAAATGACCACAAATATAAGTAAACAACAGACTGAGAACAAAAACAAAGTTGCTGGAAAAGCTCAGCAGGTCTGGCAGCATCTGTGAAGGAGAAAACAGAGTTAACGTTTCGGGTCC
>NC_063344.1:60303647-60323418 GCF_021869965.1 Rhincodon typus
TGACTGGAAATGTGGGGGAGCAGGTTCAATTCAGGCATTTAAGAGAGCATTGGATGACTATACAAATAAGAACAATATGCAGGGTTATGAGGAAAAGTAGGATTTTGACACTGAGCCAAAATGCTCAGACAACTGGTGTAGACTCAACAGGCCAAATGGTTTCCTTCTGTATTGTAATAATTTTGTGATTCTATGTGTTCGTAAATTGTCTGGTCACACACTCAGAAGTAAAAGTCCTGGTTTGAACTCACAGCTGTTATCTCCATGTTCTTGCCCTCATGGACTTGGCCTACCATAAAGTCTGCACATTGGGTGTCTGTTCTATTTTACTCTTGAGGCAGAGTGTCAAGTTTCTTCTTTCAAGTTTCTTTTTACGTCTTGTTGACATAATTTTGACAATTTCTTTAAATTATTTTCATTATCACCATACACATACACATACATGACCCCATCCCTCTCCACTGCAAACTCCAAACTTTAGAGGTCAAGTCTTTGTGGAACTTTCACTGCTCTCCCTGCCTGACTCATGTGAACACTGAATAGGGATGATGATATTCCACCATTTTTATAATCTATGTCCCATTTTGCGAATTTATTGACGTAATTCTGTTCCCATTGTCCTACATTCTTATGGCAGTTATACAAACCACTTTGTTGCTTTGAGTAAAATCAATGCCCTGTTCTTCCTGAATGTTCCTTCACATGGTCAAATAATGTAAGATTGTGGTTGTTCAGCTTTACTACCTGTGGTTTTGAAAAACCCCAATCCAACTGTTTGGTCTAATACTAATGCTTTCAAGTTTTTGCCCTGTGCCTGGAATTGTACCACTTTTCTTGCAAACTCTTATGATGATTCTCTACTTCTCTGACAATCTCTTAAACTTGAGATTTTTGGTCTGAGATTATTAAGTAGAAAGGACATTTCTGCTTGTCGTATTTTTTTCCAATAAAAAACGTCAACAGTCAAAATCAGTTACTCAGAAGAGTTGATTTATGACTTAATAAAGTTAAACGCCAATCTGTACTTCTGGTCGTTAGCGACTTCACAGTTTTTAACCACTCTCTCTGTTTCCCCATTTCCTTGTGAATGAAGTGGAGAATTTGTGACCTGATTGACACCCACATTTGTTGGGAACCTCTTGGACTCTTTATTCACAAATTATGGAACATTGTCTGAAACCATCTCATCTGCGAAACCCTGCTTAGAACTGATGCTGATCAGCACTTTAAATCACTGATTCAACAACGTTTGTATGAATTCGAAAAGATGCTCTCTGCTTGGAATAATAATGTACCAGTATCAAGTGTGCTTTCCTTAAAAGCCAAATCATTCTAATCCCAAATTTTGCCTAGTCCTATCTGGGAGATATGTCTCAGCTGCCACCTGACTATTGATGGCAAATGGCAAGATGATATGAAATTCTCCATTCCTTTCGAAATGCCTGGATACTAGTGCTCTACACTTAGAGACTCCAAACTGCCTTATGAGAATTCTTAGAATTTCATCTTTCAGGAGTTTCAATATTGCAAGTCTGTGATCAAACACTAGTAGATAATCCTCTATAATTAAGCGTTGCTTCTGTTTATTGTGCTTTTTTGGAAGCTGGTTTGCTCAATTGTAAGTCAAACAAATGTCAAGATGAAACTGTTTAATTTTGGTAAATTCTTCATCTGTTTTGTGATCTTCTTTCTCTTTTGCCATTTTGGCAGATTTTGGGGAAGCTGACAAGACATCTGGTAGCCTCCCCATCTTTGCAATTCAATAAAGCCTCATTATTTCTGGAGATAATTGGCCACTCTGACCTCTGACCTCTGGCTGCATCTTATACTGAATGCCTTGCTCCAAGGTCAACTCCTCAATTAACTGCTGAAAGTTGGATCATTCCTCAAAATAGTTGCGCACGACTACCCAATCAGTTATGAGTTTAACTTGTTGTTTGTAGTATCCACAGCATCTGTAAACTGGTAAAGCTTGGTAAGAAAGAACTCAATCAATTCATTTTGTCTCAGAGACGTTTGATTAAACATTAACCACTCCATGAATAGGTTCTGCTTCGGGTTAACTTATGCAATGTATGCCTTGAGAATGGATTCAAAATTGGTAGTATTTTCTTCTACAGCCTGATTCATGAGGAAATCGTCAGCTTTGGGATGACTGTATGCAGAAATGTACTATCCTGCTGCTTCTGCTGTTTGACACATAAACCGGATTCTGCTCAGGATGGTTGGAACTGTTGCTTCGACACCTGCTATCTGTGATCTTTTAGTGCACCTTCTGCATTCTTGAACATCCACATTAATGGCATGTACTCCAATTCCTTCAGGTTCCAGTTTATGACTGACCTAGTTTAGTCTTCCAAAATTTTTCCTGCCCTGTTAAAATCCGTTGACTTTTTCTCTGATTTGTTAGCATTTTTCCTCTTTACTTTTCTCCTCATGGACTTTGATCTGTAACTTCAAGTCACAATAACATTGAAAACTTCCTAACTGCCATTGAGTGCAATGCCACTATCTGTATAGATTGTGATGCTTCTATGAATACCTTGCCCTCATAGATTTGGACTAAAATGGGCTCTGGGCACTGGGGGATTTGTATTCCATGCTAACAATTCACCTATGTAGCTAATTGTCCCTTCGCGGAGTCTGCTGAATCACTATCTCTACCTAACTAAGAGCAATGGTTGTCTGAATCTCAGGAGTTCCAATAAACTTTTTATTTACATTTTAATATGCATAATACTCATTACAGGTCTCTTGTAGAGTTCTTACATTTCTCTCACAGTCCCAGTGTAACTGTTAATGTTGGAACTGCATCATCATTAAAATATTCATTCCCATTACTCCGCAAACCTCAGGCGTTCAAATACAGACTGCTGATTTTAATCAAGGAGTCAGAAGTCATGAGTAGGAGGTAGAGATAACACAGTGTGGAGCTGGAGGAACACAGCAGGCCAGGCAGCAGAAAAGCTGACGTTTCGGGCCAGGACAGTTATTCAGAAATTGGGGCAGGGGGAAGGGAGCTCAGAAATAAATAGAGAGAGGAAAGGTGGGGCTGGGGAAGGTAGGTGGAATGGTGATAGGTGAGTGCAGGTAGGGAGTGGTGGGGAATGGTCAGTGAGGTGGGAGGGGCGGATAGCTGGGAGAGAAGTTGGACAGGTTGTGTCAGGTCAAGGAGACGGGGATGAGAGGGAGGGTTGGTCATGGGATGAGGCCGGGAGGTGGGGAGATTTTGAAACTGGTAAAATCCATGTTTAGGCCATTGGGCCGTAGGCTCTCGAGGTGGAATGTGATGTGCTGCTCCTCCAGTTTCCGGGTGGCGCCATTGTGACACTGGAGGAGGCCGAGAATGGACATGTTGCCCAGGAGTGGGTCACCTCTTCCACCCCTCAAGTCCTCAACCCTACCCAGGACCTCCCCCACAATGTGCCTGGCGCCATTGACCATGTGGTCACCATCACCTCATCCGCTGATGCCACCGATCTCGTCACATCCGCCTACACCGGTCACTTCACTTCCGATGCCGCAAGTCATGCCACATCTGCCGCCACCTACACCGCGGATACCGCTGCTTCCATCACCAACACTGATAGCACTGCCGATGCTGCCTACATTAAGGACACCACTGCCAATGCCCACTTCAAGGATGACGTCACTTCCGCTGATATCGCTGCTCACGCCTCTGACGGCACACCACCCACCGCCGACATTGCCCCACCCACCGCCAACTTTGCTAACAATGTCACTAACTCCACCCCCACACCCAGATTCAACCCAGCCTCAGCCCCAAGCCCTGTGGGTTTTCACCGTCATCCCCGGACCTCCCCCTCACTGAGGACGAATGGTCAGTCCTCAGAAAGGACTCACCCTCATTCCCCTCCACCCGAACATCAATGAATACCGCTCACACTTGGACGTTGAACAGTTTTTCCGCCATCTCCCCCTCCATGCCTATTTCTTTAACCGCGAGTCTAATCCAACCTCTACAGGCCCCTTCTCCCACCTCTAACCCACCCCATCCTCCTGGACACCACCCCAAGGCCTCCTACCCTCCCTCGACCTCTTCATCTCCAACTGCTGTCGTGACATTGATCGCCTCAACATCTCCATCCCTCTCACTCACTCCAACCTCTCCCCCATGGAACATGCAGCCCTCCGCTCCCTCCGCTCCAATCCTAACCTCACCATAAAACCTGCAGACAAGGGAGGTGCAGTAGTGGTATGGTGCACTGACTTTACATCGCTTAGGCCAGGTGCCAACTCTCTGACACCTCCACCTACCGCCCCCTCGATCATGACCCCACCCTTGACCACCAAACCATCATCTCTCAGACCATCCATAACCTCATGACCTAAGGTGACCTCCCACCCACAGCCTCCAACTTTATCATTCCCCAACCCCACACTGCCCTTTTCTATCTCCTCCCCAAAATCCACAAACCCGACTGCCCCGGCCGACCCATTGTCTCTGCCTGCTCCTGCCTCACTGAACTCATCTCTGCCTACCTTGACTCTATTTCCACCCCCACCCAGTCCAGGAACTCCCCACCTACACCTGGGACACCACCAATACCCTCCACCTCCTCCAAGACTTCCAATTCCCTGGCTCCCAACATCTCATCTTCACTATAGACATCCAATCCTTGTACACTTGTATCCCCCACACAGATGGCTTAAAAGTCCGGTCCCGCAGGCCCAACCAGTCCCCCTCCACCAACACCCTCATCCGCTTAACCGAACTCATCCTCACACTTAACAACTTCTCCTTCAACTCCTTCCACTTCCTACAGACTAAGGGGGTGGCCATGGGAACCTGCATGGGCCCAAGGTATGCCTGCCTCTTCATAGGATACGTGGAACAGTCCCTCTTCCACTGTTACACTGGCCCCATCCCCCACGTCTTCCTCCGTTACATGGATGAGTGTATTGGCGCTGCCTCGTGCTCCCACAAGGAGCTTGAACAGTTCATCAACTTTACTAACACCTTTCACTCCAACCTCAAATTCACCTGGACCATCTCAGATACCTCCCTCTCCTTCCTGGGCCTCTTTGCCTCCATCTCTGGAGACTGCCTCCAAACTGACATCTATTTCAAGCCCACCGACTCCCACAGCTACCTGGCCTACACCTCCTCTCACACACCTTTCTGCAAGAATGCGATTCCCTACTCCCAATTCCTCCAACTCCACCATTTCTGCTCCCAAGATGGGGCGTTCCACTCCTGCACATCCCAATGTCCTCGTATTTCAAGGACTGCAACTTTCCTCCTTCGGTGGTCGAAAATGCTCTCAACCGCATCTCTTGCGTTTCCCACACCTCTGCCCTCACACCCCCTCCCCCCAACAAAAATAAAGACAGAATCCGCTTTGTCCTCACATATCACCCCACCAACCTCCGTATCCAACATATTATTTTCCACTGCTTCTGCCACCTACAATCCAACCCCACAACCAAGGATATATTTCCCTCCCCGTCCCTATTTGACTTTCATAGGGACCGCTCTCTCCATGACTCCCTTGTCTGCTCCACACACCCCATTAGCCCCACCACCTTTCCCTGCAACTGCAAGAAGTGCTAGACCTCTTCCCTCACCTCCATTCAAGGCACCAAACAAACCTTCCACATCAGACAGAGGTTCATCTGCACATCAGTCAATGTGGTCAATTGCATTCGCTGCTCCCGATGTGGCCTCCTCTATATCAGTGCGACCAAGCACAGACTCGGAGACCGCTTTGTAGAGCACCTGTGCTCTGTTCGTGATAAACGACTACACCTTCCGGTCACGAACCATTTCAACTTCACCTCCCACTCCGTGGGTAACTAGTCCATCCTGGGACTCCTCCAGTGTCACAATGACACCATCCAGAAACTGGAGGAGAAGCACCTCATATTCCATCTTGGGAGCCTACAACCCAATGGCCTTAATGCCGATTTTGCCAGTTTCAAAATCTCCTCACCCCCGGCCTCATCCCATGACCAAACCTCACTCTCATGCCCGCCTCCTTGATCTGACACAACCTGTCCATCTTCTTTCCCATCTATCCGCTCCTCCCACCTCGCTGACTGATCCCCACCACTCCCTACCTGCACTCACCTATCACCATCCCACCAACATTCCCCAGCCCCACCCCTACCCTCTCTTTTTATTTCTGAGCTCCCTTCCCTGCCTCCCCATTTCTGAAGAAGGGTTCCGACCCGAAATGTCAACTTTTCTGCTCCACTGATGCTGCCTGGCCTGCTGTGTTCCTCAGCTCCACACTGCATTATCTCTGACTGCAACATCTGCAGTTCTTACTATCTCTGAATGAGTAGGAGGTCATTGGGCAGAGCTCACTGGTACTCATCACAAGTGAGCCACGTTGCAACTAAGCATTGTGAACCTATAATAAGACCAAGGTTGTGGCTGACTACAATATTCCCACCTCTTTTGGTACTCACTTCTTGGCTGATGCATAAAAAAGTGACCATTTTGCAAGGATGCATGAATCCTCCTCATAGAATCTGCCCTCAAATGAGAGGAGAATGGACCACATCTGCAGCTCTCACCTGTTATCAAGGATCCTCCTCTACCACAACCTCAAGACAAACATTTCGGAGAAGAAGTTAATAACAAAGGAAGATTATTTGGCAAGCCACAATGTGCAACCTCTATTGAATTTATCACTGTTAGTGAAAGAATTTAGCATTGCATCATTTGGCTTTTCTGAATAATTGCAATCACAGTTTGTGTCTGATCGCCCACATCGTCGGTTCCCCACGTACATAAAGTGCAATGCTGTGCGTTTTCCTGTATACCTTTGATGCTACAATTTTTCACTTTCATTTAGACAAAGGTGAAATTGCTCCCCACAATTACAGCATCATTGGAATTTTCTTATGTTTTGAACAGAAAATAAAAGTGTAGATTCCATATGAATTAATGACATTGACCATTATGAATTTGCATACCTGATTCCAACCTCATGGTGAAAAATGAAGAGATTCCAATGATTCTATTTTACATGCTACAACCTAGCAATGAAATAGCAATTCAAGTTGATCAGCTGGAAAACCAAAAGAAATAAGCTACAAATTAAGTCCTTAACTGAAAATGCAATTGCTTTTAACAATCTTGATGTTACCTTAGGCAGAAGTGTGTACATAGAAAATGGTGCACTTCTAGCCTCCTGCTGTGTACAAATGGATCTAACAGTTATAAAAATGCTGGTCTCTCAGCAGGTCTTTGCACTAGGTCTAATAAAACACGAAGTTTCAATTGTGAGATTTGAAAGATTCTTACATTTTGCCATGTTGTCCTTAACTTAATGTTAAATGAAAGCGAAAGCAAACCTTACTGGTTCAGTTGCTAGAGGTCAAAGAGGCCCAAACATACCTTCCAGGTGAAGCAACACTTTACCTGCACTTCCCAGAATCTAGTCTACTGCATTCGCTGCTCACAACGTGGTCTCCTCTACATTGGGGAAATGAAGCATAGACTGGGTGACTGCTTCGCAGAACATCTATGTTCTGCTCGCAAAAAAGACCCTGAGCTACCTGTTGCCTGCCACTTTAACACACCACCCTGTTCCCTGGCCAACATCTCTGCCTCTGGCTTGCTGCAGTGTTCCAGCGAAGCTCAACGCAAGCTGGAAGAACAACACCTCATTTTCCACTTGGGGACACTGCAGCCCTCCGGACTCAATATTGAGTTCAATAATTTTAGGACCTAAACTCTCCCAAGTCCGAGCCCCCTACCCCACACACCAGGCCTTGTTATCACATAGCCTGCCACTACACACCCCCTGTTGTTAGTCACTAACAGTCTCCATTAACAACTATTCACCCTCCCAGCCTGATCGTTAGCAACTCCTTTGTCTGTCCAACTGTTCTTCTCTCTCTTTGGGCTCTATCCTATCGTTTGCTCCCTACCCCACCCCCCCTCCCTATTTTCTGCATATAAACTGATGTTTCCTCAGCCACCATCAGTTCTGAGGAAGGGTCACCGGACCCGAAACATTAACTCTGATCGTTTCTTCACAGGTGCTGCCAGACCTGCTGCGTTTTTCCAGCAACTTCTGTTTTTGTGAAAGAGGCCCAGGTTGTTTCACTGAGAAGAAGGTGTCAGATTACATCTATAGATGATGGCAGGAGCTTGTGGTGTTAGCAGTGAACAGAGTACGAGTCTACACATTTCCAGAAAATTGTTCAGGACGTCAGCTTATAAATAGTTGCCTTTTAAATTGTCCGTTAACGTCCAAGATAAGGGAAAGACGGAGTCTCAAGGATAGCTACTCCATATTCCTACCTGTATTCACATTGCCATGAATGAATTTTGAGTCAGAAAAGGTTTTTAAAATATCCCTAAAACTGACCGACAAGTTAGCCAGCTGGAGACAGCAGCTATAAGTAACAAGATGCGATGGTTTACTGTGTAAGAGTGCAGGAGGGAGCTGGCATTTCGATTGAAAAGACTGAATTCATGAAGAATTAATATGAGAATAGGCATTTTGCCTCGCTAGCAAGAGAAGAATCTCTGGGGCAAAAACTTCGCTGTGAAAAACAATTCTACAATTCAAATTTCTCAGGCTGAGAATGGAAAAATAAAGGACTAGAAGTAAATCTTCAGGAGAATTTAATATTTTCGTGAAGGACAGCGTAAAGTAAACCTATGAAATGCATCTTTAATTGTGCTTAAAGAAATAGAAAAGCATTCTATTATCTGGTTTAGAATGTAAAGTATCCACAAAAAGTAGTGTTTAGTCAATAGCACTTTTAATCTTTTCTTAAATTAAAAGTCTTAAAATGTGAAATCTTGTGCCATCTTTTCAGCTGTTAACTGGAAATGCAAGTTGCTTTTTAAAGCTAACTGTCAATAAAGAGATTGGATCAGCAGTGATATCCCAAGAAAAAATAATGGAGGCAGACTTTAAAGAGAAACATTTATCAGATATGTAGAAAATAGGAACAGGAGTAGGTGATTCAGCCCTTTTAAAATGCCCAACCTTTTGATTCACTCATGTCTGATCATCTACCTCAGTACAACACTTCCACTTTCCCTTTACAATTACATCTAATTTCTTCTTGAAAACTTTCATTGTTTTGGCCTCAACCACTTTCTACAGCAGAGAATTCCATGTGTTTAGCACTGGCATTCTCTTTAGTTTTCTTTCTGGCTCCGCAGGCTTCCTAAGTCTGTGTGTTGCAGTGACTCACTGATCGCCCTACATGGAACATTGAAACAGTTGTGTTTGCACGCAGTTTAGAGGAAACTTTGCTCACCACTTTCTCAGTGCAGAAATTTCTCCTCATCTCAGTCCTAAATGATCTATCCAATATGTTTAAATTGTGAGCCCTGGTTCTGGACTTCTGGTCATTAAGAACATCCTTCCTGCATTTGCCCTGTCTAGTCCTGTTAGAGTTTTATAGGTTTCTTTGAGATCCCCATTCATTCTTGTAAACTCCAGTGATTGTATTCTAATCAATCCAGTGTCTCCTCATACGTCAGTTCTGCCATCGCAGGAACCACTCTGATAAACCTTTGTTGCATTTCAATAATGCTTAAGCAAAATACTGCGGATGCTGGAAGTCCAAGAGAAAAAAAGAAACAAAAATACTCAACAGATCAAGCAGTATTTGCTGCAGAGAGAAACAGAATTATTTGAGCTGATTATTTCTCATCGCTGCTGGTTTGAAGAGTTCACGTGCAAGAGGGATAAAGAGTTGAACACAAAGTTAGGCTGACACGCTCAGTACAATTCTGAAGGAGTGCTACAACTACTAGTGAAAGACCAGGAACCTGAATCATGAACTTAGTTTGATTTGCTGAGTATTTCCAGCATGTTTTGTTTTAAAACTTCAGAAGCACATCATTGGATACAAAATGCTGCAATATACAAATCAAGGGATGCCAGGATACTATTTGGTTTTCACGACCTAGCTTAATTCTACATCTCTCATTCAACCTCTAAGTTTTGCAGGACTAGCTTTGCAGAGGCAATTGTTCAATTACTGTTCCAATGATATTAAATCATCTTTAAATGTGAACTACCACTTGAAGCATTCTATCCCTCCACTATTTTCTTTGGAAGGACAAGAGCAGCAAAAGCAAAGGAACAACACCCTCTACAAGTTCACTTCCAAATTACATACGAGCCTGACTTGGAAATATGTTTCCACTCCTTCACTGAAAGTGGGTCAAATTACTGAAACTCTCTCCCTGACAGACTTGTGGGAATACCTTCTCTATAAGCAGTTCAGCTTATTTTTACCTCCCCAAGAGCATAAAGGGATAGGCAAGAAATTGTAGCCTTGTTAGCAAAGCTCACATCCCAGAAATGAATAAAAATTGGTTTTCTTTTATTTTTGAAAAAGATGTGGCACCTTTTAGAGGTAAATTCAGATCACTAAACAACAGCTAATTAGGGAACGAGCTTAGTTTGAAGTAGAAAAGGCTCAGGCATATTTTCAAAGAGGCAAGATCAACTCTTTGCCTGAAGCAAAGACTGAAATAATACATCTTTTGTGACCATTGGCTGTCATGAATAAAAGGTTTATTGGCAGATTCAATTTTAGACTGCAGTGCACCTGAGTCCACACAGCAGTAGTGCTCCAGCACTCCAATGCCTCTGATAAACATGTCGACAATTGAAATCATTCTACCACCGCGGCAGATGCTGGAGACAAGAGGAAAATTTTTCATCAGGCAGAAGGGCACTCAACAATTTTCATAAATTGACAGATAACACAAAAGTAGCGCAGTTATATCGAGATATGGCAAGTACACAAACAACCCATTCTTCTGTCCTGACAATTCCTATCAAGATACAATGTCATTAAGAGTTGATTGTAACTGGGTAGCAATTCAAATTTTTGAGACTTTAAAAAGAATGTTATTATCTGCTGTGGGATTTACATCACTTTTGTTCTTTTCATTTGATCAAAGATGTCAGTCCACACCTCACATCAACAGGCTCCCTTTAGTTAGAAAGGCAAGGTAGTCCAGGGTCATTAGACATTTGTCAATGACTGGCATGTGTCTTACTAATTTGATGTAAGAATGAATATTGCTGTGTTGATGGAAGCTTTGGGTTATTCTGTATAAATCAGCTTCTCAAGGGCAACCAGGGTCAGGCAATAAATGCTGGCCCAGCCAGAGATACTCAGATCCCGTGAGGGAATACAGAAAAATCTTGGCCAAAAGGTAAAATGGACACAAAAACAAAGTTGCTGGAAAAGCTCAGCAGGTCTGGCAGCATGTGTGGAGGAGAAAACGTTTTGGGTCCGGTGACCCTTCCTCAGAACTCAACTCAGAACTGTTCTGAGGAAGGGTCACCGGATCCAAAACGTTAACTCTGTTTTCTCCTTCACAGATGCTGCCAGACCTGCTGAGCTTTTCCAGCAACTTTGTTTTCGTTCCTGATTTACAGCATCCACAGTTCTTTTGGTTTTTATTAAGTAAAATGGACAGAGTGGTTTGGGATGCATGGCTTAATGTGTCAACAGCATCATATAGGATTAAGGTAAGTTATTTTGAAATCAAAAGTAGGCCTGTGTGTATTAATTGGATAAGAAAGATAGAGGAGTAAACCATTCAGCCCCTCTCGTCAGCTCTGCAATCCAATTAGATCACTTACTTTTGATTTTTTTTACTGACGACAATCCCTCAAGCCCATATTTTTTGCTTGACCCGAGTAGGGAGAGGGGTTCAACCAGGAACATTTTCACAATATGGAACCGTGTGTGTCAAAACGTTGTTAGTACATTTCCATCTCTCAGCTCTATCCTTATCAACTGTATGTAAATAGCTCAGTCCCCAATACTGTGTGTTGTGTGGGATTAATCCCAGAAGGCAAAAAAAACAGTAAAAATAGTGAATGAGATTTACTGGCCTGGCTTGTCTTGAATACTTCATAATGGAGGTCTAGTAAGACCAGTACATTAATTTCCAAATAACACGAGTCTTAATGGTTTATACTTCTGGGGAGAGAAAGAAACATTTCATAATTGACTTAGCTTTGTTCTAACCAAACAATCTAAATATAATATACTGTTCTTAAAACTAGCCAAGCCCAGATGTTGGCATTTTAACATCATGTGACTTCACTTAGCCTCACTTCACAAGGAAATACACTATAGGTTTGTGAAGAGTAAAACTACATTCAAGAAAGGGAGGAGCATTTCCTTTTAAAAAGTAAAGGTAAGGCAGGGGAACTCAGCCCCACGTATTGTAGGAAACCTTAGATGCTGCAGGCAGTCTGGGTGACCACAACTGCAGGAAGTGCCACCAGTTTGATAAGTTCAACCAATAGGGTCTGTTGGGCTTGAGTGTTGACTGGAAGACCCGCAGTCCATCCTCAAGACTGAGTGTCACATGCATAGTCCATCTTTAGATATGAACACCTGCAGCTTAAGGCAGTGCAGTCAGAGAAGGAAGGAATGACCATCAATCAAAAGAAGAGAGACAGGCAGGAAGTCAAGAGAGCTCCTAAGTGCATCTCACTCAAGATTTTGTGCGATACAAAAAGGTGAGTGTGACAGTTCCTCTGTGGACTGTGATCAGAGTCCTGCTGCACAAGGTGGGAGGAAGCAGACTGGAAGAGTGAGGGTGGTAGGAGGCTCAGTATTGAAAGATACAGACAAGTGTTCCTGTGACCACAGATTTGGCTTCAGGACGGTGTGCTGGGCCCCTGGGGTCAAGTTCAGGAATGTCACTGAACACCGGAAAGGGGATGGTGAACTGTCTGAGGTCGTGGCTCACCTTGGGACCAACAATTTTGACAGAAAGATGTATGAGGTCCTGCAACAAGAATTTAGGGAACAAGGTAGTGAATTGAAAAGCAGGACATCTTTCAATGGCGACAGTATAACATGCTAGTGAGCATCTTAATTGGTGGATAGGGCAGATCAATATATGGCTGAAGGTACAGGAGGGGTGGGTTTAGATTCCTGGATCTCTGAGTCCCATTCTGGTAATATAAGTCCAAAAGACTGCATCTAAACCACAACAGGACCACCACCCTTGTGGGGTGTTGTTGGTGCTGTTAGCTATACACAATATATATTAAGGTTTACATGAGGAGTTAAATGTAATGTTGCCAAGTTTACAGATGATACCGAGCAAGGTGGGAGGGTGAAAGGTGAGGAGGATACAGAGATGTTTCAGTTTGACATAGACAAGTTGACTGAGTGGGTAAATTCTTGGCAAATGAAGTACAAAGTGGCTTTTGTAATTACTCATGGAATGTGGGAGCTGCTAACTTACCAGTGTTTATTTCTCATCTGTAGTTGCTCTTGAGAAGGTGGTGTTGAGCTTCCTTCTTGAGCTACTGCAAACTATGTGCTATCAATGATCCACAATGCTGTAGACTTGCTCGCTGAGCCAGTGTGTTTGATTGCAGAATCTACACAAACACCAACTGTCTACCAAGAGACATGACCAATTCTCACTGATCGCAATACACACGGACAAAGAAGGACACGAATTTGACTGGGACAACACATCCATAATAGCGCAAGCCAAACAGAGACATGCCAGGGAATTCCTGGAGGCCCGGCATTCCAACTGGAACTCCATCAACAAACACATTGAACTGGACCCAATATACAAACCACTGAAAAACAGAACCGGAAGTAATGCCAACCACCCCAGCAAACCAAAGCATATAAATAATAAGTGGGACAGAACACGAACACTTCACAGGAGGCGCACTGATGATGTTACCAAGCAGGGTGACGAAAAGTCTGCAATCAAACACATCAGCTCAGCAAGTAAGTCTACAACATCATCCACAACCCAAGATACAAATCTTCTCAAAAGCTTTATCCACAATGCTGTTAGGGAAGGAGCTGCAAGATTTTGATCCAAAGACACTGAAGCAATAGTGGTGACCTATTTCCTAGTCAGGATGATGAGTGGCTTGGAGGTGAACTTGAAAATGTGAGGTTATCCATTGTTGGTAGCAAAAACAGGAAGACGGAATAGTGGCAGATTCGGAAAGTGGGAGGTGCAATGGCACCTGGGTGTCCACGAACACTCATTGCAAAGCATGAAGGTGCGGCAGGCTGTAAAGGAGGCAAATGTTGTGTTGGCTTTCACAGTGACAGGATTCGAATACAAGACCAGGGACATCTTGCTGCAATTGTACAGGGCCTTAGGGAGATCACAGCTGGAGAATTGTATGCAATTTTGGTTTCCTTTTCTGAGGAATGATGTTCTGGGTATGGAGAGAGTGCAACAAAAGTTTCTCAGACTGATTCTTGAGGTTGGTGTGACTGAAGAGGGACTGAAGTCAGGACTGTATGTTCAATGGAGTTTAAAAGAATAAAGAGTGATCTCATGGAAACTTTTAAAATATAGATCTATAAAGAAGGTAAACATAGAAACATAGAAGATAGGAGCAGGAGGAGGCCATTCAGCCCTTCAAGCCTGCTCCGCCATTCTTCACGATTATGGCTGATATCCAAGTCAATAGCCTAATCCTGCTTTCTCCCCATAACCTTTGATCCCATTTGCCCCAAGTGCTATATCTAGCCACCCCTTGAATACATTCAATGTTTTGGCATCAATTACTTTCCGTGATAATGAATCCCATCACTCTTTGGGTGAAGAAATGTCTCCTCATCTCCGCCCTAAATCTACCCTGAATCCTCATACTATGACCCCTGGTTCTGGACACACCCACCATCAGGAACATTCACCCTGCATCTACCCTGTCCAGCCCTGTTAAAATTTTTATAAGTCTCTATGAGATCCCACCCCCCCTCATTCGTCTGAACGTGAAAACAATCCCAACCTAATCAATCTGTCCTCACATGTCAGACCCACCATCCCCGGAATCAGCCTGGTAAACCTTCGCTGCACTCCCTCAAGAGCAAGAGCATCCTTCCTCAAAAAAGGAGACCAAAACTGCGCACAATATTCCAGGTGTGATCTCACCAAGGCCCTGTATAAGTGCAACAACACATTCCTGCTCCTGTACTCAAAACATCTCGCAATGAAGACCAACATACCATTTGCCTTCTTTACCACCTGCTGCATCAGGATGCTTACCTTCAGCAAATGTTGCACAGGGAGGATGTTCCCGATTACTGGGGATACAGAACCAGGAGTCACTGTATAAGGCTATGGGATAGGCCATTTAGGACTGCAGAGGAAAAATGTCTTTACTCAAAGAGTGGTGAGCCTGTGGAATTCTATGTGTGACTGTACTATGGCTTTAAGATGTGTAGTTTAACCCGTTTTTTTAAATGAAGAGAAATTGAGACAGAGGCGCTGAGTGGTCTGTTCCCAGTCAATTAAGTAAACAGATTGTGAGGCCTTGGTTATTTTTTGAAGTTGAAACAATAGAAGCTGCCTGAAGGGGTGAGGTCAAACTCTCACAGAACCAGGATTTTAGTTTAACTTTCAGCAGCTGTTGGGGTGTGAAAATTGCTGTACATTTCCTCCTTGCTACTGCAAAACACTTGAGTTCACTCTCTCTCTTTCTGAGTTTTCTTTTGATGTTCTTTCCTCCTGAACTGGAGAACTGCAAGCGAGACAATCTATTTTACAGAATTTGCCTTTGCCAATGGTGCGTTTATGGGATGTTCCTATATTGGAACAGTTACTGTAACTGTTAAATAATCTATTATTCTGTTAAGTTTTCTATAAAGGTAAGTTAATTCAATTCTTCTTTCTTTTGTTTGTATTTTAACTATGGTGTAAGAATAAAGTGTGTTCTGCTTCAAGCCTGGTAGTTTGACCAATCGAATTGTATCTGGAACACAACATCTTACACTTGCCTTTAAAAAAAGTAAACATTTGGATCTAGACTATCTTCTTAATATATTTTGAAAGGGTTTGGTCTGGTCCATAATATATGCTATAGAAAGGCCAAAACTCAACTGCTTTGTACATAGTACTTTGGAATAAAGGGATCAAAGGGTATGGGGAGGAAACAGAACAGGATACTGAATTGGATAATCAGACATGATCATTTTAAATGGTGGAGCAGGCTCAAAAGATCAAATTGCCTACTGCTGCTCCTATTTTCTATAATTCTGTTTATATGTGGAATGTGATACGGAGTGGAAACACAATAGTGGATGATGCAGAGACAAATGTAGATGAAAAGAAAAGTCAGTCTGGCAGTCAGGGCATATGTTGTTAAATTAAAATGAAAGTGAGCTTGGCAAAGTTGGATATATTAATGCAATGAGTTTTTGGAGTAAGACTTGAGGAGGCTGGTTAATACATGAATATACGATAATGTTGCTATCACAGAGATGTAGTTGAGAGAGGGGCAGGACTGGTGACTCAATACTCCAGGCTGTAGAATCTTCCGGTGAGATAGGGATGTGTGAAAGAGGAGAAAGTGTTGCAATATTAATTAAGGAATTGATTACTGCAATAAGGAGGGATAATGTCTTAGAAGGATCCTCAATTGATGTCACATGGGTAGAATTTCAAAACAACAAGGGGGCAATTACTTTGTTGGGAGTGTACTTCATACTCACAAATAGTCAGGAGGAAGCTGCTGAAGAGCAGATATGTAGTCGCATTTCAGGGAAGAGTCATTGTATTGGATTACAACACTCCCAGTGTTAACTGGTTTAGAAAATGTATGAAAGGCTTAGATGGGCCAGAATTCTTAAAGTGTAACTAAGAGATCTTTCTAAGCCATCACATAAAAAGTCTTATGAGAGGCAGGGCAGTGCTGGATCTAGTTTTAAGGAACAAAGCAGAACAAGTGCAGAAAGTATACCTGGGGGAGCATTTTGGTGATAGTGACGATAATTTAAGGTAGTCATGGATTTGGATCAAAATGGAACAGAAATAAAGGATTTGAATTGGTTGAAGGCCAATTTTAATTTTAATTAATAATAGACTGGCGGCAGTTAGCTATTGGAAAATCCACATCGGAGCAATGGGAGTCTTTCGACACAGAAATAGTGCAAGTGCACGGCCAACATGTTCCAATAAAGTTGAAAAATAAGACCAAAAATTCCACAAAACCCTAGACATTGATGAATGTACAGGATTGGATAATAAATAAAAGGAAATAGCATGGTGGATACTCAGGGACCAAACACCAGGAGGCCTGGAGATGTGAGTGCAGGGAGTTTCAGGAAAAAGTGAATTAGGAGGGTAAAGAGGAGGCATGAGAAAGCATAATGGTTAAATAACGAAAGCACAAAGGCATTATATTAGTATATTCATGGCAAGAGGACAACAAGGGAAAGAATGAGTTCCATTTGGGACCTTAGTGACAAACGGGGGGTGGAGAAGACATGAGTGAGGAATTAGAGTACTTTACATCCGTATTCACAAGTGAAGAAGAAAATAGGTACAGAAACCGAGGAAGGGGATTGTGATACACGTGAAGAAGTTACAATGAAGAGGAAGGAGTTTTTACCAGGTTTAAAATTGCATTAGACCAGAACCAGATGAGATGTATTCCAGGTTGGTTTGGAATGCAAGGCAGGAGATTTTATTTTATTCATTCACATGATGAGGGCATGGTTGGCTAAGCTAGCATTTATTGCCCATCCCTAATTGTGCAGAGAGTGGTTAGGAGTCAATCATATTGCTATGGACCTGGAGACACATATAGGCTAGACCAGGTAAGGATGGCAGTTTCATTCCCTAAAAGGACATTAGTGAACCAGGTGGGTTTTTGCAACAATCAACAAGGATTCATGGTCACAATTAGACTCTTAATTCTAGATTTGTATTAAATTCAAATCCCACTATCTGCCGTGGCGGGATTCAAACCTGGGTCCCTCAACATTATTTTGGTCTCTGGATTGATAGTCCAATGATAATAACCATTAGGCCATTGCCTCCTTTGTGTTATGCTTGGAGACTGATGAAGAATATAAGAGCCCATAGGACTGAGGGCATTTTGGCAAATTGGATCTAAAATTGGATGAGTGGAAAAGTCAGAGGGTGATAGTCCAAGGATGTTTTGTGACTGAAAACCTGTAGCCAATGCTGTAGGATCCCATGCAGTTACTGTGTACATTATTTATTCAGATGTGAATGTAGGAGATATAATCAGTAAATTTGTGGATGATGTGAAAACTGGTAGTGTGGCAAATAGTGAGGAAAAAGCCTTGGACCAGAGGGCAATGTAAACATGCAGGTCAGATTTGCAGACAGTGCAAATGGAATTTAATCCAGAAAAATATGACAAGAGGCATTTGAGACAATGAACAAGGGCAGGGAGAAAATAATGAACGGAAGGACCCTATGAAATAGATAGGATCAGAAGGACATTGGTGTGCATGTCCACAGATTGTTGAAGGCAATAGGACAGGTGATTAAGAAGGCAAATGGAATACTTGCCTTTATTAGTTGAGGCATTAAGAGTAGGGAGGTTATGATAGGGTTGTATTGGATATTAGTTAAGCCACAGAGTGAGTACTATGTATAGTTCTGGTCACCACAAGCTTTGATTGTACTCGAGAGGGTACAGAAAATATTCACCAGGACGTTGTCTCGGCTGGAGTGTTTTGTGCATGAAGGCAGACAAGGTAGGCTGGAGTTGGTTTTCTTAGAGGCAAAGAAGGCCCCGGGGGAATTTGATTCAGCTTTAAAAATTGAGGGGCATAGAGAGACCAGTCACCATGTGCCATGGATTAAAGTTAGAAAGAAGGAGGTTTAGACAAGATTCAAGAAAGAATTTCTTCACCCAGAAGGTGGTGTATGACTGGAACTCACTACCTGAAAGTACGGTAAAGACATGTACAATCACAACTTTTAAGAATTATTCAGATGATTAGTTGAAAAGCAATAGCACACAAGGCTATGGGCCAAATGCTGGCAAATGGAACTCGAGTAGATAGGTGACAATGATGGGTGCAGACACAATGGGCTATAGGGCTTCTTCCTATGCTATAAAACTCAATCACTGCAACACACTCAATTTTTTAGAATTACAGCTGCAATGTTGAGGGGGCCTTGTCCAGCTCATTCCCATTTCATGATTGTGAGAATTTGCAGTCTTCAAGGTCAAAGAAGGAAGACCTGATATAATCAAAAATGTGCACCCTTATCAAGAAATCATCGTGACAACTATGCCTCTAAACTGCTGTTGGTTTAATATGCTTTAGAAGTGAGACCATTCTGGATGACTAAATCTAATCTTGTGACTAAATTTAACTTTATATTAAGCTTAATTTGATAATTTGTGTTTTAGCTTGTAGCTATATGATATTTTCATCGCTCACGACTCACTTTTATCACTCATTGAAAAATTTTTTACTACCGCACTCTATGTAACAATATGTTTATATTAGCACTGTGATTTTCTGTATTCATTTTTATATAGTTTTAAACTTGTAAGTAACTTTTAATGCTATACATTTAGTCATTTTAAAGGAAACTATAGATATAAACTCTTTCCAAGCATTCAAACACAATAGAAACAAAATCAAGCATCAGCTAACAGACAGCTTTAAGGAGAACTGAACAGTCAGTCCCAAGTGTCTCCTTTATTTATTCATTCATGAGATGAGGGCGTTGCTGCCTAGGCAGCATTTATTGCCCATCCCTAATTACCCAGATGGCAGTTAAGAGTCAACCACATTGCTGTAGGTCTGGAGTCACATGTAGTCCAGACCAGGTAAGGATGGCAGTTTCCTTCCCTAAAGGACGTTAGTGAACCAGATGGGTTTTTCCAACAATTGGCAATGGATTCATAGTCATCATTAGACTCTTAATATCAAATTAAGAATCTAATGATGACCATGAATCCATTGCCAATTGGTGGAAAAACCCATCTGGTTCACTAACGTCCTTTAGGGAAGGAAACTG
>NC_063344.1:60323818-60356713 GCF_021869965.1 Rhincodon typus
GGAATAATTTAACTAAGCATTACCTAAACTCACACATCACCTCACAGGATAATAAATCTGTCACTGGCAAACTCTAATATAGTAGTCATCTTTGAAATTAGTTCATTCTTTTGCTCATATATTAATAACTTCAACATGCCTTGGGAGACGTCTGCAGTCGCAAGATTCATCAGCCTTTGCCTGTAAATCAGTGGAGCCACTTGAGTGCTTTCAGTAAAATCCATGATTAACTGCAAACAGCAACTTAAGTGGGAAAGTCATCACCCTGAGTTATTCATATGAGAGGTGCTGGCACTATCTGTGGCAATTCCATTAATGCTGGCCTGGGAACAGCTGGGGTATCTCGTCACTCACAGCATTAATCCCCTTTCCAATAGGATGATCTTTTTGCAAGACAACAAAATTGCAGATGGAACTAATCCATTCTGGCAGAAGCTAATTAAGAGAGAAAACCTTGAGCCTATGCCTCATGGCTATCTTTTTTCTTTAGGTACCTTTGAGAAACAATATCACAATGCTGGAGAATGGAACTTGTCCGTGCACTGTGAAATGAGTCCTAATCTTTCAAAAGATGAACAGAGGAATGAGCTGAGGAATGTCAATATTTATCCTTGAACTAACTTCAATAATGTAGTTTTCTGCTGGTAATCCCATTGCAATCTGTGGGACCTTGTGGTGTGTCATGTGGCTGCTAGGGCTCTGATGTTGCTGATGGCCAGACTTGAAAAATATTTCATTGGTTGTGAGACATTTTGCAATGTATTGAGGTTTTGAATTATGTTATGTCAGTGCAAGTACTTTCTGACTAACAGATCATGAAAATTTTTTACTTCACAAATGGGCTATAAGAACTTTGAATTTATAGAGCACCTTTTAAAATTGAAGGATTTCCAAAAGTGCATGACAGTCAAAGTAATACTTTGAAATTTTAGAATTCCTACAGTGTGGAAGCAGGCTATTTGGCCCATCTAGTCCACACCACCCCTCCAAAGGGCATCTCACCCAGACCCACCCCTCTACCCTATCTCTGTGACCCTGCATTTCCCATGGCTAAGGCACCTAGCCTGCACATCCCTGGACACTATGGGCAATTTAACATGGCCAATCCACCTAATCTGCAAATCTTTGGATTGTGAGAGGAAACCGAAGTCACCCAGAGGAAACCCACTCAAACAGTCACCTGAGTTTGGAATCAAACCTGGGTCCCTGGCCCTGTGAGGCAGCAGAGATAGCCACTGAGCCACCATACCTTGTGGTCATTTGTAATCTCGGAAAATGCTTGTCACATTTAACAAGTTAATGACCCAGAGAGCTGTTGTTCTGATATTGACTAAGGACTTGGTCAGGATGTCAGACCGTTTCCTGCTCTTCTTTTCCATTCACCTCAGGCACATAAAGACTCAGTCCAAGGCCACAGCAGAAAGATGACAATTCAAATAAAGCAATAGGCTCTTCATACAGCACTGGAAAGTCAACCTTCATTATTGTGTTTACTGTTCTGGAACAAGACTTGAACGCTCAATCTTTTGACTCGGAGGTCAAAGGGCTACCAACTCAGCTACAGCCAACACCATTGATGTCACCACAGGAAAGGCCATTCTTAGTTTCTCCTCAGACAGCGTTCTTGATATATGTTCTTGAACCACCTGAGTCTATATGGAAGGTACTCCATGGTGCTGTTCATTAGGGAGTGAGGTACTTGCAAAATGTTGATTCTAAGATGATGAATGAATATATACATCCATGTCAAGATGGTTTGAGATTTGAAGATAAACTTGTATGGTGTTCTCAGAGAGTACTTTGCAGGGATAATGGGACATTTGTGAAAATAGACTGCTCATGGAGATCCTGTAATCAAACACATTTGGCAAATTCAAGAGCAAAACAAGCAAGTTTGGTGAAAAGAGAGCTTTCTTTTAAAACTTTGCAGAACAGTCTTTGAAATATTCCTATGCCTGTGCCCAGCTTTAACAGTGTTACTTATTGTAACACATAATTTAGCAAGAAATATTCCTGAAACTTAAACTATTTGTTTTTAATTTCATACTAAGATTCAATCTGTATTAGTCATATTGAAGCATATCAAAAGTGTTGATCAATAAGACCAAAGGTATAAACATAAACGATTGAAAAAGGGAAATGAGACAGTGAATGAAAAGCTGGCATAAGAATCCATCAAATCAAGTCCATTCCAGGTCATATAAAAAGTTGAACATCTGCTTAAATTTCCTGCATTCATTTTTCATCTTTTTTCTCAAATAATTTCCTTCCTTTTCCTCAGTGCCTATTTTTCAACATTGAACAGTCAGTTAGTATGAACCTTCAATCAATAAAGTCGAGCAGATAGATTCCAAATTGCCGAAAGGCTTTTTCAAGAGGTCTTTCATGATTCAAAACTTGGGGGACCATTTCAGATCTTAAAACCCAAAGCATCAATTGTTTCAATGGAATATCTAAAGGGGGATAGCTTTTAGTGGAAGCACTGCCATTTTACATCACCTTAAATTATTGATTATTGAATTGTTGATTATCAAAATATAAATTATTGAAACTATTTTCTTCAGAAAATTCACTGTAATAGAATGGTCTTGTCTCACAAAAGATTAATTTGCAAACACAATAAAAAAAATTTCTTGTGTGACACTCCATGTCATGGCTACTCACGTTAAGTTCTTATTGTTACAACTTTCAGAATGTTCAGCAGTGAGACCAGTAAATGTTCATTCCTGAAATATAAGTTAAGGAAACTATCCAGAGAATTATTAATAAATTACCATCATTGCGCAATTCTGACAAATTTGTTTCGCTTACCTTCAGAAATGACCATAATACAATACAACTAGCATCAGGGATTAACACAGGAAGGGATAGGAAAGCCAACTTTGTTGCAACCCCTCGGAAATACATTGAAGAACCAAAAGACCTTACCCCTGGGGACCTCAAAAATTGGATTCATGAGTGGTAATCACTGACCCATGGACTTATTTCACCTCATCAACAGCAATCAATCACAGTCTGCTTCAAGCCCAACGAGAAAATTGTTTTGTTGATCAGTCTTGATCACAGCAAGGCTGAAAAGCTTGGGGTTTTTGTGGCATAATGTTAATGAACAGGTTCATTAAATGTCCAAAAACAAAGCTTTGGCACATTTATCAGGAACATCCAGAGCCTCAGCAATCCTTTTATAGAGATACCCAAGTAGTTATAGCTCCATTCTTTTACAAGTCAAGATTCAAAAGAAGATAATCATCTCTAGACAATATGCCATATATCATAATATTTTCATGAAACATTCAATATAAAGATGACATAAATATATTTCATTACCTAATATGTCAAAATATGGAAGAATTTCCTCAAACACTATCTGAAAAAAGCCCTTAGAACTTGTACGCCAGTACACGTATCCAAAATATGACCATATGAAGGCATTACTGATCATGGTGCTGAATTGCAAAGGCAGAGCAGCCAGGTCAGACCAACACAACAACCAGGTACAAAGAGAATTGAAAACAATTCTGACAACCATGATTGGGTGGCATAAGAATATAAGAAATAGGAGCAGGAGTAGGCTATCTGGCCCACTGAGCCTGCTCCACTTATCCACTCATTCAGCATAGCCCTTAATTCCTTTACCATTCAAAAATCTATCTACCTTTGCCTTAAAAGCATTCAATGAGGTAGCCTCAACTGCTTCACTGGGCAGGGAATTCCACAGCTTCAAAATGGAGATGCTGAAGAACAACAACCAGTCGCAAGTCAAGCAAATTGTTAAACAAAGGAACCAAGAATAAGATGTTCCCCTCCAGAGATATATGCAATTACCTGGCAAAAGTGAATTGCCAAACATCCAAAGCATTACTTTGCAACTTGAATTCTCACTTCTGTTAATTCTGAACTTATTGATTTCTACAATTATTGACTTGGCAATACGCATATTTTATATCTGTGTCTCTGTGTGTGTGTGTATATATAGGCTTTCTCTTCTTAATTTTAAAAATAGAGGGGTGTGGTGTTATGCCTTACAGAGGGTATGCAGTATATCACTACTGTTTCATAGCACATAATTTGAAGGTACACACATCTCAGATTTGATCTTAATTAGGGTAACTTGAAGCATTACATTCTGATGCAAGTATACAACTGTTTGTAACTAAATAGCTGAGTGTTAGCCCAAGCACTGAAGTGAATGTGCCTGTACCATATATATCTAATAGAAGCTGTAATAATATCCATTGAGTTTTTCAGTACTATGTTACCCAAATTGAGTTCGTACCTTATGGGAGCTAACATAACTATTGACTCATCAGGTAAAGCTACCCTCCTGAAGGCAAAAGCGCCAAAATTGTGTCGGATCACACTGTAACCACCAGGACTTCAACAATCTGTCCCAGTTAGAATTTTTTTTTAATATTGGGAATGGGGAACCCACAATGGTATACAAAAGCTTCGGGAGGTCAGGGCTAATGTGACGCACCAAATGCTTAATGATTTTACCCAGCTAAAGCAGGTGTTAATGTTCTACCTTTATCTCCATCAAGAAACAGTTGTTCAGCCAAACATTGTTGGGCTAAAGCCTCAAATGGGGAAGATTTTTAATCATCACAAGAATGTAGTCAGCATTACTGGCTGTTGACTTGATCCAAAAATGAAATATTCCGTCTTCCAGGAGTTTTCAGTCAACTGAATATATCTCTGGTTAAAATAAATCTGCACAGATATTTTGCAGCAGAAATGACTCACTTGAGTTAAATAATGTCAATACATCGAGAACTTAAGAATCCTAGAGCAGTTTGTTTTATTTGTTTTACGAGTCAGGGGCATTAAGTGTCAATCTGCAACTTTTTTAACAATCACTTATTAACAATATATTACAAGAATCAATCGTGGATTACATTATAGTCATATTTACGATATTCTATTGGATAGGATAATGAATTAACCTAAAGAGAAGTGGAAACTAAGTAAATCCAAAAAAATTGGATAATCAGGCTGACTGAAATTGATTATATGGTAATGCATTCTCTCAAATTCAGGATCATCAAACAAATATTTAACAAAATTCATACTTACATTGCAGTACAATATAATAGGGATTTTATTGTCTTGTCTCAGCCGAAGACAAAATGTCTTTTAAGAGAACTCAAGTCTGTATTTGTGTCAAAAAATGACCGAACAGCTCCTGACTGACCAAAATATATAATTACAATCCAGCTTGACAGAAACTGCTGCTGTTGGTGGTTTAACAAAATGGATTTCCATTGTTTATTGAGGACCTTTTATCAATTTAGAAGCAAGTCTATTTTTAATAAACTTTATTAATTTTATCTTTCCAACCCCGTATGAGTACTCTTGAGAATCAATCTGCTTATCTGTCTGTCGGCTTTGCACATGTTTGGCCATTTGCCCACAGCTTCAAGGTTTCTTACATTTTGATTTGTTCCCTTGTTTATGAGCCCTAGTTTTGGCAAAGACTCCTAATTAGTTTCTTTTTTATGAATTGTATACTTAATAATTTGTGCAAAATATAAAACCTTAATTTAATTTGATGGCTTTCTTCACAAAAGTAGTCTTCTGTTTTAAAGAGGAGAAAAACTACCAACGGTCATAAAATACCTTGAAAAGCTAAGCCAAGCTATGGGCAAGCATTATCATATCTAAGTTTTTCCCACTTCTCTCATTCAAATTTTGTCTGGCCAGCCTCTTCCTTGACTGCTTCCAATGTTTAATTTGAATAATGGCTTTCTATTCGTACATCATTGACTGTAATGTTGTTGCTTATATAGAATAAGTATGAACTAAACATAATTCTGATCCCAAGCACTCTTGACCACATCAAGCCACATTAGAAATCAATCCCACTAGTGGCTATGATGCATAAGTAACACGTTTCTCTCTGAAGGCTTTACCTCAGTTTCCAAAGCAGCAAGCACCTTCCAAGTTCTCTTAGCCTGCACAAGGTACAGGAGTTGCTCACCTCACATCTTGGAACATAACGTAGCATGTAGCAGTAGGGATGTTTAGCCTCTGTATCTTTATTCTTGGAGTCGCAGCTAGAAAGACATTTTCTCACACAGTTAATGATAAAAAGTAAATACACACAAATTTATATATAAAACATGTGAACATATTTACAATGACATTTCACCCTGCTACATATATGCCCTCTGAAGGTGCGGAATATCTCTCAATATAATACAAAGCTTTGTTTGTTCTCTTATTAATTCCCTCAACAAAGTCAAAGATCGACAAAGTCAGAACTTCCGCACCATGTGATAGCTTTCTGCAGTAAGGTTCTCCTCTCTCAGTGGATATCCACTCATAGTACAATCTCTTGTGCCTAAAACAATGATGACATAATTTTTAAGTTATTCAAATACACAGCATTCAGCGAGATGTGCCAGTGCTATCACATATTATTAACCCCTCTCCACCTGAGCTCTGATATTGAACACACACTTCATAAGTAACAGTTATATATATTCAAAGCCGTCAAATATCTCCTTTGTCTGGGTTTCCTGCTTCTTAGTGAAGTTTGGGTGCAATACAGTTTTTAGAGCTCTTTCCCAAGAACAGGTAACAAGATTGCAACTCTGAATTGCTCAGATGTTTTGTTCAGACCTGTCGCTATCTCATAGTTTTGCAACTGAGATGGAACAAATTCCAAATCTGTCTCATACCTGCTTTCATTTCTATTTCAGCAGTGAATGAAAAATTCACAACCTTTCTGACTCCCTAGCAGCTGAAAGTTGTAAACTGTGGTTTTAACTTTTCCTTGCACTTTCTTTAGAGTATTTGACTCTCTTACGAATTTGAAAACCCACACAATTTCAGCATGATGTTTGGAACATTATGTTTCAAGTAGCGTGTTTTAATGCCTGCCACAAACAAAACTGAAACATTTATAGCAGAGCTAGAGATGATGTAATTTTGGTAAGCAAGCAGTCCTGTGATATACAAATAAGGAGTAGATGAGTTTATGCAAGTGGACTGTGCAGGTCTTGTCAAAAAATGAAAGCTGAATTTAGAAAGTGAGCAAAATGAAATGTGAAGGGTAATTAAGGTAAAGAATTTCAAAACTGTTACGAAAGAATTTTCTTAAAGCAGTCTTGCCCAATGATGACAGAAACTGCTGAATCTTGTTCTATAGAATTAAAAAGGCCAAATGGAGCATGTTTCGGTGAAAAAGGAACTGGATACAAATAATATAATTGTTAGTAATTGTCAAAAGGTCAAAAGAAACCAACTGGCAGATTGATGCTTTCATAAGGGAGCCAGCAAAGTTGAACCTGAAGTAAACAGTGACCAGAACAACTATGAATAAACAGTCACAGATCTTCTAGGAGGAGGGTGCAGAGATAATACTGAAGATAAAAGGTAGAATGTGGTGCTCAATAAGTTGCTATCATTTATTATTAGTCATTCACCAGTCCATGTGGGAATCAAGGGTGAAGACAAGCTCCAATCACACTCTTTCCTTGTGTCTTGGATATGTGCCACAATTCTGTTCAACAAACAGAACAAAAGGTCTGACAGTCTAACGTTTGTCCAAGGATAACAACTAGAGTCCATTGTCAAAGACAATATTAATTCTCATTTGGGGAAGCAACCTTGGCTTTTGTTAAAGACAAATCATGTCAGGCTAACCTGATTGAGTTCTTTGAATAACAAAGACTGATGAAAGTAATACAGATGATGTTGTGTAAACAGATTTTCTGAAGGCAAGTGACAAAGTATCACGCATATAATTATTTGTAAAATAGGTCCACAAATGATTCAAGGGACCAATGTAATTTGACTATATAATTTGCATAAGGGATAGGAGGCAGAAAGTAGTGATGAGTGATCTTCGAAATGGAGAGATGAGTGTCTTCAGTTTTTAGATAAATCAACACTAAGACTTTAGAGAACAGTTAGGCCATTTGACACCAGTATGCTCCACTATATAATAAGATTATGGTGAGTCTAGTAATCCTCAAATCCAGTTTTCCTGCCTGATTCCCATAACCCTTGATTCCTTAATGATTAAAACATTGTCTATTTCAGCCCTGAATATAATTAATAATCTTTCCTTGACAGTCCTGTGGTAAAAGCAATTCCACAGATTCACTGCACTCAGAGTTTAAAAAAAATTCCTCCTCATCTATGTCTTAATTGGGCAACCCCATACTCTGAGATTATATCTTCCGGTCCTAGACTCTCTCACAAGAGGAAACAATCTCTTCACATTGACCTTATCAAGAATCCTAAGACTTGTGTATGTTTCAATAAGGTCTCCTCTCATTCTTCTAAACTCTGATGTGTATAGGCCCAACTTACTCAACTTCTTCTCATAAGAAAATCCCTGTTACCTAGAATGAATGTACTGAACCATCTCCACACTACCTTGAATGCCAGTATATCCTTGCTTAATTAAGAAAACCTAAACTGTTCACAGTCTAGGTAGAGTCTCACTAGAACCTTGTATAGTTTTAGCAAAACCTCCTTATTTTTAAACTCCATTCCTTTTGAAATAAAGACCAACAGTCCATTTGCCTTCCCTTTTACCTGTTGAACTTGTATGCTCGTTTTCTGTGACTAGGAATATTTCTTTACTTGTTGTCTATACTTGCCATGGATTTGGATGTAAGGAGAACAATATTGAAGACTGACGATGTTACAAAACATAACAGTCTCGTAAAGAGTGAGGATAGCAATAGACATCAGGAGCATTTAGGCAGACTGCTGAAATGGGCAGATACACGACAGATGGAATTTACCATGGATTAAATGCAAAGAGAGTGCTGCACTTTGAGAACCATGAACTGGATATGCAATATAACCTGGACGATTTTAAAAGGTGGGAGGAGGGAATAGTACTTAACCAGAGAAACCTAGAGGTGCGTATTTACAAACCTTTTAAATTGAAAGGGTAATGTGATAAGGTTGAAAACATACGTTGAAACTAAGGGCTACAAATATGAAAATGAAGCTGTGTCGAAGCTTTACAAATCAATGAGGCCTCAACAGGAATATTGTGTCCAATTACTTGATTGAAACATACAAGATCCTAAAAGTCATAACAGGGTCGACATGGCAAGGATGTTTCCTCTTTTGGAAGAACCTAGGATTCAGAGTCACGGTTTAAAAATAAAGGGGTGCCCATTTAAAAAGAGATGAGACTAAACATTTTCTCTCAGATGGTTGTGAATTTTTGGAACTCTTCTTCAAAATGTCGTGGAAGCAGTTTTTAAATATTTTTAAGAAGGAATTGGATACATTTTAGGTAAGCAAGAAGTGAAAGTTTATCAGGAATAGATGGAAATGTTGATTTGAGACTACCTTCAACATTTTATTAAAGGCTCAAAGAGCAAAATAGCCTACTCCTGCTCCTTGCTTACTTGTTCCTATGTAATTCTGTGCACTCCACTTTAGGGAGCTTTCCAAGGCATTAAAGTGCATACAGAGGCAGTTTATCAAAATGATATCAAGGATGAGACCTTCCAAAGAGGCAGAGAAATTGTGAGGATAAGGAGGAACACAAAGTTTGCATGCTACTTGTTTGTAGATCTGGGTGGGAAGGCAACAAGTCATGATCTCCCTGCTCGAAAACAGCAGTAAGCTGATTCTGAGCATCTTTCCCTCTCTCCTGACATCAGCTGATCTCAGCTCTATCAACCCAAAAAGATATTTGAGGCCAACATCTCAGCCTACTGTTTAAAAGAACAGACAACCCTCCTGCAGTGTTGGAGCTCAGCTTTATGCTCCAGAAGCTTTCAGCTGACATGAACATTTATTCTGTTTATTGCCTTTTCCATTATTTTGTTTGTTGCCACAAAATGGCATAAACACATTAACTGGGGTAAGTTCAAGTGCATTACAAAATGGAATTACTTTTTCAGACATTAGAGGGATTTAGAAATTATGTTGTCCATTGATTACAGGTTAGTTTGTCCTTTCAGATCCACTGCCACTGCTTTAAGAACCACAGTGATATTTCAATTATCTCTGCTCCTACTATCTGTGACTTTGCTGATCCACAAGAATCTAGCTTGGGAATAATTCATTAAAAGTAATGAAAAAAAACAAATAGCCATAACTATGACAACAAGGTGCAGGGCTGGATGAACACAGCAGGCCAAGCAGCATCATAGGAGCAGAAAGGCTGACGTTTCGGGCCTAGACCCTTCATCAGAAAAAGCCCACTGCCTCAGTAGCTGGTTAAACCAAAATCAGTTCACACATCTGCCAATGCCAATTTCTGTCAGATATAAAAGCTATGTCCTCCATGTCTGTAACTAATTCAAGTTCTACTTCAGAGAAACATACAACTGTATCCGAGATAAAGAAGGAATTGTCCAAATACATTTTTGCTAAAAATCATTGAAAGTGTTAGACCAAACACTCACTAATGCTTCACTCTAATATAGTCTATGAATCTTAATCTTTCCAAGTGTGTATCATAATCCTGGAAAATCTTATGTGATATTCAGTTAAACTCAGCTAAAGCTCAATGCTGAAACGGAGTTATCTCTTTTGGGTCCTATCATTGTAATTCTGGATCCACGTTATTTAACACACACATCAACAGATCTGTTATGTTCACAAATATAGAAACCTTGGCATCAAAAGTGTCATTGGTCATATCCAAAAGGTAAGCCAGCAATCCAATGCCATCTTAGAAATTCAGAATAAAATGGAGCTTTGTACAAGTATTTCACATTCTTGCTAATGCATGACATGCAAATGCATGTTTTAAATGTTATTTGCTCCCTGCAAGTCCACTTTAAAACGTGATAAAATCTGAAACATAAATTTTAAAGACAAATCTATTTTTCTACAAGCTATAAAAAGAGTTATTACCTCTGAAGAAATGAAAGAAGGAATTTATCTTGTGCAGAATTTTTTATTTTTTTCCAATTTTCCTGAGTTCACAAGTTTCTTCAATCAATTTCTTGCCAAATGTTGGGTGAGGACTCAGGCTCAAGTAAGTGGTCCCAAATTTATTTTCAAGGTCATTTGTCTAAGTGTCACTTCAAAGATTGAAATATCTTTATTCTAACATTCCAGTGATGTACTGAATTAATGCTATATTGTCTGAGGCACCACTCTCCAGACAATGAGATTAAACAAAGGTTCAATCAAGTAAATATAAAAGGTACATTGGCATTTCTTGAAGAGCAGGGAAATATTCTGTCTATTACCATAGCATTATCATTAAAAAAAAATTGCAAAATGTTATTCAATATAATCATTGGACATACAATGATATCATTCAAATAAGCTAAAGTATTAAAGGGATATGGAACTATATAAGGTATGTAGCTTTAGGATGTAGATTGATCATAACATAATTGAACTGGGGGCAAACATGAGGGACAAAATGGCCTTCTCTTATGCTGATAAACTTACAATAGTGCACCACCATGTAAACAGTAGCCTCATTGTTTCATTTATTATGTAAGATGACTGCTGCCTAAAATCTTTATCTTCCTGCAATGACCTCAAAGATAAAGTGAATACTGTAATCTACTGTGTGCAAACATCTCCCATTTAATGAAAAGAAAACAAATTGCATGGGCTATCATTTGCCAGATACTTCACACACATAGGAAAATTATCATGAATGAACAATAAACTGTTTGTTCCTTCGAATCTTTCTCTTCATACCATTGCACAGAACCTTGAAAGAATTCAGGTCTTTGAATTATGAGTGTGAGTTTTTGTTCTTGGTTTACCCAGCACTGCTGGCTGCTGAGTTAATATTGCTTTGCTGTTGATACCACAGAGATTTTTGCTGCTATGGTAACTGTTACTACTAATCTATTGCATTTGTTGGGAAACGGTTGACTTCTGCTGCTGATGGTCATTCAGTTCTTTGCTCAGTTGGCAAAATCAAATTTTCTTTATCAGCTCTTAGTTGTGAATGAGCAGTTTCTCTGGTTTCATGAATATATCTGTCATAGTGATGATAGGTTTCTCACTTTAACCATGTACTATCGAGGTGTCAACTTCTCTACACAAGTCCTAAATTGCTAAACGGGCTGATTTTTGTTAAATGTAATGAATTTTTGTACACTGGCTTGTTAACACTCTTCTCTAGCAAGAATTTGGCAACTTTGTCCTAGGAATTTGACTGTCATTTCACTTTGATCTCGTCATTACACCTTTGTTAATACATATGAATTTAGTACTTTTTTCAGTCGTAAGCATAGTCTGGGTGTAGTGTGACATTAGCTGCTGAATTGATGCATTCATTACATGTGTTTTTCCAGTTTAAGATTGCATTGTGCACATTTTTGAAGAATCTTTGACTTAGGCTGAGGCTGCAGTGAAAATTGCCATTTTATATGATTGAGGTTACTATGGAGATAATGTGTGACGATGACCTTCCTAATCATTTATGAAGTGTGTGAATTCTTCACTTGTGAACTGAGGATGATTGTCACATATCACTGGGTTAAAAATACCATGACAACTGAAGTGTGTTTTCAGGCATTTGATAATCTCACTGGAAGTCATTGACGTCAGTAGTTTGAATGGTAGTCGACCTTGAGACAATTACCATGAATATAAAGGTGTACTCCAAGCTTCATCAATTATCTGTGAAGAAAAAAATCTGAGTTAACATTTCAGATTCTGTGATCCTTCTTCAGAACCGGACCTGAAACATTAACTTGAATTTTTTTCTTCAGAGATGCTGCCAGACCCGCTAAGCTTTTCCAGCAACTTCTGTTTTTGTTCCTGATTTACAGCATCTGCAGTTCTCTTGGTTTTCCTCAATGATCTACACAGGATGTCATTACAAGCTCTGCATTGGCGAATGTGATCCTGAATGTAATTGCACATGTTTGTCTGGTGGATTACTTCTCTTGCTTTCCTCAGACTGAATAAGAACTTCTTTATGGCTTGTATGGATGTATTTCTGCATGTTTGTTTTCTCCTTTGTACAAGAAACCATGACCAGTGATCATATCATCTCTCTATACCCATTACTCTCCTGTCTTCTTACTCTCCTTACGGTCCTTGACAGTTTCAGGCTATCTTTTCATCACAATGTCCCATAGCATTTGAAGAGTTACATCTTGTTGTGTAGTTTTCTTGGTACCAGCAAGAAACATATCTGTCAGAACCAATGATCAGGATTTTCCAAGCATCTTAATGATGTGGGCAATAGTGCAGCACTATGTTGACAAGGTTGGGAGAATACAGTGGAAATGAAAATGAAAATGAGATTCTTGGTGTTGAGAAAAAAAATCTGAGTTTCCCTTTAATGTTGCAATCTCTATTTGAACACCTCGCAAGTAAGCAGTAAGGGCCCTATCTGCATTTTCCAACATCTCATTATTGCTTAACCTGACCTCATTTATATCCAGGTTAGTATTCAGTGAGAATCTACATGGTTCCAGTTCCCTGATTGAGAGTCAGAGGTTACCTGGCAGCCGCAGTTGTCCACTGCCTTCTTTAGATATCAATCTTGGCCAATCTTGGCTAGGAATACTGCGGCTAGTAACTCTCTTCTGACTCCTCAAAGCCTGTCCACCATCTACAAGGCACAAGTCAGGAGTGTGACAGAATACTCCCCACTTGCTTGGATGAGTGCAGCCCCAACAACACTCAAGAAGCTTGACACCATCCAGGACAAAGCAGCCCACATGATTGGCATTACATCCATAAGCATCCACTCCCTCCACGACCGATGCTCAGTAGCAGCAGTGTGTACTATGTACAAGATGCACTGCAGAAATTCACCATAAATTCTCAGACAGCTCCTTCCAAACCCACGACCACTTCCATCTAGAAGGACAAGGGCATCAGACATATGGGAACACCACCACCTCCAAGTTTCCCTCTAAGTCACTCACCATCCTGACTTGGAAATGTATTGCCGATCCCTCACTGTTGCTGGATCAAAATCCTGGAATTCCCTCCCTAATAGCATTGTGGGTCAACCCACAGCAGGAGGACTGCAGTGGTTCAAGAAGGCAGCTCACCACCATCTTCTCAAGGGCAACTAGGGATGGGCAAGAAATGCTGGCCAGCCAGAGATGCCCACATCCCACAAATGAATACAGAAAAAAAGACATTCCCCCCAAATCTAAGACTCATCATGGGCAACAACGACCTGCATCCTCCTTCCTCAGAATTCGACATTGGCAAACTATCTACCTCAGCACATCAACATGGCACATCGCAGACTCTCAATAGAGTTCAGTTCATCAGTACTCATTTTGGAGCTCACTAACAGCTGATATTCCAATGCTGTATCCAGCTTGATTTATATGCATGGAGAGGTACCGATTTCATGCGTAAGAACAGGGTACAACTCAAGGCTTTTAGTTTACTTTCTTCGCACTCACTCACTTGCCGGTTGTGTTTGGATAAGACCAAAACCCCTCAAAATATATTAAGAAGACAGTCTAGGGCCTGTGTTTTTCTTTTTTTGAAGGAAAGTGTACGATGTGGCATTCCAGATGCAATTTGATTGGTCAAACTACCAGATTTGGATCAAAACACACTCTATTCTTACACTATAGTTAAAATACAACAAAAGAAAAAAATTAAAAAAAAACAACTGTCTTAACTGTAACTCTACTGAAATGCTTAACAAGATAATGGATACATTAACTATTACTAATTAATTGTTCCAACAGAGTAACATCCCATAAACACACCCTTAGCAAAAGACAAGTACAGAAAAATAGATTGTCTCACAGGTAATTCTCCAGCCCAGAAGGAAAAAAATCAACAGAAATCTCTGAGGGAGAGAGTAGTCAGGAGAGATATACTATAGGTTCCGCCCCTCTTCGAGACCCAGCAACTGCTACTACTGAAAAATGAGACTAAAAATCCTGGATCTGTGGGAGCTTGCCCCACCCATTCAGGCTGCTTTTATTGTCCTTGCCTTCGAAAAAAAACTCAAGGCCTCACAAGCTGTTTACATTATGGGATTTCAATAGCCAGCTCAACACCTCTACCTTAAAACCTCTCTTCAAAAAAGAACCCAGGACAAAATAGACCTCTTAAAGCCATAGTATTATCACAGTTACTTGGTCACACACACTGTCTTTGCCTTGCTTTGCCTTTTAGCATGTTGTCACATCATTCAGAGTTATAAGCTGACAGGAGCTCTGTCTTGACTTGCCTTCAGTGCAGACAAAGTAAGGCAGCTTGTCATACTTACCAGACAAGGTTGGTGGACATGCTGCTGTATGGCACCATGCTACGTCTATGTCATCCACACCATGTGTCAGTAGCTTACACAGCAAACACACTGCAGGAGAGTTGCTGAGGTGTCATGAATGAATAAGTAATTAGCACACGAAGGGGGTAGCAATTTACGGGATAGGGTGGATGAGAAACTGCAGGAAGATGTTGAATGTAATTGTGAGTGCTAGTGAAATAAGGAGGCGAATGCAGTAGCAGAGCAAGAACAAGTGTGAGATAGCAGAGAGAAGATAGTGACATAATCTTGTGTAGCACAAAAGATCATTAAACTTCTTGCGCCATTGTTGAGCGTCCCTCCAGGCCATAAACACCTCTCTGATCTGATTGTCTACTTGAGACCAGGCTGACAAGGTTCAGTAGTATGGTCTCCCCAAACAGTCCTTGGAAAAGAGAGCAGTTCTACAGTCTATCATGGCATTCACTAGAATTTCTAAGACCCTGTCTGTGAAGCGAGATGTCAATTTGCCTCTCTCAGCCATGAAGTTTGGAGCTCTAATGTACTAAGGATCATTCCCAGCTTGCAACATTTGAAGTGGTGCACAACTGGGGGTTAAAAAGAACACCTACAGTGTGAATGATGTAAGGTCCTGTCACAAGTCAGCACCTCTACCTCGACTGTGTACAATATCGTGCAAGAGTGATGTTGTGGAGACAGAATACACAAGTGATGTTGTGAACAGTGGAAAATTTGTAAAACAGTTGCCAAGTCTTGGGAGGGGATTCCTCTATGAAACTCCCAAAGTTGACACTTAGCCAAAATATGAGAAACTTCTACAGGGTGATTTCTCTGATTTTTTTAAATGATTTAATGTGGAAGATTTCATCCTGTGTAGTAATACCATTGACATCCTTTGAAAGGAGTGCAGCTCTTGACAGCATATTAGTGATGTATATATACTTCCCTTGCTTGTGCATCAATTCTAAATGATTTCTAACAAATGAAACAACATGCATTGTAGATACTTTGGTGGAGTTAGATATGTCTCAAGAATGATGCTTTGATGTGACTTATCATCAGACTGTACCAGTAATTTCTCTCCTGTACAGGTACTGGTTGAGCTACTCACAAGCAAAGCCAAAAGTCAGGTATTTCTTCTCGATCTATTTGCACCATTGTTCAATTTGTGGAAATTCCCTGGATGCAGATTCAAATGGCTGCCCTTGAAAGTTGCTCTAAATGCTGTCTGACTGGTATCACACTGCAGGGCGACTTCATCATTCACATCACAGAAACTCTGCCCTGGCATTGTCATTACAAGTATACATTGCTTCTGTTTCTGGTTCTTAATGCCACTACATATCCTTGCAGTAACCTTAGGAGACGTTCACGCTCTGACAACAAATTATGTAAGGATTTTGCTTGGTTGCTGTACCCCATAAGGATCAGGGTGAAGTCCTTTAGTTGTCAGCATCTGAATGTTGAATTTAACTTCAGTCAAATTCGGAAACAATTTATTCTTACTAGTATTAGTATCAGTATTAGAGTCATCAGGTGAGCTATAATTAGCATTGATTTTGTTCATAGTCTTATAGAATCACAGAATCCCTACAGTTTAGAAAGTATGCACCAACCCTCTGAAGAGCATCCCACCCAAACCCAGACCCCTACCTATCTCCATAACCCAATATTTACCATGGCTAGCCTGTGCATCCCTGGATAATATGGGCAATTTAGCATGGCCAATCCATCTAACCTGCACATCTGGGAGTCAAACAGCATTTGGAGCAACTTTCTGGGAGGAAACTGAAGCACTCAGCAGAAACCTATGCAGACATGGGGAGAATGTCTGTATGCAGTTTGCACAGCCATTCAACACTGGAATCAAACCCAGGTCCCTGGTGCTGTGAGACAGCAATGCTGACCACTGAGTCACCCTGCCACCACAGAGTTATTAGTCTGTGATGGTTTATTCCATTGTGCCCCCACACCATACCTCAGCCGATAATCCAGAATCACTTCTACTCATTGAACGTCATTGAATATATATTGCTATATTACTGAAACTATTCTGAAGCATTAGGAACTTCAAATGGCATGCAAAATAATCTGCTCCTCCCAAATGGTGTTTAAACTGCAGGTTAGAAAACAACAGCCTTCATGCAATCTGTTTTCTCAGCATCCATTCTTCACAATAGGAAGAATAAACATCTTTGCTTTGAAATGTTGTAGTAGAGCTCCTTTAATATGGACATGGAGTAGAGAGGTGTCTTCAATGATTTATTAAGGTCCTTTGCATCTTTACATGCTCTTGCTTATCTAGGTTTCTTTTATCATTGCTACCATGCCCTATGCATTTTCTTGATTACTCACTACTTCTCAAGCTCCTCCACCTTGTCTTTCTACCTGGACTGGAACACAGCTGGAAGGTTCCTCAGAAGATATTGAGTTGCTGACATTCACAGCAACATCCAGACGATATTCATCAGGCAAACACCCAAGACCTGTGAAAACATCCCTAAAATTTGTCGGTATCTGTTCAGCAGTCAATAGCTTTGCATTATGAGAAACACTGAATCACTTACAGTACATGAAAAGTTATCAGTGTAAGCTTTTGAATTGTTTCATCAAAGGTGTGAGGATGTTGCGAAGTGCCCACCACCCAGAACTGAACATAATGTTTCTTTCTAATTATATTGTGCCGTCAACTTAGTTTGCTCTCACGGAATGAGCATTGTTTTGTCATAGAGTCCCAACTTTACCTTCAAAGGTTTTATTTTCAGGTCATCACCTTGACTTCACATGAGGCTGCAAAGCTCATTAAGTTGAACAGTTCTGCAGTGTCTCTTTGACATTTCACATGAACTTGATGCTACCTTTCAGCAGTTATCATTTGTACATCATCCATGGACAATGCCAACCTATTCTAGATATAGAATCAGAATCACTGTCTGTCTTCTGTAAGCAACCACCTGTAGCAGCTTGCTTTTGTTCTTTTGAACAAAACACCTATGTGCAAAAGTGGTTCAATTTCATGCAGGCCTTTTCAATTGCCTTGTGCTTTGAAGGCATGGTCCGCAGCATGATGAGAAACTTTCTTTGTATGTCTAGAAATGCTCTTACAAATAACTGACCGTTCTTTAGTCTCCATCGCTAAATCACTCATGGTATTTTTCATCTATTAATCACCACCAGAAATCACCCGTGTTTTCCATTTGATTAATTTATATGCAAAACCCATTAAAGCTAATACAAATGAAAACCTCTTCAGCTGTCTGATCAATACACTTCAGCTGATGACGATCCACCTCAGATTTGGCACGTCAACAGTTCTCTTGAGAGAATGTACTTTTTCCCTCAGCAGATAAGCTTTCACAACAGGATCTTTTGTTGTTAAGACAATCCTATTTCTCTTGAAGTAATCCTTCAGTTGTCCATTCTTACAAGCTTCAATTAAACATCTCTGTAAAATCACATTGTATTCAACAATTTCCCTTCTTTCCTGACAACTCACAACATGCACAAATAACGTTATTAAAACAGGTTGTAGACCTGTGTACAAACCACTGAGAAACAGAACCAGAATTAATACCAACCACCACAGCAATCTGACACAAATAAATAACAAGTGGGACAGAACACTGACACTTCACTGGAGGGGCGCTAACGATATTACCTAGCAGGATGATGAAATGTTTGCAACCAAACCCATCGGCTTGGCGAGCAAATCTACAATCTCATCCACAACCCGAGCTACAAATCTTCTCAAAAACTTTAAACATTATTAGAAGCTAAAGTCCATCTTCAAAGAGCCAAAAAATTCACCAGGCTGTTTTTTTTTGTTTCTGAGTGAGATCGAGGATACAATCAGCTTGGGGTATTCTTTCCCCAGCAATGATAACCAGAGTTAATAATCATATTTGTCCAGGATTCTTGTTCAACTCTCCAGCAATCACATAATTCTGAGACAGGCAGAATCTTTAATTCAGTCTCAAATCTCCCTTCATTTCTACAGGGGCCTGAACTAAAATATTCAAAGCCATAATGACTCAGCCAGCTGTCAACCTCTTGTGCAAAGTTAGAGACTGAAGTTCTAATTAATCTCTGCTGTTTTCCATTGTGCTCTCTTAAAGGTAAATATATCTAGTTAACCCGAGATATATATTTATGATATCAAACTCCATGTGGTAGGTAAAATGGCTACTGCGCAAAATACTCGCTCCCATCTAATGAACTCAGAGGTTGGATGAGCATAGCAAGCCGATAGGCCTCCTTCTATCCTCCCCGCTCGGACTACTCGTAGGTCCGCGTTAAGTACCGTCCATTCTGTTCGTGGCAACCCATGTACATATTTCCGAGAGCCGTCCACAAACAGGATTTTGTCTGGTGCCTCCAGGGGCACATCTTTTATCCTACTTTCTTCTCCCTCATCGTCTACATTCCCACATTCGTGTGGCTCTCCATCTCCTAATATGCCTTCTGCTGGGTTCTCCTGGGTGTCCCGCAAAATGGTTATGGATTTGGTAGGTGGCAAGAAGACCACTTCCCACTTTGCCCTTCTCATGTTAGAGACGTTGCGGTTGTTGGTTTAACATTTTTTTTTTCCCACCAGGTGCCCTCAGAGGGGCCCCTCTTGCAGCAATGTTGGCAAGCGCTTCCAGATCTCCCTTTGTTCTGTTTTGGGGCTCTACATTCCCTGGCAAAGTGCCCCGTCTTGCCGCAGTTGTGGCAGGTGGATTTTGGTTTTATTTTTTTTCATGGCACCTAAGTTTTCTTGCTTTATTCGAATGGGGGGTCTTTCTCCCATCCCTTCTTTAATTCCAGATGCCCATTCTACCAACTCGTCATAATCTCTGGTGGCAATTACCCCCATCTTCAGGATCGCCTGGTGAGCGGGTGATAACCCATCTTTGAATGCCTGTATAAATGCCCTATCAGTACAGTTTGTATCTGGCATCCCTGAACATTCTTGATATACCTTGAACAATCGTTCCCCGTATTCAGATGCCCCTTCTCCCTTCTGTTGTTTTGTGTTTGTGATCTGGGACCAATTGGTGGGGGCATTTCCCAGGACCCGTTGGACTTCGGCTTTAAAGCGGTTAAAGGGTTCTTCTTGTGCCTCTCTCTCGGCTGTTAATTCTACAGCATGAGTCCACCGTCCACCTCAGTAATCATTTAGCTTGGTTTGCGGCGTCAGCCTGACCAGAACCATTCCCCATTAACCGCCATTTGTCTTGCGGGCAAGCCGCTCGGACAAGTTGGTGTATATCTCGCAAGTGTAACTGGTGCCCCACCCAACTAGTGTCTAATTCAGCCCAGAATTTAGCATTGGCGCTTCTAGGTTGTAACTTTCCCAGGGACGCCAATGTCTGTTGTCTTTCTCCTGGTGTGAAGGGCTGATATCTAGCGGTTGGGGCTGCCAGGGTCCTGCCCCGGGTTACCGGGGCGAGGTTAACTTCCTCACTCAGACTCTCCTCTGGGGGAGTGGGCCCTTCCCTGAGATGGTATGGGGGCAAGGGTCCCCACTGACCCTCTGCTAAGAACTGGTTCCTTTTTTCTAATTCCCTAATTTGTGATTCTAGGATCCTTATTTCCTCTGTCCACCTCCTTGTGGATTCTGATGTTTGCCCTATAAGGCAGGCCAATTGATGTACTAAAAGGATTGCGGTTTTCTTAGTCCTATCTTTCTTCTGTCCTAAGAGCCAATCTCGCTGTCGTTCTAGGGCCTGGGACGGATCCCATCCCCCCTTTTTCATCTGTTTAATAAGTGAATGTCTATCTGTCATATATTGGTTAATGAGAGACCCCGGGGGTCCCCATTGATCTTCCTTCCCCGCCATGATAAATGATAGGTTTATACTCACGATCTCCCCCGCTCTCTCGACTGCATTAACCCACCGGCCACGTCCTGTTCGTGTTTTCTCACTGGCCGCGTCTCGCTCGGGGTCGTTCCTATCAGAGTCCGGCAATACCTATTGTGGGAGTGATCAAGTCCCCGTATTCCGCTTTAATATTTTCCCTGGTGGTTTCACACATCACATTTGCACTGTGCGTTTGAGTATCACATCCCAGGTGCCTCTTCTCCAGTCTCTATGCCCACTTTAGGGTCCTGACCTTCGGCTGGGGGAATCCCCTCTTAACAACCGGTTCAGGCTGCGCGTTAGAGACGGGTACCTCCTTGTCCAATTTTGCTCAACTCAAACCACAGTCTCACATTCACACTCAACAGATCACTAAACTACTGTGGTCCAACTCACTTAACTTTGTGTTCGGTATCCTGTCCCGGTGTCCAGGCCGTGGCCACGCTGCCCGGACCGTAGACAGAATCCTGCCGACTACGCCAATTTGTTGTAGGTAAAATATTACCAAGTACGATTCTACAGTGAGTCAGACACAGTTTATTAACAAAAGCTTTTGGGAGAAGCAGGGACCTCAAAGGGGCCTCACCAAACTTCTCAGCTATTACAGACGATTTCAAAGGTTATATACATTTGCTGTCACACGCCACCCCCCCCGGCCCCACCTTGAGTCATGTACACAGTTCCTTAATCTGTTCCCAGCGTCTTGCAAAGCGGGTGACGGTTAGCGCTTCTATTGTTGTCGGGACAGGCCAACGTCGGAACCCCCCATTATGATAGACATGGGCAGTTGCATTGCTCTGCCGGTCATCAATTCGTATGGGGTTAATCCGGTTGTGCGGCTCGTGGCAGCCCTTAGTCTCATCAGTATCGCAGGCAGGACCTCTGTCCATCGTTTACCAAAGTCTTGCATAGCTTTCACCAGGGAAGTTTTAAGGGTTCTGTTCATACGCTCCACCATGCCCGAGCTTTGGGGATGGTAGGGTATGTGGAACTTCTGTTTGATGCCCATCAGCTGGCATATGGTTTTTACCACTCTTCCAGTGAAATGGGTCCCCTGGTCAGAGTCAATCTGGAGCGGCACCCCCCACCTGGGGATGACTTCTTCAGCCAGGATCCTAGCTACTGTGCCAGCTGAGCAATTCTGAGTCGGATACGTCTCTACCCATCTGGTAAATTGGTCAATAACTACCAGGCAATATGTCTTCCCATGGGATTGGGGAAGTGGTCCCGTAAAATCTATCTATGTATGTTCCCAGGGCCCCTTCGGGTGTGGCTGGTATCCCATTCTGATCTTGACTGGCCTGCCCGGGTTGTGCTGGGCACACGTCACACAACAGTGACAGTATCGCGCTATGTCCCTGCCCATGCCTTTCCACCACCATTCTTTTCCGATACTGGTAATCATGGCGTCTCACCTCACGTGGGACACCCCATGGTGTAATTGCATAAGGGTGTGTTGGACGCACTCGGGAGCCATGACCTTGTCATTCAATCTTCAGGCACCCTTTTCGTCTGGTGTGGTCCCTTGTGCCTTCCACGTAGTGTGTTCTACCTCAGGGGTGTCTGCGTGTAGCTGGATAATACTAATGGTGGGGCCATCCTCAGCAAATGTGGCTGATAAGGGTTGGATATCGTCTGTCCCCAGGGCTATCTGAGCTGCTTTATCAGCAGCCTGGTTCCCTTTAAAAATGTGCCACTCCGGATTTTGTTTGTCTGGCTCCCTCTGGTGGGCCTTGACTTTCAGCACCGCAGCCTCCGATGGGAGCTCGCTGGCCTCTAGTAAGGTCTCTATAATTTGTCCATGTTTAATTTGGGTGCCTCCCGTGGTAACAAATCCCCTTCTTCCCCAAACAGTCATGTAATCATGTACAATTCCAAATGCATATCTACTGTCAATGTAAATATTAACCCTTCTTCTCGCCGCCTCCGTGAAGGCCTGGGTCAGGGCAACTAGCTCCTGCAGATGTTTCATCTTGATTGTGTAAAGTTCGATCTAAAGGTCCTTTGTGTTGTTGATCTCTTTACTTCCTCCTTCAGTAAGTTAATGTCTTTAAAAGTTAACGTTTTTACTTCTTCCTTCAGTAAGTTAATCACTTTACTTACTCCTTCAGGCTACAAATGAATTTATCCAAAAACTCAAATTTTCACAGCTGTGCTGTGTTCTTGTTGTAGTTGTCCATTGGAAATTGTGACATTAAACTTGAGAAATGAGGTTATCCCACCCTAGCCAAGAAAGGCAAAGTAGCACCAGGACTGAACAAGCACTTCAGGTGACAGCTGGCGTCATAGAACAGAACTGCAGAAGAACAGGCCCTTCAGCCTACCATGTCTGTGCCGTCCATGATGCTAAACTAACCCCATCTGCCTACACGTGGTCCGTTTCCGTCTATTCCCTGCCCATTCTTGTGTCTGTCTAAAAGCCTCTTAATCATTGCTAACATATCTGCTTCTACCACCTCCCCAGGCACTTACCACTGTCTATGTAAACACACTTTCCTGGCACGTCTCCTCTAAACTTTCCCCCTCTCACTTTAAACCTGTACCCCTGGTATTAAACATTTTCACCCTGGAAAGGAGACTCCAACTGTTCACCCTATCCAGTCAGATATGGGACACATTGGGCAAGGATAGCAGATTTAAAACATAAGCACCTAATTCCAGATTTATTACGGAATTCAAATTTCAGCACCCATCACCATGCAGTATGAACTCACACCTGCAGCCTGAGCTTGTAGATGATCAGTTCAATGATAGTTCTACTGCATCACCACTCTTCGAACTGAGCTTAAGTTCCATGAGCTAGTACAGTGGGATTTGAACCAACGTCCAGGCAGCATTAGCTGATTACAAATCCAATGATGTTACACTTTTCCATCATCTCCCTCAGTAAAGAGGGAAGACCACTACTTTGTTAATGACAAGTATGTGAAGTGCTTTAAATGTGGGCCGAGTGAAGAAGTTTGTCGTTTCAGCACGTGGTCCTAATTTTCAGGTCAGTGTTTTGAAACTCACACAAAATTTAAAACTGGCAGATTCCAGGGGCTCATAAACAAACAAATATCAATATTTTCCATGTGAACTTATTTTATGTAACATAACCTGAGCACAGCAACAAGTGGCAGTTGTACAAGTACTTTTAACATAACAAATCATCCTTTAACTTAGCAAATCATCCCAAGGCACTTTACAACAGTACAGTTGGACAAAAATTGACAACAGTGTCAAAGGCGAAATTAGGACACACATGATCAAAATCTGGGCCAAATATGTAGGTTCCAAAGAAGAACTTGGAGGCAGCAGGGAGGTGGAGAGATTTAAGGAATGTTTTCCAGAGCGTATGGACTAAGAGTTTGAAAGTATGGCTGCTAATGCATGGCAAGGGAGGGGGTTGAAAGAACTGAGCAATTCATAATAGATCCAAATTCTTGAAGGTCTGTAGGATGTCACTTAATGAGTGACAAGGCTATGGAGGGAGCTGAACATGGGGATGTGCAACTCAAAATGGACTGGTCACTAATGGAGGTTAGCAAACATGGGGCCATTTACATAGTTGTGAGGGCACAACTGTCTGCCTGTCATTATCCCATCCAGTTTACCAATGAAAAGTTATTCTTAGCTCCCTGTGAGGCAGGAAAATTCCCACAAATTAGGAAACTCATGGATTATTCAAAATTTAACATTGCTCTCAGCCACATTTTATTTGCACAAGAGTGAGAATAAGAAGAACTGCACTCAGGGACTTGAATGGTTGACTGGTAGAATTCATGACATTATATTTCTCAATGTTTATTGTGCTGGTGTTGAAGAATAAATCACCTCATAACATGTTTGACCCATGAATAGCTGTTTGACTGTGGCAGTAAAGAAAATTAGTGTAATGATTTCAGAGTTTTAAAATAGTTGAGGAGGTGGCTCTTGCCCAATGTCACATAGCCATAGTAACAAACTAAAATCTGACCAAATCTCTCTGCTCTAGCTGTCAGCAGACTGTGCGCAACTGAAGCCTTGTGTATTCCCATGAGGTGGGTCTGATGACTAAAAAGAAAATAATCGCATATTGCAACCATCAAGCGACTGCTCATTCACAGATTTCCACATTGGCAGGTTTACACCCACCTGCCATTCCACTTCTGTGGCACCTGGACCACAATGATGCAGGCTCCATGCCAGGGGAACATGTTTGAACCAACTCTGTGAGAACCACTACATAAAGGTACATTTGGTGTCATTGGCAAAGGCTAATTCCTCTGCTACAAAAGTCAAGCAAACTGCAAGCTCTATGATGATGTGGAACTGCACCCAGTTAACAATGATTTGCTTTGAGGTGAATTTTGAGGGCAGTCACAGAGGTGTTTAAAAACATTTTAAGAAATTATAATGGATGCTGAAATAACTTGGCCTCAGGCAACCTTCAGGATGGTTTACAAATGTTTGATAAAGTAGGACAATCTCTCCCCTTTTAACTGTCAAATATATCTGTCTTCATTATCACGTGACACATGAATGCAAATAGTTTGGTCGCACAAAGTCATAATATTTTTGTGTTTACACAAGATAATTAAATGCCAAAGTGTTTAGCGACAGAAAATTCTCATATTAGAACAAACTACATGCCTCAGTAGATAACCGTGGACTGAAGATTCTCAAGTAACAGTTCGTACAGAATGGACAATGTAAAAGCTAAAAGACTCTTAGGGAGTCCCTGAGGCTCTATAGTGTCCCTGTCTCTAAAAATCCAGCTTCAGGTCCTATTCCAGGACCCTGCTGGTATTGCAAGGAGCGTTATTTGTTTCTTATTCTAAGACAGAATGTGATCATTGTAGGCCTGGACAAGTTTTTTTTTTCATCCATCCTCAATTGCTGTAGAGAAGGTGGTGGTGAATGCATGTGGCACAGTGCTGTTAGAAAAGGAGTTCCAGGATTTTGACCCAGCAGCAATGAAGGAATGGTGAAAGGCAGGATAGTGCAAAGCTTTAAGCTCAATGTGTGTATGGTGGTGTTCTTTTATCTCTGCTGCTCTGATCCTTCTATGATTGTAAGCATGGAAGGTGTGTTCTAATGAGTCTTTGTAAGCAACTGCAGTGCATCTTGTTGATGATGCAAACAGGTACCACCATGCATGGATGGTAATGGTTTCTCTAGCTCTCTGGAATGAAGCTTCATCTGATCGCGAACTTCAGTTTAATGCAATATTCTAATCATATGTTTACGACAAACCAGGCAAACTCGGATCACTCTTTATGGTAAAACAGGTAATGTATGACTGATGGTTCTAATTGCCAAAAATCTCGTTTCATGACCTCGTGGTATTGTAAAAATGCTTTACGGTCAATTACGTACTTTTGAAACATAGACAGTGCTGTAATTTTGAAACGGAAGCGAATATGCATATAGCAAGGTCCCAGAAAGAGGAGCAATCTGATAAAGACCAGATAGTTTGTTTTCATGTTGTTGACTCAGTGATACTTATTATCCAGAACACCTAGGATAATTCTCCTGCATTTCTTCAAAATTGTTCCTTAGAGTCTTATACATCCACTTGAGAGAAGAGGTAGGCTCTCCGTTTAACATTTCAGCTGAAATATGACATGTACAAAAGTACACAGTACTCTCTCTGTACTACATTGGAGTGGCAGCCTAAGGTTTTATATTGAAGTTTCTGAGGTTGGATTTTTTTTTTAGTGGATTACTTTTTAGAATTTGAACATTATTGGTAAGGTCAATATTTGTTGTCCATCCCCAGTTGCTACTGAGGAGATGATGGTGAGTAATTGCAGCCCATCTGGTGTAGGTACAGTCAATGTTTGAAATGTTTGGGAAACTGTTCCAGGTTTTTGGACCAAGAAACAATGGAAGAATGGCAATATAGCTCCAAGTCAGGATAATGTGTGACTTTGAAGGGAGCTTGTGAGTGATGGGGTTTCCATGCACCTGTTGCCCTTGTCCTACTAGATGACAGAGATCACAGGTTTAGAAGGACCAAAGGAGCCTTGGACCAAAAAACAGTAAAGTAACATAATTTTTTTTTTTTAAGTGAGTTACTTGTGTTCTTGGACTAACAGCAGTGGCGAATATTGCAGCTATCCATTATGTTCTCAATTTTGTGAAGTTTCTTTTCAGTCAGTTTTACAAATGGATACTTTTCTTCTTGAAACAGAGAGAAAGAGAGAGAGAGAGCAAGAGAGAGAGAGTGAGAGTGAGAGAGAGAGCAAGAGAGAGAGAGAGAGAACCTTCCCCTGCCTATCATTAGTTCTGAAGTCAAAAATTTATCTCCCCTGTTCTGCCAAAGACAGAGGTTCTGGAAATAGCCACTTGTTTTTATATTCTGTATGCTGAGTTCATCATTTTCAGGCTCAATACTTGGAGGTAATGTTTCCATCTCCAACATGTGAAGATTCTCACAAAGATGCAATTTACAGGAGAGTAGGACATTTCCATGCCTATTGGTTTCATCGTCCAAACTGGCTCAAACTGGCTATTCATGAATCCATGTTGTTTTCAGTAAACTTTCCTAATCTGTGGGCTACCTGGGATTATAAGTCAATGTTAGTAGCCCCTTTTTAGACTTATTTCTTCCATGGAAGTCCCATGTATTAAATTAACCACTGGGCTTTAAATGTTAAGAGACCGTCTTTTGTATAATTATGACTCATGTTATAAAGAGTCCAGAAGTTTTTCTTGAATAACATGACAGTATTTATTCTCTACAGTCATGGTTATTTGGTGCAGGAGGGCTTTTGTCACCAATGGCACTATTGCTGGCAAGTTAGCATATTCATGAAATATGATAACACGACAAAAGTGAAAACTCCTGATTGTCAAATATATCAAAACAGAATATGATTTGCAAAGATGTAACCATATGGATAATGTTACTTCAATAGGGTATGAAGAGTAGGATGAAAGCATCACGCAGAAGGTCAAAAAAAGGATTCAAAGTTTGAGCTCTGCTTAACCTGTAATGCCAATGCAAGGCAAAAGAAACCAGATATCTTTCCATGCAGTGAATTATTGCAGGGAGTGCAACACCTGAAAGGTTGGAGAAAACAAATTCAATAATAACTTTCACAATGGAATTGGATAAGTACTTCAAGTACAAAAAATTACAGAACTATGAAGAGATAGTGGAAATTGATATGAATTTGATAGTTATTTGGAACAGATATGAAAGGCTGAATAATCTGTTTCTGTGGTGGAAAATTCAGTGATTCACTATGTTGGAAAGGGGATGCCATGATGAACATCAAGATAAATGGGTTGCTTATTTCTTTTTGTCATGACCAAATATTTAGAATGGATTGAAAATGAGAAACACAGACTTAAATAATTGGTAAAAGAAGCAAAGGTAACGTGAGAAGAAGACTTTTACATAGTGAGTGGTTTAGGTCTGGAATGCACAGCCTGAGTGCATGGCAGAGAACAATTCAATTAACACAACTAGAAGAAAATTAGACTATTATCCAAAAAGGAAGAACCTACAGGGTTACAGGGAAAAAACACTTGGTGAATTGTTCATTCGGAGTGCCAGTGCAGACATGATGGGCTGAATGGCCTCTTGCTATGCAGTAATGATTCTGCAATTCCATTAAGTGAAAGTAACTGTTAAATTTCAACCATCTTTCATACTGTTAACTATTTCAGCATTTGCATTCTACTCTTGATTGTTGCATGTTTGCCATTTTCAGTGCATGCTTGATCTACACTGAGCAAGTTATAGAATCATAGAATCATACAGTATGGAAACAGACCCTTTGGTCTAACTCATCCATAGTGACCAGGTTTCCTAAGTTGAACTACTCCCATTTGAATGTGTTTGGCCCATATCCCTCTATTAGTGTACCTGTCCAAATATCTTTTAAATGTTGTAATTGTACCTATCTCTACCACTTCCTCTGGCAGTTCATTCCATACATGCACCACGTTCTGTGTGAAAAACAAAATTGGCCTTCATGTTCCTTTTAAATCTTTCCACATTCACCTTAAAACTATGCCCTCTAGTTTTGGATTCCCTTACCCTGGGAAAAAAGACCTTGGTCATTCACCTTATCTATGCCATACATGATTTTATAAACCTTTGTAAGGTCACCCCTCAGCTTCTGACAATCCACGGAACAAGCTCTAGCCTATCCAGTCTCGCTCTTTGACTTAAACCCTCCAGTCCCAGCAACATCCTCATAATCTTTTTCCGTACCCTTTATGTTTAACAACATCCTTTCGATAGCAGGGCAAACAGAATTGTACAGTATTCTAAAAGTGGCATCACTAATGTCCTGTACAGCTGCAACATGACAACCTAACTCCTATACTCAATGCTCTGACCAAGAAGGCAAACATGACGAATACCTCCTCCACCACCCTGACTACCTGTGATGCCACTTTCAAGGAGCTATGAACATGAACCTCTGGGTCACTCTGTTCAACAGCACTCCCTAGGGCCTTGCCATTAACTGTGTAAGTCCTGCGCTGCTTTGCCTTACCAAAATACAACACCTCACATTTATCCAAATTAAATTCCACCTGCCACTTCTCGGCCCATTGGCCCATCTGATCAAGATCTCATTGTACTCTTAGATAGCCTTCTTCACTGTCCAATTTTGGTGTCATCCCAAACTTACTAACCATACCTCCGATATTCTCATCCAATCGTTGATAAAATGATAAACAAAAGAGGACATAGAACTGGTCTCTGTGGCACACCCTGGTCACAGGCCTCCAGTCAGAATAACTACCCTCTACCACCACCCTCTGCCTTCTCCCATCGAGCTAGTTTTTGTATCCAATTGGCTCTCTCTCCCTGAATCGTGTGCAATCTAACCTGACTAAGCAATCTATAGTTGGGATCCAAAAGTCATTCTAATCATTGTCATAAAGCTGTGTTGAAAATACAGGTAAAAAAATTAATGTTTTGTGGGTCCTCTTACAGCTCTGCCCTTTATCTTAATATTTCCTCTTTTATGGAGCGAAATGGTTGCATTCATGCATTCATGAGTCACAGACCATTCTCAAGATTGAACAATTAATTTCGAAGTCCATGTTTATAGTAAGTGTTAAAGCCAGATAGAGCCATGCCACACTCATTTCTAAACAGAACAACAGTGGTCATGCATTGCGGCATCATGTATTCATTAAACAATAACTGCTCACATCCCACTGACTGAACACTGTCTCATGCACTGCTCTACATTGAACACAATCAGGATGCATTTTACTCAACACAGAGTAAAGTTAATGTCTTGCATCAACCTCTTTTCAGGTTGCTGAACCGGAATCTAGCCTCTGGAGGTATAAAAGCAAGTCAAGTAGAAATTATAAGAAAAAGGAGAAATATGTTGAAGCAATAATGCAGTGACCATATCAGTCATGGTGAATTTGAGTTACAGTTTAAATCTCCTGTGCAAAATAGCTAAAATCAAAATTATGAAAGTTACCAAGTTATTTTGGATCCTATGTGCTCCTCAGTATAGAAGTAGAAAGATGGAGGTAATGAATTGTGAAACTTGAAAGATTGTGCGGTGTAGGTGGGTTTTAGGTTCTGACAATATTGGAAATGGTCTCGGGGAGGTGGGACCTGCACAGGCCAAATGGAATACATCTCACGAGAGCTGAAACCACCCTAATGATGCAGTTTGCTATTGAAGTCAGACAGGGTTAAACTAAATTTTCAGGGATGTGGGAATAAGGATGTAGCTTCAGAACAGAAAAAAACAGAATGCAAAAAGGGAGAAACGTGACATCATCCGTGGGTGCTCCGAAAGTGGCCACATGGCCAATGGCGGTGGGCACAGTTTTTCTACCACTTTTCTGAAGAAGGGTCTAGGCCCGAAACGTCAGCTTTCCTGCTCCTCTGATGCTACTTGGCCTGCTGTGTTCATCCAGCTCTACACATCATTATCTCAGAATGCAAAATGGTTTGAGACTGATCAATAATGCCTGATTATTTCTTATTTTAGTGTCATGTGGGGTCAGAATACGTGTAAATAGAATGAGATCTAATTTAACGTTAGAGTGAATCTGCATGAATGTGTGGAGTGTGCACGTTGGCCATTAGTTTCATGCACATGGTCTTGATGTCACAGCTTGCCAATAGAAGAATTAGTATCTTCTTTCTTGTTGCTTGTTTCATTTGTTCACCTGATGCAATGGTATACATCTATTTCATATCTATCTTCCTATCTATAAAGGCCAAGGAGGCCATATGTTTTATTAACAATCTCAATAAACACTGTCACCTCCAATGATTTGTACATACATACTCTACTACATCTGTTCTAACACATTGTTAGATTGTACACTTCAGTTTATACTGTCTTTCTGCATTCTTCATAAGAAAATGATCACTTCACCGCATTAAATTTCATCTTATGTACTCATTCTACTCTTGTTCTCAAGAAGGAGATAGGTATAGTTCTCCAGGCTAAAGGGATTATAGATTATGGGGACAAAGCAGAAATAGGGCACTGAGTTAGAGGATCATCTGTTGAGCTTTTCGAGCAATTTCTGTTTTTGATTCCGATTTACAGCATCTGCAGTTCTTGCGGTTTTTATTTAGGAGCAATAGAATCACGGAGTTGCTTCTGCAGAGAGCCAACACAAATACAATGGACAAAATGACCTTCTTCTGGACTGTAGACATTCTGTGATTCTATGACTCTGTTTCCAGCAGTACAAGGATCAGTAATTAGAGAGAACTGATTGGCAAAGGAACCAGAGTTGAAATGAAGGAAAACAGTGCAACCTTCACTGCACTGAAATGTGGTACCAGAGCAATAATAACTTTCAAAGGGAATTGCAAGAAAAACACTTGAAGCTATTGGAAACAACAAGGGGAGTGGGGGCTAATCGGATAGCCCTTTCAAAGAGGTGACACACACATGATGGGTTAAATAGCCTCCTTCTGTGTTGCACAGTTCTGTGATCAAAGCTCTGCTTTGGAGAGGCACAAGAAGGTCAGACACCAATTGAAAAAAACAAATAATTTCAGCACAAACACCATCCCTCTGCTTTCCATTACCTATTTTCTTTTTTTCATGATGCTATCCATGCCTTATTTAGCTACATTTGCTGGTCACAAGCCAAACACGGCACCCAGGCTATCATCCTTCATATAGACACATCAGCAGGTTGTGACAGAAGTTCATGAACCAGGTTGCTTGGTCAAAATACCAATACCAGACCATGCATAGAGCTTTAAAAGAATGTATCCACTACTCTCTGGGCCCTGAATGGGGTCGCTAGAAGTTCTTTATACAGCAGGGTAATAGCCAAGATAAAAATCTCACAAAACCCAATCTTATCCTGTTCTGATCTTAAAATACAAGTTAGGTTAGAAGTTCAACTTAATTCTGGTGGGCACCCAATGAAAACAAATGGTTGAGACAGAGTTGTGCCAAATACAACTCACAGAAGTCCACAATCACACAGTAAATTCTTCGCAACAATATTCAGCCTAAAACCAAATACACAATTAATCGGCTTTCAGAAAATGAAATTGATTATTTATGAATTAACTATGATATGTGAAAAAGAAATCAGGTAAGTGCAATATACAGAGACACTCTATTAATTTGAATATCTGCAATGTGCTTCAGGAAAAAAAGAACCCTGAAGAGGAGATTCCAAAGATGTCATATTGGACTCAAAATGTAAACTCTGTTGCTTTCTCTGTAACCAAATTTTACCAGCATATTGACTTTATTCTTGAGGAGTAGGATTGGAAGTGGAATGTCAAGTGAGGCTATGGTTCAGCAGGGATGCTTTGCTGCAGTCAAATGATCTCCTTACAACAAACGCCAAGTTTTACACACAAAGACTTGGACAAGATCCATGAAAACATACTCCAAAAGGGATCATTACCCAGATTTTGTGTTCTGTAGTGAAGCCATGGCATTT
>NC_063344.1:60361713-60362231 GCF_021869965.1 Rhincodon typus
ATGGGAGGGGGAGTTGAAATGGTTCGCGACTGGGAGGTGCAGTTGTTATTGCGAACCGAGCGTAGGTGTTCTGCAAAGCACATCAGTACTGTCCTACTGATGGACATCTAGTTGAGGTAGTACTATGTAGCCCTATACTGAAAGGCTGGAATGTTTTTAATGGATTGTACAAAAATGTGCTATACTCTGCTCGCAGTATTTGAATGTTCAGGTACATATCCAAAGGCATTGATATAGATTAAAATACAACACTATTTTCACAGACTGACACCAACTCTTACTTTTGCATCTTATGTATGAGGTAATGATGCAAAAAATGCTGGGAAACAGCCAGCTAGTCAGACAGCATCTGTGGAGAATGAACACAGTTAACATTTCAGGTGATGACCTGTCATCGGAAGTAATGAGGCATCTGTTCTGTTGTCTAGGGAACTAAATTCTTGTGACTATTTACTTCAAGTTCACCGCATTTCCCTTTAACACACCAGTGAAGCTGTCAAGAAAACAAAATTCTGAGC
>NC_063344.1:60362241-60385337 GCF_021869965.1 Rhincodon typus
TGTCAATTGAATTACACTGTAGTATTTTCAGTCCAGATACCCATTATTCGGTGTGTGACTGCCCCAATAGATTGATGGGCAATTTCATCTCTCAAATTTTTAGCTGCCAGAGTTTTTTTAATATATAGTACTCCATCTGCTGATGAAATAAAACTGTCCTGGCAGCTCCAGCAGAAATGCCAGTTAGTCTTAGACAAATTAAATCTCAAATCAGTCTATACTGGTGTAACACATTTGTGTACCGCTTATTATAATACCGTGTTAGCACCATGGATATGTTACTGGTGTAGTAACTCAAAGCATGCAAAATCTCATAATATCTGTTGGAAAATTTCAGATGACTGAGTATTTTTTTAAATCAACTTGTTCACCACTGTACCTGAACCCAGGCCACCTGGCTCCAAGGTACCACTGCACAGCAAAAGCCCTAGATCACTGAGTATATTTTTTTTGTTTGGAAATGGACAATAATTTTCAGTTTAAGTGACAATGAAAGTTAGCAACTTTCCAGCGAGCCACCAACGTACCACACCCAATTTAACACATGATGCAAGAATACTGTATATCGAATATTTTTTTGAAGGATAATTCCAAGTAGTGTCAATTTGTTGGAGGGTTTCTAACCACAAAGCCTCACAAATTTTCTGGCTATATCTTATCAAACATGCCTCAGGTGTTCCCACAACAACTCAGCACTCAGCGGATATCTGCCATAAGACTGGTATTCCTTGCATCAGAACCATTTTTAAAATGCCACTGTGTGCCAGGGTGACAACTAGCATTCAGAAGATGCCCTGCTCATTCAAGGACAGGGACGGAACACAGAACAGAAAGGGAAGATGGCATCACAATTCATCAACAGGGCTCTGAAGGAGAATGCGTGTAAGATATGTTTCCAAGAGTTACAATCAGGCTGTTTCTTGGCTAGTCTGTGAGACAACTCTCCCAATGCCTTCAAATTCTGCCATCTGCCACAGTGACATTCGAAACCAGGTCCCCAAAACATTTTCATTGGGTTATTAGTCCAGTGACAATGCCACTAGGTCATCGCCCTCCAAGGCAATTTGTTAATGAGACATTTAACAAACAAAAATCACCATCATTTGGCATCTCACCATTTCCAAACAAGAATCTCACTGCAGCTATCACCCAATTCTCTTGCATATCTTGTGTAGTCCATACCGCGCAGACCCCAATAAGATTCCATCCATCATCGTCTACTCCTGAAAGATGACTCAATTGTTCAGTCTTGCGAATTATGAGAAATATTGAGCTGGCACTCACAGTCACGTTTCAAAACTATAACTTATCCATTAACAAAATGGCCTGTAGCCAAGAAAACACAAGAAATTCTGCATACAATGCACCAGCGATTGATCAACCTCCTGCCGTAGTACCAAGAAGGAGTGGATTAAGCTGCCTTGATGTAAACATTGAATCCACTTTTGCTTTGGTACTTTTATAATGTTTCCATCTGACTGCCCCAAGATAGGTTGGATGTTTCATTGACTTTTACTGTCCTATCAAATTCCACCTTAAGCTGCAATTCCTCAATGAGACATTTGATCTTCTGTTCAAACCATCATTGTAGACAGTCAGTGAACAACGTCCATTTGTTGAAACTCCTTCTATATTTTTACACCAATCATAGCTGTTGCAGCAACTTTATCAGCACTTATTTCAGACTGCTGCTTCGAAAGTTAAAGGCAAAGTGTACCTGACAAGGCATATTAACTAAACATATCCCTTCTTTTAATTCACTTTAATGGGAAAATCTGCTGTGCCAGCATCTATTACCTGCCTTTAACTGCCCTTGCAAAGATGGTGGTGAGCTGCTTTTTCTAAACTGCTGCAGTCTATGAGCTATAGATAGACACACAATGCCATTAGGGAGGGAATTCGAGGATTTTGACTTAGCCGCATGGAAGGAACTGCAATATATTTCTGAGTTAGGATGGTGAGTAGCTTGGAGATGAACTTGCAAATGATAGTGTTCCAATGATTCTGCTGCGCTTGTCCTTCTAAATGATAGCGGCCATGGGTTTGGAAGACGGTGTTTAAAGAGCATTGGTGAATTTCTGCAGTACATCTTGTAGATAGTACACACTGCTACTACTGAATGTTAGTAGTGAAGGGAGTAAATGTTTGTGGATGTGGTGCCAATCAAGTGGACTGTTTTCTCCCAGATGCTGTCAAACTTCTTGAGCGTTGTTGGAGCTGCACACATCAGGCAACTGGGGAGTATTCCATCATAGTCCTCACTTGCGACTTGTAGCTGGTGGACAAGTTTTAGGGAGTCAGGAGGTGAGGTACTCACTGAATGCCTTAATCGTCTGCATTTCAAAACTAGATCTTGCCAATGAATGTCAGTTTCTGTCACCCACTCACAGATTTTATGGCACCCAAAACAGACTGAGGCACTACTTTTAAAATATGTCGATTCATCAGGTTTTCCGTGTGTGTAAAAAATCTCTAAGTTGAAGTCCAAGCAACGCATATGTCAAGTTCTGGCTTCCTGCTCACAAAAATTCATAAAATGGATTGAAAGTATTTACCAGTGTACCTGTTCATCAGTTCTAGAAAACATCCTGCAGCTACATACATGCAAACAGCATTCTGTATGTGAATTAACCAAGTGACATTTCCCACCACTCACTGGGTTAAATAGATTCTGCAATGTCACATTTACAAAGTTTGATTGAAAGTATCATGAAGTCAGACAAAAAAAGTCTTTTCATTCTAAGAAGTTGTGAAAGTATTGGTGCCACTACTCTCATCTAAGTCAGGTCAGTGGCAACCTCAAACATAATCAAGGTAAATGCTTAGGTAGTTCTGGGAATAATATATTAGTGTGGTTGGAGGATTCATTAAAAGACAGGAAGCACAATAAAAGGGAAAAATCAAGGAATCAACGTTGGCAGGCTAAAACTAATGGATTAAGATTCAGTAACTGGGACCTCAGCTATTTACAATGTATATTCATGGTTTAGATGAAGAGACACGCTAATACATCGCAGTTTGTAATGATACAAAGGTAGGTGGGAATGTAAGCTGTGAGTAGTGTTAATATGGTAAACACGCATCTGGTAAAGGGAAAAGCAGAAGTCGCTCTGTCATCCACATTAGTTTGTTCATTATACTTCATACACCATTAATACACCTTCCATTCCACAGACCATGCTCTGACAGGGAGAAACTGGTTTTTATTTAAGTGTCCCAATCTTTTCCTAACCAATATCAGCTTGCTCTTAATCGCAATTGGAGAATGAAGTTGTACACACTCAATTGACACTGTGTTTAAAATTAATTAAAAATTAAAACAAACAACTCAGGAGCAGGGTAAACCATTCAGCCCTTTGTACCTGCTATACCATTCAATAGAATTGTAGCTGAGCTGATTACTCCATATTCTCGCCAATCCCTGGTAACATTGCACCCCCTAGCTTATCAAGAGTTTTATCTACTTCTGTGTAAAAATATACAAGGACTGTGTTTCCACCTTTTTTGATGAACAGCACTTCAAAAACTTTCAATTCTGTGAGAAAATGTTCTTCCCATCTCTGGATTCATGGCAGCCTTTTATTTTGAAGTAATGACCTTCAGTTCTGAATGTGTTCTGAAGCAGGGTCACTGGACATGAAACATTGACTCTGCTTTCTCTCAACAGATGCTGCTAAAACTGGTGCATTTCTTCAGCTATTCCTGTTTTTTTTAGATTTCCAGCATCCACAATTCATTGTTTCGTATCTTTTGTTCTGGATTTGCCCACAAGAAGAACCATCCTTTGCACATCTATCCTTCTAAGGCCCTCAGGATCTCTAATCTTTCAATCAAGCCACTTATTACTCTTCTAGATTTCAGTGGATATAAGCCTTGCCTGTACAATTTTTTTTCCTCAGAAGATAGCCCACCTATTCCAGATATCAAGTCAAGTAAACTTTTCTAAACTGCTTCCAATGCATTGACATCCACCCTTTCTAAAGAGACCTTTATTATATACAGTACTCAAGATATGGTCTCACTATGCCCTGTGTAACTGAAGCAAAGCCTTTCTAATTTTGTATTTAATTCCATTCACAAATAAAAGATAACATTCTAATAACTTCCCTAATTACTTGCTGTTCCTGCATACTAAACTTACGTGATTCAACAACAAAAACATCATTAGCTGATCACAAGGGCACATTGTCCCACGTTATACTCCATTTTTCAGATCTTTGCCCACTCATTTCACCTATCCATATCCCTTTGTAGCTTCCTTATATTTCCTTCACAACTCACGTTATGACCTGTCTTTGCATGATCAGCAAATTTAGCTTCCCTTCATTCAAGTCATTGATATAAATTGCAAAAAGTGGAAACCCCAGCAATGATCAATGTGGGACATTACTCATTGCATCTTGCCAACCAGAAAATGACCCATTTAGAACTATTGTTTCCTGTTAGTAGCCCATGTCTTATCCATGACAATTTGTTGTCCCCTCCACCCTGGGCTTCTATTTTCCACATGAACTTTGATATGGCACCTTATCAAATACCTTTTGGAAACTGAAGAACAGCAAAACCATTGGTTCCCTTTATCCACAGCACATGTTACTACAAAGAATTCCAATAAGTTGGTAAAACTTGATTTCTGTCACTAAATCAGGTTGACACTGCCTGATTACTTTGAATTTTTCTAATTGTCCTGCTATAATCTTTAGTTCATTTGAAGTAGTTTCTAACATCTTCCCTATAATAGATGTTGAACTAACAGGATTGTACCTTCCTGCTTGCTGTCTCCCTCCCTTTTTGTATAAACCTTTGCTGTCTGTTAGTCTAGTGAAACTCTCTCTGAACCAAGGAATTTTAAAATAGTGAAGCAAGTGCATTAGCTGTATCACTAGCCACTTCATTTAAGACCCGAGAGGTATTCGATCAAGACCCAGGAATTATCAGCCTCCAATTCCATCAGTTTACTTGGTACCACTTCCATGGTGGTTGTAATTTTCTTTCTCCCTGTCTTCCATTTCCTGATTTACAGCTATTTCTGGAAAGTTTCTTGAATTCTCAGTACTGAAGACTACTGCAAAAATTCTGTTTGATTTACCTGCCATCTCCTTATTTTCCATTATTAATTTCCCAAACTCACTTTCTATACAACCAATGCTCACTTTGTGAACTATTTTCTTTTTAAAATATCTATGGAGACCATTACCACTTTTATATTTTTACCAAGTTTCTGATATACTCTAACTTTTAATTCCATATGGATCTTTTTGTCATTCTTTGCTCTGTTTTTATATTCTGGCAAGTCTTCTGATTTACCACCCATCTTTATACAATTAGATGCCTTGTCTTTAGGTTTTATACTATCTTAAACATTTTTAGTTAACAGGAGATGAGGAGGCCTCTGATTGGAAAGCATCTTTCTGAAATATCCAAAATTCAAAGTCTGATGGATTATAATATAGAAAAGAGCACAGTGATTTACTTGAAGTTTTGGGTGGAACTGAGAAATAAGGATGGGATGATCACCTTTTTGGGTTTGTAACATAGACCCACCCCAAGAGTCAACAGGAAATTGCGAAACAAATTTGTAAGGAGATCTCAGTAATCTGTAAGAATAGTAGGGTCGTTCTGGTAAGGGATTTTAACTTTCCAAACATAGACTGGGGCTTTCATAGTGTTAAGGGCTTGGATGGAGAGGAATTTGTTAAGTGCGTACAAGAAAACTTCCTGATTCAGTATGAGGATGTACCCACTGGAGAAGATGTGAAACCTGACCTACTCTTGGGAAATAAGGCAGGGCAGATGACTCAGGTGTCAGTGGGCGTACACTTTGGGGCCAGTGACCATAATTCTATTAGTTTTAAAATACTGATGGAAAAGGATAGACTGGATCTAAAAGTTAAAGTTCTAAATTGGAGGAAGGCCAATTTTGACAGTATTAGGCAAGAACTTTCAACAGCTCACTGGGGGGCAAATGTTCGCAGGTAAAGGAAGGACTGGAAAATGGGAAGCCTTCAAAAATGAGATAACAGGAATCCAGACACAGTATGTTCCTTTTAAGGTGAAGGGCAAGGCTGGGAGGTGTAGAGAATGTTGGATGACTACAGAAATTGAGATTTTGGTCAAGAATAAGAAGGAAGCTTATGCCAGGTATAGACAGCAGGGATCAAGTGATTCCGTAAAATAGTATGAAAGCAATAGCAATATACTTAAGAGGGAAATCAGGAGGGGAACAAAGGGACATGAGATAGCTTTGGCAAATATGGTTAAGGAGAATTCAAAGGGATTCTACAAATACGTTAAGTACAAAACTGTAACTAGGGAGAGAATAGGGCCCCTTAAAGATCAGCAAGGCTGCCTGTGTGTGGAACAGCAGGAGATGGGGGAGATACTAAACGAGCATTTTCCATCAGTGCTTACTGTGGAGAAGGATATGGAAGATAGAGAACATGGGGAAATACATAGCGGCATCCTGAAAAATGTCCATATTACAGAGGAGGTAGTGCTGGATGGCTTAAAACACAGAAAGGTGGATGAATCCTCAGGACCTGATCAGGTGTACTGTGAACTCTGTGGAAACCTAGGAAACTGATTGCTGGGCCCATTGCTGAGATATTTGTATCATCGATAGCTACAGGTGAGGTGCCAGAAGATTGGAAGTTGTCTAATGTGGTGCCAATATTTAAGAAAGGTGATAAGGAAAAGCCAGGGAACTATAGACCGGTGAGCCTAACATTGGTGGTGGGCTGGCGGGCGAGCTGTTAGGAGGAGTCCTGAAGGACAGGATTTACGTGTATTTGGAGAGGCAAGGTCTGATTAGGGATAGTCAACATGGCTTTGTGTGTGGGAAATCGTGTCTCACTAACTTGACTGAGTTTTTTGAAGTAGTAGCGAAGAAGATTGATGAAGGCAGATTGGTAGACGTGATCAATATGGACTTCAGTAAGGCGTTCGACAAGGTTCCTCATCATAGACTGGTTAGCAAGGTTAGATCACACAGATTACAGAAGGAACTAGCTATTTGGATACAGAACTGGCTTGAAGGTAGAAGACAGAGGGTGGAGGTGGAGGGTTGCTTTTCAAACTGGAGGCCTGCAACCAGCGGTGTGCCACAAGGATCGGTGCTGGGTCCACTGCTTTACATCATTTATATAAATGATTTGGATATGAACGTAGGAGGTATGGTTAATAAGTTTGCAGATTACACCAAGACTAGAGGTGCAGTGGACAGCAAAGAAGGTTACCTCAGAGTACAATGGGATCTTGATCAGATGGGTCAATGGGCCGAGAAGTAGCAGAGGGAATTTAATTCAGATAAATGTGAGGTGCTGCAATTTGGAAAGGCAAATCAGGGTAGGACTTATACACTTAATGCTAAGGTCCTGGAGAGTGTTGCTGAACAAAGAGACATGGAGTGTAGGTTCATAATTCCTTGAAAGTGAAGTCACAGGTAGATAGGATAGTGAAGAAGGCATTTGATATGCTTGTCTTTATTGATCAGTGCATTGAGTATAACAGTTGGGAGGTCATGTTGCGGCTGTACAGGATATTGGTTAGTTCACTCTTGGAATACTGCATCCAATTCTGGTCTCTATAGGATGGATGTTGTGAAACTTGAAAGGGTTCAGAAAAGATTTACAAGGATGTTGCCAGGGTTAGAGGATCTGAGCTATAGGGAGAAGCAGAATAGACTGGGGCTATTTGCCCTGTAGCATCAGAGGCTGAGGAATGATCTTATAGAGGTTTATAAAATCATGAGGGGCATGGACAATAGATAAGGTTTTTCTTCCCCAAGGTAGTAGAGTCCAACACTGGAGGGCATTGGTTTGAGGTGAGAGGGGAAAGATTTAAAAGGGACCTAACGGGTAACTTTTTCATGCAGAGTGTGGTGCGCATATGGAATGAGCTGCCAAAGGAAGTGGTGGAGACTGGTACAGTTGCAACATTTAAAAGGCATCTGGATGGGTACATGAATAGGACGGGTTTATGGGGATATGGGCCAAATGCTGACAAATGGAACTAGATTTATTTAGAATATCTGGTTGGCATGGACAAGTTGGACCGAAGGGTCTGTTTCTGCACTGTATATCTCTATGACTCTATCACTCTAATAGAAAAATTTATTTTAAATTAAAGGAGAAATTTAAAATTTTGATGTTGCGAGACTTGGAGAAGGACAGTGAGCACAAAGGCAGCAAGCAGTTAAAGCAAGCAATCAGGAAAACATATATCATGTAGGCCTTTATTGTGAGGAGAATAGAGCATAAAAGTGAAGTGAAGCCAAAAAACTTTGTACTTCAATGCAACCAATCAAGAATAGACAACCACACTGGAACAAGCCATCATCATACAACAACAAAAGACCAGAACAAGGAAAAGAATAACCCTACAAGAAAATACTCTCCAAACTCACCCACAACAATGACACAGACAACACAGAAACACGGATCAAGAACATCTCAGACCAACCACTTACAGACACTGAGAAGACCATCCTAATACGTGGAATGAATTATAAACACAAAAAAACTGACTTCCGGGCTGCACTGGAATTGACACTAAAGAACAACAGACTCATAGAGGAAATACATCAGACAAATGGTAGTCCCAACACTGAGCAGAAAAGGTAAGTGGAACACATTTAACACAGAAGAGGTTTATAAAATCATGAGGGGCATGGATAGGGTAAATAGATAAGGTTTTTTTTCCCCAAGGTAGTAGAGTCCAAAACTGGAGGGCATTGGTTTGAGGTGAGAGGGGAAAGATTTAAAAGGGACCTAACGGGAGACTCAAGAAAGACAAAAATATCATAATCTTACCGATGGTCAAAGGACACATGACAGTAATCCTTAATAGAGCCCAATACATCGAAAAAGTTAATGCACTACTAGCAGATACCAACACCTACCAACAGATGGCAATAGACCCAACGCTACAGTTAGAGAATGGGATTACAACAGCCCTGAAGAAATTACACAACTCAGGAGATATCAGCAAGACAGACTACAAAAAAATGAAGCCAGAGGGATCCAACACACCCTGCTTCTATGGACTCCCTAAGGTACAGAAGCCAGGAATTCCCCTCAGACCCATTGTATCACTACCAGGCACACCAACATATAGACGAGACAAAGAACTACAACGGAAGCTGAAATACTTAGTTAACAACCATCCACTGCTCCCAAGAATTCCTCATCATCATCCAGGACACCAGGATAGAAAAGGACGAGATAATGATAACCTTCAAAGTAACAGCACTAGTTACATCCACAAACGTCAACCTTGGCAAAGAGATAATTGCCACACTGCTGGATGAATCAGGAAGCCAGCCACCCCATGACACCAAGAGCACCAACAAGGACAGCACCCTGAAACTGCTGGATCTGTGCCTCACAACCAACTTCACCTTCAACAACCGTATATTCAAACAAATCAATGGAACACCAATGGGATCCCCAATATCAGGACTGATTGCAGAAGCAGTAATGCAAAGGTTAGAATGGACAGCACTCCCCACTATACAAACCAAACCTGGGATCCGATATGTAGATGATTATCTTTGTTCGTGATTATCAAATGCACAAGACTGGAAGAAACCCACCGACACATAAACAACATCCTCACCGGAATATAATCCACAAAAGAAGAAGAGAACAATAACTCACTACCCTTCCTAGAGATAACGGTAGAACGTTAGAACAACAGGGAACTCCATACGAGCGTATACAGAAAGACCACACATATGGACCAGATCCTTAATTACACCAGCAACCACCCCAACACCTATAAACGGAGCTGCACCAGGACATTATTCAAACAGGCCACAACACATTGCAGCAACCCGGAATTGTGAAAAGCATAGCAGGAGCACTTATATGGAGTTTTTAAAGGAATGGATACCCAAAAAGCACAATCCGCTTTTACCTCCACAACAGACCACAGCAAGGTGATACAACACAACCAGACACATTAGTCACCCTACGTACTTCAGAGACATATCAGAGATGACACAAGACTACTCAGACCCCTAGGTATCAGGGTAGCCCACAAACTAACAACCACCCTGCCACAGCTACTGACAAACGTAAAGGATCCCATTTGCACTGACAATAAAACTAACATAATATGCAAAATACCATGCAAGGACTGTGAGAAACATTACATATGCCAAACTGGAAGAAAGCTGACAATAAGGATACACGAACACCAACTGGCCACCAAGAGGCACAATCAATTCTCACTGGTCTCAATACGAATGGACAAAGGACACAAAACCGACTGGGACAACACATCCATAATAGCACGAGCCAAACAGAGACATGCCAAGGAATTCCTGGAGGCCTGGCATTCCAACCAGAACTCCACCAACAAGCACATTGAACAGGACCCGATACACAAACCTTTGAAAAACAAAATGGGAAATGATGCCAACCACCCCAGCAAACCGAGGCATATAAATAACAAGTGGGACGGAACACTGATGCTTTACCAGAGGTGCACTGACAATGTTACCGAGCAGGGTGACGAACCGTCTGCAACCAAACACACCAGCTCGGTGAACAAATCTACAACTTCAGGCAGTTGACAGTTAAGGAATAATGGATCTTGGCACTGGCTGAACCATATACTTTCTTCTCTTCTTGTTCCAACATTTCTATGTAATGTCGTTCCAGAATGCAAAAGCTCTTGGTCGACAAGTCAGTGAGTATGGCAGAGTTATCTGTGTGTCCAATCATTGGCTGTTCATCTGAATTTTACACACAAATAACAGTGTTCCGTGACAACCAATTGCCCAATAATGACTACAGCTACAAGGCTGGAGATCAGGACCGTGTGGAAATCTGACACAGATGATTCTGAGGAAATTGCCTCAGAAATCTAAAATGCTAAATTGGCAATTACTCTGCATCTGTCACCCTCCAAAAATGCCCCTTAAAGTTGGAGATTTCAGACACATCCAATTCACTTTAGTTTCATAGTTAGCAAGGAAAAAGTTAGAGTGTTAAGTAGTTGCTCTTAATCTTGGGTAACTTTTATACTGAACCCCTGACTCACCACTGACAGTCCCCTCATATACATTCTGGGTCTCTAATATTTTGGACTTGACCATCCACTAGACCTCACACTGTCTACCCATGACCTGACCCTGAGCCTACTGGACTCAATACATTACCCTAAACTTGACACCCTCTATCCACTATGACACCTCACCACGACTCTAATCCAGCACTAGCTCCCCCATCCATCAAAGCTGACCCCAGCAGTTCTGGTAACCTCACCATCCCTTTCTAGCTGATAGCTATCCTCCCTACACTTGACCTGACACCTACCTCCACATCCCCAAGCCCCCAACCTGACACTTCCACCCTCTTTCCCAGCAGACTCCCATCCCACAGCCCCTGACCGAATCCAGCTCCATAACCTTATACATGGACATACTGTAAATACCTTTCAGGCACAACTGAATCCCTGAACCCAACTGGCACCCAATACCCTTATCCCACCTGGCACACTGCCACCCCCCCATCCAAACCACTTGGCACCCTATCTCCTCCACCCTTTCTCTGCACCTGTCTTTGTGGCTGCTGTACATTTTAACACACAATACAACACTCCCTGCTTTAAAAGGAGAAGTGGTCTCTACTGTTGGTTGTGACCCACTCCTGACCCTGACTGGTCAAGTAAAAAATACCTGGACAGGTCTCCTCCATTTTGTATCAGGAGGCTGCTGTGCAAGAATTTCCAGAATAGAAGCAATTTAAATGTAGTTGGGTTATTCTTCTGTCTGGTCAGGTTCAGAAATGGGGTTTCCAACTCTCAGAGTTTATTAGCCAACGTCACAGTTGTTTAAAGAAGAACATAATTGGATATTCATACCAGACAAATGACCAGATGCCTGCTCTCTGACACCCCCTCCTACCGCCTCCTTGATCATGACCCCACCCCCGACCACCAAAACATCATCTCCCAAACCATCCAGAACTTCATCACTTCAGGTGACCTCCCACCCATCGTTGCCCAACCCCGCACCGCCCGTTTCTATCTCCTTTCCAAAATCCACAAACCTGACTGCCCTGGTCGACCCATTGTCTCCGCCTGCTCCTGCCCCACCGAACTCATCTCCATTTATCTCGACTCCATTTTCTCCCCCTTGGTCCAGGAACTCCCCACCTATGTCCATGACACCACCCACGCCTTCCACCTCCTCCAAAACTTCCGATTCCCTGGTCCCCAACATCTCATCTTTACCATGGACGTCCAGTCCCTATACACCTGCATTCTCCATGCAGATGGCCTAAAGGCCCTCCGCTTCTTTCTATCCCGCAGGCCCGACCAGTCCCCCTCCACTGGCACCCTCATCCGCTTAGCTGAACTTGTCCTCACCATTAACAACTTCTCCTTCAATTCCTCCCACTTCCTACAGACAAAGGGAGTGGCCATGGGTACCCGCATGGGCCTAAGCTATGCCTGCCTCTTTGTAGGTTACGTGGAACAATCCCTCTTCCGTAGCTACACTGGCCCTAAACCCCACCACTTCCTCCGTTACATCAATGACTGTATCGGCGCCGCCTCGTGCTCCCACGAGGAATTCGAACAGTTCATCCACTTCACTAACACCTTCCATCCCAACCTTAAGTTCACCAGGACCATCTCCAATACCTCTCTCTCCTTCCTGGACCTCTCTGTTTCCATTTCTGGCAACCACCTGGAAACCGATATCCATTTCAAGCCCACCAATTCCCACAACTACCTAGAATACACCTCCTCTCACTCACCTTCCTGTAAAAATGCCATCCCCTATTCCCAATTCCTTCGCCTCCACCGCATCTGCTCCCGAGATGAGGCATTCCACTCTCGGACGTCCCAGATGTCCTCGTTTTTCAAGGACCACAACTTCCCCTCCACAGTGGTCGAAAAAGCCCTCGACAGGGTCTCTCGCATTTCCCGCAACTCATCCCTCACACCCTCTCCCCACAATAACAACCAAAAAAAAATCCCCCTCGTCCTCACTACCACCCGACCGACCTCCGGATCCAACGCATCATCCTCCGACACTTCCACCATCTGCAATCCAACCCCACTACCAAAGACATTTTTCCTTCCCCATCCTTATCTGCTTTCCGGAGGGACCACTCTGTCTGTGACTCCCTTGTCCGCTCCACACTCCCCACCAGCCCCACCACACCTGGCACTTTCCCCTGCAACGCAGCAAGTGCTACACCTGCCCAGACACCTCCCCCCTCACCCCCATCCCAGGCCCTGAGAAGATCTTCCACATCAAACAGATGTTCACCTGCACATCTGCTAATGTGGTATACTGTATCCTCTGTACCCGTTGTGGCCTCCTCTACATTGGGGAAACCAAGCAGAGGCTTGGGGACCGCTTTGTGGTACACCTACGCTTGGTTCGCGACTAACGACTGTACCTCCCAGTTGCGAACTATTTCAACTCCCCCTCCACTCCTTGGATGACATGTCCATCCTGGGCCTCCTGCAGTCCCACAATGATGCCACCTGAAGGTTGCAGGAACAGCACCTCATATTTCGCTTGGGAACCCTGCAGCCCAATGGTATCAATGTGGACTTCACAAGCTTCAAAATCTCCCCTCCCCTGACTGCATCCCAAAACCAGCCCAGTTCGTCCCCGCCTCCTTAACCACTTCTCCCACCTCAAACCCCACCCCCATTTCCTACCTACTAGCCTCACCTGCCCCCTTGATCTGTCCGTCCTCCCTGGACCGACCTATCCCCTCCCGAGCTCTCCACCTACACTCACCTTTACTGGCTCCAACCCCGCCTCTTTGACCTGTCTGTCTCCACTCCACCTGTCTTCATCTTTATCCATCTTTTATCCGCCTCCCCCCTCTCCCTATTTATTTCAGAATCCCCTTCCCCTCCCCATTTCTGAAGAAGGGTCTAGACCCGAAATGTAAGCTTTCCTGCTCCTCTGATGCTGCTTGGCCTGCCGTGTTCATCCAGCTCTACATCTTGTTATCTCAGATTCTCCAGCATCGGCAGTTCCTACTATCTCTGACCTGATATTTCCTTCCCTTGGCAGTAGAGATTTGATACATTCAACTGTAGATTTAATTCCCAATGTTAATCTTTTCCTTCATTCTTCAATGTGGTCTGTTTAAGAATTAGTACCTCTTGGATTTAATTGCTTGTCACATGCTCAAATGAAGAGCCACTGAAGGTTAAAAAAATCACAGAGCAGTGAGTGAAAATGTCAAAATTTGAAACCTCTGAATACTTTGAAATTAATACAAAAATTTGTTGTTGGTTACACTTATTTTAAATCCAAGTATCTTTATTCAATGGTGAGAGGATTTTGCAATCTAAGGTGAACATGTATTGCTCTCAAGCTGTTCCCATTATGTCAAAGAGGTAAACCAGTGTTTCAAATGAAAACCTGATGAAAGGTCATTCAACCTGAAATATTAACGCAGCTCCTTTCCACGGATGCTGCCTGACCTGCTGAACTTCCCCAGCATGACTTGTTTATATTTCTGATCTCCAACATCCGCAATATTTTACTTTGTTTCAGATGAAAGCATTGTGTTTGCATTAAACCTGCTGCCCACCTTGTCAGTTTTACCAACCTTGAAACACATTTCTGCTCGCTGCCAATTCTCCTGTCACAGTCTGGCACTTCCGAGAAAATCAGCTTGAGAATAAGGCAGTGGCTAATGACAGTTAAATGAATGCACTCATGTCTCTCCTTAACCAATTTAATCAGTCTCACTAATATATGTTACCAGAATGGGATAGAGAAGTGGCATGTCATTGAATAAAGGGATCTCTGTGGAAGAAAGATCCATCCAATTTTTGCTCTTATTATGCCAGTGAACCTATCTAATGTATTGCAATAAACAGGTACAAATGTTCCATTGGCACATTTCTACTGCACCTTGAAAGGATTTCCTCCTGGCCTTCTGTATGAAGACCTTTGGTACCATTCAGTCTGAAACACCAAGAACCATGTGTAGCTGCCCCATTCAGTCAGAAAACTTTACAAAGTAAACATTCATGACTGTATTATTCCTGGTACATGACTTCATTTCTCACACTAATGTGTTGTAGCAAACAAAAAAATGTTCCTCTCTCAGCGCCTATCTCCTTCATATTCAAGTGATTCAATTATCGACCAGAAGGAAAAAGGCATACAAAGGGGATTTGCTTATCAAAAGAAAGCTTTTCAGCCAATTTTTCACACTAGATAGGCTGATACTAAATTAAGAAGAGTAGCCAAGCTTTCATCTCCTACTCTGAAGTAACCAAGGACGACAATGCAATCAATTAATTCCACTAAAACGAGAATTTAACAAATCATTTTTAAGAAGGAAACTTGTTCATGAGATGTGTGCATTGCCATTTCAGATTGCAGGACGCCTTGAGAGGAACACTGAAAGAGCAGTGATATTGTTCCAACTCAGGATGGGGCGTGTCTTGGAGGGGAAATTGCATGTGATGGTGTTTCCATGTATCAGGGTTCTTTCATTCAAGGTAAGAGAGGTCAGGGGTTTGGGAAGGTGCAGTTAAAGGGACCTTGACATGCTGCTGCAGTGCATCTTATGAATGGTATACGCTGTTGCCACTGTGTCTTGGAGGTGGAGAAAGTGAATGCTTAGGGTAGTAAAGGCAGTGTTGATCAAACCATTTGTTTTGTCCTGGATGGTGTTCAGCTTCAAGTATTGCTGAAGCTGCACTCATCCAAGCAAGTACTTCTTCCAACTTGTGCATTGTAGATGGTAGTCAGGCCTTGGCGAGTCAGGAGATGAGTTACGTGTCACAGAATTTCCAGCATCAGACCTGCACTTGTAGCCACAGTATTTTTATGTTTGGGTCATTTAAAAAGTCAATGACCAGAAAGACAAGTAATCATAGGACGCTGATAGTGAGGATTCAGTGATGATAATAATCGCTGAAAGTCAAGGGAAGATGATTCTATTCAAATGTTGGAGGCTGTCATTGCCAGATATTGTAAAGTGTCAAAATTGCCCTGATCTTGCGGCTTGTGGACACAGACTGTTTCAGCATCTGAAGAGTTGCGGATTGTCCTGAACATTACGCAACCATTGTGGAAATTAACTTCTTGGCTCATGTTTGGACCAAGGCTGTCATGAAGTCAACAGCTGAGTGGCCCAGACTGAACTTGAAATGAGCATCAATGAGGATGTTATTGCTGAGTAAGCACTTTCAACAATATGCTTCATCACTTTTCTGATGATGATGTAGGTTGATGAGTCAATAATTGGATGGATTGGATTTATACCTTTTTTTTATAGACAAGACAAGCTTGGATGATTTTCCATATTGTTAGGTGAATGCTAGTGTTGTGGCTGTAATGAAAATACTTGGCTAAAGGCAGAGATTATGCTGGACCGTTAGTCTCACCAGGATGCTGTCACAGCACATAGATAGGCTATTGCCCTGTGCCTATTGCCATTTCCTGACAACACACAAATTAAACTGAATTAGTTAAAGACTCATGTCTGTGATGTCAGGGACCTTGGGAGGAGGCCAAGATGACTCATTCACTCTGCACTTCAGCTCACGATGATTGCAAATATCATGAGGTTATACATTGTGATTAACTGCAGTTCTGTTCTACTGATAGGCAACAGAACTTCATGGATATCACATTTTCTGATTCCAGATGTATTCTGGATCTGTTCCCTTCTCCAAAAAAACTGTGCAGTTGCCACTGCGATCAATAAACATCTCTGACAGATTAGAAAGGAGGAGGGGAAGAAAGCCTCTCATTACCTATTGGAAGCTCAATCTGGCAACTTGATCTTCAGAATTCAGCAAGCCATGGTACTACTAAGCAATTCTTTATGAGTGGCACTGAAGTCCCCCGCTCACATTATATTTGTGCCCTTACTGCCTTCAGTGCTTCGCTGAAGAGGTATTCATCATGGACAAGTACTGATTGCCCGTGTCTAACCCAATTCCATGAAGCTTCATGAGGTCCAAAGTCAAAATTAAGAACATCCAGGGCAAGTCCTTCCTGACACTATACCACGGTGCTACCTCCATCCTGTCGGTGGGACAGCATACATTCAGGGATGATAGTGGCGCTGTCTGGGATAGTATAAAAGATATTATTCAGTGAGTGCAATTATGAGAAGCCTCTGCTGAACTAATCTGTTGAGCAGTTCTCCCTATTATTTCACAAATCCCCAGTCATCCGTGAGGAAGCCGTTGTACGGTCATCTGAGCAGTGTGTCCCTTTGTTATCCTTAATAGGTGGATGGTTAATGGTGCAAGCTCAATCTGGTTTTATTCTTTTCCAAATTTTCTATCTCATCCGAGAAACATTCCCACACAAGAACGATCAAACTTGAATGATATCCAGTTGAGATTCAATGGTTTTGTAGCCGTGTATAGCAGCAGCTCAGAACAAGTTACTGAAATATAAATTTTTGTTGTTAGATTTCACATCAGTTCAGACCCACTTTCCTTTGCTATACTTCCACGTATTGCATACATGTCTCCCAGTGATGTCCAAATAAGCTTTGTCTCACTACTAGAGACTAGTTAGAACATGGAACTCAATACCACAAGGAATATCGAAGTGAAGACATGAATGTTTTTAAATGGGATGCTAGATAAACAATAACAATTTACGCAGGAGTGATAGGAAAAGGATCATACAGGAACGTATAAACTGGCATAAACCAGTTGGCTTGAATTGCCTGTAACTGCGAAGTGAATTTAATGTAATTGTTTCTGAAATACCCATGACATGAACCTAGTATATCCTAAAAAGAAGGCCTGACAACTATCCAACCATAATGGCAGAAAAAAGCAAGCCTCGTGCTTTAATTTTTAAGTAGGACAATTTTGAGAGTATGAGGACAGAAGTGAATTGGGAAGTTAAGTTCAAATACAGGTCAGTAGCAACGAAGCAGCAGATGTTAAGGACATACGTTGTAACATTAAACAAAGATACATTCAATGAGGAAAAGAAATCGCCAGGGGAAGAATGCAACATTGCTGGCCAACTAAAACATTTCGAAATAAAATCAAATTGGAAGAAATTGAATACAATTCCATGAAGATATGTGGCAGATCAAAGATTGGACAGCACATTAAAACACTACAAAGAATGAAAGCACAAATGAATCATTTTGCATTGACAAAAAGCAGCAAGTGAAGTGAACAGAAATTAAGTCGGGTCTCAAGTATTAACAATCTATTGACGACTTGGATGAAGGCGGAATATGCAGTGGTTAAATTTGCCATTGACACAAAAACGGTAGGACAGTAAGCTGTTAAGACACAAATATGGGAAACAGGAGCAGGAGACAGTCATTTGGCCCACAAAACCCCCTCTGCCATTAAGCATGATCATGGCTAATCTTCCATCTCAATGCCATACTCACTGCACTTTCCCGATATCTCTCAATGTCTCTGGCCTCTAGAAATCCATTATCTGAATTATACTGAGCAACTTGGTCTCTACAGTCTCCAGAGGAAGAGAATTCCACAGGTTCACCAATTTTATAGTCCCAAGGTAAAGAAATTTCTCATACAAGACCAAAATAGTTTCCTGCATTTTTTGAGACTGTGACCCCTTGTCTAAGGTTTTGGAGTAGATTTGTAGCTCGGGTTGTGGGTGTTGAGGTTTGTTGGCTCGCCGAGCTGGTTTCTTGTATCGCAGACGTTTCGTTACCATGCTGGGTAACATCCTCAGTGCAACCTCCGATGAAGCGTCGGTGTGTTTTCCCGCCTAGTTTTTAAACTCTGGAGTCCATTGAGCTGGATTGCCTCACTTCGGTTTTCCTTCGTAGTGGGATGTATATGGGGTCGTGTTCAATGTGTTTACTAATAGCATGCTTTGTGGAGTGCCAGGCTTCAAGGAATTCTCGTGCCTGTCTCTGCCTAGCTTGTCCCAGGATTTTGGTGTTGTCCCAGTCAAAATGGTGCCTCTCCTTGTCCATGTGGATTGAGATGAGTGAGTATTGGTCGTGTCTTTTGTAGCCAGTTGGTGTTCATGTACCCTTGTTGTTAGTTTCCTTCCTGTTTGTCTGATGTAGTGTTTCTCACAGTCGCTGCAGAGGATCTTGTAGATGACATTGGTCCTGTCCATGGCGGGGAGTGGGTCTTTAGTTCGGCTGAGCAGTTGTCGTAGGGTTGATGTGGGCTTGTGTGCCACTCTGATGCCCAGCGGTCGTAGGAGTCTTGTGGTGAGTTCCAATGTGTTCCTAATGTAGGGTAGTGTGATGAGTGTGTCGGGGCGTGTAGTATCTTCCTGATGTTGTTCGTGTAGGCATTTCTGACCTAGTTTTTTTGGATATCCATTATCCCTGAGAACCTGAAAGAAGTATTCTTCTTCCTCTTGGTGTAGTTCCATGGTGCTGCAGTGGTGTTGTTGCCCTTTTAAACAGTGTTTGCACGCAGCTTCGTTTGTGTGTGCTGGGATGGTTACTGTTGAAGTTCAGTACCTGGTCTGCGTGTGTGGCTTTTCTGTGTAATTTCATTTGCAGTTCCCCATTTGTCTTGCGCTTTACCATGACGTCCAGGAATGGGAGCTTTTTGTTCTTCTCTTCCAGTGTGGCTAGGAACAGAGAAAATACGCGCCAAAATATGTTATTCCTGGAAGCTACCAACCAAGACTGGACAACTGACATGGAATGAGCCATTAACATCAGCCAACAGACCTCAAGAGCCAAGAAAAGACAGACCCTTCAAGACAAGCTAGCCACACTTACCCACAAAAACGACAACAACAGAACAGACACATGGATAAGAAACCTCTCCGACAGGAAACTGAGAGACATGGAAAAAGCCATTCTCACCCGAGGACTGAACTCAAACTACAGGGACGCCAACAAAATGGAATTCCTAGCCACACTGGAAGCCACACTAAAGACGAACAATATCAACGAAGAAACACAACAAACGATAAGACAGACAGTAATCCCGACACTAGCCAGAAGGAGCGAACTCAACACCCTCAACACACAGGAAAGACAGGCCCTGGACGGATTAAAGAAGGACAAGAACATCACAATACTACCTGCAGACAAAAGGCGCATAACAGTGATACTGAATAAAACGGATTACATCTCCAAGGCACAGGCACTGCTCGCCGACGAGAACACATACCGGCCAGTACAAACTGACCCGACACCCGCCTTTTGTTTTTAGGCAACAAAATCCTCTATACACTAAAAAGACTTAAACAAACAGGACAGATCAACAAAGCAGACTTCTTAAGAATGAAACCCGAAGGAACCAACACAGCCCGATTCTACGGCCTCCCGAAAGTGCACAAGCCAGAAGTCACCCTTAGACCCATAGTCTCCCTACCAGGCACTCCATCACACAGACTAGCCAAGGAACTACAAAGGAGACTCAGGCACCTAGTCAACAAGTCACCCCACTCTATCCACTCAGCCCAAGAATTCCTCAACTCCATCAAAGACATAAGGATAGACGACGAAGAGACCATGATTTTGTTTGATGTCTCTGCCCTGTTTACATCAATAGACATACCACTAGCAAGGGAAACAATGACAACACTACTGGAACAAGAACAAGACCCCAGTGAAACCATCTCCAAGGACAACATGCTCAAACTACTGGACCTATCCCTCATCATCCACTTCACTTTCAACAGCCAAACATACGAGCAAATCAATGGGACACCCATGGGATCATCTATCTCCGGACTCATAGCAGAGGCAGTGATGCAAAGACTAGAAAGGATGGCCCTTCCGCAAATCCAACAAAAACTATGGATACGCTATGTGGACGACACCTTTGCCATCATTAAACGGACCAAATTAGAGGAAACACACAAACTTATAAACAACACCCTCACTGGAATAAAATTCACCAGAGAGGAGGAGAAGAATAAACAGCTTCCATTCCTGGATGCCATGGTCGAGCACAAGACAAATGGGGAACTGCAAACGAAAGTACACAGAAAAGCCACACACACAGACCAGGTACTGAACTTCAACAGTAACCATCCCAGCAGACACAAAGGAAGCTGCGTGCGAACACTGTTTAAAAGGGCAACAACACACTGCAGCAACATGAAACTACACCAAGAGGAAGAAGAATACCTCTTTGGATAAAATGGATGTCCAAAAAACTGGGTCAGAAGATGCCTACATGAACAACATCAGGAAGATACTACATGCCCCGACACACTCATCACACTACCCTACATCAGGAACACATTGGAACTAAGCACAAGACTCCTACAACCACTGGGCATCAGAGTGGCACACAACCCCACGTCAACCCTATGACAAGTGCTCACCCGAACTAAAGACCCACTCCCCGCCATGGACAGGATCAATGTCATCTACAAGATCCTCTGCAGAGACTGTGAGAAACACTACATCGGACAAACAGGAAAGAAACTAACAACAAGGGTACATGAACAACAAGTGGCTACAAAAAGAAATGATCAATACTCACTCATCTCAATCCACATGGACAAAGAGAACCACCATTTCGACTGGGACAACACCAAAATCCTGGGACAAGCTAAGCAGAGACAGGCACGAGAATTCCAAGAAGCCTGGCACTCCACGAAGCATGCTATTAGTAAACACATTGAACGCGACCCCATGTACACTCCACTACGAAGGAAAACCGGAAGTGAGGCAATCCGGCTCAATGAACTCCAGAGTTTAAATACCAGGCAGGAAAACACACTGACACTTCGTCGGAGGTTGCACTGAAGATGTTACCCAGCATGGCAATGAAACATCTGCGATACAAGAAACCAGCTCGGCGAGCCAACCAACCTGTGACCCCTTGTTTTGGTGCTCCCGAAACCATCAGCTGGGGAAAAAGTCATTGATGCATCCAGTTCTGCCAGAGTTTTGTACATTCGAATAAGATCCCCTTTGGTTCTTCTAAACTCCAGTAAATACAGGCCAAGTTGACCCAATCTCTCCTCATACAACAAACCTGTCACCTTAGAAATAGCTTGGTAAGGAGACCAAAACAGCACACACTACTCCAGATGTGGTCTTGCTAAGGTGATGTATTGTTGCAGTAAGATTCCCTTCTCCCTGTACTCAAACCACATTCAATGAAACCCAATTTACCTTACTTTGCTGTATCTGCATGCTTATGTACAGTGACTAGTATACAACATCAAACCAGGCCCCTTTGTACATCAATATTTCCCTATCTATCACTGTGTGAGTAATACTCTGCATTCTGCTTTTCCTACTGAGGTGGACAACTTCCCATTTATCCATATTATACTCTCTTTTATTCAATCATCAGATGTGGAAATCACTGACTGGTTCAGAATTTATTGTTCATCCCTTGATGCCCTTGAGAAGGTGATGGTGAGCTGTCTTCTTGACCACTGCAGTCTATCTGGTGTTAATAAATCCACAAAGCTGTTAGGAAGGGAGTTCTTGGATTTTGACCCTGCACCACAGAGAATGGCAATACAGTTCCAGGTCAGGATACAGCATGGCTAGAGGGAAACTTGCACAAGGTGGTGTTCCCATGTATTTGCTACTCTTGTGCTTCTGGATGGCAGTGGTTGTGAGTTTAGAAGGTACTGTCTAAGCAGTCTTGATCAATTTCTGCAATGTATCTTGCTATGCTCCAATGCTACTAAAATATATCGGTAGCACAGTGAGTGAATGTTCATGGATGAAATACCAATCGAGCAGGCTGCTTTGTCCTGGATAGTGCCAAGCTTCTTGAGTGTTGTTGGAGCTGTACTCATCCAGGCAAGTGGGGGGACATTCCATTACACTCCATACTTGGGTCTTATCATTAGAAGACAGACTTTAGGGATAGTAGGAACTGCAGATGCTGGAGAATCCAAGACAACAAGGTGCAGGGCTGGATGAACACAGCAGGCCAAGCAGCATCATAGGAGCAGAGAGGCTGACATTTCGGGCCTAGACCCTTCATCAGAAAAGGGGGAGGGGAAGGGGGTTCTGAAATAAATAGGGAGAGAGTGGGAGGCGGATAGAAGAGGGATAGAGGAGAGGATAGGTGGAGAGGAAACAAACAGGTCGAAGAGGCGGGGATGGAGCCAGGAAAGGTGAGTGTAGATAGGGAGTTAGGAAGGGGATAGGTCAGTCCAGGGAGGACGGACAGGT
>NC_063344.1:60385737-60542740 GCF_021869965.1 Rhincodon typus
TGTTCTGCAAAGCGGTCCCCGAGTCTCCGCTTGGTTTCCCCGATGTAGAGGAAGCCACACCGGGTACAGCGGATGCAGTATACCACATTGGCAGATGTGCAGGTGAACATCTGCTTGATGTGAAAAGTCTTCTTGGGGCCTGGGATGGGGGTGAGGGAGGAGGTATGGGGGCAGGTGTAGCACTTCCTGCGGTTGCAGGGAAAAGTGCCGGGTGCGGTGCATCACGAATCTCGAAACCACTGAGCCTGGGTAGACTTAAGCATATCATGACAAAAACTATGTTAAGGCTATCATACCCTGGTATTCCAAAACATTTAAATGGAATAGTTACCTAAAAATTTAAAGGGATTCTGGGAAATGATAAAATGCATGCACACTGTCTCAATGGTTTCAATATGTAAAAGTGGTTAGTGACTTTAAGGGAGTAAACAAAATATTGAGTTTGGACAAATTTACGTAGAGATATATCAAATATCTAGAATGAGTCATCTGGTAACTTTTAAAAAAAGTGTCATCTTAGAGAAAGAACGAACAAAGTATGTTGTGCCTGAATTAAGCAGAAATGTTCAACTTCTGTTTTAAAATATTACAAGATTATGTTCCACGGGCTACAAATCTTTACAGATCTCTGGAATTAGATAGGGTGGTAACAGTTAATTTGCAGAATTGGATGAGATGAAGTAATTAAGGACGGAGACTGATGGCAGAGGACAAAAAAAGGTTAGAACAATGGGTTGAGGTGGCAATTCAGGTTAAAATGTTACAGTAGTGAAAAGGAGTTTTAGATAAGAGCATAAAAATAATAATTTTCTCTTGGTGATGTTTGTGTCCTTCTCTTTCCTTTTAAGAGATTTGAATTGGTGATTAAGCCATAACCCAAGGCAATGGGACCATTAGTGGAGAGATAAATAAAACCTCATAGATCATTTGATAAGATCATGTGGGAGTCAAGAATACATGACATGGTCTTAGGATACCGATGTAAGAGTGCAAAAGTGAATATTACCTCAGAGGCAAAAAACATGAGATGGTAAAAAACATGCATTGAAGAACATGTCTCAAACATGTACACCTATGTGATGAAAGGATTAGTGTGGCTTGGATGAGCACAAAAACATAGCTTAAATGATAAGACACTGACACAAGACCTATAGAGAAACTGAATTTAAAACAATGGATGTACTATTAATGAATTACAATCAAAATTTTAAAAAGTGAGTGGTTATTTTGTCAAAATGTTACAGAACTGAAAGAATATGGATTCTAGGAGGAGTAATGATAGACTGAATGAAAGTGCACATCGGATGACATACAGATACCTTATTTTGAGTGTTTGTGTGATGCATGTACTCTAGTGTTTACCATGTATATTGTAGCTCAAAAGGGGTACATGCATTTGAAGGTTGTTACCACTCACTGATACAATGATTCTTACAATTGGCAAGGAGGGAAACATATAGGAGATCCTCAAGACAGATATAGATGAAGAGGGCTGGAGGAATTTTGAATGCGTGTATGACGTTATTTTACTGTTATTGGGTGAGGTGATCTGTGGATAGGGAACTATATGATAAAATACAAAACAGAACTTAAGGAACCTGGACCTGGAATATACTGAATTTTAGAGCAAATTATGTAAATAGATTAACTGAAAAATAACATAGATGATACTCTGGTCACCTCAATCAAGTGTCACAACTAACTAGTTCCATCATGGCCTTGACCGTACTTCAATGGTAGTTTATATATATATAATTATATTTATGGTTTGGTCCTCAAAAACCACTGTGATCATTCATTTGATGATACACCCTATTGTAGTATTCTTTTTATTGATGCTAGTTATTTTCATTGTTGTTTTAATCTCCTTGTGCAGGCTACTTACTCTTATTATATGTTCTTGCGTGGCTATTGTTGATTTGCGTCTGCATTTGCAACTGTAATATGTGCTGTCAAATATCTTCAGGGGTGGAATGTATAGGATTGACCAAAGGGCTAAAAGTTAATGATGGTATTCGGCAGCTGCATGAGAAGATAGATTATATAGGATGGGCTGAATGGCTAAAGTTGTTGATTATACTTGATAAGCTGCATGACCTTGGATGAGTCTTGTTAACATTCCTTTACTGGCCGAAGATGACACCTGCAACTTGTTTTTCTGTAGCTGTGTTTTGTCTTCTGTAACCCAAGGGGCAGGAGGTCATGAGACTTGTTGCTTTTTCTGGAAGGATGTGAGATTTGTTGTTTTTTTTTCCCTTTTCTCTTCCATTTATTATTACACTATAAACATTGATTATTACCACTATAATCATTATTATTACTTAATAAACATTCATATTTAAGCTAATTGCTGTTGTCAAGCTTTCTCTTAATTATATTTACCTGAATCTGAAAATAACCATTTGGATACACGCTGTTGATCCAAGACACTTCCAACCACCACAATTTTCCTTTGTGCAGGAATGACTCCAATCAGTGGCAAACTTTGCCCTGAATCCCTTTGATTCCAATTTTGCTAGGACTCCGTAATACCACATTAGGTCAAATGTACCCTTGACATCAAAGGCAGTCATTTTCACCTCCTGTCTGGAATTCACCTCTTTTGTCCATGTTTGAACCAAGGCTGTAATGAGGTCAGAAGCTGAGTGGCCCTGGCGGAACCCAAACGGTGCGTGAATATTAATCTTACTTCCTAGGAAAAGTAAAAAGTCTGTGAACGGATATAGGTAGGTTGATTGAGTATGCAATTTTAAGAGATGGAAAATAATTTGGGTAAAATGTGAAGTAATGCACTTTGGCAGGAACAGTAGAAAAAGAGCCCATTGTTTGAATGGAGATACCAAAATGGTGTTTCCCTGGTGGGTGAGATTAGACCTGGGGGATACAGTTTAAAAATAAGGAGCCTCCTATTTGAAATGGAGATAAGAAGCACGTTTTAAAAAGAGTCATAGAGTCAAAGAGTCAGAGTCATACAGTCCAAAAACAGACCCTTTGGTCCAACTCATCTATGCTAACCAGGTTTCCGAAACCGAACTGGTCCCATTCGCCTGCTTTTGGCCCATATCCCTCTGAATCTTTCTTATCCATGCACCTGTCCAAATGTCTTTTAAGTGTTATTATTGTACCCACTTCTATCACTTCCTCTAGCAGCTTGATCCATGCATGCACCACCTTGTATGAAAACATTGCCACTCACGTCCCTTTTAAATCTTTCCCCTTCACGTTGTAACTGAATACTTTCAAGGAAGAGGTAAAGTAACTCCCTTATTAATCAAGTATTTAAGGTTATCAGGTGTAGGGCAGGAAAGTAAAGTTGAGGCCACTGTCAGATCAGCCATGATTTCAATGAATAGCCTCCCCGCTCCTAATTTTGTACATTTATCATGTAATTAGCATTAACTTTCCATCTGATGCCAATAACACTGATCAAGGGATGGCTGCAAACTATGCTGTGAAATTCATCATTTTGATTGATCCAAATGATTAGACCAGTTAGAATCAGCTGGAAGCTGCTTTGTTGCAGCAAAAACTATATTTCTTTTAAAAAAAGGGATGTGTCGAGAAGATCCAGTACACAAAAAAAAATAGAGGCAGAGACAGTTAACAAAGGTTATACAAGCTTTAGGCATGTTTTCTGACCCAGTCTGATCTTTTTAAATGCTGCTTCAACGAGCAATGTTTTCACATACAGAACTGTGTGCAGAGTTCCAGTCAGGTCCTGAGGACAAGTAGGTTTCACACCAGTATTATGGGCAAAAACAATTCTATATCACTGGCTGTTTCCAATTACCTGCCAGACATTTGATAGGCATCAGTCAATCTTCATTGTTTAGCCCGGTAATGACAGCATTAATTCTTGTGTGAATTACCTAAAATCTGCATTTTTATAAATTCCTCTTCCCTGACAGCTCACCATACAGCTGATTGCACTCACAGAAACCACAAGCATTGTCACCATATGAAATTGTTTCATGAAACAAGAAAGGGCTCCCGTCAGTGAAGAAGAAAGCTGGTTCTGTCACATCCACTGTATCTTAGAATGTGTGTTCAGCGCTGCAAGGAAGGATCTATTTTACCATCGGTGTTCCTTTATTAAGATTTAAACGCAGCCACGTCAATTGAAGAAAGTGTGGTTCTAGGCAATAGCTACATCTGTGTAAACAAGTATCTTGTTCAAACTCCACACAATGTACAGAATGATCAACAAATCACAAAATTGTTATGGTGCAGAAGGAGGCTGTTCAACCCACTGTGGCTGCACTAGTTCTATTACCTCGTTCCATTCCCCTGCCTTTTTCCCATAACCCTGCTCACAATGTTTCGATCTAAATAATCACCCAAAGCCCTCTGGAACATCTCAAATGAACCTGCCTCCACCAAAATTCCAGACAGTGCATTCTAGACCCTAACTGTTCACTGAGTGAAAAAGGTTTTGAATCAAATCTAACTTTGTTTTGATATCATTTCAAAATCTATGCCATCTTATTCTTTTTTCTCTTTTATAAGCTAAATATACATTGCGGAAGTCCCATCAGGTTAGCTTCCCAATGCATTTCCACCACAGGAGCATAGATCATGTAAACCCTACAGTGTGGAAACAGGCCCTTTGGCCCAACAAGTCCACACTGACCCTCAGAGCATCCCACCCAGATACACCCCCCCGTAACCCACCTAATCTACACATCCCTTGAACACTATGGCAATTTAGCACAGCTAATCCACCTCGCCTGCACATCTTTGGACTGCGGGAGGGAACGGACTCAAAAACCTGGGTTTCTGGTGTTGTGAGGCAGCAGTGCTAACCACTGAGCCATCGTGTTGCCCCAATGTTCCCAGCTGAAAGGCTGGATGAAGAACAGATGAGGGAGGCAGGCAATTTGAATCCCTAAAGACGCTATTAAGAGATATTTTATAAAGTTGGGCATTCTGAGGCTGCCAGCTTTGTGGGGGATGCAAAGTCTGGTGGGGGCAGGTGGTGCCTGTCAAAAAGAATCTGGATGCCTTCAGCCAGAGATTGAAAAGTGAAGACATTGTGCATGTCTTTTCTTGCTCCCAAAATTGCCCCATGACTCAGATCCTTCCTCTTTATCACAGATTGATGTAGACCGATTACCAATGCATAATTTAACCTCCTATTATTGGGTCACCTCTCTTTCCCCCTTGATAAATACAACAAACAGCATAAACCATGGGTCACAAATTCGTACTAAATAAAATTGATTCAAGTTCACAATGTTGAAATAATATAATTCAACCACAAAACAAGATGACGTCCGATAGTGCCTTATGTTGCTGAAATTTCATACACTCCATAAAGTCCGTATAACAGACATGTTTTATAAAGGAGAAAAATTCAACAAGATCACAAAGAAACAGCCAAAAGTGTAATATAATGTAATGGAAGTGCCACTTTATACATCAATGCACTTTCCACATTCTGATGGCTAAACTGCATATGATGTGATGAATGTGGAAAATAAGTATCCATTACTAAAGTTATTTTCACAATATACAATTTAACTAATTTACATTTAACTTGAAATCTGCCGTAAAACATGAACAATTTTCTTTTTAAATCTTAAAAAGTATATTGTTCATATCATCTCAGTCTTTGTTACATTCATCTATAAAGTTTGAAAAATTTGTGATTTTTTTTCTGATAAGCATAATATCAAATTAACTGTATCTGAATCAGAAACAGAGAAGATATATCTGTCCTATCTTCCTTTCATTATTACAAACGGAAAGGTGATTGAAATGATCACTGTGCTTTTCGGCTTGAGATATTGCGGGACTTCAACATGTAGCAACCTTATTAGAACAGATACACTTACAAGGGGATGTGATCGCGACATTCCAAATCATGAACAGTTTTGATAGAGTAACCAGGGAGACATTGTTTCCAGTGATAGATAGGCCAGTAATCAGATTAGGGGATACAGGTTAAAGGTAATTGCCAAAAGAATCAGAAGTGATTCTGGATAGGAGCGAAAGTAACAGGGTAGTTATGGGGGACTTTAACTTTCCAAATATTGACTGGAAACGCCACAGTTCGAGTACTTTAGATGGGTCAGTTTTTGTCCAATGTGTGCAGGAGGGTTTCCTGACACAGTGTGTAGATAGGCCAACAAGAGACAAGGCCACATTGGATTTGGTACTGGGTAATGAACCAGGCCAGGTGTTAGATTTGGAGGTAGGATGAGCACTTTGGTGATAGTGACCACAATTCGGTTACGTTTACTTTAGCGATGGAAAGGGATAGGTATATACCACAAGGCAAGAGTTATAGCTGGGGGAAAGGCAATTATGAGGCGATTAGGCAAGATTTAGGATGCATAGGATGGAGAAGGAAACTGCAGGGGCTGGGCACAATTGAAATGTGGAGCTTGTTCAAGGAACAGCTACTGCGTGTCCTTGAGAAGTATGTACCTGTCAGGCAGGGAGGTAGTGGTCGAGCGAGGGAACCGTGGTTTACTAAAGAAGTTGAATCTCTTGTCAAGAGGAAGAAGGAGGCTTATGGAGAGATGAGGCGTGAAGGCTCAGTTAGGGTGCTTGAGAGTTACAAGTTAGCCAGGAAGGACCTAAAGAGAGAGCTAAGAAGAGCCAGGAGGGGACATGAGAAGTCTTTAGCAGGTAGGGTCAAGGAAAACCCTAAAGCTTTCTATAGGTATGTCAGGAATAAAAGAATGACTAGAGTAAGATTAGGGCCAGTCAAGGACAGTAGTGGGAAGTTGTGCGTGGAGTTCGAAGAGATAGGAGAGGCGCTAAATGAATATTTTTCGTCAGTATTCACACAGGAAAAAGACAATGTTGTCGAGGAGAATACTGAGATACAGGCTATTAGACTAGACGGGATTGAGGTTCATAAGGAGGAGATGTTAGCAATTCTGGAAGGTGTGAAAAGAGATAAGTCCCCTGGGCCGGATGGGATTTATCCTAGGATTCTCTGGGAAGCTAGAGAGGAGATTGCAGAGCCTTTGGCTTTGATCTTTATGTCGTCATTGTCTTCAGGAATAGTGCCAGAAGACTGGAGACTAGCAAATGTTGTCCCCTTGTTCAAGAAGGAGAGTAGAGACAACCCTGGTAATTACAGACCAGTGAGCCTTACTTCGGTTGTGGGTAAAGTGTTGGAAAGGATTATAAGAAATAGGATTTATAATCATCTAGAAAGGAATAATTTGATTAGCGATAGTCAACACGGTTTTGTGAAGGGTAGGTCGTGCCTCACAAACCTTGTTGCGTTCTTTGAGAAGGTGACCAAACAGGTGGATGAGGGTAAAGCAGTTGATGTGGTGTATATGGATTTCAGTAAAGCGTTTGATAAGGTTCCCCATGGTAGGCTATTGCAGAAAATACGGAGGCATGGGATTGAGGGTGATTTAGCGGTTTGGATCAGAAATTGGCTAGCTGTAAGAAGACAGAGGGTGGTGGTTGATGGGAAATGTTCATCCTGGAGTTCAGTTACTAGTGGTGTACCTCAAGGATCTGTTTTGGGGCCACTGCTGTTTGTCATTTTTATAAATGACCTGGATGAGGGCGTAGAAGGATAGGTTAGTAAATTTGCGGATGACACCAAAGTCGGTGGAGTTGTGGATAGTGCGGAAGGATGTTGTAGATTACAGAGAGACATAGATAAGCTGCAGAGCTGGGCTGAGAGGTGGCAAATGGAGTTTAATGCAGAAAAGTGTGAGGTGATTCACTTTGGAAGGAGTAACAGGAATACAGAGTACTGGGCTAATGGTAAGATTCTTGGTAGTGTGATGAGCAGAGAGATCTCGGTGTCCATGTGCATAGATCACTGAAAGTTGCCACCCAGGTTGATACGGTTATTAAGAAGGCGTACGGTGTGTTAGGTTTTATTGGTAGAGGGATTGAGTTTCGGAGCCATGAGGTCAGGTTGCAGCTGTACAAAACCGTGATGCGGCCACGCTTGGAGTATTGCGTACAGTTCTGGTCGCCGCATTATAGGAAGGATGTGGAAGCATTGGAAAGGGTGCAGAGGACATTTACCAGGATGTTGCCTGGTATGGAAGGAAGGTCTTATGAGGAAAGGCTGAGGGACTTGAGGCTGTTTTCGTTAGAGAGAAGAAGGTTAAGAGGTGACTTAATAGAAGCATACAAGATGATCAGAGGATTAGATAGGGTGGACAGTGGGAGCTTTTTCCCTTGGATGGTGATGGCTAGCATGAGGGGACATAGCTTTAAATTGAGGGGTGATAGATATAGGACAGATGTCAGAGGTAGGTTCTTTACTCAGAGAGTAGTAAGGGCGTGGAATGCCCCGCCTGCAAAAGTAGTAGACTCGCCAACTTTAAGGGCATTTAAATGGTCATTGGATAAACATATGGATGATAATGGAATAGTTTAGTTTAGATGGGCTTCAGATTGGTTTCACAGATCGGCGCAACATCGAGGGCCGAAGGGCCTGTACTGCGCTGTAATGTTCTATGTTCTATGCCTGGAGGAAACCTTTATTTTAAAGGGGAAGTCATAGCAAGTTAATGATGACCTGGAATGCACCACTCTAAAAGCTGGTTTGCTGTAGTTTTGACAAATATATTTCAAAAGGGAGTCGGCTAAACATTTCAGGAAAAAAATTACAGGGCTATGAGGAATAGGAGGAGTTTGACTAATCTCAATAGTCTACCAAAAGGTCTGTACAGGCATCATTGACTCTGCATTATATCATACTGGTAATATAAAGCAGGATTCCACTGAGATACTGCCAAGAGATTTTGTGTAGATATTCTTCCCGAGATCCAAACAAAAATTTTCTACCTCTGCAATGTTTTACTAGTCTTAAGTCTTAATATGTTTATATTTGTTTCCAGTATTCACAACTTTGATGCAAACGGCTGTTATGGCCCAAAGTTTGTGTCTCCCATTCATGACTGTCTGAATTATCACTTTACCAGTAAGTATTTCCAGGTTGTATCTTATATAATTCAAGTAAGTTTTCTACGCTTTTTCCTTAGGACTTAAGTTAAAGCTGGATCCTCCAGTATCCATTTTCTCTGTAGTCAAACCACAACTCAGATCTAAAATCAGAAAAGGCTGAGAAAACTCAACAGGTCTGGCATTGCTTGTGGAGAGAAGAAAGTTAATGTCTTGAGACCCATCACTCGTCTTTGGAGTTCTTAAGATGTTTCCAGTCTCCTGAGTTACTACTGCACTTAATTTTTATTTCAGAACCCCACCATCTGCAGCATTTTGCTTTTACCCAACTTGGTTGCTTGGCTGGCTCAGTTGGTTGCATGGTTGCTTTGTGATACAGAGTAATACCAACAGTGTGGGTTCAATTCCCATGTCACCATCAAGGTCCCAACTTCTTGACCTCATCCCTTGCCTGAGGCGTGGTGACCCTCAGGTTAAACTCACCACCAGTTGTCTCTCTTAACTGAGAGAGCAGCCCTATGGTCCTCTGGGATTATGGTGATATTGCTTTTTAACTATTAAAACAAAGGAAGAGTTTGTTTGACCCATGTCATGGAAATCTTTGAAACGACCAAAAGCAATAAAGACGATGTAATATATGAAATGTGTTTTGATTTCCAAAAGCCCTTTGCAAAAATAATGGACAGCAACCCAACAAGGATCACAACAAGTAGAGATAGGGTATGTCACAGAAAAATGAATGAGAGTTAAAAGATCAACACGCATAGTGGCAAAACATGGGAAATAGTATTCTAAATGGTTCTGTTTAGGGATCATTGCTGTTTATTATTCATATAATAATTAAGATCTGAGAATCACTAGGCAGTAGAGATTAGGCAGTAGAGATTAAGCAGTAGAGAAAAAATTTCTGATGAAGGGTCTAGGCCCGAAACGTCAGCCTTTCTGCTCCTATGATGCTGCTTGGCCTGCTGTGTTCATCCAGCTCTGCACCTTGTTGTCTCTATAAAAAGGATAAGGAGGCACTGGAAGAGGGCATTGGCGTGAAGTATTGGAACGTTACCATTCTGGGAGATTGTAGTTATCAAGAAAAATTGAACATGCTAAGGTTCTCTTCTCTTGATAAAGACTGAGGGATGACCTAACACAGATTTTTAAAGTTCATGAAAGGGTTTGATTGGGTAGACATAGAAAAGCTCCCTACAATTTATCCCCACATTACATGTTACACTTGGGATGTGCTGGATAGAGATTCAATCTAATTATCGACAACAGTCTCCAATGACTACCTGTCCTTTGATATGCACCTTAGATGGTCCTGTTTTCCTTTACTCTGTATGATTTATGACCTGTCAAATCCAATACGTTTTTCAGTGTCCAATTATTTTAGTGAGTTTCTGTTACAAATTCTCTTTGTTTGAAGTCATCCATCATGTATAGATTCTATTTTAGGATTATGCTGTAGATCCAAACATTTTATAATTACAGATCTAAGTACTTGTCATCTTCTCCATATTAGATTAGCTGTTGGCCTCCAATGACAATGATTTCAGAGAGATACATTTTCCCTGTGCAGCAAGTCTGGAACCCTTTATCGTCTGGATTGGGGGAACAGTTACATGGAGACAAAGTTCTAATGTAAAGATGGGAGTGAATTAGTTTATTTCTGTGGAAAACCCCACTGGCTGATAAGTACAAATGTCTCCTCTATTAACCAATGTGAAAGTGTTTTATGGACAAAAATAGAAGCAAAGAAGCTTTGATTTTATACTGAGATAGTAGGAACTGCAGATGCTGAAGAATCTCAGATTACAAGTTGTAGAGCTGGATGAACACAGCAGGCCAAGCAGCAGAGGAGCGGGAAAGCTGACGTTTCGGGCCGAGAGCCTTCTTCAGAAATGAAGATTCTAGGCCCGAAATGTCAGCTTTCCTGTTCCTCTGATGCTGCTTGGCCTGCTGTGTTCATCCAGCTCTACACCTTGTTATCTTTGATTTTATACTGTTGAGATTGCAAAGGCATATAATTGAATGAACTCTTTTCATTCAGCACAATGTGGCAAACAGAAGCTTCTTCATGTATAACAGGCAGGTCTGCTGTCAAACATCAATTGTAAATGCAGAATTCTCTATGACAGGATAGATTTAAAATGGTAGCAGAAAAATGTAATTTTCAATTATGTCTAGCTTTTAATACAAAAAAAAATGATGATAGGGAAGTCAGTGATAGTTATTAGCTCTACTCAGAAAGCAATTGTTATAGAAGTCATAGAATCCCTACAGTGTGGGAACAGGCCCTTTGGCCCAACAACTCCACACTGAATCTCAGAGCATTCCACCCAGACCTGTCCCCTTGTAACCCACCTAATCTACACACCCCTGAACACAATGGGCAATTTAGCCTGGCCAATCCGGCTAACCTGCATATATTTAGACCGTGGAAGGGAACTGGAGCACCCGGAGGAAACCCACGCAGACACGGGGAGATGTGCAAACTCCACACAGACAGTCGCCCAAGGGTGGAATCGATCCGAGGTTGCTGGTGCTGTGAGGCAGCAGTGCTAACCACTGAGCCACTGTGCCACCCCATTCAATAATTTGTGAAGTATCTTAACATTTTCAATTGACAAATTCATGATTTTGCTTGAATTTTAAAGAGAGATGAATTCCTGGAATACAAGAGCATGAACATCAGGCATTATTCAAGTTTTATTTTTACAGGTACAAGAAATTGATATGGCTTTGGAAATATCTCCCTGCATAACATTTTAAGGTTTCTTGAAGAGAAATGCATACATCGAGCTGGTGATTATGCCTGGTTCCATTTTCTTGCTTCTGAGGATTATATTTCAAAGTCAGTAAATGTGATCAATTTACATTTTGTAAAGTAACATAAAAGAGTGATATTTTCTCTGATTCAAATATACAGATGTTTTGAAGAATCCTTCATTTACCAAGAAGCAATTTACTATGATCAGAATTAATTATTAGAACTGGGCTATACTGAAGTCAATAAGACAGATAATAGAGATGTAGGCTTCAGTATGTACAAATATCTGATTCTTGCAAATGTCATTTCTACAAAAGGAAGGTCTCAGAAATAGCTCAGACTGTTACTGTTGTCATTCCAACCTTGTTACGGCAATCAAAGCACACAATTCCTTTGAGAATTGTTCATACACTTTTCTTTCCCACCACAGCAGTTGAGAGATCATGTCGAGTGAAAGTTCATTAGAATATGGTTTCTTGTTCAGCATATTTATTAATATCACAGGGGTTCTCAGGACTACCAAAGAAAAGTAAACTCTTTTTTAGTGATTTAAAAATAGAACTTGCTTTTGCAAACATGATGCTGCTATAATGTGGCTTTGTCTTTGGACTCCAATGTTCAGAAATATCAGACCTGATATTTCTATTGCAATAGAAACCAAATTCAGGATTCCAATAACATTGGAACTCCACTTCAGTCTTATGCCATTATTCTTTGACAATAATTTGCAATATTAGCAGGCAATGATATATTATGCAAGCCTATGCAGAAATACTTGCATGGTTACAGGTTTTATGTGCTGCATATTTTGGGATCATGGGGCAGCAGCTAGAATTGGAAACATCAGAGGAAAACCAACAACTTCCTGGACCTCTCTGTCTCCATCTCCAGTGGCCACCTCAAAACCGACATCTATTTCAAGCCCACCGACTCCCACAGCTACCTAGACTACACCTCCTCTCACCCACATTCCTGCAAGAATGTGATCCCTACTCCCAAATCCTCCGCCACCGCCATGTCTGCTCCCAAGATGGGGCGTTCCACTCCCAAACATCCCAAATGTCCTCTTATTTCAAGGACCGCGACTTACCCCCTTCAGTATTTGAAAACACCCTTGACCACATCTCTTGCATTTCCTGCAACTCTGCCCTCACATTCCCTACCCCCCAACAAAAACAAAGACAGAATCCCCCTTGTCCTCACATATCACCCCACCAACCTCCGTATCCAACATATCATTCTCTGCCACTTCCACCACCTACAATCCAACCCCACAACCAAAGAGATATTTCCCTCCCCACCCCTATCTGCCTTTCGTAGGGACCGCTCCCTCCGTGACTCCCTCATCCGCTCCACACTCCCCACTAGCCGTATCAACGCTGGCACCTTTCCCTGCAACTACAGGAGGTGCTACACCTGCCCCTACACCTCCCCCTCACCTCCATTCAAGGCACCAAACAAACCTTCCACATCAGACAGGAGGTTCACATCTGTCAATGTGGTCTATTGCATCCGCTGCTCCCGATGTGGCCTCCTCTACATCGGTGAGACCGAGCGGAGGCTCGGAGACTGTTTTGTAGAGCACCTGAGCTCTGTACGTGACAAACGACAACACCTTCCGGTCACGAACCATTTCAACCCCCCCCTCCCACTCCCTGGGTGACATGTCCATCCTGAGCCTCCTCCAGTGTCACAATGACGCCACCCACAAACTGGAGGAGCAGCACCTCATATCCCACCCCTGGAGCCTACAACCCAATGGCCTAAACATGGATTTTACCAGTTTCAAAATCTCCCAAATCCCGGCCTCATCCCATCACCAACCCCCCCTCTCATCCCCACCTCCTTTATCTGACACAACCTGTCTATCTTCTCTCCCACATATCCATTCGTCCTACCTCACTGACCAATCCCCACTACTCACTATCTGCATTCACCTATCACCATCCCACCTACTTTCTCCAGCTCCACCTCTCCTCTCTTTATTTATTTCTGAGCTCCCTTCCACCCACCACCTCCACCTCCCCCCACTTTTCTGAAGAAGGGTCCCGACCCGAAATGTCAACTTTCCTGTTCCTCTGATGTTGCCTGACGTGCCGTGTTCCTCTAGCTCCACACTGTGTTATCTCTGAGTCCAGCATCTGTAGTTCTTACTAACACTAAAGTCCATCCTGGAATAAGGACAATTCTTTTCAGGAAAGAAGGAACAGAGATGAAGTGAGAACAATAAATCTCAGCATGCAGTTAACCATGCCCAATGAATTAATTGCACTATCATACTCAACCAATCTCAAATTGTTGCACTAGGTTCCCACAACTACCAGTTGTGCCATGATCAACAAACACTTCACCCTCAAAACAAATGTTTCATATGCGTGCAAGCCTTTGTTGAATGAAAATTCAGTGTGACCTCTCACAGAAGAGTATTAGGCAAGTTAGATATCAATGCCAACTTTGCAGATAAGAAATCAATGTCACTCAAAACTGCCCTTTCAGCAATCAGAATAATACCCATAACCATAGATTGGATTGATTTTTGGTGCAGGAATTATCAAATGTTTTGTGCATGTCAGAAGGCTGATTGGATCGAACTAACAAAGCAAGATGTCACCACTTAATTCTGCATTTTGCAAATGCAAATCCAACAGGGAACAATGCACATTAAGAGATTGCCAGTGATTAAAATTGAAGATGATTATTGAATAAACAGTAACAATAGCATCAAATAGCATCTTTCATGTTCTCAAGATGTATGAATATGTTTACAGAATCTTTGAAATGCGGTCACTAATATCTAAGCAAACGTAGGAGCATGTACAGCAAAATCTCACACCCAATGAGCTAGTGATCACATATTCCTTTCCTGGCAATATTTGTTGGTGAGCGATGTTGGCCAAATACAGGCAAACTCCACTGATAGATCTTCATACACAGCAATGGAGTGGCTCCTGGTCACTTGAGCAAATGGAAGATTCCTCAGTTTATAGGCTCCACCTGAAAGACATCACTTCAGACAATACAGCTCTGTTTCAGTGTTGTACTGGAATATTAGTCTAGTTTTCACATTTAGGTTTTAAGACTGGGGTTTCCACCAACAACGCTGACATAGAGTTAGTAATGCCTGTTAGCTGTATTGGTCACCTTATTGAAGAAAGGATGTAAATGTGTTGGAAGTTGTTCTGAAAAGGTTTTCTTAACTAAAATGAGTGGTGTCTGTTATAAGGAAGGGTTGGACAGGCCAGGGTTATATCTGGAAATGGGAAGAATATGATGCGACTTCATTGAAACATATAAAATCCTAAGGGTTTTTGACAGGGTAATATGCAGAGGATGTTTCTTCTGATGGTAGAATATGAAGCTAGGGATCACTGCTTAAATATTAGTGGTTGCCCATTTAAAACAAAGATTTTGCTTTTTCTTTCTTTCAAAGGAACGGGTGTCTTGAGAACTCTTCCTGAAAAGGGTGGAAATAGAGTCCTTGGATAGTACTAACACAGAGGTGGACAGATTCTTGTTTGGCAAGAGGTGGAAGGATTATGAGGAATCAGCAGGAATGTGGATTTGAGGTTACAATTCAGATCAGCCGTGATTGTATTAAATGAAAAGCAGAATCAATGGGCTGAATGGCTTACTCCTGTCCCTGATTCTTATAGAGAGTCATACAGTACAGAAAAGGCCCATCGGCCCTTCTCATTTTCACTGACATAAGAAACAATTGCCTATCCACGCTAATCCCACTTTACAGCATATGACCCTTAGCCTTGAATGTCACTGCATCCACGCAGTTCTTAAAGGTTGCAAGGTGTCCTACCTCTGCTGCCCTCCCAGGTAAGGCATTCTAGATTTCCACCACCCTCTGGGTGAAAAGATTTTTCTTCAATTATCTCCTTAACCTCCTGCCTTTCACCTTAAAATCATGTACCCCCCACCTCTCATTATTGACCCATCAACTAAGAGGAACAGCAGCTTCCTGTTCTTTCCTGTATGTTGACATGCTAGTTATCATTTAAAAGCAGACCGATTGCTATTATGGGTGATACCTTGCTCCGAATGAAGGAAGTACAAATGCAAACTTACCCTTATTTTCCTTTCATATGCTGAGTGACCTGATGTACTTTTTGAACAGTTTCCGTTTTTATTTAATATAACAAAATATGAGCAAATTCTACTCATCATTGCTGGGTAACTGATCTGTCATTTGACATTTTGTGGCTCAACTCTAGACAGCAACATGCTGGTTAATGAAGTTCTGAAAAACAAAAGGTGAAGATCAGTTCAGAAGCAAAGTTACAAATAAATGAAATGGAGTTTGAAAGAAAAAGGAATAGCAGACAGATATTATTTAAAACTGGAAAATAAAGATGTGCGAAAGGATTATATAAATGTTCCTCCACACAGTAAGTGAGGAGGATTAACATAAAAGTACAATGCTGTTCCAAAATTAATGTATTCACAAAGCATGACAGCCCATTCATATTTCAACTAATGTGAAAAGGTTGAAGACTTTATTAAATTAGTTCAGTCAAGCTGAGAAGCTTGATGTAGGAAAATCAATAATTTATCAGCATAAAAATGGTCTGGAAAGAATAGAATTAGATTGATGTTTCACAAGACTTATGGTAATCAGCTGGTTACAATGCAAATTTGTTTGATAACTGGAAGCAAGAATGCAATGGCATGGAAAGCATTCCTTTCTTTGAGGAGGCAAGATGACATTTTCTTATATATTTCCTCAGCGTGGCTGAGTCACCTGAGATGCAGGAAACCAGCAGAAATTAATAACTGCATTTTTATCATTATGTAATTAGAATTTTTTTCCCCAGAGGTGAGTTTTACATCTTGTATCAGTCTCGAGTACATGTGCACACACTGTTAGCAAACCTTGCCATGGAGCTTGTTTGGGCCTCAAAAAAAGAGGAATCAAGCTGTTTTTAGATTCAATTATCTTGCGATTATACAATAAATAAAACTAATCAGGGACACAGTTTGTAAGAATGATCTTTCACATCCACTGTAAATAGGCAATTGTGATTATATTGGGCTATTTAGAATGTGTCCAACTTCCCATTTGGAAAGATTCCATGAAACTATAATTCACACAAGTGCCCATTTCGGTTTAATTTCCCTGTTCAGTTCTTTTTTCCTTTCATTGGTTAACGTGCTAACAAATTCTTATTCGCATTACTTCAGCATTTGTTTTTTTTTCAGCTGGGTGATGTTAATAACTGTGTTCACATAACAGACTGCAATTGAATACAGCAACTAATGCACTAAAAATAGCAGTCAAAGCACTGTGAATAGTTCAAGATAAATTAAGAGTTGTTTGATTTTTCTTCTCCATGGGAAAAAAAATGTCAATGTCTATATAATTAAAATATTGGCACGGAATGCCTTCTGCCTTTCATTGTTTTCAGTTCATTTTCATGAAAATTGCAAGTTTACAATCTGAAAATGTGCCAGGGAAACTCACAGTAAACCAGAGCACAATAGGGATTTTTCTTTGTAAAAAGTCAAGCCATGCACATGACCAATTATTTCAGATTACAATTCCCAAATATCTTATGCAGTCAAAGTGACAATTTCTTATATCGTTCCTAAAAACTATTTGGGGCTACTGCTGATGTAGTGCTATCAAATGCACAACCTTTATGTGTACCTGAGGCAATTACATTAGGTATGCAGCCTATATCATAACAAGAACATTTCTAATTTAGTATTGATGTGCAGAAACATGATACTCATTTATGACTATATCTTTAAAATACCATAGAATTCTTAAATCACTGGTTTATTTTTGGCTCAAAGGAGTGTCCACGTCTTTAGGGCAGCACATTGGTTCAGTGATTAGCACTGCTGCCTCACAGCACCAGGGCCCAGGTTCAACTGTCTGTGTGCAGTTTGCATATTCTCTCCATGTCTGCCTGGGTTTCCTCCAGGTGCTCTGGTTTCCTCCCACAGTCCAAAGATGTGCAGGTTAGGTGGATTGGCCATGTTAAATTGCCCATAGTCCTCAGGGATGTGCAGGCTAGGTCTGGATGGGATGCTCTTCGATGTGGACTCAATAGGCCAAATAGCCTGCTTCCACACTTTAGGGATTCTATGATTCTGTGAGAAAGCATCATATCCGGATGCATCTCAGCTTGGTATGGCAAGAAATTTACAGAGAGTTGTGAATGCAGCCCAGTCCATTATGAAAACCTGCTTTCCTTCCATTGACTCACTCTACACTTCCCTTTGCCTTGGGAAAACAGCCAACATAATCAAAGACCCCACCCACCCCGGTTATACTCTCTTACACCATCTTCCCAGAAGATGAAAATAAGTTTGAAAACGTGTATCAACAAATTTAAGAACAGCTTCGTCCCTCTGTTATCAGACTTATGAACAGATGTTTCCTATTTTAGAGCTGATCCTTCTCTGCACCTTTGCTGTGGCTGTAACACTATATTCTGTATTCTGTTCAATTACCCTGATGTCCTTATGTAAGTTATGATTTGTCTGTTAGCATACAAAAAATGCTTTTCACTGTATCTCGGTACATGTGACAACAATAAATCAGATAAAAATACAATTATCTGCATAAGTGCTTACATGCTGAATTCCCAAACTAAAACATTAACTTTAAATGTTATGATCAGGAGGCATAATTTTTATGAAATAAGTTGTCCCAAAAAATGGTTACTGTAGTCATACACTATACTTTTGAATTGTACCAATATCCAGTACCAGGGTGTAGTGTATCAGCTAAACTTTCATAGGAGCTTACATGCGGCCCCAAATATATCCATTTAGCATTAAAGTATTTTTAAGTCAATAAAGTACATCATTGTGTATTAATTTCTGCCGCAGTGACTCTGTTCCCGCTTTCTCACCATATTCCTTTAGCCCCAAGAACGAACATTCTTGAACAAACAGAGTTCACAGAGTGCGGCCAGCAAGAGTGTGCAATTGCTAGGAGTTGAGGCATGTGTGGGAGGAATCGTTGCTGTGTCTTGGTCTGGCCATTTTTGCAAGGAGCTGCTTTGTGGTCAAGGTGCTGATGATTAGAACTCAGAGTGGGCCGAGGTGAATACAAGGCTTTGTTGAGGAGGGTGGACAGCAGCATGGTAAGGTTAAGGCCTTTATTTTCCCCTAAATCCGCTTGTTGTTACAGTGGGAGAGATTGCAGTCAGTGTAGTGGTATGGTTCTTCTGTCAGATGTGAGAGATCAGGGAGCGGTCAAGTGTCCCTAGCAACAATGTCTGTAGGAAGTGTGTCTGGCTGCAACTCCTCTCAGACCACATGGATCGGTTGGAGCTGCAGTTGGATGCACTGAGGAGTATACACAAGGCAGACAGTGTGATAGGTAGTAGTTTCAAGGAGGTGATCACACCACAGGTACAGTCAGGCAGATGGGTGCCCGCCAGGGGAAGTAGGCAGGTAGTGCAGGAGTTTCCTGTGCCTATCCCCCCTCAACCAAGTGTACCATTTCAGGTACTGTTGGGGGCCATAGCCTCTCAGGAGAAAATCACAGCAGCAGCTAGGTCTTTGGCACCACAACTGTAAGGCATGGCAAAGTCCAAGCAAGCAATTGTGGTAGGGAACTCTCTAGTCAGGGACACAGGCAGATGTTTCTGTGGTTATGAGCAAGACCTCAGAATGGTGCATTGTCTTGCTCGTGCCAGGGTCAAGGAAGTCTCAAAGTAGTTGCAGCAAATTCTCAAAGGGGAGCATGGGCAGCTGGAAGTCATTGTACATGTTGGCACCAATGACATAGGTAGAAAAAGGGATGAAGTCCCAGAGAGTGAATATAGGGAGCTGGCAGGAGGTTAAAAAGCAGAACCTCGAGAGTAGTAATCTCTGGATTACTCGCAGTGCCAAGTAATAGTGAGAGTAGGAATAGGAGGATAGGAAAGATGAATGCATAGCTGAGGAGTTAATGCAGGGGCAGAGATTCAGATTTTTGCATCTTTGGGATCTCTTCTGGGGCAGAAGTGACCTGTAAAAGAGGGACTGATTGCACCTGAACTGGAGTGGGACCAATATCCTGGTTGAGAGATTTGCTAGAGCTCCTCAGGAGTGTTTAAATCAGTCTGGCAGGAGGGTGGGACCATAGGCAGTAGTGAGAAGAGAAAGAGGGTTGAGGCTGGTACAGAAGTTAAAGAGACCAAGTTAAATAGACAAGGCAGGCAAGAACATGTCAGAGAACAAGGGAAGACTGATGAATTAAACTGCATTTATTTCAATGCAAGAGACCAGACAAGTTAAGGCAGACGAACTCAGGGCACGGATGGGCACAAGGACTAAGATATCATAGCAATTATAGAAATATGGCTGATGGTGGGACAGGGCTGGCAGTTCAATGTTCTGAGGTATAGATGCTATAGGAAGGATAAAAGTAGAGGCAAGAGAGGGGGAGTGGCATTTTTGATTAGGGAAAACATCATAACGGTACTTAGGGAAGATATTCCTGAAGGTTCGCCCCGTGAGGCTATATGGGTGGAACTGAGAAATAAGAAGGGGTGATTGTACTGTAGGCCCTCCAATAGTCAGTGGGAAATTGAGGGGCAAATATGTAGGGAGATAGCAGATAGCTGTAAAAATAATAGGGTTACAATAGTAGGAAATTTTAACTTTCCAAATATAGACTGGGACTGCCATAGTGTTAAGGGCTTGAATGGAGAGGAATTTGTTAAGTCTGTTCAAGAAAACTTTCTGCCTCAATATGTAGATGGCCCTACAAGAGAAGCAGCAAAACACAACCTCCTCTTAGGAAATAAAACAGGGTGACTGACTGATGTATTAGTGGGGGAGCACTTTGGGACCAGTGACATGATTCTATTAGTTTTAAAATAGTTATGGAAAAGGATAAGCCTGGTCCTCAAGTTAAAGATCTCAACTGGTGCAAGGCCAATTTCAATGGTATTAGACATGAGAAACTCACAGAATTTATTCAGGACAGTTTCTTAGAGCAATGGGTTCTGGAGCCAACTAGACAGCAGGCTACACTAGATGACGTATTGTGCAATGACATAGGACTAATGCTCTCATAGTCAAGACACCGTTAGGTAACAACTATCATAACATGATTGAATTTTACACTGAGTTTGAGGCAAAGAAGGATGGGTCCAGGACTAGAAATTTAAACTCAAGTACAGACAATTAAGAAGGGTGACAGAAGGGTTAGGTAAAGTGAATTGGGAAATTAGGTCAAGTGACAGATAATAGAGATGCAATGAAGGACATTCACAAGCATATTTCAGAAGATAAATAGAAACGCTCCAAAGAGAACCACCGTATGTGTTTAACTAAGACAGCTGCATATCATATCAATTTTAAAGAAAAAAATGTCATTGTGCAAAGATGAGTAGCATGTCAGAAGATTGGACGGAATATAGAAAAGGATGATGAAAAGAGGAGCAATGAGGGAAAAATTAGAGCATGAGAGAAATCTGATTGGAAATAGAATGTGGATACTAAGAGTTTCTAAAGATTTTTGAAGAAAAAAGTGAAGAGAGAGAACGAAGAGAACATTTGTGCTTTGAAATGTGCACTGAAATTAATAATGGAATAACAGCAGGTGACATGAGAATTGAACTGAACTGATATTTTGAATCAATCTTCATTCTATAGGAAACAAGTAATATCCCAGAAACAGCTGTAAATCAAGAAATGGAAGGAAGGGAGGAACTTCACAAAACTACAATCACCAAGGAGGTTATACCAAGAAAACTATTGGAGCTCCAGGGGAACAGGTCTCTGAGTTCTGACAGGCTTCGTCCTAGGGTCCTAGAAGAAGTGGCTATTGATACAGTTGATGCACTAGTTTTAGACTTCCAAATTTTAAAAAAAGCACATGTTTTTCCTTTATTCAAAGAAGAGGGAGACAAAGGAGGAATTACAGATCAATTACCTCACCAGTGGTCATAGGGAAGATGTTGGGAACATATATTTATTGGAAAATATGAGATTTGAACAATCCTGGATTGTAAAGGTTTTACATGAAAGTGAAATTACAAAGAGAACAGGTTATCATATGCTCTTTACAAAAGTCAAGTGACTTTGTAAGGAAAAGCTCAGAAGAAAGATAAAAATTGTTTTATGGCTTATAATTAATCAAAAAGCAAGCTGGTTTTGGATGGGATACTCTGCTGGAGGTTGCCTCACAATAGCTTCTGAATGGGGTCCTCTGCTGGACTTTATCTAGGAACAGTCCCTGAATTGAAGTTGCTGTGTCTTCTAGTAAACTGTTTTTGTTCAGTTAGAAAAATAAATAGCTAAAATTGTTTTTCATGGGAAAATGCAGATTGAATACAGCTGATAGAAAGGAAAATAAAATCTCCCTGTCTCTTGGCCAGGAAGAAAAACATCTTGAAATAAACCTAGAATTAACAAACAACTTGAAACAGATTGAGAAGTAAATCTGACGAAGTTTCAGAAATCAAGACTCCTGACTACCTCTCACTTGAATTAGAAATCTGGTCTGAAGACCTTCCATCACTGCACAATTGATGGCAACCTCAATGTCCTATAATCATGGAGATGTACAACACAGAAACAGACCCTTCGCTCCAACTCATCCATGCTGATCAGATATCCTAAAGTGTTCTCGTCCCATTTGCCAGCATTTGGCCCAAATTTCTCTAAACCCTTCTTGTTGATATACACATTCGTATGTCTTTTAAATTTTGTAATTGTACCAGCTTCCACCACCTCCTTTGGCAGCTTGTCCCATACATGCACCCACCCTCTGCATGAAAAAGTTTCCCCTTCAGTCCCTTTTAAATCTTTCCCCTCTAAATTAATATAGTCAATAGAAAACTGGAGCATGTGATGGAAGTCAACACATTCTATCATTTTGGTTTGGATTCTTGATCCACATAGGATATTTTTCATTTTCCCAATCTTTTTTCAAACTCATTGTATTCTGAAGAGCTGTATTATTTTGTCCATTGTGTGCATGAAAGTATACTTGTGCAAGGATTAAGGGAAACATGGTTTAAGTCTGCATTGTATCTTAGTTGATAAAATATTTTCTTCTTTTTTTAAGTATAGGTTTGTTCTTCATAAACAAGTTATTTTGAGTTTATTGAAGAAACCATGTGTGGCTTATGGAGTGGGAGGACTCAATTTCCAATGCCCTCCTGCCATCAGAGTCATACAGAAGTTGTTCTTAGAGATGTTACGCAGCAGGGTGCTAAGAAAAAAAACATGACAATCTGATAGAGTCAACACGAAAGGAAACTACATCTGATGAATTTAGAGATTTTTGAAGAAGTAATGTGCTTGGCTAATAAAGGGAAACCGGCAGATGTGCTGTACTTAGACTTCCAGGATGCAGTGGATATCATGCTACATGTAAAAGCTTATTGGAGAAAATACAAGCTCACACTGTAGGAGGTATCATATTGGCATGGATAGAAGATTGTCTGGCTAACAGGAAACCTAAAGTAGGCATAAATGGGTAATTTTCTAGTGGGCAAGGATGCCATTATTATAAATATGTAATCATCTCTAGAGTGGCCAACAGATTCCCATTTCCACTACTATCCAAACAAAAATATTTTCACCAGGCTTTTTTAATGAACTCAAAATAATCTGTTCATTGTAGACAAAAATTCTTAGAACAAGTGGCAAATCCTGGTTAACATCCAAGCTAGAGTCCAGAATTTGAAACATTTATATTCCCTTAATACAAAACCAACATACACACACAATAGAAAAAGTGTTCTTTCTGCAGAGATGTTCTTTCAGACAAAAAAATTCAAATGGAAACATACCTTGTTGCTCTGAAAAAAAAAACTTTGACTTCTCACGGTCCATTGGGTTTTCTGAAAATAAAATTGAATTGTTGACAGTCATAGATTGATCAAAGATCTTCAGCCCAGATTGAAATGAAGCTAGTTCAGAGTATTTGAAAGGTGGCTACATTCATACTTTCAGGGTATATAAAAGTTAGCCAAAAATGCTGATCCTTGGACATTTTATGAGGGTCGCTTAAGTTCTACTGAGAGCAAGAAAGATTTACAGCTCCTTCTGTATTTAGGTTTATATTTTACTGACCCAAGTCTAGAAAGGGTTGATAGGCAATAATGAGCACAGAGATCCGATAATATTTTCAAACCCAAGTTCATTCAGTAATTAAAGGGCCATAAACTACACCACTTAAGTCCTTTGAAACTTTGAAAAAACACTGAAGTCACTTAACTTTCTATAAACAGCAAGTAGCTCATGGCCCACAAAAAACTGTTGATTTTATTTCTAAAACAGCGTATGGCAAAACTTTTTATCCAGAAAATGCCCAAAACAGTTCAACATCTTCATGCTTTTTCACAGAATTATTGAATATCAATGTGTATTTCCCAACAGCACGGTTATAATTTGCACACAGCACTTAATTAATGAACAGATAATTTGTTTTAATGATGTTGTTTGCAGGATAAATATTGATAAAGCTGCTGAGGAGTATTTCCCTACTCTTCAAATATTTCCTTGGAATCTTTTGCATCCAGCTCCTCCAAAACTATACCACTTCTTCAGTACCACAATAGAGCCTTTTTTTTTGCAATCAAATCTCTGGATTGGATTTGATCCCTTGATTCCTTGATTTAGAGGTATCAACATTAACACTGGATTTTAGATGATATTTTATATGATTGTCCAATATTTTATCTGTAATATGGTTCAGGAGCTGGTTGACAGAAACCAAATTGTTTGATGAAATACCAAATAAAAACGGAAAGAACTGTGGATGCTGTAAATCAGGAACAAAAACAAAGTTGCTGGAAAAGCTCAGCTGGTCTGGCAGCAAATGTGAAGAAAAGATCAGAGTTAATGTTTAGGGTCTAGTGACCCTTCCTCAGAACTGATGGTGGCTGGGAAAACATCAGATTATATGCAGAAAATAGGGAGGGGGCGGGGGAGGGAGTAAATGATAGGACAGAGCCTAAAGACAGAGAAGAACAGTTGGACAGACAAAGGAGTTGGAAACGATCAGGCTGAAAGGGTGAATAGTTGTTACTGGGGACTATTAGTGACTAACAACAGGTAGTGTGTAATGGCAGGCTATTTGATGAAATACTGTTGATCATGAATATGATAGAACATCATTATAGAAATAGAGGTCATTCAGCCTATTGAGTCCATACCAGCTCTCTCTCAAGAAATCCAGTCAATCCGATTTTCCTGCTCTATTCTTACGACACTGCTTACATCCTCCAAGTGCCCATTTGATTTCCTTTTGAAATTGATCATCTCTGCTTTCACCACATTCATCAGCAGAATAAAAAAACTTCTTCCTTACAATCTCCCCGTAGTATGTGATTGCAATGAGGCAGCAATGGTGGAAATGAGGATAATCGTGAGATAATAATGACTAAAATAGGTAGCTGGAAGTGCAAACACAGGTTTTTTTATTATTGTTGGGGCGGACAGGGATTGAGAGGAGGTATACTGGAGAGCCTGACCCTATCTTGATAAACTTCCATATCCCAAAGGCAGTCTGCAATGTCTACTTTACCTGGCAACCACCCAACTCTGAAATAGAAAGGTCAACAAAGCAGAAGACGGCCAGAAGATACAAGTTTTAAAAAAAATCCCAAAGTTCTTCACACCGTAAGAAAAATAAACTGTTGTGCTGTCTGAAATGTAGCAACTAACATGGAGCTAACGAGATTCCACAAGCAGCATGTGAGAAAAATAGCCAATGACTGTATCGCTGCTATTGCTTGATAGAAGGTGCACTATGGGGACCTTTCACATCCCTCAAGGTGAATGGATAAAGGGATACATATATAATACATCTATATATTAAACAAAAACATTTGTAAGGATGCAGCAGCATCTCCGTCAAATCTCACTTACTGTTGCCAACAGTAAATAATATTTAGAATAGACGTTTGGAGACGAAGTTCAAATAGTAATTCAAGAGCCATTTGAATGCTGTGATGGAAAAATCTGGGTGGGCAGTGGGACAAGGAGTCAGACTCTTGCTGAGCAAGATAGTCAAATCATCTTCCCCATTCATCTTGTGAACCAACGTAGAATATTCAAGGTTTCAAACTTTTTACAGGGATGGCTAGGCTTCCACCTAGTGGATAATTACATAGTGCAGTGGGCTTTCATGAAATTCTTGTTGCTATTTCTTCCCAGATATCCAGTGGGAGACATGTATCAATGTTTTAAATTTTCCTATTGTGGCAAAGAAACTAGAAAATAAAATTGTACATCTCTGCTGCCCTGTAGTTCAATTAGTTTCAATTCTGAACAAGAAATGTTGATCGCAACTAAATATTATTTATTTGCTGACTCATTGCAGGCAGGTAAAAGATATGCTTGTTTTCACTTCACATCAAGACAGTTCCATGATGATGCTAAGCATAATTGTTTAGCAAAACAGTAAATGAGTGATGCATTGCTTTTTTTTCTGAAGTGAAGTGACTCTATTGAAATAAAACAGTCTAAATACTGTGAATTTCAGCTTTAGGGAAAGATTAAATGCTTCGACTCTTACAACCATTGATGGCCTTCTCATCATTAAGAATATGGCAGCTGAAGCCCAAACTTCAAAGTCACATCCCCAAACCATTTTCACAAATTGGTGTTCAGTAGCAGCAATGTGTATCATCTACAAGATGTACTGAAGAGATTCACCAAAGATCTTGAGACAACACCTTCTAAACCCATGACCACTTCCATCTCGGAGGATCAGGGCAGCAGATACATGGGAACACCAACACCTGCAGGTTCCCCTCCAAGCCATTCACCATCCTGACCTGGTGTTATATCGCTTTCCTTCAGTGCTATTGGGCTAAAACCTTGGAATTCTCTCCTTGAGGGCATTATGTGTCTATCGACAGCACATGGACTGCAGTGCATCAAGAAGGCAGCTCACCACCACTTTCTCAAGGGTAATTAGCGATGGGCAGCAATGACCACACACCATGATTGAATTTTTTAAAAAACACAATGAGATGGATTAACTGTTTTTGTTAACCTTAATGTGTGATTGCACAGAAGGCAGGGTTTTAAAAAAATAGAATCAAAGAGTATCCAGAAGTCCCAGAGTATAAACAATTTACTCAGATGCCAAAGTAAAACTGTTTTTAGATGCTGTTCTGCATAACTACATCCAAGGGTCATATATAAATCTTTTGCTGAACAGTTTCTCTATAAATTATAATTCTTTGACCTCCCCAAGTGCATGAATAAAATTATCCAGTGCTTGATGGACATATATAATCCAGGTTTTATCCCAGATATGATCCTCAATCTATGCTCCAACTGTCATGGTGCTAAAAATGGTCTCGTTATTAAGGAATTAGAGAAGCAAAGCCAAAGTTGACTAAAGTTTTTGTCCTTGTTGCCACTGAGTAACTGAGCAAAATGTATGTCTGCATGTTGAATGCAAAGATATTTGGATTTAAGTTAAATGCAATCAAATAGAAGAGGTGACATTTGACAGTCAGCCATGTACTATGTCCACTTTGGTGCAGATCCTGTTGAATTATTCCCAAAAGAAATAAAACATCAACTTCTCAAATTGCAAAGGCAAATTGATGACAACGGATAATGGAAAAATGTTAAGATTTTCTTTGACCCAAGGGAATACAGTTCAGCCAGAGGGGAGCAAAGCATGAATAAATAATTAAATAACCTTTGGGCTGAATTACTGAAAAAGTCACATCGGAAACATGTCAAGAGTCCAGACTATTAATCACGACTGCCCTGCTTGATATATCTCTAGTCATTGCAGATAACTGCACACAAGCACAGGGAAGAAAATAGATGCATTATGCATAAACATACAGTAAGTGCCTGGAAATTGTTTACCAGAGGAGACCTGTGGGTTGCAATGGGCATTTCAGTTTCTGGGACTTGTGAACCATTATTGGTTTGTCTTTCTTCAATAATAAATGGATTGGATGTGTTCATGTTTTTATAATGGAACATTTTCTTCATGAATTTAAAGTTAGATGAACTTTCAGGTCTTTTTAGGGTTTTGACTGGATAAAATATTGCAAATCACAAAATTCAGACATTGAAGGTTGTTTCAATGATATCAGTTATCATCACTGGCCCACAGATTGAAGATGGACATAATAACCAAAAAAAAATGCAATTTTTAATGGGAATTTGGCAGTGTAATGACTCCTAGACCAAAGACTGACAACAGGATCTAAGGGTATTGGGAGAAAGCAGGAACAGGGTGCTGAGTTGGATAATCAGCCATGATCATGTTGAATGATGGAGCAGGTTCGAAGAGCTGAATGGTCTACTCCTGCTCCTAATTTCTATGTTTCTATGAACACAAGAAATAGGTCTAGCTCCTGTCAGGGTCTAACCCTAACGTTATCATAGATCCCTACCAGGCCTGCTCCACCATTTAACACACTCATGACTATTGGACTTTGACTCTGCCTCCTGCTCACTTCCCATATCACTTCATTCTCTGACACATCAAAACATTGCCTATCACAGCTTTAAATGTATCCAGTGATGGAGCACCCACAACCTTCTGGAGCAAAGAATTTTATGTATTCACAACTATTAAAGTGAAGTAATTTCTCCTAAGGACCCACAGTCCTAAACAATGGGCCCCAAGGCAGTAACTCCATGTTTTAGATTCCCCGACCATCATAAAGAGTCTATCAGCAACCACCATACCACGTCCTTCCAGAATCTTTTATGTTACAAAGACATTGCCTCTCATTTTTCTAAACTGCAGAGATTATAGGCCCAACGTACTCAGACTCTCATCAACTAATAAGCTCATCAATCCAGTGACCAATTTAAATGAACATTTATTGCCCTGGCTCCAATGTAAGTGTATTCTTTAATAAAAGTGGATGGCCTCAACTGAACATGTCCTGAGGAAGTGTCACCTGACCCGAAACATCAGCTCTGTTTTTTCCTTCACATATGATACCAGACCCTCTGAGCTTTTCCAGCAACTTTGTTTTTGTTCGTAAATTGAACACGGTCCACTAGTGGTGGCCTGTGCAAAACCTGGTACAAGTTTACCAGAGATAGTAGGAACTGCAGATGCTGGAGAATCTGAGATAACAAGGTGTAGAGCTGGATGAACACAGCAGGCCAAGCAGCATCAGAGGAGCAGGAAAACTGACGTTTCGGGCCTAAACCCTTCTTCAAGTTTACCACACTTCTTTATGTTTGTATCCAAATTCCTTGCAAAGAAGGCCAATATGCCACTTGCCTTTCTAATTGCTCACTGTATCTGTACACTGACCTCTTGCTGCCTAGTTCACTAATATCTTTAAGGGAAGAAAATCTGCTGTCCTTACCTGGTATGGCTTACACGTGACTTAAGACCCACACAGTGTGATTGACTCCTACCGGCACTCTTGGCAATTGGGCATAGGAAATAAAATGCCTAGACAGCAATGCCCACATCTTGTAATGAATAAAAGAAAGGAGGGGCACATCCAGGTGACTTGGAACACAATTCTTATCAATTTCACGCAGTTTTAAAGATATTCTGTTTTTCTATTCTTACAAGCCAAGTGAATAATTTCACACTCCCCACATTACACTGCATCTGCCATCAGTTGTCAAGGGCAGTCTCTCTCACCTCACGTGGACAAACCTGAGCAACAGCTGAATTCCCGAGATGAACACAGAGTGACATTCCTTGACATCAAGGTCACTTTTGATGGTCTGTGGTATCAAGAAGGCCTAGCAAAAAACACTGGAGTCATTAGAAATCAAGTGAAAAAAAAACTCTCTGCAGCTTGGTCTCATTTCTGGCACATAGGAAAATGGCTGTGGTTGTTGGAGGTCAGTCATCTCAACTCCAGGACATCTTTGCAGGAGCTCCTCAGGGTAGTGTCCTAGGCCCAACCATCTTCAGCTGCTTCATCAATGTCCTTCTCTCCATCATTATGTCAGAAGTGGGGACGTTCACCAAAGATTGCTGGATATTCAGCACCATTCATGACTCCTTAACGTTCAAGCAGTCCAGGTTCAAGTGCAACAAGACCTGGACAATATCAAGGACTAGGCTGACAAGTGGCAAGTAACATTCACAACACACAAACGCCAGGCAATGACCATCTCCAATAAGAGACAACCAAACCATCACCCCTTGACATTCAATGGAGTGACCATCACTGAATCCCCCACTATCAATGTCCTCGAGGTTACCATTCAGCAAAAATTGAACTCAATTAGCCATATAAACATAATAGCTTTAAGAGCAGCTCTGGGCTAAGGCACAAGACAGGAGTGTAATGGACTAGTTCCCACTTGCATGGATGGACCCAGTTCCAACACTCAAGAAACTTGACACCATTCAAGAAAAAGTTGTCCATTTGATTGGCATTACATCCACAAACATCGACTCCCTCCACCAGTGACATTCAGTAGCAGCAGTGTGTACTACCTACAAGATTCACTGCAGAAGTTCACTTAACATGATCAGACAGCACCTTCCAAGCTCTCAAATATTGCCATATAGAAGGGCAAGGCAGTAAGTATATGGGAACACCACTACCTGCAGGTTTCCCTCCAAGCTACTCACTACTCTTACATGGTAATATCATCATTCCTTCAGGTTGATCAAAATCTGGGAAATCTCTCCCTCAGGATATTGTAGATTCAGACAGCAGCAATTCAAGAAGATGACGTCTCACTACCACTTTCTCAAGGGCAGCTACGGGCAGGCGAGAATGACTGGCCAGCCAGCGACAACCATGTTCCACGGAGTGAATAAAACAAAAACTCTCACAAACTGTCGATATCTCTTTGCAGCCTGTTCCCTCCACACAAGTTACCTCACAGGCAGTGCCAAACTTTCAGAGAATCGGGGAGAAACAGCCAAGTGTTATATATCCATTCTCTTCCTCCGAACTCACTCCCACCCAGATTGTAAACCTTAGCTTTGGTACTTCTCTGCCTCTTAGTCAACTCGCTTATTCGTCCCTCCCCAGTGCAGCTAATTACCTCAGTGTTCCCCACCCTAAATATGGAGACCCAATATTCCCTTGTCCCCTTTGCTGTTATCAATAATTCCCCACCTCTGTATTCCAGTTTCCTCCAACTATCCACCAGTATCCTTCCAGTGACCCTGATAAATTCCATTAAGTTCCATACCCAACTATTCATTTCTGCCTAACCAACAATTTTTCTGCACCTTTTGAGCACAGGCCACTTAATGTGCCTTGGTCAGATTTTCTGTTATCAGCTAGTATGGCTGCCTTGCTTGGACAGACTTGCTGAGCCAATTAGAGTTCACCTCTTATCCTGCAAGTATTGGTTGAAAGTAGCAGCTTGCTTTTGAGGGAACCAAGTTAGTATTGTCTGGATATTGGAGGAGTCAGTCCCTTTACAAGGTATATGCTTTCTGTAAAGTTCTGACAACTTTATACCAAAACTTTTACATACCATCATGAAATTTAACTTTTGTCTCCTGCCTAACTATACTCCCCTGTCCCCTTCTCATACCTCTGGGTGAGCCCAAAAAGATTCCACCTTGTCTTTGTGTAGTTATCGCTTTTTAAGTGGGTGACATTTTATGAATGTTATTTTCTTGAATTCACTTCTCTAGAAGCTGGTTCTGTTCAATATGTACAGACTTCCACCAAAAGCTGTAATTGATTTTCTTTTGAAAGAATTAATTTCACCCACTTAAGCATGAACTGTAACCTGGCAGTGTTATGCTAACTGTCGCATAAAGTAATTAGGACTAAAAAGGGTTAAGTGACAGCACAAGGTTAGTCCTGCCTATCAGGATATAAAGGACTGTTCCTCAGAGCTGCTAACTGGAGTTCTTTAGTACCAGACCACTTTGCCATGAGTTGCAAAGTGTTGTTAGAATTATGTACTTGTTACCGATGCTGGAGAATTTTGTAGTAGCTGTCATATGAACTACTCTTGGATGGAGCTGGAGTTTCAGAAGGGAACATCTTGCATTTCAGATATGTTGGAACCAGCCGTTATGCAGTCTTCTGGCAGCATGGAAGTTGAATATTGCGGAAAAAAATGTTGCATTCTCCATGACAATACCTTCACGAATAAACAAGCACACTTATTAGTATAAAAACTTTGCTTTCCTTTCCATTTGTATATCTTGAACATTGCCCTAAGTGCAAGATGAAAAGCTTTGACAAAATGTGTATCTTTCTTCAACAATATGCGAAGCAATATGTAATAAAACTTTTTACTGTTATTAAAATTGAATCTATCTTCTGACCAAGAAATCATGTGGGCATCCTGCACCACATGGAATTAGTATTATACCAATGCCAACAAGGAGACTTGATGACAGTAAGTCTAGCCAAGACATCCCAGATTGTTCCAACAGAAAACAACCGATACAAGAGTAATGAGACACATACAAGGAGCAATGTAGCTTCAAGATAAAGACACCGTAAAATGTTTCTTCAAAAAATGTGTTTCTGTATGTCAGCTGACTCTAAATTTTTTTTAGCAGCACAATAGCACCAGGAATATGACAATTTTGACAGTTTTTATCAAATAAATGACAATGGGTGGGGACACAGAGCAAAGTTCAGTAAGCCCAGCCTTGATCTTATTAAATGTCAGAATAACCATGTGAGGCTGAATGGCCTATTACTGTTTCTATATATCATGATCTTGTGATTTTTTTTTTATTAACTTGTCACATGTTAATTAATAACTGGTCAAACCTGGACTACTTGTCAAAGTCTGCAGGTTTAAAGTAGTTAACAGTTTGTTTTCTTCAAATTTTGTCACTAACAAGCATTTAGCAGCTTCAGGTGATTTTATGCCTGTTAAAAATTTGAAATGTGACCATGTTGAGAGCATTGCCTCCACCAGAGTTTTTGTACTTGATGCAGCAATACTTACATTAGCTCCCAGAACAGAGGAACTATATGTCGGCAATGTGGTAATGAAAGATTCAAAAGATGTTTATTGTAGTCTCAGGCACTTCAGACCTAGTCTAATACTAAGCTAATCTACAACGAACAGTAGTATGCTTTAATCAGCACGTCATGCATCAAGTGACTCCTATTAAGATGGAGTTAGAGACCGTTATACCCTCAGATCACAAGCTCTGAGACAGTGATGATATCATGTATATGCCTCAAAGGTATACTGCCTATTAACGGAGAGAAGTAGCACAACACAAATTGGCATACTATGACAGTACAACTTAAACTGATTACTTGAAGAACAATTTGCAATTTGGTAGAATTTATAAAGGATGGAAATTCTAACTGAAGTTCTCTTTTAACCATATTTCTGTGTTTGCTATTATTTTCCACGGATATTGTAAAGAACATGTTATTCTACTTTTTCCGTGTTTTTTTAAAAGCTGTGGACTGAAATGAGAAAGAACTGTTTTAAAAGCAGGGATTGAGAAGGATTAATGCATGTTTTGAAAGGAAGGAACTTGATACCTTTTGTGAACCTGTGGGCTCCAGCAATGTGCAGATGAACTGGAGCTGAGGGGTTACTCATAAGTAAAGTGAATTGACTTGTGTACGAGGGGCAATTATCCACGACAAGAGTCCTCTGTCTGCCAGTGACTTGGATATCAGGTAGCTGAGCAGCTTAGTTTGTGAGCAAGACAATGAAAAGCTAGTCCAACCAGCAGAGAAAACAGCTCAGCCAACTGGAAGTAAACCAGTTTATCTTTCCTTCAGCAGATGATGCAAGCTGTGATTTTGAATTGGATAAATCAGAGACCTTTCCTAAGTGAACCAACAACCCTGTGCCTGTTGCCAGACAGGAGAAGCATTCAAAGAAAGGAATACCCATGAGAAAGCTTTGGATCACCATGAACAAATCACCAATTCTTATAAACCAAAATTACAGAACTGTTTATTCCAGTTTCCCCTCTGCCCATACTTTTTTCCTCCTGTTTAATGTTTGTCTGCAGGTAAAGTAGAGTTTATGAGGCATTTAGACCTTCCCGCAGTAGCCTTAAGGGTCATCTGTTTATTTACCTGTAGCTAGACTCTGTTATCTTTATTAGCTAGATACAGTTAGTTACAGAAACTTGGTCTATGATTTCTCTTAACCTGGGTCTATAAATTGGGTAGTTTGTGGATTTTGCACTTTTCTTATTTAAACATTAAATTCTGCGACAACTCTGGGAATGGCAGAGCTTGATTTCAAGCAAATTATGACAATATAAAGGAGTTCAAGGGTTCCAAACTTTAAAAGTGCAAACTTGATGGATTGGAATACCTAGTTCACATGTTAGATTTTTCCATGAAGCTTGGACGTTAAATCAGCACTATTTGTTTACTTTGTTGTAACATATCCTGAATCACCAGGAAAGTTGTTTTCTGTTTCTATTGAAATGAAGAGAAATGATTCAAGGTATGAAATGTAATAATTTGGAACATAGGAACAAGAGTACGCTACGCAGCCAGTCCAAGCCTATTCCACCATTTACTACGATCATGGCTTATCAAACACTTCAATGTCTATTTCCCACATTATCCCATAATGCCATTAATAATCAAAACATTTATCAGCCTCTAGTCTAAATACATTCAAAGACTGAATTTCCACAGCTGTCTGGAACAGGGAATGCCAGTGATTCACTACCATTGGAATAAAAGGACTGAGGTGATGAGAAATTCTAAGTGGCACTCACCACCACCCGCCACCGACCCCCCCACCCCACCACCACCACCCCCCCCACCTTATTTTTAACATGTTCCCCCTGGCTTTAGACTCTCCACCCAGGGGTAACATCTTGCTTGCCTTTATCCTGTCTATCCCTCTGATATTTTGTAGGCCTGAGTGTGTAACCCAGGGAGGTTTCAAATAAAAATTAAATTCTTGATATGGGCTGTTAACGGGGTTCTTTTGTTAATCAGACACACCATTTCCGAGATATTCAGTCAAAAAGAAAAGTACAAGTTAAGTTAATGTTTAAATTTGAGCCATCACCATTAAATCCATGCTTTAAACTGATAGGACACACTGAACATTTGTCAATTATAGGGCAAGGGCTGAATCACTCTCTTTCTCTTTGAAAGATTTGCATTAACTTTGAGAGTATGCATGTTGCACCTCATGCAGGCAGTAAAAAAAACTGCAGTTTAAGTGATATAATGTGACTCTAGGTTTTAAGAAAAGAGCTCATTTATTCAATATCTGATGTAGGGCTGACTTGATGGAATAATTTCAGTGACAAGTAAAGTTTTTCTGTAGCCACACTTGGCTGTCATTTTAAATGCTGAGATAGAGAGACAGAGAAAGAGTGTTCATAATGGAAGTGAAGGTGACAAATGTAGGAACATAACAACAGTCTATTAGGTCAGAAAAGGTTCATATTGAAAATTCGAATTGCTTCTCCCGACTAACCTCCCCAATTCTGTTTTAAGACATGAATGATTTCCTCTTTTCTTGAACAGAAACACAATTCCAGTTATTATTAAGACAAAAAACTTTCCTTGAAAACCCAACAAATAGTCTTACTCCAGTATATTAATGTTTCTCAAGTAGAACAGATGCACCTGTCCTGAACATGACATTCTGTACACAATACTGATGCTTGGGATTTATTGGTTTAGTGTGACATGTTAACTCTGGCTTTCCACAACAGATTCATTTAGTTTTAAACTTTTGCTCCTATACTCACATTTGAGTCTACATTTCATTTGGTCATAGCTGTGATTATGTTTTTAGCATTCTGAGGCCAATGTTCATTATTATATATTTTTCTTCCCTGAACACATTTGCAAACCATCTGCGTAAGTATCAAGTCTCTGTGAATCCATTTGGATATTTACCTGTCAGAATCAATTTGTTATCTGACACAATTTCTTCCCCATAGCAAATGTAACTACCCTCTTTACAACAGCTCATCTAATAATTAATAAATGAAGAAACAGATATGAAAACCAATATTCTCAATGAGCATTGCATTTAACTTAAACTATTAATTATTACTCATCTAGAAGATATGATTTATCCCCTGTAAAACCACATTTTGTTGAATTTCATTAGCTATAGCTTTCCCAATAAGGTATATGAGTGCTATGTTACTGAAAGCTAGAATTAGACTAATATTTCTCAATTTTTCAAACTTCTGGGACATTGGTAATCTCCAAATAATTACAAAGTGGGTACAAAAACTGTTGTGTTTCATTTTGCTTTTTTGATACACTCAACTACATGACATTAAGACAGGCTGCTTTGTGCACTTTAGTCTCAATGTAATTCTTCTTTGCTAATCTTTGTTTTCATTAGATTGCTCCTGAGGTCCTGATTACCAAGTCTGAAATATGTTTACTGTGTCCTTGTGCATACTTATTTGAATTTTCTTTCAACAGCTCAAGTCTGCTGCTTTATTTCACATAAAAAAAAGTCCTTTGTCTTTTCCAAAGAGATAGGCACTGGGAGTTTCTGTCTCAACCTCAGAAATGCTAAAATCCCCTGGGAAAAAAAAATATATCAGCCCAGTGTTTTGTGTATCTATGTCATTTTCAGAGTTATCTGATTGGAAGTCCATGACCCAGCCTTAATTCCACACTTTCCAGGTAAATAACAGGGAGCAGGCAAGGTATCCAAAAGGATTCCTACAGATTGCCTATTGACCAAGCCAACATTCCTTTTTCACCGAACACAATTAGAAAAACTCATCACATTATCTCATGGCAAGGTCCCACATAATGCAATGAACAATTTTGTTGGGTTTGCTGACATTAAAAGGCAGCCTATGCTTCAAATTAAAGTATTAGAACATCTGCAACATGTTTTTCCTTAACTCAGCGGGACTAATCTACTTGATTCCAAAATTTTGGTCACACTACCAGGAACAAGACGCATCCATTTTTAGATAAGTTGATAAGTCTCTAATCGTGAATAAAGCCATAGCAAGATTTTCCTATTGCAATTGCATCCTGTGTATAGAATTGTTTACAAATATCTGTTTAAATCGGGTCTAGTACTTCTTCTCAATATCCAATTACTGTTTGTATTTAATACACTGGACAAAGGCAAGATTTAAGAAATGTAAGTGGATCATAGCTGGCTCTTCTACTATGGTTTAAGCAAAGATAACCTAGAAATGAAATTTCTCAACTCCTTAAGAATGGCAAACTTCAAGGATTGCTTTGGAGTCAACTGAAGTTAAAAAACATTCCTGAACAATGGTACATACTATCCTGTAAAAACAGTCCATTACGGGTTGAGAAAATATATGAATTTTCAAAAGAAAATTTTGAAACTTGTTTTAAAAATAGCAGACATGGAAAAAGGACTAGTTGGATGGAAGTCGTCCAATTTCCAGTCATAAGCATGGGGTGGGGTGGGGGGGTCATGCTGGGAAAGTGATCCTCCAGGAGAAATGATATGTTGGGTGGCCAATGACAAGAGACGGGAATAAGGTGGTTGATCTGACTGTTTGCACACACGTGGCGAGCAGAGCTATGACATCTTCAGACTCAGCTCTGAGTCAGCAGATCATACAGCACAGTCAGCAGCAGGGAGGAGCTGAAGATTTCACAACGCTGCAGAAGGAAACTCTATGGCAATCCTCAACAAGGAAGAATACTCCACTGACTGGTAAGCTTCAAACTGTTAAGAGACATGCTGCAACATGAAGTCCTGGAGGGGAATTAGTAACTCCAAAGCAGAAACCAGCTGCAATGCACAGCAACAATATGCAAGAATGGTCCTGAATCAGAGCACAGCAGGAAGTGAGCAGACATTGGAGGCTACATAAATAAAATTTAAACCTCTTGTTGGGCAGGGAATCTTGCAAAAAGTGCAGCCAGTTGGACTGGAAAAGTGAGGAGTTAAAAAATTTACTAAGTTTGGGTAAAGTGTCACTGCTTTAGCATGGGCGCAGCCACAGGCACAAAAAGTAAAGATATATGAAGGAAGGTCGTCATGAAACCAGTAAAATAATGTTAGGTAGATTGAAAACCTAAACAAACTTAGCCTTAGAGGATGTAAGTTGGGTGACTTTATTCAGGCCATGGAAAAGTAATAACAATTCATTTGAACCCCGAGGATTCGGAATCATTCAGTAAAGCTGTGCTTGAAATGGAAATTGTTCTTGAAAGCCACAGACAGCAGGATTCATACAGCAAAGCAACCAAAAATGCAGGAGCCCTTCATTTTAGCCCTGAGAAAGCAAAAAAACAGAAAACATTCATTTTAGCCAAAGCACAGAAGAGCTGTCCAATACAGCAAAAAAGACCAGAGAACCTTTTTTTTACAAAATAAATATCTTTAACAAATCCATATAAGAGTCTAAGCAATCAAAAATATATCAGATTAGAAAGATGTGGCATCAGAAATCATATTGCTAGGAAGACTTAATTTCAGTGATGGGCGACATCCAACATTTGCAATTTCGGACGTACAAAATAGATTCCAACTTAGATTCTAAATCAGAAGCTAAGTAAATATAATTTTATATACAATTAGGAGTTTGAGTGGTGATATTATTGGCCATCAACAGGTAAAAGATACACTAGGTACTTCTAGAGTCATGAAATGCTTTGGCAGTAATGTTATGACCCACTGGAGTAGAACACTGGAAATCAAGCCGCACTCTTCCCAGAGCTATCACAAAAGTTAAATAAGTACATAAAATTTCCCAGTTTACCCAATTTTTAAACTCCGGGTGATAGAAAGCACGGACCCAGTTTCTGTACTGAACAAGAATAATGATTTATTTCAAGTAATCTGACACTGTTCATAGATGAACAAAAATTGTCGACATGTAACTGTACAAATTAAAGTAACACCCTTATAAACAACTCCATACACACACACATAGGGACAAATAGGTTATGGGTGAAGGAAAGCTGGAAAACAGTTGAGTGGTTCAACTTCATGAGTAACTGAGATGATCCTCTTGATACTTATTTTGATCAGAGCGTTGTTTTGCAGTCATCATTCTTCAAATGCAAAATCATTGGCTTGCAAGAGACCCAAGGTAGCTGTTTTGCTTGTAAAAGGTAATCTGACTAATCGTTACAAGTCACAGCCTACAACAACTGGAAGAAAGATTAACTGGTTATCTCGAGGTTCAGAAATGAATTTTGACTGCAGAGAACACTGCAGTCCAAGTTTCCACTTTTTCCAAGTTTCCCTTGTCCCAGAGGTTTAAACTTTATTTCCTGCTGTGCTCCAATTCAGGATCATTCTTGCAGATTAATGCTTTTCTCAATACAGGAACAAACAGCCCACAACAATGTGTAATAAGCCAAGATGGGTGGAGGGATACCTAGCATCAGGCTACTCTCTCACCACAAGGAGATATTCCTGTTGTTACCTGAGAACTAATCACACTGCTGTTGGCAGGCAAAAGGCTTTTGTCATTGATAACTGGTCACTATTCCATAAACCAATTAAATTCTTGTTGCCACCCAGTTGTGTCAGTACACAGAATTCCCTCTGCTCAAGTTGATCTGTAACCATTTATATTATTGCTTCTTCAAACAATTATTTACGATGCTTGCCAGAGTGTCAGGTTACTTGCTTTTCAAAACATGCAGCAATCTTTCAAATCATTGGTTTTTAAACAGGTGTTTCTCATTTTAGCCTACAATCTTAAAAAAAACACAAAAATAAAAAAAAAGCCTTTTACAATTACTTTAACTTCAAACCTAATTCTTCAATTCTTGAATTCTTCAAAGTACAAGGTATAATACAAGAGTTCAGCATCAAGGGAAATTCAGAAATAATTTCATTAATGATCACTACAGATTCATGAAAAAATGCAACTATGGTGACTTCAAGTGAGAATTCATATGGACAGAATTGTTGTAGAAACGAGGTTCATTGGATTGATCCAAGACATGGAAAGAATTTTGTGAAGAGATAATGTCTAGGTTGGGCCTAAAGCCATTGGAACTTAGAAGAATGAAAGATGGCCTTATTTAAATATAAAAGATTCTGAGGGACCTTGACAGAAGAGATGTAGACAGGTCATTTCCCTTTTTAGGAGAGTCTAGATCTAGACAGCACAATCTGAGGGGTAAGCAGTCACCCACGTTGGAAAAAGATGAGGAGGAATTTCTCCACTAAGAGAGTAATGAATCTGTGAAATGCCCTTTTTATAAAAGAGTGCTGTGAAGATTAAATAATTTTATATATTCAAGGCTGAGATAGATTTTTATTCATTGAGGGATTCAAAGGCTATGGAGAAAAGGCAGAAAAGTGACGTTAAGGATTATCAGATCAGCCATGATTTTATTGAATGGCAGAGCAGATCTAATGGGCCGAATGGCCGACTTCTGCTCCAACATTTTATGGAATTGCTGATTGAGACTTTGAGGAGGGACTTCATCTTCCCAGAGGACCCGCAGAGGAAGCCACAAACCCAGATCCTTGCAGACGTTTCATCATTACCCAGGTCAATGCAGAATCCACAGCCCAGAGGGATGGGCAGCATGCCAAGAGAAAGACGATGACCATCTGTTTTCTGACAGGGTAAACGCCACACACTTTTCCCTATGATCTCACACTATGTCTGGCACTGAACCCAACTCCAACAAAAGCTCATGCTCTGCCATTCATTATTGAATGCAGCATATACTCTCAGACTGATTACACATACGCCCTCCCTCTCAAAGCCTTAACCTCCTAAACCACTAACCCTGGATGGCCTCTATGCAGCCTGTACACAAGCCTGGAACACCTTACCATCTTTTGACCACCTGCACCAGCATCAACAACCGTGCCACTCAACTTCCAGCTCATTCATTCCATTTCCCGTTTTCTCAATCCAGGAAGAATTATAACTGTGTGTAATAAACCAACATGGGTGGGGGTTACTTGGCACCAGTCTTCTCGCTCACCATGAGGAGAGAATCCTGTTCCTTGAAGAAGACCAGGATTGTTCCTGTGTGAGTGCTGTGATGTGAATGTCCCACATAGTACAAACCACTCTTCATTCCATTGCAACTCTCACATTAACCCTGCCATCAGTGTCATTCATTGCACATCACCTTAACCACTGGTCATGATGCCTTCTCTCCATTGAGTCTCACAGATACCGGTGGGATATCCACAGCCCTTGCAGAGAAATGACTGGCTTCACCAGAAGCCATAGCTTTGACCTCTGAAGTTAGGACACTAGGAAGCTCAGAGGAACTGTGAATCTTGGGGTCCTTGTCCACAGATCCCTAAAGACAGCAGGAAAGGTTAATAGGGCAGTTAAGAAGGCATACGGGACATTTGCCTTTATCAGATGAGGTATAGAGGTATAGCAGGAAGGCTGTGCAGGACTTTAGTTAGGCCACTGTTGAGTGCTGTTTTCAGTCCTGGTTGCTGCAGTCTAGGAAGGATGTGATTGCATTGGACAGGGTGCAAAGGAGATTCACCAGGACGTTGCCTGAGATGGAACAGTTTAGCTAAGAAGAGAGTCTAGATAAGGTCAGGGTGTTTTCTTTGTAGCAGAGAAGTTGAGAGGGGACCATATAGAAATATATAAGATTATAAGGGGCGTGGATACAGTGAATCAAAAGCAGCTTGGTGACCCTTAGTTGAACGTTCCTAACAAGGGACACACTCAACTCAAAATAAAGGGGCACACTTTTAAGGTGAAAAGCAGGAAATTTAAAGGAAATTTGAAGAAAAGCCTTTTTTTCTCTCCAGAGGCTGGTAGGGGACTGAAACACACTGCCTGGCTGGGTAGTTGAGACGGAAAACCTCACAACTCTTCAGAATTACTTGGACGAGGACTTGAAGTGCCATATGATTCAAGGCTATAAGCCAACTGCTGGAAACTGGAACCAGTGTAGATTTGGTACATTTTTGGTGGTACAGAATCAATATAGGTATGATTCAATAATTCTTTAGAAGGCACTTAGATGACATGGGTGACAGTGCATTGTCTGTAAAAGATCACCTTTGGGAAAATGTTAATGCTACTGTACCATATCTTTTTGTGTTCATTCCCGTCTAATGTTGACTGCAAAAGATATAATGCATTACTTAATGTCTGATATACCTTGGATCGATATCTATAATGAGAGCCTGGTACATTGTCTAGAACAATGTCTATATGGGGAACTGAGTTCTGCTGGCACCATTGCCCCTATTGGTCAAACATCCCCATTCTTTCCCTGGCCATCATGGTATTGGTGTTGTTTGAAATGGTCAGTGATATCTAGGGTGGGAACTGGAGTGGAAAGCACACAGGAAGCCAATGAGTTGCGACGGTTGGGGATGAGGAGGCCCGTAGTTTTGTGCCCTGTAGACTGCATGGATCTATGTGTAACATTCTTTCCTTTTAAACGGCCTCACAGCAGTGGGCCTTGCATCCATCTCCCTCATAGGCCTGGACATTCATTCTGACCACTCCGGGTGCAGTGTATCCATTTTATTTTGTATTGTGCAGTTTCAATTCTAACACAATGGAAGGCAACAACGAATGTTCTTCAGGCAGTGATTTCTAGATTCTGCCTTTTAATGTTGGTGAAATCCCCAACATTCAGATCCCTTTCCCAATAACCTTTCCTATGAATCCCTTCAGCTTCACACCTCCACAGGTTGCTACCTAATCCACCTACATGAGGTACATCTGTCAAATGGACAAATTAATACTTTATTATTTTATTCCAGAAAATTTGCATTTATGGTTGTTGCATCTCAAAGCATCACACATACTGTAAATTTCTTGAGAGTAATGACAGTGTTAGAGACAAACATGCAAAACTTTAGGTGTGACCTCCTTTAGCTACAGAAGATGAGTTTACATTGATGGCTTTTGTGTACAGGTGCATATCAATTCTTTTTTAAAAGATAAATTTTGTTGCTCAAGTACTTCGGTTGTCTTGTGCCAATTCAAACACTGTGGTGTCTGGGAAATTAACATTTTTGTTGCACGTTATGGCTTTAGGTTTACCTTAGTGGTAATGATTTTTAAAATTCTAGTTGAGTTCTTCCATCTCTACTTTGGCGAGAATCCAAACACCCCATACGTCAACAGAAATAAAGAAGGTCATGTTGCGACATATAAAATAGCTTGAGTAGGCCATTCAGCTATTTGATCCTGGTTCGCCAGTTTTGGTCATCCTAATCAATGCCTTGTTCCTACTTTTTCCCCATACCTTTGGATCCCTTAAGCCCTTGAAACTATATCCAACACCTCCCTTGAAAACATGTGATCGGTGACTTCATCATCAAAAAAAGCAGAGAGCAACAAGCAAAAACCAAAAAAAAAGTCTTGTAACATCAAAAGTTAGCCCTTCAAAAATGCGGAGAGAAATTCTCACGAGGAAATAAATATTTTGACGACTGGTTCTGTGGGATTGCCAACTACACCATTTTTAAAAATAAAAACTGAAGTATAACACCAAATTTAGTACAAAAAACTGAACAGAAATAACCAGTCCATGCACACCACTCCATCTCAGTTAATATAAAGCAAATAATTAAAACATGCAGTGGAAGAATTATGACATGAACAAGAATTTAGGAGGGCATTTTTTTCAAGTTCTACAGAAAAAGAAACTTTTCTAAGAATGCCAAAGGTTTTAGAGTTTAGACCTGCAAGCCAAAAATCAAGCTCAAGACCCTGGATTGTTTCCATGACAGTTTAATGAGATCCAATCCTTCATTCAGACTGATGTTCAGACAATTGGCTATTTATTATTGCTGGAGCCACTTCAGTTTGCTTGTTGGTGTGCCCTTTGCATTTCAGGAGAGATAATCGAACCTGGACTCTTTGACCCGGAGTATGTTCACGAATCCACAAACAGAGCAGTGATAAAGTGCCTGCACATCAGAGGATTTACCTCCTTGAATTCTAACTGAATTTAAATGAAAACTTAGCCAGTCTTTAAGTTCATCACACAATGGACCATTTTTGTTTTTGGCTGCACATCAAAAAAATTGTAAAAACCTCTTTCACATAAAACCATTTCTCAAATGATTCATTTATATCTCACAAGCAACCCAATGTATCCTCAACAGAATTTAAGGGTGAGGTCAGGTATAATTCATTTTCAGTTCTGTACAGAAATATTAACCAAAAAAAGAACACATACAAGGCAAAAGCTGGTGTCATCCATTTTGGCCCCATGTGTGCAGCCTTATTTGTCATTGTAGTACATCAGTTCCTCCTGCTGTTCTAACAGCATGTTCATGAAACTCTGAACACAGTAATGGATAAATCAAATCTCATTTAACTTTAAAAAGAGGAAAGCATTATTTTCTTTTGAAACGACCAGGCAGAATTTTAATCTCACCACATTTTAATTCCAATTCATAGAACCTCTGCACCATAAAACTTAAACTGATCTAGAGGCTATCATCTTTGAACTTACTCAAATGTGTTGCTATAGCAGCAGCGAGAACCCAGCATGCCACAATGCTCACTGTCATCATATTCACTGATAAACAAGATCAGATCAGCGAAAATGCATCTTTCTGACATTTAACCGAGAACAAAAGTAAAGATTGCCTGTGGAAAGCAAAGCTATCCCTCTTTTTAATATTTCTGGGGTCTAACTAGTGGCCTTTTAAAGAATAAATTTGCTAAGATAAGGTTCAATGACAAGAAGGTGACCTCAATGAAGGCTCTGCAAGTTGCATGATAAGATCCACTTATGTTCCTGCTGGCAGACACATCATTAGCTCAGAAAATTGTACTAACTGAAAATCACAACAGGAGATTAATTTCTGACCTCAGCTAATGAGGTAAAGAAGGTTGCTAGTCTGAAGGAGGTTAGTTTTTACATTGTAAGAATTTATGAGGACCTAGTTGGGGGGAGGAAGAAATTATCTGAAAAATGTTTCACTCCCTGTGCTTTACATTTATGTAGAGCACACTTTCTTTGTTTCTTTAATTCCCTTCATTTATACTGAATGATTCAATACAGGTGCTTTGATTGTTTCAATATGATTTAATATTAAAGTATATAATCACATGAAACATAGTAAACTTCTAACTTGACCAATATCTTAAGAGGCAGAGTAACATACAAGGTTCTTGATCATGGAGTTCTTCCCAGTTACATTTCAGTGTCAAACTTTGGTTGGCCTTGAAATTGTCTTAATGTGAATGCTGCCCTTCCCTGGTTAAACATTTTTATTAGTCGCAGTTAATGTTGCTCCAGCCATCTGGTTGTGACTTAAATATGCCACTCCTGAATCAACTTGTCATCAAATGTCATCACTCCGATCCACATGTCAGCTTTCAAGCTAATAATTTAGCCTGAAGAACCATAAAATGTCAAACACATGAATTAGGAGAAGTAGGCCAGAAGACCATAAAACGTAGGTGCAGAATTTGGCCATTCGGCCCATCTAGTATGCTTCACCATTCAAACATGGCTGATATGTTTCTCAATCGCATTTTCTTATCTTCTGCCCATTACCATTGAACTGTTGCCAATCAAGAAACTAACTATTTCTGCCTTAAATGCATTCAGTGATTTGGCCTCCCTAACCTTCTGTGGCAATGAGTTATACAGATTCACCACTGTCTGACTGAAGAAACTCCTCTGCGTGTTTGTTCTAAAGGATCATCCTTTTACTCCAAAGCTGTGCCCTTGTGTCCTAGTCTCTCCTACTTGTGTCTACATCTTCTCCATGTCCGCTCCAAATGAGGCCTCTCAGTATTCTCTAAGTTTCAATGAGATGTCCCGATCCTTCTAAGTTTCACTGAGTACAGGCATAGAGTGCTCAACCGCTCGTCATATGACAAGCTCATCATCTCCGGGATCATTCTTGTAAACTCCTCTAAAACCCCTCCAAAGCCAACACGTCCTTCTTTAGAGACGGAAACTAAAACTGCTCACAATGTTCTAAAAGCAGTCTGATCAAAGCCTCACACAGCCTCAGCAGTACATCCATGCTCTTGTGTTCTAGCCCTCTTGAAATGAATGCAAACCATTGCATTTGCATTCCTAATTGCATGTTAACCTTAAAAGAATTCTGAACGAAGACATCTAAGTCCCTTTGTGTTTCAAATTTGCAAAGCCTTTCCCCATTAAGAAAATTGCTCACACCTCTATTCATAGAATCATAGAGTCCCTACAATGTGGAAGCAGGCCATTTGGCCCATCGAGTCCACACCAACCCTGTGAAGAACATTCCACCCAATCCCTGTAACCCTGCATTTTCCATGGCTAACCCACCTAGCCTGTACATCCCTGGACACTCTGAGCAATTTAGCATGTCCAATCCCCCTAACCTGCACATTTTTGGACTTTAGAAGGAAATCCACACAGACACAGGGGCAATGTGCAAACTCCACACAGATAGTTACCGGAGGCTGGGATTGAACCCGGGTCCCTTGTGCAGTGAGTCAGCAGTGCTAACCTGTGAACCAACCAAAGTGCATAACCTCGCACTTTTCCATATTATGTTCAATTTTCCGCTCCTTTGCCCATTTTCCTAGCCTGTCCAAGCCCTTCTGCAGTCTCCCCACCACCTCAACACTACCTGTCCCTCCAACTATCTTTTTATCAACTTCAAACTTAATAACAATGCTGTCAATTTCTTCATCGAGATTGTTAATGTACAACATGAATAGTTGTGATCCCAACATTGATCCTGGAAGAATTCCACTAGTCACTGGTTGCCATCCTGAAAAAGACTCCTTTATCCTCATTCTCTACCTTCTGCCAGTCAGCCAATCCTCTATGCATGCCAGTATCTTACCTCTGACACCACGGGCTCTTATTTTATTCAGCAGCCTTCTAGAAATCCAAATAGACCACATCCACTGGCTGTCCTTTTTCAAACTCACACTTTACCTCTAACAGATTTATCAGACATGATCTCCCCTTGACGAACTCATGCTGACTCAATCCTATTTTGCCACGCACTTCCAAGCCCTCCGCAATCTCATTCTTAATAATGGATTCTAAAATCTTATGATTGACTGAGGTCAGGTTAATAGGCCTATAATTTCCTGTTTGCTGCCTCTCTATTTTACAGTCCTCTGAGACCCTCCCTGACTCCAGTGTTTTCTGGAAAGATCACCAACAATGCCTTCACAATCTCCCCAGCTATCTCCTTTAGAACATTGGGGTGTAGTCTATCTGTTCCAAGTGATTTATCCACCTTCAAAGCTTTCACCTTCTCCTTAATGATGGCCACTACAGTCACCTCTGCTCCCAGCTCTCAAAGTTGGAGAATACTTCTACTGTCTTCTACCATGAACATCGATGCAAAGTACCTATTCAGTTCTTCCACATTTCGTTATTCCCCATAATTACTTTTCCAGTCGTCTAATGTCCACTCCTGCCCCTCTCTTACCTGTTAGATGTCTAAAAATCCCTTGCCATCTTTTATATTACTAGCTCACTTACTCTCCTATTTCATCTTCTCTCCTTTGTTGCCTTTTCAGTTGTCCTGTTAGTTTTTACAAGCTTCCCAATTGTCAGGCTTCCCACTCATCTTCACCACATTGTATATTTTTTTATTTTGCTTTTATGCAGTCCTTGACTTCCCTTGTCAGTCATAGTTGCCTTGTCCTCCATTAGGATATTTCTTCTTCCTTGAAATGAATTTCTACCATGCCTCCCAAATTACCCCTGCCATTGCTGCTCCACAACCTCCCCTGCTAGTGTCCCCTTCCTTTCAACTCTGGTCAGCTCCTCCCTCATGTCTTTGCAGTTACCTTTACTCAATTGTGATACCATCACATCTGATTCCAGCTTTTCCCTCTCAAACTGCAGGGTGAATTCTTACATATTTCGGTCATTGCCTTGTGGGGTTTCCACCACTTTCAGCTCCCTAATCAAGTCTGCCTCATTGCACATCACTAAATCCAGAAATGCTTGTTCCTAAGTGGGCTCTACCACAAGCTACTCCAAAAATCCATTGTGTAGACATTTCATGGAATCATTTTCTTGAGATCCACTGCCAGCCTTATTTTCCCAGTCCACTTGTATATTGAAGTCCTTTATGATTATTGTATACATGTTTTTTTTACATGTCTTTCCTACCTCCTGATTTATTTTCTGTCCCATGTCTTGACTTCTGCTGGGAGGCCTGTGCATAAGAGCCCTCAGGGTCTTTTTTTGAGGAAGGGTCACTGGATCCAAAATGTTTTCTCTGATTTTTTTCTTCACAGATGCTGCCAGACCTGATGAGTTTTATCAGCAACTTCGATTTTTGTTCCTGACTTACAGCATCCACAGTTCTTTCAGTTTTCTTTTTCCCATTGTAGTTCCTCAACTATAGTCAGACAGATTCCATGCCTTCCAACCCTATATCACTTCTGTTACTGATTCAGTTTCATTTCTTGTTAACTAGGCCACCCTGTTCCCTCTGCCTATCTGCCTGTCCTGTCAACAGGAAACATATCCTTGGGTATTTAGTTTCTTACCCTGATCCCCTTGCAACCAGTAGTTGTGGAGATTACCACATTTTTGGTTCTGTTTCTAATTTAGCCCCGAGCTGCTCATATTCCCTCAACAGAACCTCCTTTCTTCTTTCTCCCTATATCACTGGTCCCTATGTGGACAACTGGATCTTTCCCCTACCCCATTCCAATTTCCTCGACACCACAGATAAGATGTGCGAATCCAGGCACCAGGCAGACAAGAAAACTTTTGGGACTCGCAATCCTGGCCACAGAGAATAGTGTCTATTCCTCTGACTATACTATCTGCAATTACAACAACATCGATCTTTTCCTCCCCCCTCTTAAAGGGTTCCCTGCACCAGGTGCTATGGTCAGTTCGCTCACCCTCCCTATAGCTCCTACTCTCATCTACAGTGTCAGCAAGAATCTCAAACCTGTTAAACAAGCTCAGGGGCCGGGGATCCTTCAGCACTACCCCCTGCCTTGCTCATTATCAAACCCTCCTGCCCCTGACGTACTGATTGAATTAGAGGTAGTTAATCCAAGAGATATGACTGCGTCCTGAAACAACATCTGGGTAACTTTCTGCCTGTCACCATCCCCCCCCGCAACCGGATATATCATAATGTATGAAGCTCAGACTCCAGCTCATCAACTCTGAGCCAGAGTTCTTCAAGCAGCCAACATTTGTTACAGAAGTGATCATTGTGAACGACAATGGGGCCCACCAGCTCCCATATCATGCAGATGCAACATATCACCTGGCCCTGCATCTCTCTTTTATTTACTTAGACCTTTTAAAAAAATTCTACTGATCTTTTAGTTTGTAGTCTGCAAATATTTCTCCGAAGTACCTTTAATGGGAAAGTAAACTATAACAGTTAGTCAAGTTAGTAGCTGTTATCAACCAATGAACTTAAGGTTTTCTTGTGATATCATTCTTTGTTTTATACTACGCCCCAAATCTTGTGCTTCAATTTGTCCTATTTTTAAAAAACACCCTGATAAACAATAAGCTAAAAGAACACCTCTTCCCCTCTACACCAAATTTCCATGCTGCCTCCAAAGTCCCCAAACTACATATTTACTCAGGTTTGTCTCTTTCCAGATGTCATCACTCCTTCCTGACCATTCAAAGCCCACTAGCCTGCTCTCATGGCTGATCAAGTTATGTCCTCGACTCCGCACTCCAACCTATATCAATAATCTTTGGGAGGGAAAGACGTACCAGATAGACACAATGTGTAACTTCAACGAGTAATCATACTCCAGCCTTTGTATCAGGAGGCAAACAATTGCGCCACCAGAACCAAATTACCTATGAGTCCTTGATCTCCAAGTAAAGCACCAGTAACTTTAAAACAAAATTGGGCAGACAAAAATAACGTTTCAATAACTGATAAACCACTCAGATAGTTAAAATAATTGCTGACCTCACTTCCCTATTACTTGTGTTTGCAGCACAACCTGAATTGTATTTAGACTGTGGAATGTCAAAACAGTTCTGCCATCTTCTTTGTGAGATGATTTTATGAATCTAAACAAAACAACAAATAGCCTTTGTATAGATTTAAAGCCAATAAGTGAGTCCCAGGAAGCTGCTCAACCGCAAAAGGCATTAAGATCAAGTCTTACAAATATTCACAAATGCATGCTTTCGGTAAACTTCCTCATTAATTATTATTCTTTACCTCACCAATACAAAAGCTTATGCACAATTTTTAATAATTCTGTTTACCTGGAATTCAATTACTTGAGCCAAATTACTGAAATGTTTTTCAGAAGCTGTATGATGACAGAAAGAGATGGAGGAGCTTCAATTTCATCCAATGTCTCACACCAATAAAATAACTTGACAGCAAGACACATTGATTATTTTTTACACAAAATATGGATACTCACTCTTCAGCAGGTTAGAATTACCTTTGCTAGTTCTGGTCTTGTTATTTAATAACCTGTAACTCCTTTGTCCATGAATTTAAACTGCATAACACAGTGTGGAGATTAATGGTTTTGAGTTTTTAGATTGTAGGGTGAGTTGAGCTATCTCATCCTGTTAGGCTAGGGGATTAGCTAAAGAGTCATTGTGTATGTCTTTTCCGGTCTTCTTAGTCTGAGTAGGCATATCAACAACAACAACAATTTGTATTAACATCATTGGCGCAGTGGAATGACTCAATAAAATTCTTCCCAGGAGTATTATCAATCAAGATTTCATACCAAACCATATTAGCAAATAATCCAATGCTTAGTTGAAGAGGTAAGTTTTAAAAAGTGTTTTAAAGGAGGAACGAGAGTTGGAGATTTTTGGAGGGAATTTCAGAACCCAGGAGTTCAGCAACTGACGCAGAGCTGCTAACAGTGAAGTGATTGAAATCAGTGATGCTTTACGGGCTAGGAAACAGAGTCGATGAGGAGGTTTGAAGATAAGAGCTTTGGTCTTCTCAACATTAGGCTGGAGCAAATTCTTGCGCATCCAGTACTAGCTTTCAGACTTAGTAGGAACTGCAGATGCTGGAAAATCTGAGATGACAGGGTGTAGAGCTGGATGAACACAGCAGGCCAAGCAGTATCAGAGGAGCAGGAAGGCTGACGTTTCAGGCCTAGACCCTTCTCTTCTGATGCTGCTTGGCCTGCTGTGTTCATCCAGCTCTACACCTTGTTATCTAGCTTTCAGACTGTCAGTTTGTTGATTAGCAACAATGTAGGAATTGAGATACTGCAGATGGTGGAAATATGAAACCAAAACAGAAATTGCTAGAGAAACCCTGCAGGTCTGTTTACATATACAGAGAGAAAAGAATTTTTAAAAATTTATTAATGTGATGAGGGAGTCACTGGTTAGGCAGCATTTATTGCCCAAAGTCAACCACATTGCTGTGGGTCTGGAGTCTCATATGGGCTAGACCAGGTAAGAATAGCAGTTTCTTTCCCTAAAGGGCGTTAGTGAACCAGATGGGATTTTCTGACATTTGACAATGTATTCATGGTCATCATTAGATGCTTAATTCCAGGTACTTTGTTGAATTCAAGAATTCAAATTCCACCATCTGCTATGGCAGAACTTGAACCCAGGTCCCAAGAACATTATCTGGATCTCTGGATTAACAGTCCAGCGATAATACCCCGAGGCTATCACCTTCTCTCCATTGATGCTGGCAGACCTGAGGAGTTTCTCCAGCAAATTCTACTTCTTTTCCACCATCTCTGCCCTGCATGCACCCCTCAACCCTGTCAAAATCGAAGCCAAAGATGGTGAGCCCGCTTCTGGGCAGGACACTCTCAACATATCTCAGCTATCTAACCACAAACAGCCCCTTGATTGTCTACTCAAACCTTCAAGGCCAACAAGTTCCAAAGTCGGGCAGATTTTCTGTACCTTAGCTGAGGATCCTGGGATCATATCTTGACATAGTAGGATGGCTAAGGGAATGAAATTGTTCCTAATTCATATAGGTCGCATGGGTAACATTTAATCAGGCATAGAATATCACATTTGTAAATATATTAGCACTTTAAATCATCCTCATCTGATTGGCTGACATTTTAGTTGGAAACACAAGAATGAAGCTACAGAAACTACCCTTCCTTAGTGCTGTATGAGATTACAACCAGCGTTCCCTCTAGCTTGCTTTCTGACAGAGCAGGTCTCCGAGGTCCATGCGGAAATCTCTCAGGCCCATGTGTTGCAGTGAATCCTGGACCTTGGAGTGAATGCTGTGATCAGCTTGCTGACATCATTCACCATGCGTGAAAACTCGGAGCGGCTGTGCACACAAAGACACACAGCTTAGAGGAACCTCTGAGTACAATCACAGCATGAAGAAGCACTACTTTTTCCCTGATGCCCATTTCGAAATAACATGATGCCATTGTTGAATGTGGAAGCATCGAATATTGTAAAGTCTTCAAACAGTTGTTAATGTTAACTTTGTCGAGCAACAGGAAAAGAGAAGAACAAACAAAAAAACTATATTGCATTTGAAACAAAGCAGGGGATGCTTGCCTTTAGAGCCACAATAATTTATATTCAATGAGAAATGACTTCAACCGACTCAGATTTATTGTAAACTGCTGCCAGTTAAGTCCAGTCTGGCTTGTTTTATCTGATTCTGCAGCGCTCTATCATGGGGAAGGTGATGTTCCTCCAGCTCAATGTCCTCATCTCCCCCTTTGGAATTTTTTATCCTCATTTGTCAAAGTAGGTCTATAAGTGTTCCCAATAATATGTTAATTTTATGTGGAATATGCATTGCATTGTTTAACTTGTACAGTTACACTGCTAGTTTCAAAAGATGGGATGTTTTCTTTACCCACTTATTTTCTGAGTCAAACTACAGAAGGGAGATAGAGAGCTTGGTGACGAGATGCAATGAAAACAATCTGTCTCTCAACGATGGCAAAACTAAAGAACTGATCATTGGCTTCAGAAAGAATGGAGGAGAATATACCTCCATCTGCATCAGTGCAGCGGAGGTTGAGAGAGTGAAAAGCATCAAGTTTCTTGGAGTGACGATAACCGACAACCCGTTCTGAACTTCCGATGTAGATGCGACAGTCAAGAAGGCACAACAACGCCTCTTCTTCCTCAGGCGGCTCAGGAAATTAGGCATGTCCATAAGGTCCCTCACCAACTTCTCCAGATGCACCATTGAAAGCATACTGTCTGGGTGCATAATGGCATGATATGGCAACTGCTCTGCCCAGGACTGTAAGAAACGACAGAAGGTGGTGTGCACAGCCCAGACCATTATGGAAGCCAACCTTCCATCCATGGTCTCCATTTACATGGCTCAGTGCCACAAAAAGGCTGCCAACATCATCAAAGACCTTTCACACCCCAGTAATGCTCTCCTACAACTTCTTCCATCAGGCAGAAGATACAGAAGCCTGAACACATGCGCCAGCAGGTTCAAGAACAACTCCTTCCCGGCCATTATCAGATGATGAATGCACTCTCTAGCCTCAAATAATGATTGATCTTGCTAATATTGGTCTTGCCTAGCGCACGCCCTGTACAATGTAACCTGTATGCCTTTAAGTCATATTTTTTGATCTGTATATCCTTTGCTTACTATGATCTGCCTTTACCACTCATAAACAAAGCTTTTCACTGTATTTCAGTACATGTGATAATAATTAAATCAATCAATCCATCCCTTAGAAAATATATTGCTAAACAACGAACATCTTTCCTCGTTGTGTTGCCAATGTTAATGCTGATCTTCTGTTCCTTATTCAGACACTTTTCTACATTAAAATCCATCTGCCAGTTTTGTGCACACTCATTTAAACTACTATATCCACTTGTAAATTCCTTATGTCCTCAGCAAAATATGTCCTCCCACTTATTTTTGAATTGTCAGCAAAGTTTAATATAATACACTCTGCCCTCTCCTCCAAGTCATTCATTTAGAAGTAAAAAATTGAGACCTTAGGAGTGTTCCTTGTGGAAATCCACTAATTTTGTCTTTCCAACCTAAAAAAAGACCCATTAATCCAAACTTTCAGTCCTCCATTTGTGAACTGTTCCTCAATCCATGAAAATGCATTAAACACAATACCATGAGCCTCTATCTTGTGTAATAACTTTAGCAATGATTCTAGCATTTTCCTGGTGACAAATGTTAGACTACCTGGTCCTATATTTTGTCACCCTCCCTTCTTGAATAGGGGTATTACATTAGCAGTCCTCTAATCCGCTGGAATACTCCATAAATCCAACAAGTTCTGAAATATTTCAACCAATGCCTGCACTATCTCTGCAACAACTTCTTTATAACCCTTGGATACAGGCCACCAGGTCCTGGCAACTTGTCTGCCTTTAGTACCATTAGTTTGTTAAATACTTCGATCCTCATGATGGAGACTATTTCAAAACCTTTCCTCCAATTAGCCCCTTGCTCATCACTTATCATTTAGATGTCTTCTCCACTGTGAAGATCCTTTAAAATATTGGCTTAAATAATCTACCACTTCCCTGTTATTAATTCCTTTGTTGCATCCTTCAAGGAATCCACATTGGCTTTACCTACCCCACACACCAGGCCTTGTTACCACATAGCCTGTCATTACACACCCCCTGTTGTTAGTCACTAACAGTCCCCATTAACAACTATTCACCCTCCCAGCCTGATCATTAGCAACTCCTTTGTCTGTACAACTGTCTTTCTCTCTCTTTGGGCTCTATCCTATCGTTTACTCCCTATCCCACCCACCTCCCTATTTTCTGCATATAAACTGACGTTTTCCCAGCCGCCATCAGTTCTGAGGAAGGGTCACCGGACCCGAAACGTTAACTCTGTTTTCTCCTCCACAGATGCTGCCAGACCTGCTGAACTTTTCCAGCAACTTTGTTTTTGTTCCTGATTTACAGCATCCGCAGTTCTTTTGGTTTTTATTTAGTATTTAACTCACTGCCACATCTCTTCCAGGCATGCCCTCCTTGAAGAAGTTCTGCTCCTCTCTCCGACGGGATTTCCATTCCAATCTCTCTTCTTGCTCACTGACTTTAATTTCACTGTCTCTCCTAGTGTTTGACCAGGTATTTGCTAAAACTCGTTTCCACAGCCATATCACATTCCTCAGTGACTGTCTCCAGCTCAGACTCACCCCACGTGGATTCCAACTGAAGTTCCATCCCTCATGTTTTGAATCCTCCCAGGATCACAGATATCTCCGTGATGTTCAACGTTCCATAGACAGTAGCTCTCGCCGCATCCTGAGATCCACACTCAGTCCCATGCAGTGTCACATGCACACTCTCAACCTTTCTCTCCAACAGCATCGCAACGTACTGGCTCAGGGCTGCACCACTCCTCAGTTCCACTTCATCCTCCGACTCATTCGTCGTGCTAACAAGAAACTTTTTCTTTTCCTTTCAGGCATCAAGACCCACAAGATGCAACAACTCAAAAATACCCTTGGCCCTCTGGAGCCTACTTCTCCTCCCCTTCCCTCTGACTCTATCCCCTCCCCCAAACCCCCCACCTCCTGTCGGGTATTCACCATCCCTCCTAACCTTCCACTCTCCGATGCTGAATGCTCTGTACTCAGCAAAGGCCTCAGCTTTATCCCTCTGCGTCCCTACCTTAACGAATTTCAGGCACGACATGACGCCGAACTGTTCTTCCGCTGTCTTCGCCTCCGTGTTCATTTCTTTGGACAAGAGTTCTCTCCCCGTCCCACAGACCCCTTTGCCCAACTCCAACACTCTCCCTCCACCTGGACCCCTTCCTTCGGCCTTTTACCTGCACTCGATCTTTTCATTGAGAACTGTCGACGTGACATTAGTTGCCTCAATTTCACTGACCCTCACCAAATCCAACCTATCTCCCTCCAAACTGATTGCACTCTGTGCACTCAGATCTAACCCTGACTTTATCATCAACCCTGCCGATAAGGGTGGTGCTGTTGTAGTCTGGTGTACTGACCTCTACCTTGCAGAGGCTGAGCGCCAACTCTCAGATACATCCTCCTACCTTCCCCTGGACCATGACCCCACCATGGCACATCAGGCCATTGTATTCACTATGGTTATTGATCTCATTTCATCCGGTGATCTCCCCCCATCCGCTTCCAAGCTAATAGTCCCCCAACCACGCACAGCTCATTTCTACCTCCTGCCAAAAATCCACAAACAGGACTGTCCAGGTAGACCCATTGTTTCAGCCTGCTCATGCCCCACAGAACTCATCTCTTCCTACCTTGACTCAGTCTTCTCCCCCCTGGTCCAATCCCTACCCACATACATCCATGATTCCTCTGACGCCTTACGCCGGTTTCAAAACTTCCAGTTTATTGGCTCCAGCCACCTCCTCTTTACCATGGATATGCAATCCCTTTACACATCCCTTCCCCACCAGGAGGGTCTTAGGGCTCTCCGCTTCTTCCTGGAGCAAAGACCTGAACCATCCCCACCCATCACCACCCTCCTCCGCATGGCTGAGCTTGTCCTCACCTTCAACAACTTCTCTTTCAACTCCTCTCATTTTCTTCAGGTAAGGCGAGTTGCCATGGGTACCAACATGGGCCCTAGTTATGCCTGTCTCTTTGTGGGGTACATGAAACATTCCTTGTTCCAGTCCTATTTCGGCCCCCACCCACAACTCTTTCTCCGATACATCGATGATATCATCAGTGCTGCTTCCCTTTCTCATCTAGAATTGGAAAAGTTCATCAATTTCGCCTCCAATTTCCAACCTGCCCTTACTTTCACCTGGTCTATCTCTGACTCCTCCCTTCCGTTCCTCAACATTTCTGTTTCCATTTCTGGGGATAGACTGGTCACTAATATCCATTACAAACCCACAGACTCCCACAGCTACCTGGACTATACATCCTCACACCCCACTTCCTGTAAAGACTCCATCCCATTCTCTCAGTTCCTCTATCTCTGTCGCATATGTTCAGATGAGGCCAACTTCGACAAGGGAGTCTCCGAAATGTCCACATTCTTCCTCAACCGAGGATTCCCCAGCTCCATTGTCAACAGGGCCCTCAATCAGGTCCGACCCATCTCCCACACTTCTGTCCTCACTCCTTCTCTTCCCTCCTGTAACAGCGATAGGGTTCCCCTTGTCCTCACCTACCATCCCACCAGCATCCACATCCAGAAGATCATCAGACACCATTTCCGCCACCTCCAGCAAGATGCCACCACCAGACATGTATTCCCCTCCCCTCCCTTGTCCGCCTTCCGCAGGGACCATTTCCTCCGGGACACCCTGGTCCACACTTCCTTCACCCCCAACACCTCCCCACAGCCCTACGGCACCTTCCCCTGTAACCGGCGAAGGTGCAACACCTGCCCGTTTACCTCCTCCCTCCACACTATCCAAGGGCCCAAATATACCTTCCAGGTGAAGCAACACTTCACCTGCACTTCCCAGAATCTAGTTTACTGCATTCTCTGCTCACAGTGTGGTCTCCTCTACATTGGGGAAACGAAGCGGAGACTTGGCAACCACGTTGCAGAACATCTACGTTCTGCTCGCAAAAAAGACCCTGAACTACCTGTTGCCTGCCACTTCAATGCACCACTCTGCTCCCTGGCCAACATCTCTGTCTCTGGCTTGCTGCAGTGTTCCAGTGAAGCCCAATGCAAGCTGGAGGAACAACACCTCATTTTCCGCTTGGGGACCCTACAGCCCTCCGGACTCAATATTGAGTTCAATAATTTTAGGGTCTAAACTCTCCCATGTCCCAGACCCCGACCCCACACACCAGGCCTTGTTATCACATAGCCTGCCATTACACACCCCCTGTTGTTAGTCACTAACAGTCCCCATTAACAACTATTCACCCTCCCAGCCTGATCGTTAGCAACTCCTTTGTCTGTCCAACTATCGTTCTCTGTCTTTGGGCTCTATCCTATGGTTTACTCCCTACCTCACCCACCTCCCTATTTTCTGCATATAAACTGATGTTTTCCCAGCCACCATCAGTCCTGAGGAAGGGTCACCGGACCCGAAACGTTAACTCTGTTTTCTCCTCCACAGATGCTGCCAGACCTGCTGAGCTTTTCCAGCAACTTTGTTTTTGTTGTTGTTGTTGTTAGCTTTACCTACTCACTTTTTGTATGCCCATAGAAGCTCTTGCTGTTTACTTCTTTATTTCTTTACTCCCATCTAAGATTAAAAAGAGATCTTGATCAATTGCATCAATGGGATGAGAAGTGGCAGATGGGGTTTAATTTGGATAAATGTGAGGTATTGCATTTTGGTAACACAAACAAGAGCAAAACTTTTCCAATTAATAGTAAGGATGTGGGTAGTGTTGTAGAATAGAGGAGAGTTCAGGTACCTAATTCTTTGAAATTTGTATCACAGGTAGATAGGGTGGTTAAGAAAGCATTTAGCATGCTTGCCTTCATTGGTCAGACCTTTGAGTATCGGAGTTGGGATGTCATGTTTACGTTGTACAGGATGTTGGTGTGGTCTCTTCTGTAATACTTGTGTGCAGCTCTGGCTTCCCTGTTATAGGAAGGATATTATTAAATTGGGGAGGGTTCAGAAAAGATTTACCAGGATGTTACCAGGAATGAAAGGCTTGAGATATAAAAATAGACTATAAAAGCTGTGACTTTTTCACTGGAGCAAAGGGGGTTGAGGGGTGACCTTCTTGAGGTTTATAAAATCATGAGGACATAGAAAAGGTGAATGACATGGGTCTTTTCTCCAGGTTGGGGGAGTTCAAAACGAGGAAGCATATTTTTAAGGTGAGAGGAGAAAAATTTCAAAAGGACATGAGGGGCAACTTTTTTTTTTACAGAGAGTGGGTCATGTGTGTGAACTCCCAGAGAGAGTGGTGGATGCAGGTACAGTTACAATGATTAAAAGACATTTAGATGAGTACATGAAAAGCAAAGGTTTGGAGGGATATGGGATAAGCACAGGGAAGTGATACTAGTTTAAGTTTGGGAACATGGTTGGCATGGACTGGTTGGACAGAAGGTTTCCATGCTGTATGCCTCTATGACTCATAATCAACTTTATTCTTTTTTATTAGCTTTTTAGTCATCCATTGCTGGTACCCATATAGTTCCCAACCCTCCAGCATAACATTACTTTTTACAACTTTGTATGCCTTAGTTCTATGAGTGAATACGTTGTTTGATCAGCTTTGTTAACCATAGGCAGTTCAGCCTTCTCATTGAGTCTTTCTTTTGAATGGAATAAATTGTGCTGAGCATTATGAAATATTTGCTTCAGTGTCTGCCACAGTCCATCCAGTGAGTTTCTCATTGGTCTATTTTCTGAGACCACTGCAGGTAATATTTTCTTCATACTTCTTTAATTGCCCTTATTTAAGTTGAGGACACCGGTTTGAGACCTGAGTTGCTCTCCCTGAAATTGAATTTGAAATTCTACCATGTTGTGATTGCTACTATCTTAAGGTTCCTTAACTACAAATCTCCTAATAATCCTAACTTGTTGCACATTATTGGGTTTAAAATAATTTGTTCCTGGGCAGGTTCTGCAACGTACTTCTCTAAGGAGAATCACTGACGCGCTATGGAAATTTGTCTTCTATGTTACACTTGCCAATCTGAATTTGTCTTGTCAATATGCAGATTGAAATCACTCAGGGCACTTAGAATGCCTTTTTTGAATGCTTCCATTATTTCCTGATATATACTTTGTCTTACAGTGAGGCAACACTTTAGTAGCCCACCCACAATTTCTTTCCCTTGCTGTTCCTCATTTCCATCCAAACTTTTTCCATGTGACAACGTATTATATCTATATCACTATTCACAACCACAGTGATACATTCCTTACTAGCAAAGCTCCCCCACTTCCTTTTCCTTTTTACCTATCAGCAGGAAAGAAATGGAGAGGTTCGTGGCATGGTGTAAAGACAACAATTTCTCCCTCAATGGCAGCAAAACAAAGGAGCTGGTCATCGACTCGAGGAAGTGGAGTGAAGGACTCACCCCTGTCTGTATCAACGGTGCTGAGCCCGAGGAGGTCAAGAGCTTCAAGTTCCTAGGAACAAATATCACCAACAATCTGTCCTGGTCCATCAACATTGATGGTACAGCCAAGAAAGCACACCAACACCTTTACTTCCTCATAAGACTAAGGAAATTTGGCATAACCGCAATGACTCTTACTAATTTTTATAAATGACCCAGAAAGCATCCTGTCTGCATGCATCACAGCTTGGTGTGGTAACTGCTCTTCCCAAGACCACAAGAAATTACAGAGTGTTGTGAACACAGCCCAGTCCAACACGAAAACTAGCCTTCCTCCCATTGACTCTGTCTGCACTTCCTCCTGTCTTGGGAAAGCAGCTAAAATAATCAAAGACCCCTCCCACCCTGGTTATGCTGTTTTCTACCCTCTTCTATTGGGTAGAAGACACAAAAATGCTTGAAAACAGATACCAAAAGATTCAAGACCAGCTTCTTCCTCATGTTATGAAACTTATGAATGGAGCTCTCATATTAGAGCTGATCTTTCTCTGCATATTCTCTGTAGCTGTAACACTATATTCTGCATTCCGTTCTATTACCCTGATGACCTTATGTAAGGTATGATTTGTCTGAATCGCACACAAAACAATATTTTTCACTGTATCTTGGTACATAGTGACAATAATAAATCAAATCAAAATCATTTGAAACATTGTGTGTTTTTACCTATTGAGTTCCCAGTGTTGGTTACCCTGTAATGATGTCTCTATATAGTGATCAAATTATATTTGTTTATTTCGATTGGTGCTGTAAACTTATCAATCTTAGTATACATTGAGGTCAAAAGTCTTCACCATTGACTTTTTAATCATTATTATTACTTACTTTGATTTTAATTTCTGCTGCACTCTTCTGCACAAATTTTCTACCACGTTCTATCATACTTTGATTATTATTGCCTTTTTGTTACCTTGTACTTTTCTTTCATTTCTTTCTGATTTTCTAAACTTCCCTTCAATTGAACCATTTCCCACTATTTACCTTAAAGCCTTATCTGCAGCCAAAGCCATGCATTTCACCAGGACACATGTCCCAGCATTGAATAAAACTAATTTTAACAGAAAGGTGACCTTGACAAGGTTAACAAAAGAATGAGGTGTGTAGATAAGGTGAATGGCAGGTGTCTTTTCCATAGAGTGGGTGAATTCAAGACTAGGGGGTATATTTTTAAGGTGAGAGGAGAAAGATTTAAAAAAGATATGAGAGGGATTTTTTTTTCACAGAGTAGTTTGTGTGTAGAATGAATTTCTGGAGAAGTGGTGGGTTTGGCTACAGTTACAACATTTAAAAGACATTTGAGTAAGCACGTGATTAGGAAATGTTTGGAGGGGCATAGACCAAACCCAGGCAAAGTGGGGCTAGTTTAGTTTGGGATTATGGTTGGACCAAAGGGTCTGTTTCCATGCTGTATGACTCTATAACTCTCTTTTCCCAGTTCTGGTTCCAGTGACCCATGAATTGAAACCCATTTCTCCACCCCAACCTTTGAGCCACTCATGTATCACTTTAACCTTATTTACACTCTGCAAATTTTTACATGGCTCAGGTAGTAATCTGGAGCTTATTATATTTGTGGGTCTGCTTTTTAATTTGGCCCCAAACTGCTCATAAGCCCTCAACAGAACTTCATTCCTAGTCCTATTGATGTCATTGGTGCCTAGGTTGCTTTCCAGCTCTGTACCTCATAGCCATCATTCTACTCACCCCCCTACCTCCACTCACTCTCCATCCAGCTATCCTTGTCAACATGTAACCCTCAAACTACAATATATATGAAAATGATCATTGTCAAATCACTGTATTGCCTTATTTCCTGTATCACGACAGAGTCAAAGCTACTTTATTGGATGTAATACACTTCGGGATGTCATGCAGTTATGAATGATGTGTTTGGAATATAATTTATTTTCTTTCATATAGCAGCAAAATATACCATAAAATCCATGGGGGAATCAAACTTAATTCCAATTAATCCAGCAAATGTTCTGATCGAACCAGAGAATGATTACAGCACACTGGGAGGTTATTCAGCCAATTATGTCCATGTCAGTGCTTTGCAAAAGCAACCTAGTCAGCTTGCATTTTTAAAAAATCTATGTTTACACATTTCTTTTCTCTCCAGATAATAATCCAACTTCCTTTTGAAAGCCACAAATGAACTTTCCCAATCATGCTCTAAGGAATTGAATTCCAGGTACTATTTACTCATAACATTTAAATATTTTTCTTCAGTTCTTTTCCCATTCAACTCTGGTTCTTGAACTTTAAATTAAAAGAAACATTCTCCTTGTCCACTCTGTTTAGACCCTGGATGATTTTTGAATAAATCCCTAAAATCTACTCTCAAGCTACTCCTCTGTGGAGAACAGTTTCTGCTTTCTTCAATCAATCCTCCTTTTTTTAAGTTCCTCACCCTGGAATCATTTTTGTCATTACTTTGCACTTTCTCTAATTCCTGCATATTTTTCTCGAAATGTAATGTCGAAATTATACACAACACCCCAATGGGGCTGGTTCGATAGTTTATAAAAGCTCACCATGACCTCCTTGCACTTGAATTCTACACCTTAGAATGAGTATAATCTCCTGTCTATTTAAAAATCTTCCTTAAATAGGTTCTCTCCAGTACCTGGTAATGAATATGCCTCCAAACGAACATAATTAGTAATCTAAATGTATTTGTTTCCAGAATAAATAATCAATTCTGCATCAGATTCAAATGCAGAGGGCACACAAGTCTCTTCACGAATTATGTTTATTCATTTCCTTTCGGCCTGAATTATTTTGTGAATAAAAATGACACAGACTCTTGTGGTGAAAGTCACTCTCTGCCATTGTCAGATGTGAATAGCACCCTACTACAGAAAATAAGATGCATTTTTGGAGCGTGCTAATCAGCATTTCTAGATGCACAATTGGAATATTATTCACCACTTAGCAAGAAGAGGCATTTAACGAATGCCAAACAAGAAGTTATATGCTGCACTGAGATATTACTGTGGTTCTTTGGACCCACTATTTTATTGGATAAACCTGTTAAAAAATGCAATAGGTGAAATTTTACAATTCCCCACTGATGTGTTTGCAGGTAGGAGAGTCGGGGCAGGGTGCAAAAAATACTGTGGTTGTCCTTTCTACCCATGCTGCTGGCCCCTGAATGGATTTTACTCAGAACAGACAAAGTCTCTGGCTGTCAGCCTGCCTTTGTCCCAGCTGAAGCCAAAAATGGCCACTCAAGATCTGCTTCCAATTCGGTTACAAAGGAAGAGGTCAGGGACAGTGGGGAGATGGTGTGTAGGGGACTCCTACCTTTGACTGAGGTGGGAGGTGCCTTCCTCATTAGAAATTATGAAACCCCAGGCTGTGTCCAACATGCATGTCCTCTACCCCCAGGTTTTCAGAACCTTGTCCATTGCCTATGATGTCCAACCCATTATCCCCCTCCTCAGTGTCTCACCCCTTGGCCCCACCCAAAGGATCCTAAGACATGCCTGTATACTGGACTTTCAGCACCTTGCATTATTAGACTGATGCAAATGTATGAATTAGAAGCAGGAGTGGGCCATTCTACATTTCAAGCCAACTCTAGCATTCAACAGTATCTGATTGTAGCCTCAACTCCATTTCTCGATCTAACTATTGGCTCCCTGTTTAATGTTATAACCACGTAGATGGGAGATTCAGCTCCTTTCTTTTTAACCCCATCTTGCTTGGTGGAAACAAATATTCTTTATTTGTTTTTTAGCACACAGCTTTTGCGCTACAATAAAAATGGTAGATCAATAAAAAAAATGAAGAGGAGCCAATTACCTTGGGTTTCTTTAGTGGAAGGAGGAATTTTATCTAATAATCCCGAGGAAAACTAACAAAAGTGCACCATCAACCATAAATACAAACACTGATAATAAGTTTAAAAGAAAGAGAGAAGGCAAATGCAGTTTTAAATTCACAGTCATTGTGTTGTGAGAACGAAATTTCTGTCTACGTTTGGTTAGTGATTACCTTGTTTCTTGAGCAGTGGTAAAATTCTGAAGTCCTCTGTAAAGGGTTGTTTTCCAATTTGATTTTACTCTGGGCACAGATTTTAGAGGTTAAAGCAAAACAGGGAAAGACAAAGTTAGTCTTTGAGGCTCCATTGTTATGAGTCCATTTTTTTCTTGTCTGTTCTGTCAAATCAGCTGCTGAAATATAGTTCGTTTATACTTTTTCCGATTCTAGCTTCATTGTCTTTTGAAGCTGCATACTCAATGGACAACCTTCCATTTCCTAATATTGGACTTATCATGCAAGTGTGAATTAACAGGAGCTACGAATTTCTTGACAATGTGTTAGGTGTCTGGTTTCATTGTCTTTAGATGAAATGGTAATTTCAGTACAGCTGTTTTAGTATATTCTGCACAGGTTCCCTGGGTATGTCTTAATCTGTGGTCATGCGATCGCAGCAATGATTCAGCTAAGAATTTATCCTCTTTAAAAATCACATTAGTCCATGAATGTCTCAGGTACTATAATAACTGATGATGGAAGTTGAATAGTCCATGTTTGCCACTATCATAATATTTGTCAAGAATCCATTGAACTCTGTCTTATGCACATTCACTGTAGGGATTCTATGATCTATATTCAATGGCCACATCTCCAACTCACTCTGGGGAAGAGAGATCCAAGGACTCATGACTCTCAGGGAAAAAGAATTTGCTCCTTTCAATCTCAAATGGGTGACTCCTGATTTTTAAACTATGTTCTAACCTCTCCATAATGGAAAACACGCTTTCAAAATCTACCCTAAAAAAGCCCCCCAGAATTTTATATGTCTAAATAAGATCACCACTCATTCTTCTAAATTCCAGTGGAAAAAGTCCAATCTCAAGATGCAGATGCTGGAAATCTGAAACAAAAATGGAAATTGCTGAACAAACTCAGCGGATCTGGCAGCATCTGTGCAGAGAGAAACAAAGTTGCTCTTAATGTTCAAACATACAAGATCCTGACGGGTCTTGCAAGAGTGGATGTTAAAATGATATTCTTTTTACAGGAGAGGCAGAAGTAAGAAACAGAAGAAGAATCATACCGGAACATTTGACATAAATAAGCTGTAGAATGCCATGCATGAGGCTGTGCATATTTTCAATTCAATGTCTTTTCCATGAAGACAATCCAGGACCATATCTCCTCAAAGTAAAGCTCCAATACTTGTACAGGCATGTTACAATACACAAATCATGAGCTCAGTTTTTATTTTCTTTTATTTAACCCCGTTTTTCTGATCAACCTGTTCAGAGATTTAGTTACACATCTCTGGAGCAGGTGGGATTTGAACCTGAGCCTCTGGCCCAGGGTTAGGGACACTATCACTGTGCTACAAGACGGCCCAAAAAAACAGTGGTTCCCAGCCTTTATCCCCCCGCCTCCCCTCAGAAGGGGAATGGGCAGCAGGCATCCCCTGGACAAGTAACAAAAGAGATAGAAGCAGAGCTGGTAATAAAACAATTTCAAGTCATTGTTGTATAGTGTTAAATACTTTTGGTGTGTTTTTTATTATTATTTCTGTTTGTGTCTATTAGACTTTGAAACTCTTTTGTTAAAAATACTTTGGTCATCTCTGGTGAACGTGTTCAGTGGCTGAGTCCCACTGCACGCACATGGCAAAAATAAAATTTCTGGTTTAACAAGACAAGCTCCACTGTGGCATTTGACTGAGAGTTATAGAGATTTACAGCATGGAAACAGACTCTTCAGTCCAACTCTTCCATGTCAACCAGATAGCCTAAATTGATCCAGACCCATTTGCCAGCATTTGGCCTATATCCCTTTAAACTCTTCCTATTCATACACCCATCCAGATGCCTTTTAAATGTTGCAATGGTACCAGCTTCCACCACTTCCTCTGGCAGCTCATTCCACACTTGCGCCACCTTTTGCATGAAACCATTGCCCCTTAGGTTCCTTTTATGTCTTTCCCCTCTCATATTAAACCTATGCCCTCTAGTTTTGGACTCCCCAATCCTCGGAGAAAGACAATGGTTATTTACCCTATCCATGCCTCTCATGATGTTCTAAACTTCTATAAGGTCACACCAGGGAAAATAGTCCCAACTTTTTCAGTCTTTCCCTCGAGCTCAAACACTCCAACCTGGCAATATCGTTGTAAATCTTTTCTGAACACTTACAAGTTTCCCAATATCCTTCCTATAGCAGGGAGACTAGAATTGAATGCAGAATTCCAAAAGCTGCCTAATCAATGCCCTGTACAGCCTCAATGCACTGACCAATAAAGGCAAGCGTACCAAATGCCTTCTTCATTACCCTGTCTACCTGCGACGCCACCTTCAAGGAACCATGTACCTGCACCCCAAGGTCTCTTTGTTTGGCAACACTCCTTACATTAAGTGTACAAGTCCTGCCCCGATTTGCCTTTCCAAAATGCAACATCTCACATTTACATAAATTAAACTCCATCCTCAGCTCATTGGGCCTTCTGATTAATGTCCTGTTGTACTCTAAGATAACCTTCTTCACTGTCCACTACACCACCAGTTTTAGTGTCAACTGCAACTTAATAAACATTCTGCCTATATTCACATCTATATATAAATGACAAAAAGCAGTGAACTCAGCACCTATCCTTGTGGCACACAGCTGGTCACAGGCCTCTATTCCGGATGTTGATTATATGAACTTCAGCAAGGCATTCGAGGTTTTGCGTGGTAGACTGGTTAGCAAGGTAAGATCACATGGAATTCCAGGGACAGCCACCCATTTGGCTACAAGATTAGCTTGTACATAGGGACAGAGGATAGTGGTGGAGTGTTGTTTATCGGCTGAGATCAGGCTCACCGGTCTATAGTTCCCCAACTTTTCCTTACCACCTTTCTTAAATAATGGCACCACATTAGCTACCCTCCAGTCCTCCAGCACCTCACCCTTGGCTATCAATGAGACAAATGATTCAGCAAGGGGCCCAGCAATCACTTCCTTCACTTCCCGTAAAGTTCTAGGATTCACCTATTCAGGTCATGGGGATTTATCCACCTTTACGTGTTTTAAGACATCCAGCACCTCCCCCTCTGTAATACGGACACTTTTCAAGATATCACTATTTATTTCTCCAAGTTCTCTAGCTTCCATATCCTTCTCCACAGTAACTACTGACGCAAAATACTTATTTAGTATCTCATCCATCTCTTGCGGTTCCACGCATAGACAGCCTTGTTGATCTTTAAGAGGCCCTATTCTCTCCCTAGTTGCTCTTTTGCTCTTAATGTATTTGTAGAATCTCTTTGGATTCTCCTTAACCCTATTTGCCACAGCTATCTCATGTCCCTTTTCTGCCCTCCTAAGTACATTTCTAATGCCCTTATACTCTGAGGGATGCACTCGATCCCAGCTGTCTATGCCTACCATATGCCTCCTTCTTTTTCTCGATGAGACCCTTAATTTCTCTAGTCACCCAGCATTCCCTACACCTAGAAGGAGCAAATTATTGCAAATGTTGGAGTCTGTACCGAAAATAAAAAATGGTAGAAATCACAGCAGGTCAGACAGCATCCATGGAGACAAAACAACTAATGTTTTGAGTCTAGATGACTCTTCACCAGAGCTGACGTGAAGTGTAGAGGGGGCAGCATTTATGCAATAGTGGGAGGTGGGGTGGAGTGCCGGAGGACAAAGGATGTTGATAGTTCAGACTAAGTGACTGGAATGTGAGAATGGCAGAACAATGGTATGTCCAACTGGAAAGAACACAGTCCCACTGGAGTGGGAGGAGGCGAGAGAGGACATCGTGACAGAGAAAAGATCATTGCTCCACCATCCCTCCAAACCCGCTCCACTCCCCACTATTGCATAAATGCTGCCCCCTCACTTCACGTCAGCTCTAATGAAGAGTCATCTAGACTCGAAACGTTGGCTTGCTCTCTCTATGGATGCTGCCTGACCTGCTGTGATCTCCAGCAATTTTTGTTTTCAATCATTCCCTCGACCTACCAGCCTTGCCCTTCACACTAAGAGGAATTTCCAGCCTCTGGACTCTCATTATCTCAGTTTGGAAGACCTCCCACTTTCCAACCGCCCCATTACCTGTGAATGACCTCTCCCAATCAACTTTTGAAAATTCTTGATTTGAACAGTGTTACACTCACTTGGGATTGTAACAACTTGGGCTAGCTCATTCTTTATTAAAAATCAGATTGCATTCATTTCATTGCAGCCTTTCATTATTACTACCAGAAGGAAGTGAAAATATCATTTTTACAAACAGGGGAACTAAACTTACATATTTTAACAGCAATATCAGAAAATCCACAGTAAATGACGAAGGGCAATAGGTGAAGCAGATAAAAGACAAGTTCCTATAGTTTTATCTGAAAACAGTATCTGCTCAAGCTTCACATTAGGACACCAGCTAAAATTATATTCAGATTTGGTGCAGCAACTGAGGGCAAAATGGACAGGTAGGAAAATCATAAGCCTTAATAGACATTGTACAATAAGATTTTCTCTTTTTAAAATTGTCTTTCCTCCACTCTCTTTTCTGTTAGACAAATCCATGAGAAACACATTCAGAAATCTCTGACCGCAATGCAGAATCCTGCCATCATGTGAATTATTTCCAAGCCTGAAGCTGGTTCCAGCTGCTGACAAAGTGACTTCTGTCAATAGCTAGTATCTAAAAGAGGTTACCCTGACTAAATAACTGACAATGGAACACTGTGAGCTGAACAGTTACTGTGTGTGATGCCTGGAGAAATGCTTCTCATTCACATAAACCTTGTGTCCATCCTGTCAATGGCACTTTAAAAGGCTTTGGTTTAAAACAAAATTGGAATTATCATCATACAGGTAGTCCCCAGTTTACAAATGTTTGACTTACAAACAACTTATGAACGAGATTGCATACAGGTGTGAATTAATATTAATTGAAAATCTCCAACATGCAAATGTTTCCTCGTACTTATGAGCAGCTATTTTATCTTGTTTTGTAGCGTGTTCTAACTTGCTTACAAATCAATTAGCAAATGTACTCAGGAATCTAACCCATTTGCAACCCAGGAACTGTCTATACAGTTGTGACTCAGTTAATTCCATTCCCACAGCTGAATCAGCAGGTTACAGTAAAGTCCCGTAAAAAGGCTTCTAAACATCATGTTGTCTTGTCAAAGGAGTATTTTTCAGGTGTCATCACTGCTAGAATACAGGAAACACAGTGACAAATTTGTACTCCAAGGACTTGTGTGATAATGACCAGATAATTTGGTTTTGGCTGGTGATGTTGAGCAAGGGATAAATACCAACAGGTTCACCATAGAGAATGCCCCTGCTCTGAAACATAGGACTTTCAGCATGCCCACTCATCCCCAAGATAGCAGATGGGGCATTTCCAATGGTCCTGCATTGCTTCAGCTAATCATTAGCATATATTTAGGCATTCAAGACTCTGGAGTGGGTCATGAACATTAGCCTACTGAATCAGAAGCATGAGTGATACCCACTGAGCCACTGCACATACTTGACTATGACCACACTGCTACAGAACTGAGGGAATATTTTTAGATGAGTTATTGAACAAAGATCCTATCTGTCTTTATTGGTGGAAGTAAAATATATCACAGCCTGATTTCAAAACAGAGAAGGGAGCTCTCTTTGTCCTATGTTGCGCTATCTGTGACTGGTGGCTTCTGTTGAGGTAGAGTGCTACCCCAATCCTCCTTTCTAGTTATTTTAATCAACCTGTTCAGACATATTGTGATGCACCTCCAGCACAAGAGACTTGAACCCAGTCCTTCTGACTCAGAGGCAGCGACACTAAAACTGGAACCCAATTTAAGAATATAGATAAATGTCAGTGGTAGATGATAAACCACAATTGAATCTTAATCAGAAGGGGCACTTATCTTACACAGCAAGAAGTAATTTATTTGTGATAGCAATAGGTACATGATACATCGAGTAAATAGGCATAATTGCAACAACCAAAAGGCAAAGATAACACGGCTTCCTCCATTGGTATCTCATGCTAGACTGCCTCTTCTTTACCCAAAGACTGTGTGACATTGTCAGACTGAATGGAGCTTAATGCCGTTTCAACATTAATTTTTTCAGAATCATCACATTATAAAAACAATCTCCAATGTCCCGGTCAGTTTTTATCAAAGTAGACTTAAAATAGGTTATATGATCACTATTTTACTGATGGTGGGACACTGCTGTGAACAATTTTCATTGTTACATTTCATACCTCATAACATTTCAAAAGCACTTTGTCTATTTTAAAGTGTTTTAGGAAATTGTGGGATCTTGAAAGGCTCTATATCAGTATAAATCTTCTTTTAAGTATAAATCATCCATCAAAATGAATTATAAATCTCTGTTACAAATCTAATATTTAATCTAGCAATATTGTCTTGTCAATCTACCATGATAGCCATTACAAACACTTAGTTTTCAAACCTGTGATGTCTTTTTTCTTTGTTCCTCTCTTTCATATCTTTCTTCCCCTTCTTTTCATAAAAGAAATTCATAGTATGGCAACAAAGAATGATGGAGATAGTTAGTAATTTAGTTACAGTTTCTAAAATGTATTTAACTATTGGTATATTTTCCACAAATAGAATAAGCTGTATTCATGTTTTATAATTTTACAAAGATAAAGCGATGATTTCTTAAAAATAAAGAAAAACATGGTTTAATGTCTATTCAGTTGAGATAAAAGGAAATATACCAAAATAAATTGTATTTATGTTGTGCCTTTCACAACCACAGGATATGCCCAACTAAATGCTTGCAAAGTGGAGGCACTGTTATAATGTAGAAATATAATTCATTAGCTCACTGGAAAATCCCACAAATACAGCAATGACCAGATCATGTTTTTTTGGTTCTTATTGAATAATACATATTGACAAGAATTAGGGTTAGGGTGATGAAAGAAGGGCTTATTTTAAAAAATTTATTCATAGGATGAGGGCATCACTGCCTAGGGAGCATTTATTGCCCATCCCTAATTGCCCAGAGGGCAGTTAAGAGTCAACCACACTGCTGTGGGTCTGGAGTCACATGTAGGCCAGATCAGGTAAGGATGGCAGTTTTCCTTCCCTAAAGGGCATTAGTGAACCAGATGGGTTTTTCAGACAATCGACAATGGATTCACGGTCATCATTAGATTCTTAATTCCAGATGTTTATTGAATTCAAATTCCATCATCTGCCATGGCGGGACTCGAACCTGGGTCCCCAGAATATTGTCTGGCCTCTGGATTAACAGTCCAGCTGAGATGCCATGCCAGAGTTTTGGGCAATACATTTTATTCAGGACTTTATCAACCATTTATTGTGACAAAACAATGGACTATTGTGCTGCTTCTTAAAATGCTTGATAGTTTCTTTGAAGTGGGCGATTGTTCATGGTATAGTAAGCTGTCTGCATATTAACAAGTTAACCTCCCAGAAATTTTAAAGTCACCTTGAACATATTGCATTAGATTTGCCACTAACCAACAATGTTTTCATTCAGGGCAGAAACAATCCACAATCTGCACTACTCCAGCTATTTGTCATGTACAAATATATTAGTCAAAGTAGATCATTTCAATTTTATAGAGATCCAATGCACTATCAAAATTTTCATGTGCACTGACAGATCGTGCCGAATTTAGACTATGCTTGATTTAAACCTTGCCCAGTTTATAATCCAACTGATAATATGCTCTGTGAAATAACTGTGCAGTTATCCCATCACAAGTCGCCCTTTATTTACATGTGCATAGTACATGGGCTCCAACCAGCCAGCTTCAAGTCAGTCCCTGGACTGAGGAGACCCTCTGAATCTCCTGTTTATATCTGTCGGCCAGTTGTCTCTGACTGGCCCAGGTTAGCAACCCCAATCAAGGATCTCATGGTCAATGAGATCCACCTGGCCCTGTTTCCAATCACTACACTCTGTATAGTTCAAGGTCGCCAAAATTCAGACTGGGTATAAATTAGTTGGAGTACAGTTGGGCTTAATATAAGTTGGCAGGGTACAAATGGGGTAGGATATAAATAAACTGGGTTGGGAATAAATTAGGCAAGGAATAAATTGGGCAGGGTGTAAGTTGAGAAACCAGTGTTCCCATTTTATGATTTCAGTATCACAAAAGCCAACATTCTGAACATATCTATTTAACTAAGAAAAGGGATTTGCTGATTTATTTTTAAATAAACCTGAAAGGTAAGAATTAGGGTCACATTCAAGTTCACACATTAACATGAATGTAACCATGGAAATATCTTTTATGAAGGATGATTAATTATTCATTCTGACTTTCCAATGTGAAGCTGGTGGCAAGTTAATTCTTTGGATATTTAAATCAAGGTTGCATATACCCTGCCAGATTAAGAACCTAGTGTGTTGAAAAATAAATAAGGATAAAGGCATATTGTTTTCTGGTTCTTCTTAGAGGTTAGCTCTGCACTTGGAAACATGGTTTTTTTTACCCCAAATCTCTCACTTTAAAATAAGACAGTGAAGCAATCAGAAAGTAAAGTGACCATTGGATCAGTCAGAATGTACAGCCTTGAGACTGAAAGTAAATACATCAACCTTTTTAAAATTGTCAGTGTTGCAGTGTAATATTCACCAAGAATCAAATCAAATACATCTACAAAGGCAGAGGATTGGAGTGCAGAGAGCACTAGACCATAGCACATTGACATGATTGAGAAGTATCCATTTAACTTATTCACAAAGAGTCAAATCTCTTATAAGGCAGTCTTGCACAATAAATTAAACCGAAGTTCACCTTGGGGTAATCCCCGAGTCAAATACCATTATAAAACAAAGTCTATCTCTCTAGAATGCACTTCGTTTCCACAGATACCCGAGAGAGAAACTTCTCTTTTAACCAGCTGGGAATGAGTGCACGCGAGACTCAGTCATACCAGCCTCCAAGCACTTCCACAGAGACAAGTTGCTCCAACAAATTCTGTCCTGTAAGCTGTCGAGTTATCTTGTTCTGCAGCTTGCACATCTTCAAGTTGTCCAGAATTCAACTTGTTATTCTGTTGACATGATCTTGTTAAACTCTTTTAATCCCTCCCCTAATAGAGTAAAAATCCTACCTTTGAAAGCAGTTTTCAGACCAGTCAGAAGGCCAATATTAAGTGATGTGTTGCTGACTGTACTGTGGATTAGTAAAGGACAAGGAAAACAGGCAAGTCTGAAGTTTAAAAGAAAGGATGAAAGAGGATAAGAGGCAGGTTTTGCATAATGCTTTAAGAACTCTTTATGTTTGCTGGTAAATCTCCACAGAGTTGATAATGTTCTATGTCAGGAAATTGGCTGATAAGACCGGTTATGGTGTCACGTGTATGGCACCAATATTTTACACCAAGTCACATGTCATATTTAACCAAATGATTTAATGTATAGTATCTTGGTTTTGTGGGCCATGGATACCTAGGTTATGCAGTTAACAACTTATAAGTCATTATGTCAATCACTTATTTGATTCTTTCAAACAAATGAATGACTGAAAGGCACCCAAGATGCCTCGGCGGTCACTTTCCTCTTCCAGCCTCAAGGCCTGCTTTTTAGTTTATGTCACACTTGTTTTGTAAGATCTTTAAGATCTGGAGCAACGTAGCGCTAATGGCACAAAGCTGTTCCTCACCAAGTATAAATAGTACAGTGTGGGCGGAGGCAAGAGAGAGAGAGTGAAGAAGAGAGAAACTCACTGAGAGTGAATTAAAAACTTGAAACGTCTACCTACGTGAAAGTTGGAAACACATGCAGACAGGAGACCAACTGGCATTATGTGAAATAATCTTCAAAAATGTGACAGCAAGATTAGACCCTGGACTATTTCTGACAATCATATATTGCCCTTAATATGTAACAAGTTGTGTTATGAAGAAACCCAAGCCTAAAGTCAGTTTCTGATCTTGCCTACTCCTTGACCAGTCCATCTTCAACCCAAAATGCAAAGGTTCAAGAAGGTAGCTCACAACCACGTTTCTATGGGGATCTAGGGATGGGCAAAGAATTTCACCCCAGCCAGAAATTCCCACATCCCACGGTTGAATAAAAAACTTACTAATGTGGACATCAAGCTGCACAACAAAAAATGGTGGCCATGACAGGATCCACCAGAAAGGTAATCCCAGTATTAGTAAAGGTCAAAGAGGAGAGCTAGAATGTAGAACTTAGAACAGTACAACATACAAACAGGCCTTTCAGCCCACCATGTCTGTTCTGAGCATGATGCCACTCTAAACTATTCCCTATACATGGTTCGTATTCCTCTGTTCCCTGACTATTCATGTGTTTGTCTAAGTGCATCTTAAGCACTTCTATCATATCTGATTCTACCACCTCCCCTGGCAGTGCATTCTAGACACCTACCATTCTCTGCATCAAAAATTTTCCTCACACATCCCCTTTAAACCTTCCCCCTCTTACTTCAAACCCAAGTCTCCTTGTATTTGAAATTTCCATCCTGGGAAAAAGAGTCCCCTGAAATTGCTTGGAGATGAGGAAAAAAGTATGCTTTCATAAAAAATCATCGAGATACCTTTAAGGTCAGTCAGGAAAGATGCAGAGTTGAAGAGCTGCTGTGAACTAAAAATCTTTGAACAGATTTCCTGCAGATAAAACAACAAAATCAACAGTACGTCTAAGTACGTCTATGCTTTCCCAACCAGTAATAGCGGAAACAAACTTTTTAAAAAATGCGCTTGGATCGGTAAAAGCCCATTAACAGACAAGAGGATAAATCTGGATTGGGCACAGGCAAAAAAAGGCAGATGATGTGACATCCAAATCATAACCCATCTCTTAGAGGGAAGAAAAAGAGATTGTTTCCGACTGAAAAATTGGGTTGGAAGAAAGTAGCATAACTTCCAACAGCAAGTTAATTTTTAAAAACTATTTACTTAATGACAAATATATAGAATAAAAGTATACATATTTTGTAAAAGGTACACAATTAACAAAAGAATGTTAGGAAAAAATTTCCAGAGACATGCATACAGTAAATCAATTGAAAAATTTGGTTATAAAAATCATTTACTGGAATTCAAAGTTTCAGAGCCTAAACAATAAAGTTGATTAATGCTGACAAAGCAATAAATGCTGCGTCAGCTCGTGGCCCATATCCCAAGAGAGAATTTTTAAAAATCCACAAATACTCATGCACCTAGGAGAAAATTAGAAATTTGTAAATTTCTAAACTTAAATTTCTTAAAATTCTAAATGCAACAATACTCTAATGAGAGTGGTGGGGAGGGATGATTAGGATGAGTCACCCATGAAGATGTCATGCACACCATACTTAGTGCACAACGTGCTAAAACTCACTCAATATGTCACATTTTATGACATGAATCATTCTGTAAGGATAGTTCTAACCACAATTATGATCTCTCAAAAACTATCATAATCACTGTCTTCATAATAATCACTGTCTACACAAATTCCTGTTAACCGACTTTTGAGTTGGTGGAGGAGACGATGACTGAGTTGAATTAATGTAAGATTATTAATCCAGAAACTCAGCTAATTTTTTGGGGAATCGGGTTTGAACCTCGCCACAGCAGATGGTGGAATTCAATTAAAAAAACGGAATTAAGAATCTGCTGATTACTACTTACCGTCTTACCTCAGCTGATGAATCAGTACTCTTCCATGTTGAACAATACTTGGAGGAAGCACTGAGGATGGCAAGGGCACAAAATGTACTCTGGGTGGGGGATTTCAATGTCCACCAAGAGTGGCTCGGCAGCAGTAATACTGATCGAACTGGTCCGGTTCTAAAGGACATAGCTGCTAGACTGGGTCTGCGGCAGATGGTGAGGGAACCAACTAAAGGGAAAAGCATAGTTGACCTCATCGTTACCAATCTGCCAGCTGCAGATGCATCTGTTCATGACAGTATCGGTAAGAGTGACCACTGTACAGTCGTTGTGGAGATAAAGTCCCGCCTTCACATTGAGAATAACCTCCATCGTGTTGAGAGGCATTATCATCATGCTATATGGGACAGACAAAGTTATGTCTTAGGCCCAACCATCTTCAGCTGCTTCATCAATGACCTTCCCTCTGTCATAACGTCAGAAGTGGGGATATTTGCCAATGATTGCACAGTATTCAGCACAATTCACAACTCCTCAGATACTGAAGCAGCCCATGTTCAAATGCAACAAGATCTGGATAACATCCAGCCTTGGGCTGGCAACTAATATTCGTGCCACACAAATGCCAGGCTATGACCATCACCAATAAGAGTGAGTCTAACCACCGCCCCTTGACATTCAGTGGTGTTACCATCACTTAATCCCCTACTATCAACATCTGGTAGTTACTACTGACAGAAACTCAACACGACTTGCCACATAAACACCGTGCCTACAAGTGCAGGTCAGAGACTAGGAATATTGTGGCAATTAACTCACCTCCTGAATCCCCAAGACTGTCCATCATCAACAAGTCACAAGCCAGGAGTTTGATGAAACACACCCCCTTGCCTGGATGGCTGCAGCTCCAACAAAACACAAGATGCTTGACACCATCCAGGACAAAGCAACTCGTTTGATTGACACCACATCCACAAGCGTCTACTCCCTCCACTACCGATGCTCAGTAGCAGCAGTGCATACTATCTACAAGATGCACTGGAGAAATTCATCATAGATCCTCAGACAGCACCTTCCAAATCCGTGACCACTTCCACCTAGAAGAACAATGGCAGCAAATACATGGGAACATGACCACCTTCAAGTTCCCCTCCAAACCATCCTTTGTACGCACCTCTTGATCTCATCAGCCTCATGCAATCTGGTCATGTCCAATGCCAATAAGCTTCACTTTTTAATAAGCCAGCAAAATGCTTAATCTACACATTATCGATTCACAACTTTAGTACATCCTCACCCATCTAACTATTGTCATGGACAGGATTTAAAAACTCCTTCAGAGAATTTAATTTTTGGTGTGGTTTTATGCTGGAAAATTACCATATGCTTTAATTTTGTTGTGTCAGCAGTGATGGGCATTACAGCCACTGTGTTCTCTTGTTCTGTGATTTTCATGAGAAATTTAGTTGAACCTTTCCATTCCATGGTTCAGTTGCCAGGCATAATGAAACTCATGAGCATTTCATCTATGTTGACAATATGTGCTAATGCTGTTTCATGATCAATCGCGGGAAAGTGGTAGTTATGGCATCAATGCCCTTTGTTAGATCCAAGCAACGTTGGTATTCTGCCACAACAGTAGACATTTTCATGCCATGAAGTGATCACAGTTACCAGCTGAACACTGGTGTCATCTTATACACTGAGATCTACAGCTTGGTAATGGCATTCCAACTAGATGGGATGACAGCAAAAGTGAACTATGTTAATAACATGGAGATGAAAAGACTGTTTCATTTTATGGTTCAGTCCAGAACTAGTACAGGACAGAATTCTGTGAGTTGGGTCCCTGGAGAATGGGGTGTGTCAGATCAGAGTCCAGGGACGAGGAGCCTGTGTGAGATGTAATTACAGAAGACGGGTGATAAGTTTGAGAGTTGTCAGTTGCTCAGAAGTTGGACTATATTTTCAATTGTTGAATTTTTCTTCAGTAACTATTTACTTAAATGCAAATTTGCTAATTTTATTTGAGACTTTCAAATAGATTTGACCTTCAAGCTCTTGCATTTCCTGGAAAAATCCCTTGGAGTCTGCTACAGTACTGATTCTGCAGGGTCCCAATGTGCATCTCCCATCTTTGTGAAGGAGACTAATATCTCTCCATTGGAAAATCCAGGGCAATATCTAACTAGCACCTAATTGCTACCATGCAATAAACTGTATCTTGTCAAAACAAAATGGGTGAGCATTGCTCTTGAATATGGTATGATGCAATGGTGACAAAAGTGAATTGGATGCAGAGAAGAAATTTTCAGATAAGAAGTAAGTTTGGAACTCTTCAAGTCTTTGCTTCAAGATCTACTCACAAGACAGTCAGCAGCTGCAAGAATCTGAACTAGCAGACAGTAGGAACTCACAGAAAGATCAACAATGGGGAAACAGCATTCCAGGCTAAAGATTTCATTTGAGACCTGACAAGAAGCAGACAAGAAGTGGTGTGAGCCAGAAGGAACTTAAAGACTAGTCACAACTGGCAGCCACAGATTCCATATCAAATTGAGTTTCTGTAAGAATATTTCCAGCTTGTGGTCCAACAAAGAAAGGAATGTATTGAAATTCCATGAGAAAAGCTAAATATTCCTGATGAAGGGTCTAGGCGCGAAACGTCAGCCTCTCTGCTCCTATGATGCTGCTTGGCCTGTTGTGTTCATCCAGCTCTGAACCTTGTTGTCTCTAAATATTCCTGTTGGGTAAGGGGAAAATCTTTTAAGTAACAGAAGGAACAGGCTAAGAAGTTTACAAGTTAAGAAAGGAATTCTCTCAGTTCAGAACCAGTGTTACCGTGATGGTGAATGGTTCCCACGAGGCACATCTACAGCAGGGAAATCATGTACAATAGGGATCATTTACACGGATGGTCGCAGCACCAAGAAGGCCACAAACTAAAATTAAAGCGACTGAAGGATAATTTAAAATTTGGAGCAGACATTTTAATAGAAAGAGGTAGTTACAGAATTATTGAAGCTCCAATAAGAGCAGGAGATCCAGAATTTAAATCTTGATTCAGGTGGTAAGAATTTATTAAGCCTGAAGGCATAAGGCCTTATTTGGCGAAGTCATATAAAGGGACAGACATTGTGTATCAGGTTGAGGAAGAGGGAAATTGTTGGTTTGACCCACAAAAATGTAGGAAATCTTCATTTTGCCTGGAGAAGGTGAAAATGTTCATTTTTATTGCAAAAAAAACTCAAAATCTCCAGTAGGCAGTACCATTATACAGCAAATTTGACAGAATTATAATATTTGCAAGCAGGAAAAAAACACAGCATTGCTATACTGCACATTTTTAAAGCTTTATGACAAGGAAATAAAACGGTATTGGTCATAATCTTAAAGGAGAGAAGATCAAACAGTATCGAGATACCGCAGAATTTAAAAGCTTTAAAGTAATAAACATAAATAATCACATTGACATAGCCAGAGAATTATTACTACCGAAGTGTTTTTTTTTCAATGTTGAGACAAATAGTGCACTAGACTGAACATCTCAGATTAACAAAAATGTTCTTAAAATACGGAATTGCTTCCAAGTTAGACACTAAATTACACACAGAACAAGACACTGTTGCATTCAATAGGACCTACGACTGATTACAATATAAATCACCAAAATATAAAAGATGACTTCACTCTGCAAATGATTGACAATAGCTTCAATTTGAGAATAAAATCTTTAAAGTACAAAATTGAGCGGAAATGTTCTGCATCCAGGGAAATGTATAGATAATTTCATTATAGATCTCTGCAAATGAATGGAAATTGTTTGTATACTTTAAAATCATTATTAAGAATTGTTGTTGAAATTATTGATGAGTCTTTGTTGGATCTACTGCAATCCAAAAAAAAAATCTGACTTTGGAGAAAGCTACTTAGACCGTACTGGAAACAAAAGTCAAGACAAATCTTATGAGGAGAAAGACAACACAGGAGAGCAACAGAACATACTGTATGTGTTCTAAACATTGCAAAGAGACATGTACCAAGCTATCACAAAGAACTAGCCAATACAATACAAGCAAAGACTAAAACTCAATGTCAGTTTGTGGAATAACAAAACATTATAAGCAGTGCCTAGGTATGACAAAATTACATCTGTGTAATTATAGGTCACTTTTGGAGGATGTGCAGAAGTAAGACAGTTTCAGAGCTGAAAAAAATCAAATGCCTACTCAAACTTAAATGTTAATGTGATAAAACCATGATCATTAGAAATGATACCTAATGCATTTATAGATGAAAATGATGATTGAAATGATTCAAGTTTGACAGAACCTATTTTTGTCAATGGATACCTCATTAATTTAAAGCTGGATATGGAGTGTGTGAAACTGTCTGATCAGATACTACAAATACTATGGCTGAAGAAATACAATTTAAAATCAATAGAGATTGAGCTACATGCTCCAAGTGGCAACTGGACTGTCCAGTGCATGATGATGGTATCAGCTTGTTCACTGTGCGAGCTTCATTCCATGATCATAGACGAGGTTAATTTAGAGAATCATGACTTCAATAAAGCCAATTCTTGTCTCCTGTCTAACTAGTTTGAGCCCCAGAACAGGGCAGGGACACAATGAAGGTCACACAAAAAAAAAATGATGTTCTAATGTACCCTTACAAGTCTGTTGCTATGATTTCTAAGATGAAGCTTCGTTTAGGCAGGCAGTTTGCCTATAATTACTATGGCATGAAACCAATGCTTATTTGACATGGGAGAGATAGTAAGTAAAGCCCTGGTGAAGTTTTAGTACCTAAAGGGTTAATAAAGATTCAGCTTCATAGACAGTGAAGCTTATCCCATCTAATTTCATATACACAGGTAATTAGTTGCAGGCAATAGGATATTAATGAGGTTAACATGCTTTCAATTCTTCATGTTGGCGATGCATGCAGTTCATACGTCAGCATTTAAAAGCTATTCAAATTGTATTCGGCATTTAAGAAAACATAAAGGCATGGAAATTATTTCATGTTCACATTCAGTTTCAACCGTTTTCATCAATTTAGCTGGGGTTAGCTCAGATATGTTAATTACGATAAATCTCTATGGGTGGGGAGCTTCTTACTGCTTAATGTTATTATATGATAGAGAGGCATCTCAAAATAAAAATGATTTCACTTGGCTGTGTCAATAGGTCCTGTATTTTTTCCCTATCCACCTACATATTCCCAATGAATATAGTTGTCTATTCAGTATTCAGTAGGACATCAGAACTTTGCTGAAAAGGATTAAAATTCTATTCACATCAGCAGCACCAACTGCTGTTTTTTTTGTTGATCTGCAGTGCTACAATTGCATGAGAAATATGAAGTAATGTATGACTTTTCTTCATGGTACTCATTATTAAAAAAATGTAAAAATATAACGCCCAGAATGTTTAATGTCCTTGACAGTTCTTAAAATCACGTCAAAATTGTGCCTATGAAATTTGTTTACATCCCAATCTAAACTGTCATTCTTTCAATGCCTGTTAGTACTGAATGTTGAATAAGGAGGGTGCATAGAACATAAATAACACAGAATGGAGCTGGAGGAACACAGCAGGCCAGGCACATTCAGAGAAGCTGACGTTTTGGGTCGGAACCCTTCTTTAGAAATGGGGAGAGGGTTGGGAGCTGGGAAATAAATAGAGAGAGGAGGGGTGGGGCTGGGGAACGTAGGTGGGATGGTGATAGGTGAGTGCAGGTAGGGAGTACTGGGGATTGGTCAGTGGGGTGGGTGAGGATGATAGGTAGGAGAGAAGAAGGACAGGTTGTGGCAGATCAAGGAGGTGAGGATGACAGAGAGGGTTGGAGATGGGATGAGGCCGGGGGTGGGGAGATTTTAAAACTGGTGAATTCTGTGTTTAGGCCATCGGGCTGTAGGTTCCCAAGGTGGAATATGAGGTGCTGCTCCTCCAATTTGTGGGTGGTGTCATTGGGACACCTGGGACACCGAGGCGGAATATGGGGAGATCCAGGTGTCACAATTTTTTTCAAGACAGTGAGTGGTATCTTTTGGGTTTGGCGGGTCTTGTGTGTTGCCTGAGAAAGCACCAAGAAACCCTTGCTGATTTTTAGGAGGAAGTCCCATCTTAACTTCTGCTCAGCAGGCACAGAAGAGGACACCAATTGGTCCTTCAACCAGTGCATGTTTCTGAAGGCAGAGGTCAACAGCTTCTCCACACTGCAGGGTCATGTAGAAACTCATGGCTACTGCCAGACTCAGGCTCAAGGTAAATGATTCATGCTAGGAGTAATGTTACGTGGAAATGCCAAGTTGGGAGAGGAGTTGAAAAGATGAGAAACAAGGATGGGAGTAGCAAAGGTCTGAGGTTACTCCTCCAACCCTCTGCAACTGCCCTCAATCAGTCAATGACAGTCTTGCAGGCTCATTTAATCTCATCGTTGGTGGTTTGAAACCCTTAATTGGCTGCTAACTGGACATTTAAGGGTCACAATTAGCACTAGGGTATGAAGGCCAATCATGAAACCTCCCACTTAGAATTTAATTTTAGTGGAGGCAGAAAAGCTTTGGGAATTGGGTACAGCTACTGTCTGCCTAACTAACTGTGTTGCCCACCCACTTCGTACCTCCCCTCTTCCTAGACAAGAGGATTCTGTCCAGTAACAAAGAATGAGTGAGGTTGCAGTGAGACTTTGGCTGTAGAATCATCCAAAAGCAGTTCTACTGAAAAGCCAAAGTTCAAGGGTAAAAATTACAATTTTTCTCTCCCAGCATGGAGATATATACATGAAGATAGTTCGAGGTACATGAGCATGGGGTCTGGAACTTTCCACTGACTTGGGAGTGGAGTGCAGTGAAACTCTCTGGGTCAGTGCCTTATCAGTTCAGATTTAAATGAGGCTCTGACTCCAAATTTCCACTGTAATTTCTTAGCATTAATATGATGAGAAATCACTTTATGTTAATATTAAGTTGTAGTGAAGACTGAACATATTGATATATTTTACAAATTTTTTTTGCCTCAATGGGCCTTTGAGAAATATCGTGCGTTACATTTCTGAACAACTCTACCATGTGTGTTAACAGAAATACAAAACAGGTTCATAGTTGTTTTCTTTAGAAAGTCTTACCCTGAGTGAGTGCAGCTCCAACAACAGTTAAGAAACTTGATACCAGCTAAGACAAAGCAACCCACTTGATTGGCATCCCATCCACCACTTTTGACATTCACTCCTTCTTTCATTGATGCAAAGTAGCAACAGTGTATACTTGCTACAAGATGCACTGCAACAATGCACCAAGGCTCCTTCGTCAGTACCTTTCAAACCCACATTTTCTACTTGGATGGACAAGGGCAACTGATACATGGGAATGCTACCAACTGAAAGCTCCTGTCCAAGCCACTCACCAACCTGATTTGGAACTATATCGCTGTTCCTTCACTATCAGTGGGTCAAAATTCTACAAGTCCCTAAACAACAGCACTGTATGTGTACTTAAACCACATGGATTGCAAAGTTATAAGGTGGCAGCTCATTGCTTCTGTGTATTGGCTTCAGGACACTCAAGCAACCTTGACTCTGCCTTGGAGCTGCATATCACTGAGCATAAATAGAGTAAATACAACATAAATAGTGGAATGATAACACATTACGCCAAACTGGACTACACAAGATTACTACACTAAACTATAACTTTAGGGTCTTAGGAGCATATGGATATGAATACATGAAGATGACAGATTAGTCTGTAATTAATGTAACAAATTAATGTTAGGATGGGCAATAAATGCTGGCCTTGTCAGTGATGCACACATCCCATGAATGAATAAAACATACTTAGTCAGAGCCTGGTATATCTATGATTACCACTTATGGTAGTATTTAGTATTAATGCATAACAAATAATGTTACTTTGAGGTATAAGCCTGACGACAATCTTGATTTGCCTTCGACCAGTCTGTCTTGAAGCCAACCCGAGGCATCAAGCCACATAATAAAGGAATCACCAGCTTCCCCAGGGTAATTAGAGATGGGCAATAAATGTTGGCCTCGCCAGCTGTGCCAACAAACCATGAATGAGATTAAAAAATTTATTTCATGAAGACATAATTTAAAAAAAATTTCCAAATCAAAATGAACTATTATCTGATAGCAAGGGTTAATCATGAGATAATCTTTCTATTGTCACCACTGTATCGGGTTACCGATGATGTCTAATAATGCTTTAACATAGGAAACTGAAAATAAGGGATGGAATCTTAAACAAATTCAGAAAATTATAGAGAAACTCAGCAAGCCTGGCAACTTTTGTGAAGAAGAGCCGTACTAGACTCAAAAAGTAAATTCTGTTTCTCTTGTCACCGTTACTGCCAGATCTGCTGAGTTTCTCCAACAGTCTCTGGAATTTTACAACAATCTGACAGTTCTGTGGGCACCACGCTATACCAGTTTTTTGAACTAAATTCAAATCATGAAATGACCACGATGAGATTTGAAATTCTTTTTCAGACTTTGGAATTATTACGAGCGGTAGCAAAGTGGGCACCCAAATCTACAGGAAAATGTGGGAGCAGGAATCTCTGACCATGAGACAAAGCCATTCTGCCACCCAATCCATCGAGGACTGGAGAGTGGGGAAGCTTTAGCAAGAGTTCCTGTAGGTGGAAGATCGCTTCAGTGAAATTAGTCCAGGGCATCATTCCCAGAAGACAACAGTGCGGAATAAGCAGAAAATGACAGCCAGGCTCCACATTTGGTACACAGCCTGCATAATCTGAGAAGTGCAGATTAAAATTGTATGCTTTAAGGAAGTTGCTAAGGCAACATTATCCCCTTCCCACATTGACAACTTAAATATGCATACTGCAAGTTGTTGCCAGTTACCTTCTCCAACTGCAAAGCCAGCTCTTACACAATTTGAAGTTCATTCATTGCTCACTGTGCATCCCCATACTTTAGAAACGCAGATGGGCAAGCTGCAATTTACAACTTAAAGCCTTGGCACACTCAAATTTTACATGACAAGGCATCAAAGCTTGTGATTTTCTCATGTGGTTTAATGTCTATATCCATGGGTTTGGATTCAAGACAAACAGATAAAGGAGGTGGCAAGGTCAAGAACTGTTGTTAAGTTTGGGCTTCTTTAAAACATTATTTATTACACATTAAAACTAAATAATACAATGCAAAGTATTCAGAGATATATCATGCTCTACTCTTACTGTCACCTTATTGAAAGACTATTCCATGAACTCTGTCACCTATTGCTAGTTGGTCTACTCCAGATGCACATTAACAATGATGTAGCTAAACTTTGGGGTTCTGCCTCACATTTCACATGTTTCCATCTTCTCTCTTAACTCTGGCTACTTATGCCCAATGAGTTGCAGTTTTTTAGTATCATCACAAATTTGGTCCCTTGTACAACAGTTATAGAAAGTGGAAAGAAGCATAGAGTTGAACCTGCACTTGGATCAGCCGTGACCTAATCAAATAACAGAACAGGCTCCAGGGGCCAAAGATCTACTTCAGGTCCTAACTCTTACGTTCATATGGCATGCTTGAATGGACTGCAGGATACAAGTGCTGGTTCAGCATCAAAACATATCAAAACCATTGTTTTTCTCGTATTAAAAAAGTATGTTGTAAAATTAAATGGACATGAATGAGAAAGGACTCAATAATAACAAATCTTTGCATTCCTGCAGTCAAGGCTGCATTTGGCATTTAACCAGGTGTGACAATAAGTGTGACAAGTGTGACCTTAGGGAATTAGAAACACACTTGGCTCATTGGGATCATATGGAGCATAAAGGAAAGTAGTTATGTTTTTTGGATGTCAGTCTTCCCAGCTCTAAGACATCTCTGCAGGAGTTCCTCAGGGCTGTGTCTTAAGTCCAACCATCTTCAGCTGCTTCATTAATGACCTTTCATGACCATAAGGTCAGAAGTGGAGATGTTCGCTGATGATTGTTTAGCACCATTCACAAATCGTCAGATACTGAAGTATTCCATGTCCAAATGCAGTAAGACCTGGATGATAGCTAAGCTTCAGTTTACATGTCAACAAGTACCAGGCAAATCTCCAACTAGAGACCCTTGGCTATCAATGGTGTAACCATCACTGAATCCCCACTATCAACAACCTGTTAGTTACCATGGACCAGACATTAAACTGAATTAACCATACAAATACTGTGGCTGCAGGAGCAGGTTGGAGGCTAGGAATTCTGTGGTAAGTAACTCACTTCCTGAGTCCCCAAAGTCTGCCCACTATCTACAAGGCATAAATCAGGAGTGTGATGGAATGCGCCCCAGTTGCTTGCATAAGTGCAGCTCCAACACTGGAGAAAGCAATTCAGATGGCGAGTGAAGCAGAAGTCTGGAACAGATCAATCCTAAGAGGAGAAAATCAGTCTTATCACTGATCAGCGGAATCTATTTAGTTCTTAGGATACAAAAACACAAAAGAATGGGAGAATCAAGGACAGTGAAAAGACAGATGCCAGTTACTGATGGTCATTTTCGGCATTGTGGAGCAAGGATACCTCACAGGCATTGTCCCTGTCCAGTTATTAAAACAGAGTGTTTCAACTATGAAACAATAGGTTACTTTCAGAAAAGATGTCAAAGTAGGATATTGTCACAAAACAACAAGATGTCATATAGCTAGTTACAAAAAAAAAAAAAAGAATTAGAATAGGCTACTTTAGAAGAAAAGCAAACAGTATTCCTGGAGAAAATAAAAGATCCAGACTTAGTTGTTTGGATATTTATGTTAATGGGAATCTCACTAATTTTAGGCTTGGTACAGGGATGAGTATCACTGTATTATCAGATGGTATATGGTTTGATAAGAAGGTCAAAAGGCGCTGTTTATGTTCTAGAGGAGTACAACTGCATGATCCAGGAGGTACTGTTGATAATTCAAACCATGTGTGGTTTTGATCTCCTTATCTGAAGAAGAATATTTTAGCTATGAAAGAAGTATGGTTTACCAGACTGATTCCTAAGATAGCAAAACTGAAGTATAATGAGAGATTGGATCGGAGTTTCCAGACTAACGGAATTATCTCAGGATAGAATCTACCAATATTACAGCAGGAAAAGCTTTTTTAAGATAATCAATATCAAAATATAGAATCCTATCATTAGAATTCAGGGATACTGTTACCATTTGGGTCAGTACTTGAATGCAGTATGAAAGTACAAGACTTTACTACCCATGAATGTTGCTTATAAGAACCAACTCTGGATTACATCATTGTACTCATTACTATGTCATATAGTATAAGGTCGATAAAAGATTGCTATAGCGTAATGTTTCCACTTTAAATTAAACACAAATTTAAATAATCTTAAAGCAAAAAATTGATCTTCAAGCAATTATGTCGAGAAGATTATATTCACAATCCAGTATAATTTCTTAGTAGGGTGAGGTGTCTTTGTTTCAATTCTTCTTTAAGATAGAGGAAGTCATTTTGCAGATGCCAGACCAATGTGCAATCAAAATGTAATTGTTTTGTTTTACCTCTACTGAACCACAAAGCTTTAGTTTTAAATAATTATTTTACTGCTGTCTGTGGAACATACAATAGTTGCTGTTAATTATTGTCAAACCTTCTGAAAGGTGAAATTCTTGATCAATCAGAATAGTCCCTTTTCAAAAAGTCACTTCATTGTGGACAAACTAATAGGTGCAAGACTATTGATCTTCCTTTACTGTTGGCAATGCTATCCAAGAACTTGCTCCTAAAAATATTTCAGATTCCATTCCTGGTTAATTTTCCTCTACATTTAACATATTGATTGATAGATTAACTTGGTGTCACTGATGCTGGTACTAACAGTTCTTCTTGGGAAGATTAAGAAATCAAATGTAATGTTTGAACTTGCTTGACATGGGGATCTAATATCAGTCCTGAATCCATCATATTAGTAATTCTCTGTATTGCAATCTGAACTATCTCCACAAGACCAGAAGATATAGGAGCAGAATTAGGTCATTCGGCTCAATGTGTCTGCTCCACCATTCGATTACGGCTGATATGTTTCTCAACCCCATTTTCCTGCTTTTCCCCAAAACACTTGATCCCCTTACTAATTAAGAACCTATTTATCTCTGCCTTAAATATACGCAATGACTTGGCCTCCACAGCCTTCTGTAGCAATATGTAATCTGAGTCCCACAGAATCACCACCCTCTGGCTGAAGAAATTCCTCTCATCTCTATTCTAAACAGTTGTCCCTTCACTCTGAAGCTGTGCCCTCAAATCCTCGTCTTTTCTACTAGTAGTAACATCTTCTCCATGTCCACTTTATCCACACCTCTCAGCATTCTCTATGTTTCAATCAGATATTCCCTTAGTCTTCTAAACTACATCAAGTGTAGACCCAGAGTCTTCAACCACTCCTCATAATGACAAACCATAGAGTCATAACGTTACAGAGATGGATAGCACAGAAACAGACCCTTTGGTCCAACTCGTCTATGCCAACTAGTTATTCTAAATTAATCTAGTCCCATTTGCCAGTATTTGGCCCATATCCCTGTAAACCCTTCCTATTCATGTACCCATCCAAATGTCTTTCAAATGTTGTAATTGTATCAGCCTCTCATCACTTCCTCTAACAGCTCACTCCATACATGCACCACCCTTTGAGTGAAAAAGTTACCTCTTAGATCCCTTTTAAATCTTTCCCCCCTCACCTTAAACATATGCCCTCTAGTTTTGGATTCTCCTACCCGAAGGAAAAGACCTATCTATGCCCCTCATGATTTTAGAAACTTTTATAAGGTCACCCTGCAGCCTCTTTATCCTCTCCCTATAGCTCAAAGCCTCCAACCCTGAAAACATCCTTGTAAACCTTTTCTGAACCGTTTCAAGTTTCACAACGTCTTTCCTATAGCAGGTAGACGAGAATTGAACACAATATTCCAAAAGTGGCCTAACCAATATCCTGTACAGCCACAACATGACCTCCCAACTCCTATACTCAATGCACTGACCAATAAAGGCAAGTGTACTAAACGCCTTCTTCATAATGTAGGTACAAATTACTGCAGATGCTAGAATCTCTACTGAAAATAACAAATGCTGAAGATCATGGTGGGTTAGACAGCATCCATGTAGAGAGAACAAGCTAACATTTCGAGTCTAGATGATTCTTCATCAGAGCTGAAGTGAAAGTGTGAAGGGACAGTTTTCTTCACTACCCTGTCTACCTGCGACTCCACTTTCAAGAAACTATGAACCTGCACCCCAAAGTCTCTTTGCTTGGCAACACTCCCCAGGACCTTACCATTAAATGTATAAGTTCTGCTCTGTTTTGCCTAACCAAAATGAAGTACTTCACATTTATTTAAATTAAATTCCATCTGCCACTCCTCAGCCCATTTGCCCATCTGACATGCCTCAGCCCATTGCCCATCTGATCAAGGTTCCGTTGTACTCTGAGGTTAACTTTCTTCACTGTCCACTATACCACCAATGTTGGTGTTATCTGCAAACTTACTAACCATACCTCCTATATTCACATTCAAATCATTTATATAAATGAAAGAAAGCAGTAGACCCAGCAACAATCCTTGTGGCGCACTGCTGGTCACAGGCTTCCAGTCTGAAAAGCAACCCTCCACCACTACCCTCTGTCTCCTACATGTGAGGCAATAGTTTTTTTTATCTAAATGGCTAATTCTCCTTGTGTCCAAGTGATTTAACCTTGCTAACCAGTCTTCATCGCCAGGATCATTCTTGTGAAGCTTGTTATGGATCAGAACAGAACCCCTCAAAATATTTTGAGAAAGTAGGCTGGACCCTAACTTTTTCTTATTTTTAAGGCAAATGTAACATGCTGCGTTCCAGATGTAATTCGATTGGTCAAACTACTTGATGTTAAGCAAAACACAATTTATTCAAGCACTATAGTTCCAATGCATCAAAAGAAAGAGGAACTTAGAATAACAACTCTATTGGAAAACTTAACAAAACAGTAGATACATTAACAATTACAAATAAACTGTTCCGATATGATAACATCACATAAACACACCCTTATCAAAACGGCAAATTCAGAAACAGATTTTCTCACAGGTAATGCCCACAATAGGAAGAGAAACCCCAGCTTCTAGCTATAACTGACAGAAGGAAGAAAATAGCTCCTACTTCTTTAAGATTCCAGCAACTTCTGCTGAATCTGAAAGCTTAAAAAAAAGAAATCCTGGTCTGGGAGAGCTGGCCACACCAATGTAGACTGCTTGGAGTTAACGAGTCAGAGAGGGTTACGGCATGAAAATAGGCCCTTCGGCCCAACTTGCCCATGCCGCCCAGTTTTCACAATTTAAACTGATCTCATTTGCCTGCATTTGGTCCATATTCCTCCATACCTATCCCATCCATCTACATGTCTAGATGTTTCTTAAATGACAAAATCGTACTCGCTTTCACTATTACCTCTGGCAGACACTCACCACCCTCTGTGTGAAAAATTTGCCCCTCTGGACCCTTTTGTATCTCTCCCCTCTCACTTTAAACCTATGCCTCTAGTTTTAGACTCCCTTACCATGGAGAAAAGCTGTCTGCTATCTACCTTATCTATGCTTCTCCTGATTTTATGTACTGCCACAAGGTCAACCCTCAGTTTCCTACACTCCAGGGAAAAGCGTCCCAGCCTATCCAATCTCTCCTTATAATACATACCTCCCAGTCAGGTTAATATTTCAGTAAATCTTTTCTGTACTCTTTCTAATAATATCTGTTCTATAGTAGAGTGACCAGAACTGCATGCAGTACTCCAAATGTGGCCTCACTGAAGTCTTTTACAGCTGCTACAATGCTCTGACCAATGAAAGCTAGCATACCAAAAGCTTTCTTCACTGCCCTGTCTACCTGTGACTTCATTTTCAAGGAGCTGAACCTGTGAACCTGTACCCTTAGATCTCTTTGTTCTATAACACACCCTAGGGCCCTACCATTAACTGTGTAAGTCTTACCCTGGTTTGCCTTACCAAGCTGCAACACCTTGCATTTATCTGAATTAAACTGCATTCCTCAGGCTACTGATTCAGTTGATCAAGATTTTGCTGTATTCCCAGATAACCTTCTTCACTGTCCACTATATCATCAATGTTGGTGTCATCTACAAACTTACTAGCCATATCTCCTAAACTCTCATTCAAACCATTTATATAAATGATGAATAACAGTGGACCCAGCACCGATCCCTGTGGCACATTGCTGGTCACAGACCTCTTGTCTGAAAAACAACTCTGTACCATCACCCTTTGTCTTCTACCATCAAGCCAATTTTGTATCCAATTGGCTTGCTCTCCCTGGATCCCATGAAATTTAACTGTACTCAACAACCTACCATGTGGTACATTGTCATTGGCCTTGCTAAAGTCCATTTAAACAATGTATACTGTACTGCCCTCATCTACTTTCTTGGTCACCCCTTCAAAAAACTCAGTCAAGTTCATTGGACAAAATTTCCCACACGCAAAGCCATGCTGAGTATCCTAAATGAGTCCTTGCCTCTCCTAATGCCCATAAATCCTGTCTTTCAGAATCCCCTCCAACAAATTACCCACCATGGACATAAGGCTCACTGATCTGTTGTTCCAAGCATTTCCCTGCAGCCTTTCTTAAATAATGGCACAAAATTAGCCACCCTCCAAGCTTTGGGCATTTCACCCGTGGCTGTCGATGATACAAATGTCTCCACTAGGGGTCCTGCAATTTCCTCCCTAGCCTCCCACAAGTCCTGAGATACAGTCCATCAGGTACTGGGATTTATCTGCCTTAATGCGTTTTAAGACTTCTAGCACCTCCTCTTCTGTAATGTGGACGCTCTTCAAGCCATCATTATTTATTTCCCCAAGTTGCCTAAAACCCATACCTTGTCGACAAGGTAAGTACTGACGAGAAATATTCATTTAGAATCTCATTCATCTTTTGTGGCTCCGCACGTAAATGACCTTGTTAATCTTTAAGATGCCCTATTCTCTCCCTAGTTATTCTTTTGCCCTTCATGTATTTGTAGAATCTCTTTGGATTCTCTTTTACTTGATCTGCCAAAGCCATCTTGTGTCCCCTTTTAGCACCCCAGATTTCTTTCATAAGTGTACTCTGACATCCTCCATACTCCTTAAGGAATTCACTTGATCCCAGCTGCCTCCTTTTGCAAGACCAGGGTCACAATAACTCTAGTCATCCAGGGTTCCCTAGTCCTGCTAGACTTACCCTTCACTCTAACAGGAACATGCTGGCCCTGTCTTACCACTTACCAGACATCCCTTTGCCTGCAGACAACCTCCCACAGTCAACTTTTGAAAGTTTTGAAAGCTCCAATTTAGAACTTTAACTTGTGGACCAGATCTATCCTTTTCCATAGCTATTTTAAAGCTAATGGAATTATGACCACTCCCCGACTTAAAGTTCCATCACTTGCCTTGCCTTATTTCCCAAGGGCAGGGCAAGTTTTTCCCTTTCCTCTAGTATGGCCATTTACATATTGCATTAGAAATTGTTCCTGAGTACACTTAACAAATTTCTCTTCATCCAAGCCTTTAACACTTTTTTTTTCCTTTATTCATTCACAGGATGAGGGTGTTGCTGACGAGGCAGCATTTATTGCCCATCCATAATTGCCCAGAGGGCAGTTAAGGGTCAAAAACATTGCTGTGAGTCTGGAGTCACATGTAGGCTAGACCAGGTAAGGATGGCAGTTTCCTTCCCTAAAGGGCATTAGTGAGCCAGATAGGTTTTTCCGCAACAATTGACAATGGATTCACAGTCATCACTAGACCGTTAATTCCAGATATTTGTTGAATTCAAATTCCACCATCTGCTGTGGCAGGATTCGAACCTGGGTCGCCAGAACATTATCCCGGTCTCTTGGTTAACAATCCATTGATAATACCACTAGGTCGTTGCCTCTCATTGCAGTCCCAGTTGATATTAGGAAAGTTAAACTCGGCTACTATTACAATCTGTTATTCTTGCAGCTATCTGAGATCTTGTTAGATATTTCTTCCTCAATCTCCAGCCAACTAGTGGGGGGCCTATAGTTATTAAAGTAATCTCCCCTTTCTATTTCTCAGTTCTACCCATATGGACTCAACAAATGAACCCTCAAGAATGTCTTCTCTCAGGACTGCCGTGATGTTCTCCCTAATCAAAAATGCAACTCCTCCTCCTCTCTTGCCTCCCTTTCTATCCCTCCTGTAGCTTCTGTACCCCAGAACATTGAGCTGCCAGTCCTGCCCCTCCCTCAGCTGTGTTTCTATAATAGTTATAATATCCCAGTCCCAAGTACCCATCCATGCCCTGAGTTAATTTGCATTACCTGTGGACCTCTTGCATTGAAATAAATGCAGTTTGACCCAGACTTCCCTTGCTTCCTGTCATGGTCTTTTGTTCCAACTTTAAAAGAAAACAAGGCCTCCCAAGCTGTTTACTTTATGGGATTTCAGTAGCCAGCTCGACATCTCTGCTCTAAAACCTCTCTTCAAAGAAAACCAGGACAAAATACACCTGTTAAAGTCACAGCATTGTCACAAGCTCCTCTGCACCTCCTCCAAGACCAGCACATCCTTCCTTAGATATGGGGCCCAAAACCGCTCACAATATTCCAAATGTGGCCTGATCAGAGCCTTATACAGCCTCACTACCAACAGCAACCCTCCAATACTATAACCAGTATCTCAGTCACCATCAACCAAAGAAGCAAAAAGTTGAAGTAAAGAGTATGCACACTTCAGCACAGAATTACCGGTAGATTGAGAATAAAAATGTGCTGTCACAGACTGAAGATGTGCTATATATGATTCCATGAATCCATCATTGAAACAGGCTGACCAATGTGCAAAGGTTCAGAAAACAGTACAAAAGAAATTTCCTGGTTCAGGGATCCACATTGGGAAACAGAAGAAATTGCTTGATCCATGAATCAGGCAACAGGCGATTGCAATTACGATTATGATTGCCTGTTTCAGCATGAAGAAATGCCCAATTGAAAGAAATCCAAGAGAATTAAGAACCTCCCGTTTAAAGAAACTGACATACTTCTGAATGCCAAGAGAATCAAAGTCAACATTTTTCAACACAGTGATTTGCTAACCTTCCAAGTCCAAAAAGATTGTATTTCAGAAGAACAGTAAAATCTCCAGACCACTCAAACTTGTAAAGTCAGAGACTTGGGAGATGGGATCACGATAAACATAATTCTGTACAAAAAATGTATCCATATTCATAACAGAGCAAAGGTTTGGATGAAAGGATGAGAAGGGGTTAATACTGAGGGGTGCATTAAGCAATACCTGATATGATGAAGTCATATAGACTTGACAGAACATCTTAAGCTATTGAAGGTGTAGAGCTACCAGTTGAGTCTTCCTCATCACCTCTGTAACAAAGTCAAACATACAAATGTAGTATACATGTAGTTACTATCATGCAATAAACTACAGACAAAAACTTCTCCTCAGTAGACTACTGAGCAGTTTTTCTCCATCACATGAGACTAAACAAGCCCTGTAGATCCCGACCACGGAAAAGGAATGGTAGCAACAAATCTACCAGATAGTTCACACAACATAATGAGCAGGATTCATCATGTAACTCTCCTCAGTGAGAAAGGGGATGATAATGTTTGCCAATGTATTATTTGTTCTTTTGTCACTTGTACCCATGGACAAGTATCAGTGAATCTTTTTATTAGAAAGCAATGGAGGCAGTGCTCATTACTGCTGTGTTTCTTGTCTGGAGGAAACTTATTTGTTCCTCATTCACCCAAACCATGCAGGAGTCTGCAAATACTGCTCACACTTGTAGATACGATTAAAGCAGGTACAATCCTGTTTTGCTGCCTGCTGAAATTCCTAGGAAACTTTCTTCTTCTGTGTACAAATTGAAAATACTGATGAAGGTTGGTTTTAAGCCCGAGCAGAGTATTTTATTATTAGGTGTATGAATGGCTTTGTTTCTCTCTGCTTGTGATCGTTGGCACCTGTGAAAATTGAATGACACAGAAATGAAATACAAGTTATCAGTTGATCTGAAAAAAAGAGAGTCCCTAAAATATAGACACTTATGGCCCAGTTCTTCAATCAATACAATTTATAGAAACTAGAGATTGATAATGGACTGAATTGCACCAGATGTGACTTTGTTGTGTGACAGAATAAGATGGAATAAGCTGATCAAGAAGTGGCCAATTGACTTTGTCATGGACTACATCACAATTAAGAAAGAGAACTTGTTCAGCAGGATTGAGTTTTTTGTTATAGAAACACAAGTCCACTTTCTGTTGTTGGGAAAAGTGGATGGCCATGATTTCATGTGAGACATCCCGATGGACATGTTACTACGTATCAAGTTTTTGGAGGTACAGGGCAGATCGTGTCCCCAATTCTGTTGCAACCAAATTTCAATTCCTCATCATTACACCTAAGACAGGGTCTTCTCAGGAGTTTGTAGGTTTTTCTGAGAAGACTATCCCTTTCTGTTGAGTAATGTGACGGCCCATTTCCAATTGATAGGTGAACTGCCCTGGTTTACTGAGGTTCAGAGTCCTAAATAAAAACCATTGAATCGTAAAAGATTGAAATAGTGCAAATCTTTAAATCAAATCATTAGTTTCCAAATAGCTCAGTAAACCTTAAATATCCTGTACCAATTTTACTAATTTCAATGTTATGTTGTGCTTTATTAGGGATTGACCCTGATAATTCTTGACCTTTCAGCTTAATCAGTTTTTATTTGCTAACAAATACTACTGGAAGCGTTAGTTCGACAAGCTATTATCAGCTTTCACCAATGTTAACAGGAAAGATAACTACTATTAAAAGAATTTCTGGGAGATTCAAAAGTCAGTTTCAGAGTGTTAGAGACTGGTCAGCTGAAGGGTTAATTGAGGAGTTCTTTGTCCCTCCTACATGCAGGTATACTGGGGTTTTAAATTGGCAGTAAATTCGACCTGTAGTATCCTTGAAGGTGACCTCAAAGATTTTCTCACAGTCCAGCCTTTGGCCATCACCCATGAATCAGTACTAATGTTTCTGTTATTGAGGCATCAAGTTGTTGGTTCAAATCCCACTCCAATGTCTAAGCACAAAGTCTGAGATGGCACTGCCCCATCAGAAGTCCTGTCTCTTGGATGATACATTAAATTGACATTCTGTCTGCCCACTTAAGTGACACAGAAAGACTGTATGGCATTATTCTGAAGGATAAATCATAGAATCCCTACAAGTGTGGAAGCAGGTCATTTGACCCATCAAGTCCACCCTCCCAAGGGCATACCACCCGGACCCGTCCCCCTACCCTATCCTTGTCACCCTACATTTCCCATGGCTAATTCACTTGGCCTGCACATCTCTGGATACTATGGGAATTTAGCATGCCCAATCTACCTAAGCTGCACTTTGTGAGAGGAAACTGCAGCACCCAGAGGAAACCGGCACAGACATGCAAAAACATGCAATCTCTACACAGACAGTTGTCCAATGCCAGAATTGAATCTGGGTTCCTGGAGTTGTGAGGTAGCAGTGCTTCCCACTGAGCCACAGTGCATCCCAAAAAGAAAAGGTGAGTTCTTTGGTTAATATTTATCTCTAACCAACATCACTAAAACAAGTGATCATTATGATATTATGTCAACCAGCAACCACAGAGAGAGAACAGAATTAACTTTCAAAGTTGTTGATCTTTCATCAGAACTGGGAAATGCTAGAAGTGTGCTTTTTTTAAAAAAATTCTGTCATGGGATGTGGGCGTCTGATTACAATTCTAATGAACAATGATCAATCTGAAACATTAACTGTGATTTTGTCTCCACAGATGCTGCCTCCTGCTGATATTTCCCAGCATTTTCTGATTTATTTCAGATTTTCAACATCTATAATATTCTGTTCCATGTGGGTATAAGAGTCTGAAAGGATTAATACTGAGGCATGCCTCAAAAACTGCCCAATATGATGATGTCACGTCAGCTTGGCAGGGGAATATCTCTGGATTTCAAAAGATTCAGACCCAACATTCAACTCTTCTTCATTGTCTCAATAACAATGTCTATTATACCGTTGTAATTTGTACCTAGTTGCTATTGTGCAAGAAATGTCATCTTGCTTTTTGAATGGAAGCATGCTACTCTGTTGTAACTTAATAGCTAAATGCTAATGCAGACATTTAACTGCCTGAGCAATGTAATACCTGCACATAATAACTAGTAGAATAAAATTCTGTTGGATTCTTCAATACCATGATATCCACATCCAGTTTCTTTTGATACAAGAGATAACATAAGCATTGCTACATAAGGTATTGAACACTGCTCTAGACAAATTCACACCAGCAGCATCATGAGCTGTGGTGAGGATTTATCTTCCAACTCTTCTACTTTTCATTGCCATTTGTGGGAGCTTGCTGTGCACAAGTTGGCTGTTGTATTGTCAACATATGATAGTGACTATGCTTCAAAAGTGCTTCATTTGGCTGTAACAAGGCTTGGGACGTCTTGAAGTTTGTGGAAGGTGCAAATTCTTAACAGCCTGAGTAAATGTCTTAAAAATCACTATATTATGTTAAATCATAAAATCCATAGCAAACATAAATAAATTGACTGTACGTTATTACCATATTTTGCAGTCAGTATGTTCCACAAAGTGAAATATGATTATTGCCAATGAAAATTGCACAAATATAAATCACAGAAGAAATTTGTTTTCTTCAAATGAATAAATCATAATCATTTAGCTTTCTATATCAGAATGTAAGTTAGAATGTATATAATGATTAGAAATGACTTGTTAAATATCACAGTTTCGATCTTGAGATGAAAGTCAATATCTGAATGTGTCCACTTTATAATGAAATGCATGTCTGACTGCTCTTCAGGGAAAATGACATTGTTTTCATTAATGACCTCATAAAAAGAACATCAGAGGTATTAGAGGGTAATGGCAACAATTGGAAAATAATCTTTACTCAGTGGGTAGTAATTTGTTCACTAATGTGTGCAACAGTTGGTGGCAGGAAATAAGGCCATGCCCTGCACTGCCTATGAAGCAGTTCTATGTCATGCTATTATGAAGCAGAGAATCAGAAGGCTTTGTACTACTGACATTCACCTTTTTCTTAGGGAGACTTCAGTCATCTTCAAAGAGGCTAGCGAACAGGTATACTGGGAGACATCAAGAGGAGTTAAAATAAGTGAACTCTGCCATGCTGATTGGGATTAATGTCCTTTCAGGAGTAGTAATACACCTTAAGATGCCTGACAGGCATGGTCAGCACAGTTTGACACTAGGCCATACAAGCAAATAAAAGAAGCAGTGACTAAATGTTATCCTTAAAAGCACATTTTAGGGAGAAAGTGGCTAAAGTAGCTTAGGAGAACACAAAACTTATGGTCTGCACAACGAAGGAAAAAGATAAAGACTTTGTAGCACTTTGCATTTTTTTTATGTTTGGCATTTTGTGAGAATGTGAGAGTCAAGACCTTGGTAGAGAAGTGCACATCAATTTTTCAAATCATAACTTATTTCGAAGGGTGACACCTTAAATCAGTCAAGAAAAGAAAAGATTATACTTATATACTGCCTCAAGACTTTCCAAAGTCCTTTGCAACCAATAAACTGTTACTCAAGTTCACTTGCTGTTATAAAGTGGGAAATGTAGCAGACGTTTTTCATGCACAGCAAGAAACTAATGACAGCAATATTTTAATGATGTTGGTTGAAGAATAAGTGTTAGGGGGGTGCACCAACTCCTCTGGTCTTCTTCATAACCAAGCTGTGGCATCCTTTAGGTTAACCTAAATGCTGACAGAGTCATAGCTTAACACCTCATCCAAAATCATATGTCAGCTGTTGGGTCCACATTTGGATATTTGCATTTGACACTCTGAATAAGTCATCTTTAAGCTTTAGACAATGAAACCCCACAATGTAGTTTTGAATTGGGAGGTGATGCACTTGATCAAAGTTATCTCCTCAATTGACATCTACTTGCAAAGAATAACAGAAGTACTGAAGGCATTGCTACAGGCACTGTGAAGATGAGTTAAATATTTAATGACTGAGACAAGAAGCTGTCAGATGAATTAACAGCTCCATCTGCCAATCGGGGAATTAATTCACATCCCAGCACAGGAATGCAATGCAGTACCAGATGACATTCAAGGTCTTTCACCAATTAAATGTTCTTTTTTAAATTAACTAACTGATAAAAGGACTAAAATAATGAACAGTCATGTCAAGTACTGTAGACAAAAGTAACATTCAACCTGTATTTGCCATTCTGATCTGATTTGTTCTCCCGGAAGAAAACCTTTCTGTCATACCCTTGGTTGATAGAGTCAGAATGCTTCTGGATCCCTTCCTGTATAACAAACCTGTAACCAAACTTCCTCTCAAGTAGTGGTATGAGACAAGGGCTATTGGATCCCTCAACTGTCACATGCAATACCTGATCTTTAGCTCCATCACACTCAATGGAATTAAATATCAGCTGTGCATAACCAATAAATAAGCCAATGTTCACTGCCCAAGTCAAATTTCTACCCCATTCCGTTTTTTGTCAGTACTGGATAATGAAACGTTTCCAGGCACTGTGCAATGCCAATGGAAATATAAATTATGGGCTGTGCCTCAACTATACTGACCAACAACAAGTCTTCACAACACTGGTCATGTTGGTCAATTGAAAAGAGCCTAAATCTTACAGATGAGAAAGCAATAGAGCAAATTCTGAAAGTTCACAGCGTCAGTCAATATCACCAACAAAAACTTATATTTATATAGTGCTTCTAATGCAGAAAAATAACAAATGATCTACTGATTATTGAATATGATTGAAGCAGATTGATGGTTCGTATCAGTCAATTCAAATGCAAGCATTGTTTTGGGTTGTTCACAATATATGCCTGGTTAGCAGCCTCATGTTTGTGGAGAAACACACTGAAATTAATCAATGACTAATTGCTTGAACAGGAGACCTGGGCTCAAATCCTGCCATGAAATTAAAAGTCAAATGATGATCATGAAACCATTGTCAAACATCAGGAGAACCCATCTGGTTAACCAATGCCCGTTAAGGAAGGAAACTGCCATCCTTACCCGGTCTGGTCTACATGTGACTGTAGACCCACAGTAAATGTGGTTGACTCTCAACTGCCCCGGCCAATTAAGGAATGGCAATAGATGCTAGCTTAGCCAATAATGCCCACATCCTATGAATGAAAAGAAAAAGCTAGTCATGAGGAACAATAGGCTACATTTGAAGGCAGGAACAGTGAAGGTGTGGGGAAGCAAGATGTACAAGTATCAGCAGAGGATGCTCTGACAATATTAAGGCACTGGCAATAGTCACCAGAACGAGGAAGAAATTGCATCAGAAATCCTCCTCTTCTCCCCTTTGAGGCCATTTAAACTTGTCCCTCAACCATGCAGTGCTGCCGGCCAAGCACTGCAGGTAACCATCAAAGTCACTGTGACCTTGAAATTCTTTACTTCTGGCTCCTTCCAAAGATCAGAATTGGCTTTCCCGTGTTAAATCTTTCTGTTCACTCGTTCCATCTTTGCCATTGTTGAACACTACATTCATTTAACGTCTATGCAGAGCATCATCGATTGCACCCATGAAGGCATTCAGTGACTAGCCAGTGAGCTCCTCAATGGAAAGGGCTTTCTCTACCTTAACTTTGAAGGCCTGCAATCATACCACAAGCTTCCTCCATGTGTACACTCCCCTGCATGGCAGCTGCCAAGATTCCCTTATCCTCCTCCTTTGCAGATATAGCCTTTGGAATTAACATATCTTGTTTATGCCAGGCAGCATTTAATGACTCATGGATATAGAAGCAAAAGCTTTCTAAAACAAAGATAACAGCAGGAATGTACATGTATTCCAATAAAACTCACAAAAGATGTAAACTACTAGTTTGAGACCCACTTGTTTGAACAACTGTTATGTGAAAATCAATCAGCACATGTGAATTCACCTGAATGAGTGTCACAATTTAAAGTAGGAAACAGAAGACAATTTGAAGCTGATAACAAGCTTAGTCCAGCCTCTAAAATTCCACATGGATATAATGTGAAGGTTTTCAGTCTAGCATGCCAGTATGTACAGATCTGTAGAGTACAACAAACAAATTGCAGAAAGTCAATGGCGAGTGAGTTTTTGTGATTGATAATTTAATCTCTACTGTAAATATGCAACAGAACCACCACATATGATGACCTCTATGACAAAATTTATGCTAAGGATTTATAGGTTTAAGTCTTTGAGTATTAGCTCAGCAAAACCTTAGGGGCCAAAATAGCATGTGGTTTGTTACCATGTTATTTGCTCACGATGACATTGTCAGCCACCCAGTGACTAAAGTATTGAGTCCACATCATAATAAAGCAAAAGCCAGGGGAATGGCTTCTTGTGTTGAGTAATGCAACATTTCAGGTGTGGGGAGACTTTTACTATCACAAGTGGTTGCAGTCTTACATTTTGCATTTTATCTTGCGCCCAATTTTCAAATCCTTAAGTCATATGCAATCCTATGTTCTATTAATAGGATTATAAAGTACACAAGCAAGGTGATTAAATCTACACAATTATGGGTTAAGCTGCAGTCAACTCGCAAACTAAAATTAGGGCATTAAAAGAGAGGAAAAAGTCTTTTGTCTAGATACACAATATGAATAGATTTACTCATGAGAGGTAACTTTGCCATCAGAAAACATGCAGAACAGTAATATTGTGATTACACAGGGAGTGCACAAGTACCATTTTGATAGATTTTTCAGTCTTAGACATGTTGAGCAATGTCTTCATACATTTTCCTCTTCTGGATATTTATATTGATTCACAACTCGCAGATATTTTGTGCACCGAAAAGTGCATGAAAAATGATCACTTATTTGAGATTCCTCAAATGTGAAGCATTTAATGTCATATAGGGTGGAATTTTAGATAGGTTTGATTGTGAATGTGGAGATGAATTGAGGACTGGAGCTCTGGAGGTGATGTTATGACTCAAAAAGTGGCCCAGGCTTGACTGTTCAAGTTTGCAAACTAAGTGAGTACTGTCTGGAGAGAGAAAAATTACTTTTTATAGTTATAGTCTGCTAGGAATAGAGAGCTGGAGTGAGAGAGCTGAGTTTGGTGACTAGTGAATTGGATTTTGCATTTAGTTTCTGGATTATTGTCTGTAGTTGGTAAGGTTGATTTAGTCAGTAAGGTTCACAATAGCAGGAGAACTCGAGCCCATGGAATGCACCCCTGCAATATTAGGAAATCAAGGACACTTCCAGTCTCCATGGCGACTACGTGTGCACGAAGTGTGTTCAGCTGCAGTTCCTGTTTTGCTGCCTGTTGCACCTGGATCTGCAGGTGGATTCACTATGGAGCATCTACACAGCTGAGAACGTCATGGATAGCACACCAACAGTAAGGGCTACACAGACAGAGAAGAGTTGGGTCAACACTAGGAAAATGAGTTAGTGTGGGCAGGCTGTGCAGGGTGTCTTTCTGACTGGAGATCTGTGACCAGTAGTGTTCTGCAGCAATCAGTGCTGGGATCCCTGTTGTTTGTAATATATACAAATGATTTGGAGGAGAATGTACGTGGCCTGATTGGTAGGTTTGTGGTCAACACAAAGATTGAGGGAACTGTAGATAGCGAGAAGGATTGCCAGAGGATGCAGCAGGATATAGAAAAGTTGGAAACTTGGGCAGAGAAATGACAGATGGATTTATTCCAGACGAATGTGAGGTGATGCATTTTGGAAGGTCGAATGCAGGAGGAAAGTATACAGTAAATGGCAGAATCCTTTGTAATATCAAAATACAGAGTGATCTAGGTGTACAGGTCCACAGTTCCCTGAAAGTGACAATGCAAGTGGATAAAGTGATCACAAAAGCATATAATATGTTTGCCTTCATCAGTCAGGACATAGAGTAGAAAAATTAGCACATCGTGTTGCAGCTGTATTGAACTTTAGTTAGGCCACATTTGAAATATTGTGTGCTGTTCTGGTTGCCACACAACTAGAAGGATGCGGAGGCTTTGGAGAAGGTAGAGAAAAGGTTTCCCAGGATGTTGCCTCGTTTGGAGGATAATAGCTCTGAGGAGAGATTGGAAAATCTTGATTTATTTTCACTTAAACATCAAAAGATGTGGGGCGACCTGATAGAAGTCAATTATTAGGGGGCAGAGGCTTATGATAAATGGAAGTAAGTCTAGAGGAGATATGAGAGGCAAGATTTTTTTTAACACAAGGGACTGGAATGGGCTGCCAGATGAGGTGGTAATGGCTGATATAACACTTAAAAGGCAGTTTGACAGATATGTGAATAGGCAAGGAATAGAGAGATATGGACAGCATGGAGGCAAAGGGCTTTTAGCTTAGACAGGCATCTTGTTGTCAGCACTGTCTTAGTGGGTCGAAGAGCTTGTCCTGTGCTGTACTGTTCATTGTTCCTTGAGTCCCATAAAATTCAGCAGCTGGACTTGTAGCTACCTTTCCATCCATCCCAGATATCTCTGAAATTTTACAGTAACGGGCAGCAGGGCAGGCAAAGCTTAGAGCAGTTTGTCCATTGTCCTTTAAGGCTTTAATGACTACTTGATAGTCACTCGCCACCCAACTACAATTTTTAGGCCAGCAGGAGATCTGGGACTGAGGTGGTGGTGGGGAGGAATACTTAATTAGGAAAAGAGGAGGCCTTCAGCCACCATGGATTCCCTATTCCTGCACAAGATCTCTCCCACTGATTTTGAGTTAGGATTCCTTCCCGAGAAAGGGCAGAAATCGCATCTTCAGTCTGTTTATGCTACCTGGAATTCATTCCCCACTGATAGTTTCCAAAAAAATTCCTACTCGTCATGTTGAAGGCCTGTTTGTGTATCCAACAAGTATCACATGAAAGCACTGCATCCAAAGAGCAAGAGAAAGTCACTCAAAGCTGTTAATTCTCCATTTCAAGCTTACGGGAGTTTTTTTTTTAACAAATGCAGTATCTTTGAATGTGAACAGATTTGTAGTCTGAACAATAAAAAAAAAAATTGCCCATCAAATGTACAGAGTCTTGACATAAAGGCAACTTGGAAGGTTTTGTTAATACAGTGTCCTACAATCAATCCAGACATTAATCATTGCAGACATAGCCAATAAATCAAGGCAATACTGAAGAGGGTATCGGATAACAACACACTGTTTGGCTTTACAATGCACTCCCATTTCAAATAGTGACATTAATTGAAATGCATTGAATGAGGGATACCCTTTCGATACCATCTGGATGAATGACTGTTGATTAAATGGCATGGCAATGTTCTTATCACGTGCAGTCATTAAAAGGTGGAATGTCGAGTAATTAATCAGTTGCTTAGTAAATGATTCATTGATTGTCCATTAACAGAGTAGCTTCCTCTGCAGTATTTTCTTTTATGTGCCATTAATTAGGAACAGCAACTCCATGGCTGGGTAAAACGTGCTTAGCTGGGCCATAACAGCTGAAAATTGTAGTGTTCAACTCCAAGTCAGAATGCTGCTGTCACCGCTGTCTGTCAGTCAAGTACTTCCGCTGCATAATTAATCTGAAGACTCTTTTCCACTATTTCTATTATATAATGGGGAATCCAGATGTGGTTATTGCTGTAATGAGGAACAGACACAGTTGATAGACACATGATACCAGTCCTTTCAGTTATGGGGTTTGTGTAAGTGAAATTTAAGCTAACTGAGGTTGTTGACTTGCTTGAGAAGCTGGCTTTTTCTCATTCAGACGTTTCATCATGTTCTTGATGTAAGGCAGTGTGGCCAATGCGTTAGGGCGTACTGTGTCCTCCTGTTGTTGTCTGTCTAGTAGGCACCTATGGATGAAGTTGTGGGGATATCCGTTTATAGCGAGGATTTTGTATAGGTGTTCTTCCTCTTTCCTGCGTAGTTCCAGAGTGTTGCAGTGTGTCCTGGCCCATTTAAATTGTGTCCTAATGCCAATGACCAGGGAGTTCCAAACCTTAGTGTACAGAAAAGCAACCCACACTGATCAAATCCTCAACTTCCACAGCAACCACCCCACATCCACAAAAAAAGCTGCATTAGGACACTATTTATACGGGCCAGGACACACTGCAACACTGCGGAAATACGCAGGAAAGAGGAAGAGCACCTATATAAAATCCTCGTTATAAACTGATATCCCTGCAACTTCGTCTGCAGATGCCTACTAAACAGACAACAAATGGAGGACACAGTATGCCGTAACACACTATCAACATCACATCAACTAGCAGCAAAATGGCACGATGAACTCTCCTTAATATCGGTGCACTCAGACAATGAAGGCCATCAGTTTAACTGGGACAAGGCAACCATAGTAGCCTAAGCCAAACACGGACACGCACAGGAATTCCTAGAGGCATGGTTCTCCACCCATACTTCAATCAACAAATATACAGAATTGGACCCCATATACAAACCCATACAGATCAAAACCAGAAATGACAGTACGCACCACAACGGACCAGACAGTATAAACTCCAAACGGAGTAGAATAACATCGCTTCATCGGAGGCTCCACTGACGATGTCACCTAGCATGGTGACGAAACGTCTGAACGAGAATTAACCAGCTCGGCCAGCAAGTCACCCACAACCCGAGCTACAGATCTTTGCCAAAACTTTAAGTTTAAGCCTTCTGTGCATTTGTTTTGAAAATGGTAAGACAAAAAGTAGACTGTTAGTTTTTTTTGGATCATTTTGTGTGCTTTACAACATTGGCACTTGACTAATGGCTGTTCATATGTCAAGATGGTGGGCAACATGGACAAGAAAATGCTCCCATTGCAACAGCAGCTCCACCAGCATAATTTGTGAGTGTGGTCAGCTCAACGCATCAGAATATCCACTCCAGGCTAACAGAAGACAGCACCCCTATCTTTAGTGAGCAGCTCCAACAGGGCACTTCATAGACAACAGCAAACTATTGCTTTGATATACTGTCACTGTAGTTTAATATGATTCCTTTTCAGTCCGCTCTATGCTAACCTTACCGCTAGTATGCTTTATGTGTGCCCTGGATCATCTCTTGTCTCTCTGAGCTATGGATACATTGTTTGAGGCTGCTCCTCTTTTAACTTGGCTGTCTCTTGTTTGTTTCTAGCATTCTCGCTTCATCGTTATCCTGCAGTAAGGTTCACTCACTCCTTTCAATACTGTAACACACCTTATCCACAGTTATATTGCCATATTATTGAATACAGCTCTCTGCAGTGTAATGCCTTTATTCTTGCTCCGTTACAATCTGGCCTATTGTTCTGTTCTGCTGATGTCAGAGTAACTTTATCATTCGCAACATCATCATTTGTCTACGACATTACAGCACACCTCACCTTGGATGGAGAGCAGCGGTGACTTTGAAATGTCACAAGCCAATGAATATTCTCAGCAGTTACTTTCAGTCATCAAAGTACTGATCACAGTTGCTAGACAAAAACTTCAGTCATGGGGCTGCGTGAATTCAATAAATTCCTAGCACTGGTAAGAGGGAATGACCACAAATTTTACACTGACTGGTAGCATCTGTTTGTCACGTGTATATACATGAGAAGTTCCGTTATAAGAAGGTTACTATTAAGCTAGACAGGGCTCAGAAGAGATTTACCAGGATGCTGTCAGTATGGCAGGTTTCAGTTATAAAGAAAGACTGGAACTGTTTTTCACTGGAGCTTCGGAGCAAGAGATGTGACCTTTTAAAGGCTTATAAAATCATGAGGGTTATAGGTAGGGTCAATGGTGGGTGTCTTTTCCCTAGGATGGGTCATTTCTAGTCTAGCGGACATTATTTTACAGTGAGAGGAGAGAGATTTAAAAAAGACTTGAGGGGCAAATTTTTTACACAGTGGGTGTTTCGCATGTGGAATGAACTTACTGAGGGAGTGGTGGATGCGTGCACAGTTGCAATGTTTAAAAGACACTTAGACAAGTACATGAATAGGAAAAGTTTGGAGGGATTTGGGCCAGGAGCAGGCAGGTGGGAATAGTTTAGTCTGGGATTATGTTCGACATGGCCTGGTTGGACTGAAGGGCTTGTTTCCATACTGTATGACTCTATGACACTAAGCACATTCACCTATACTTTATGAAAGATATATTTTCCTGTCACATGTGCATTTTTTAAAAATTTAGCTAAAATGAAGCAGCCGTAGTCATAGTTAACAATGTCTGTTGGACTACACTATACCCTATGATGCTGATATTAACTCTTACCTTGTTGACCCCGTCATTGGAAATTATTCAAAACATATTGAATGGGACCAGTTAGCCCAAATAAACTGTGCAATGGCATTTCACTAGTATCTGTCCATATCCGCAGCACATTCAGATATCGTGAGGCAGAAGTGATGGAAGGGTTAATTCAGCCCGTCATGGAAAACAACCTCTTGTAATTTTAAACTCAAATAGAGAAATCCTACCTGTCATGAGAGATATGGAAGCAACTCAGGGTGAGTTACTTTTTGCACTCAGTTGCTTGACCCATTATGGAAATTTTGTCTAAAGTCCGCTGCTCCTTTCTATATATTAAGAAGATCCCACTGTGTCCATTAATCACCCCTTCCCTGTCCATTGTACAAAGATGTGTAAACCTTTCTCCCTAGCCCATAAACACTTCTAATTCCCGAATTCATGGAGAAATCAGAATTATTATATAAAAATGGCAGTTCAACCTTCAAGGTTCATCAGACCTTACCTGGATTTCCAGACTTGGGTCAGGGAGAGGCAAAGTCAAGTTCTTCACACCCAGTCAACTTGACATGTAGCTCTGAGTAGATAATCGCAGAGCAACACTAAAGAGGAAAGGAACGTATATAGTCCAGCCAAGGGGACTAGAAAATGCCACCACATATAGGCATAACAGCAACTGTGTGTCACCATCATCAATAAAGGTTTCAGCAGCTAAATGTTTACTTGTGTGCAGTTCTGGAAGCTTCACAACATGAAGCATGATCCTAAACTGGAGATGGTGGAATAGCGGTAATGTGACTGGATTAGTAATCTGGAGAACAAGAATCATGCTCTAGGAACCTACCATAATCTCTTTAAATTCTGTTCATACAATCTAGAATTAAACATCCATTTTTGCACTGCAAAACATCCTAAGGAAGGAGGATGTACAGCCAGCAGGTCATTGTCCACATTATTATGAATGGCCTAGGCAGAACAAGGTATGTGGTCCCACAATCAAAATCTATGGAGATAGGTGTGAAATTAGCAAGTAGTGTAAGATCTCAGAAATACGACAGTCTGGATTACTGTCACTACCATGAAAAAAGGAGTGTAGAAACGGAAGGATAACTATTCCTCTGCTGTGTGTGTGGCTGGAAACATGACACACAGAGAAGGTTTCACATAGAGAGAAGGTTCCAGATTCTTGGAACACTGAGTCCAGCTCGAGAAATGTTGAAACCTCGACAAGACAGATGGTTAGCAGATAAATTGAGCCAGGAGTTAGTTTTTTGACAACACATTTTGTTTGTACTACTGGTGGGGGATATTCAAACTAACTTGGTAGGGGTATGGAAATCAAGACACAATATTGGAGAGAATTCCATTGCACGGATTACTGTGAGAGATAGATAGCATCAAAATATGGAGCATCAAGTTAATAGGTACAGCCAAAATAAGAGAAAAAGTAATAATGTGTAAATCAGATTAACAAGGAGTGTGGCAAATAAGATTAGTGATTTACAGGCACAGATTGCCATGTAGAAATACATTGTTATGGCTATAAAAAAAAGCCTGACTCAAAGAAGGGCTGCACTGAGTATTGTATATTCCTGGATGGGGGATGCTCAGGAAAAATTGCAATAGAAGAAATGGGACAGGGGTAATAGTATTAATGAAGGAGATCATGTAGTGCTGGAGAAAGAGTCATGATGAGTCAAAGGTGAAATCAATTTGGCTAGAGCTAAGGAACAAAAAAGGTGCAAATATGTTGTTTAGCATTGACTATGGGCCAACTGGTCAAAAGAATGCAGAGAAACAAATTTGCAAGGAAATTGCACAAGGGTGCAAAAATTATAGGGTAATTATAAGGGTGACTTTAATTATTCGAATATAGACAGGGCAGTGAGAGGCAAGCTTCGCTCAAGTATGTTCAGGGAAAGCTTCTGCAGCAGTATATTTCCAGTTCAACAAGAAGGCAAGCATGGCAATGAGTTGTGCCAACTGAATTGTTTCGGGGGAAGTAATCACTGTATCATAACATTTGGGATAGCTACAGAAAAAGATAATGAACAGTCTAGCATAAGAACATTTTACTGGGGAAAAGCCAGCCACAATGGAGTAAAGACTAGATCTGGACTGAATAAATTAGAGTCAAAGGTTGGTCGGAGAAACTGCAGCTGAACAATAGGCATCCTTCAAAGAAGGGATGGTTCAAGCACAGTCAAGATACATTCTCTCAAAACGAAAAGGGAGAGCGAACAAATTCAAAGTTCCCTACACTGCAAAAGAGATAAAAATTAAGATAAAGAAGAAAAAAATGTTTTTTTTTAATATAAATGTCAGGTCGAAAATACAATTGAGAACTAGGCTGAATATATGAAGTCTGGGGGAGACGTAAGAGCTTAAGAATCAGGAGCAGGTGTTGGCAATTCAAACCCTCAAGCCTGCTTCATTGTTGAATCTGATCATGGCTGAGCTCAGCTTGGGTTCAACTTCACTTTCCTGCCACTCTCCACAACCCTTCAACCCATTACTAATTAAAAATCTGTCTGCTACCCCTTATCCTAAAACTATGGCTTACCATTCTCAACTGTCTTACAACAGAAAACATCTTCTTTACGTTTACTTTCTCAATCCCTTTTGGCATCTTATATACCTCAATTAGATCTCCTCTCATTCTTCTAAATTGAGAGAGTACAGGCCTAAACTGCTCAAATCCCTTTCATAAGACAAACCCATCACTTCTGGAATCAATCTAGTGAATCTCTTCTGAACTGCCTCCAACAGAACTACATTCCTCCTCAATTAAGGGGACCAAAAGTGTATGTGATGCAGTCTCACTAATGCCTTTCACATTTGCAGCAATAATTTATTACTTTAATGGTCTATTCTTTTAGCAATAAATGCCAAAATTCTATTTGCCTTCCTCATTACCTGCTGTACCTGAATACTAGTTTTCTGTGATTCATGCAGAAGGACACCCAGACCCCTCTGCACTGAAGCACACTGATATTTCTCTCCACTTTAGAAAACAAGTTGCCCTTCTATTCTTTCAACCAAAATGGATAACTCACACATATCCACGTTGAACTTGAGCTGCCAAATTCTGGTCCATTCACCTAATCTAAAAGATGAAGTAAATATGAGAATTAGCGAGGAAGTACGAAAACAAAGTGACAGGGATTATAAAAGTGAATCACGAATTCTTCTACAGATAAAAAGTAAAAGATTGGTAAAGGGAAGAGCAAGGATAATCAGAAACTAAAAATGGGATTTACAAATGGAGACAGAGGGTATAGCTAAGGTATTAAATAAATCTTTACATTTGTCTTTACCAAGAAAGAAGGTTCCACTTAGGCAATAGTGAAAGATGAGATAATTCAGACAATAGAAGGGTTTAGAAGCGGTTACGGGGATGAATTAGATAAGTTGACTGCAATAAAATGGATAAGACACCAGGACCAGATGAGATACATTCAAGGATACAGAGAGAAGTGAAAGTGAAAATTGCAACGGCACTGGTCATATTATTTCAGTATTCCATAGACTGTGGAGTCATGCAGAAACTGGTTATTTGCAAAATATTATGCTCGGATTCAAAGAAGGATGTACAGATAGGCCCAGCAACCACAGGCCAGCTAATTTAAATAAGGTGGTAGAAAAATTTCTAGAAACAATCAATCATAAAAAAAAGTCACATGGACAGGTGACAACGGGCCCAAAATTGGGCATTCAAAATGAACGCAAAGCTGAAGAAATCAGGCCTGATAGAAAATTGGCCAAACTAAATTAAACAGCACTCAGCAGCTATTGTCTACAGAGAATAGTGGAAACCAAGATCAAAGTGGTCACAAAGTTCAGGGGGAACCAGACACAACCCAGTCTGAGGATTTTGTATTGGAGAAATGCCAATCAGCCTTTCTGGCACCTCAAAAGTGCCTGAGGATGTGCTCTTTACACCTCCCTGGCATCACAACAATGAAGGATGTTGGCTCGATCCCATTGGATGCTTTGAACCCAGCTCATGACCCCATTAGCCAAAGGTAACAGAACATTCTGGAAAGCCCAGAGCAGGGAGAATAAAAACATACACCTGGAAGTCACCCCTTCAGCCAAGAGTCTCAGCAAGACTTGTGTTGGAAGACTGCATAGCAACCCAAGAAGACCCCAGAGAAGGAGGCCTGGGGACCGCTTTGCGGAACACCTACGCTCGGTTCGCACGAAACAACTGCACCTCCCAGTCGCGAACCATTTCAACTCCACCTCCCATTCCTCAGATGACATGTCCATCCTGGGCCTCCTGCAGTGCCACAACAATGCCACTCGAAGGTTGCAGGAACAGCACCTCATATTCCGCTTGGGAACCCTGCAGCCCAATGGTATCAATGTGGACTTTACAAGCTTCAAAATCTCCCCTCCCCCTATCGCATCCCAAAACCAGCCCAGCTTGTCCCCGCCTCCCTAACCTGTCCTTCCTCCCACCTATCCCCTCCTCCCACCTCAAGACCCACCCCCATCTCCTACCTACTAGCCTCATCCCGCCCCCTTGACCTGTCCGTCCTCCCTGGACTGACCCATCTTCTCCCTAACTCCCCACCTACACTCACCTTTACTGGCTCCATCCCCGCCTCTTTGACCTGTCTGTCTCCCCTCCACCTATCTTTTCCTCTATCCAGCTTCTATCCACCTCCCCCTCTCTCCCTATTTATTTCAGAACACCCTTCCCCTCCCCCATTTCTGAAGAAGGGTCTAGGCCTGAAACGTTAGCTTTCCTGCTCCTCTGATGCTGCTTGACCTGCTGCGTTCATCAGCTCTACACCTTGTTATCTCCAAGACCCAGGAGAAGTTCACTCTGATCTGCAAGACCCATCTTCATGGAAGAGATCCAGCCCTATTTCAGAGAGAAAGGAGATTCCAATGGCCAAGCTCAAACACATGGATCATTGTGTGTAATACCTTTTATCAGTGAGACAGAGTTAGATAGAGAATAAATATTATGGGGAACTTGGGAAATGCTCACACAGTGTTTTTAATAAGGAATATTTTGTTCATAAAATTGAGTAGAAACACAAACCGAATTGTGACCCTTTGTCCGCCTCACTCACAATAGTGCTTGGGTAAATTGTCTTTAATACGGTTACAGGTCAAAGTGTCCAACGCATGGACAACTGAGGTTTTTGTTTCAAAAAACTGCATGGATTTTTTTAGGTACGTTTTACTAACTTGCTGCAGTTCTTTGAAGCAGTAACAGAAAGTGTTGATGAGCACAATGCAGATGAAGCTGTGTACATGGACTGTCATGGCCAAGTCAGCTGGTTTCCCCTCCTTTTAACCTCTATGATTGGTCATAGACAAGTACAAATAATTGATGAAAAAAACAAATGTTCCATGAGAAAAAATTGCAGGAACTCATCAGAGTCAGGAATTTATTGTTAGAAATTGTGGTGGAGGCACATTCATTTGAAGCGTTCAGAGAAGAATTAGACTGTTATCTCAAAATGAAAAATGCATAGTTATGGAGACTAAGTAGGAGAATGATATTGGTTGAATTGCTTATTTGGAGAGCTATTGCAGATACGATGAGCCAAATAGCTACCCTCTGTACAAGACCAATTCTGTGAATGGTGACCATCGGTTATCATTGAGTGCCATAAGAACTGATCACTAATTTCCTTCAAGAAAGGAAAATTACCTGGTCCCTACCTGGTCTAGCCTACATGACTTCAGAAACATTGCAATGAGTTTGACTCTTGACTGCCCTTTAAATGACCTAGTAAGGCATTCAGTTCAAGAGCACTTCGGGATATTGATGGCATTGCCAGCAACACCAATGCTCCGTCAAGAATTTTTTAGAGGTTCCATGGCAAAGGGTTAGAGAATCAAACATTAACATGACAGACAGTGAGCCTCACATCAGTGGTGGGAAAACTATTGGAGACAATTCTGAAGGACAGCATTAATCTCTACTTGAAAAGGCAAGATTTGAACAGAGATAGTCAGCGTGGGCGATAGTCACAGGGAGCCCATGCCTAAAAATTCGTTGAATTTTTCAAGGAAGTGGCTAGGAGCTTAGGTGAGGATTGTGCAGTTAATACAGTTTATATGGATTTCAGCAACACCTTTGAGAAGGTCCCACACAGAAGACCAATAAAGAAGATAAAAGCACTTGGAATCCGAGGTAACTTGGCAAGTTGGATCCAAAATTGGCTAAGTGGGAAGAATCTAGAAGTGGTGTTAGAAGGCTGTTTATGTGACTGGAGTCCAGTGGCATTCAACAGGGATCAGAGCTGGGTCGTCTATTGCCCATGATATATATAAAATATATTGGTGAGAATATGGGTGTGAGATAAGTAATTTTGCAGATGAAACGAAGATTGGCCAGTAGTTGACAGTGAGGAAGAAGTTCTTTAGCTACAGGAATATGTAGAAGGGCTGGTCAGATGGGCAGATCAGTGGTAGATGGAATTTAATGCTGATAACTGTAAGGAAGTATCAATACGAGGGAGTACACAATGAATGGCAGGACACTTGGAAGTTCAAGAGGAATACAGTGGTCTTGGGGTGCTCATCCACAGATCCTCAAAGGCAGCAGGACAACTTAATAGGATTTGCTAAGAAGGCAGATGGGAAACTTGCCTTTGTCAGTGGTGGTATAGATTATAAGAACAGGAAGGTTATGTTGGAGTCGTGCAGAACTTTGGTTAGACCTCAGCTGGAGTACGATGTTCAGATCTATTCACCATACAATAGGAAAGAAGTGATTGCACCGAAGGGGTACAAAGGAGATTCACCAGGATGTGCCTGAGATGGAGTAGTTTAGCTATGAAGAGAGGTTGTTTGGGTTTGTGTTTTTGTCTCTAGAGCAGAGAAGGCTGAGAGGGGACCTGACTGTGGTGTATAAGATTGTGACAGGCATGGACAGGATGGATAGAAAGCAGGTGTTCCCCTTAGTTCAAAAGTCCATAACAAGGCGTCATAATTTTAAGATCAAAGGCAGGAGGTTTAGAGGGAAGTTGAGGAAAATATTTTTTTACCCAGAGTACAATGAGAATCTGGAATGCAGCGCCTGAGAGGATCGTTGACGTGGGAAACTTCAAAAATGAAGTATAATAAAAATGAACTAAGTAGTATTTGGATGAGCAATTGAAATGTCAAAAAATTCAAGGCTATGGGCCAAGTGCTGGAAAGTGGGATTTGTGTAGATTTAGAACAGTTGTTTTTTGTCTGTAAAGATTCAGTGGGTTGAAAGCCCCCTTCTGTACTGTGTGATTTCATGATGCTAGGAATAGAATTGACATAGGTAAACAAGATAAGGAAGCAAGAGCATAACCTGAAACAAAGCAGCCCGCTAAAAAAAGGGAAGGGTTTTGGAATAGTTCACCAAGAGCTAAGTAATGTAGTCCTCTTCAAGTGAACAAATATTTGAGGAGAAACTACTTGGACCACAGGAAATGGTGGTATTTTTAATGTTTTGTGACCATAGATTATGATGTTTGTGGGGACTACAGGCAGTTCAGATTAAAGCAAATTCCCAAATGTAATTCAAGTGGAGATACCACAGTCAGTCACACAGGCACAAGCATGAAAGTAATCATCTCAGAGAGCAACAAGGGGGCAATTCCCCTGGCACTCAACAAATGGGGAATATCAGCAAAATATATTGAAATTAAGGAAATCTATGGGCTAAAATTGCAAAGGAATCTGGAACCATTCATTCAAAACTGAATCGCCTTAGAATGCAGAAACTATTCTGAGAGTAATCAGGGCAGATGATTGCTAGGATTAAAAATAAAACAAGGAATCAACCAAGAAGTAATTGGCTGTTGGAAAGATAGAAAAGGTTAATCATGGAAAATTAAAAATCTGAACATTTCCATGAGAAAGGTAATTAAATTGTGTCCAGTCTGATGCATACATGCAGCTGAATTTATTTTTAATTCCTAGTGGCTGGCACCAAATAAACTAGGAATTTACTGTCAGCTCTTCCAGGTCAATTCGAATCAAAAAATAATTCCCTTGGTCATAAATGGGGGACACAATTAGGATTAGTGACATAAACAGAGTTTTCCTCAATAAAGTTTAACCTGAATATGAAGAATTGTTTACCTGCAAAGATTTATCAAAGATGAGATAACCATGGATTTAAATTTCACCAATGGCTGTGGTACAATTTGACCCATGTCCACAGAACATTAACCGAGGCTTCTGGATTACTAGTCCATTGACAATACTAAACTGCTACCACCTTCCTCCGTAGTGTCTGATAGAATTGTACTAGTATTTAACTTGAAATTTGTTATATGCCCTTGACATAAATACTAGCTTGTTAAAATGCTCGGTCTGGTTACCAAATTCCTCAAGGAAAACTTTGTTTTCCACTGGAGACTTCTTTGTTAACTAAAATAAACATCATCTCCGTGTGTGTGTGTAGTTCTTTGAACTTTTGGTTTTCTTTGGGTATGTCCTACTTTGGCATATTTTCTGAAAGTAATCTATCTTTTTTGACAAGAACATTCAGTTTTAAAAGTTGGGCAATGTCGGCATCTATGAAGTTTCTACGTTTCACAGCACTGGCCAGTACCTTTGTGTTGGTTTACAAAGTGGCTTTTATGTCATCTTCTGCCCTTTGAATTGATTGGATCCTGTGTGATCAATAGTGCCAAATTTGATCCTCTCCTCTTAGTTTTGATTTGTTTTGTTTGGACTTCTGCTTCACTCACCACCTGAACCTTTTCTTTAGTGTTTGGTCTTCTCTGGGTAGTGATAACTCTGCCATGCACCAGTAATACTAACAACAATTCAGTCTCTTATGAATTCTAACTTTGTCACCAAATGTACATTTCTCCACTAGTCTGTAGAAATCATTAGTCAAATCATTTATAGATTCTTCTGGATGCTGACTTCTTCTGTTAAATCTTGCTCTGTCAAAAATATCATTAGTTCTGAGGTTGAAATAACTTTCACAGTCTTTTAGCATCTCTTCAAATTTAACTGTTGCTCTACTTTACAACTCAGCAATGAACAATATCAACTGCTGTACTCCCAATTATAAATGGAGGTGCAGTTACTTGTTCAGCTTCTAATTTAGTATCCAGTTTCAAGGCTGTTCTGTGTTACAATAATTGTTTTTCTCAGAATACAATTTGTGTTTTTTATGGCCCAACTTGGACATGAAATCTTCCCATGATTCTATTCATTATTACATTAACATATTTTATTTGCTCTGAAGATTCTTATTTTTATCAGCCATGCTGGTTTTCCCACATTTGCTATTTTATTGGAGGATTTCTTTATGGCCTGTGGCTGAAATAGAGGATTCCTTCTGTTCTGTGGCTTTAATGCAGTCTTCAATGGAGTACAATAGTTACAATGCAGTATTCTGATTCCCATTTTTTATGTGGTTACACTGGATGATTTAGAGTTTTGTGACTTTACTGAAGGATTTACCACCTTACGCAGCCTTAAGGTAGTCTTGTAAACATTTTCCCTGTTAGACCAGAATTGCTTATCACTTTAATTTGCTCAACACTTATCCATTGTTAATTACTGCACTTGAAATGCCTTGACCTTGTCACTTCAGCTTTTGTTCTGTATGCTGTCATCAATACCTTAGGGTATAGGCTCCTCCAGGGGCTATATGGTCTAGTGTGTGTCATGACCACAGGTTAGAATCCCAAAGTTCTATGGACATTTTTAATGTACTTACAAAATATATTTTCTGTAAAAAGAATGCTGATGCTGCTAAAAATAGCTGCAGATGTAAGCTAAATGGATCTCAGCACCGAGACAGAGAACAATGAATGTCATACTTAAAGTGTCAAAGAACGCTTTACATGAACTGGACTCCGTTCTCTTTAATTACTACAAAATGAGGGGCTGAGAGTTCCCTGATCGGTGGCACAGTGGCTCAATGGTTAACACTGCTGCCACACAGCACCAGGGACCCAGGTTTGATCCCAGCCTCAGGCGACTGTCTGTGTGGAGTTTGCACATTTCCCCCCACCTCTTGTCTACATGGGGTTTCTCCGGGTGCTCTGGTTTCATCCCACCATCGAAAGAAGCGCAGGTTAGGTGGGGTTAAAATTGAATCAGAGATAGTAGGAACTGCAGATGCTGGAGAAACCGAGACAACAAGGTGCAGGGCTGGATGAACACAGCAGGCCAAGCAGCATCATAGGAGCAGAGAGGCTGACGTTTCGGGCCTAGACCCTTCATCAGAAAACCCGAAACGTCAGCCTCTCTGCTCCTATGATGCTGCTTGGCCTGCTGTGTTCATCCAGCCCTGCACCTTGTTGTCGCAGGTTAGGTGGATTGGCCATGCTAAATTGCCCATAATGTCCGGGGATGTGCAGGCTAAGCGGATTAGCCAAGGGAAATGCGGGGTTACAGGGATAGGGTCAATGGGGTGAGTCTGGGTGGAACGCTCCTCAGAGGGTCAGTGTGAACTTGATAGGCTGAATTATCCACTTCCGTACTGTAGGGATTCTATGATCAACAGCAAACTATCCCCCAGTGGATAATATCCCAAACTGCAGACTCATTCTGTATTTTTCGACACTCAAAGAACAGTCAAATCCCCCAGTTATCCCTATGTGGCAGGTAAAGATTCCCCCTCTATGGTGAATGCTAGTAGCCAACTAGCTAGCAGATAGACCACAGAAGGATCCTCTCTCACTCTGAGTGCTGTAAACTAGTTGTTTTTCAAACAATGAATCAGGACAAAGTAACCTGAGTCAGCCTACAAAACCAAAAATCATGAAATCAATTGTTTAACCATCAATGTCAATATTATCAGGAGCCTCCATTGCAATGGCCAGAATGTTCAACTTTCTTCTCTTCACAATCAATTCAGAGACTGATCTGGATACCACTATTTTAAACTTTTGTATTTATTTGGACTCGCCTCTTATTTTTAATTGCATTGCTGATTTTCGGTCGCGTTACTCATTGTTCTCACGTTCGGTAATTAATAAATTCATTCAGAAAACTGGGCCAAATTGGCTCCTTTTTAAAGCTTAAGTTCATTTTGTCTGGAAGAAGGGTATCCAAAGAAAGGGGTCCTTTTCAAAAGTCCTTGTTGTTACCAACTAAGGTGGTGTGTGAATAAAGAAGGAAAACCAGTTCATTCATCTGTACTGGGAGCTTTACAGTTTAGGCTATTATGTCTGGCACTGTAACAAGTTGGGGAACCTCACCCAGGGTTTGGTTGTAACATTTGAAGCCTCCTGCAGTAAGAAGAAATAGTTTATTGCATCTCTGCAATTTTTATGTTTAGAGGATATTGTCCACATTATTGCAGAGATTGCTCGGAATGTTCTGAATGGATCATCTCGAATTTTTTTGCGTATTGAGTTTGAAGGATTTTGGATGAATGGCTTTGTTTAAAGGAGGTCCATGGAACAATGCTGGGACATTACTTTTAATAAGGCACTTCTTGGTAGTCACATACCCTTTGATCCCTATTGATTACAGATCATCCCCTGCCTGGGTTGGTAGCTGCTAAGTTGTAGTTTATGCTCTGGATAATGCTTGGCATAGATGGTGATCAGCCTTACAAACGAAAGAAGCTTCCAGGCCAGCACACCTGTTTCTGAAAAAAAGCCCTTATCTGAGCCCTTATTGGCTTCTTGAAGAGCTTCCTAAGCAAGCGGTATCTGCCAATATCCTAGAGACAACTCCCTGTATCTTGGGATACCTGTCTATTTATGCCAGAATGTTGGACAAACAGCAATGTGAACAACTCAAACCTATCCCCTTAAACTTCAAGAACTAAAATGTATTGGCTAAAAGTATTTTGTTTCCCAAAGTGAATCTGTGTAGAGAAATCCATTTTTTCCCTTTACTGTGTGTTTGTTTATATGAATGTTTGTGTTATTATGGGAGTAAACATTTGTATTTTCATATTACAAACTATATGTGAACCTAAATAAAAACTGAAAGAACTACAGATGCTGTAAATCAGGAACAAAAACAAAAGTTGTTGGAAAAGCTCAGCAGATCTGGCAGCATCTGTGAAGAAAAAATCAGAATTAACTATTTGGGTCCAGTGACCCTTCCTCAGTACTGTTTTTGTTCCTGTTTTTGTATGTGTTAACCTAGTTTGCTTATTTGTGGGATGTGTTTTGTTATAATAAATCAACAATTTTGTTTTGGTTACAGAAACCCAGTTGATGGATGATTTGTATTTTAAGGCTGATGTAGAGAAAACGTATGACCAGTAATATCAGGAATGAGGAAAAGCAATTAAATTTATGCTATGACTTGTTGAATTGTGGAACCAGGGGAAGACAGCGCACTCCTCCCAGCTCAGTCATAAGAGGACTGACTCCCTCAAGATCCTTAGTAACTCTCTCCGTCAATCCTTGTGAAATCACCGCAATGGGTGTGCTTATGGCACGAACCCTCTCAATCTTTTTCAGACACACATACAATATTCCTTACCTGGAAATACAGCTAAAAAACCATACTAATGGTAGATGGTCAATGTTAAAAATGATGGGTAGGAAATCGGGATTCCAACCTGGATCATAAAATTTGGGCTTCAATATTGCTCTACATTTGTGTATTCTCATGTTTTGTTTTAAGCATTTTATCATTCCTTTTTTTAACTCTCCATCCTGTTACAAAGAAATATGCGGTGCTGTGTTCTGGGTTGAGAAGCTTGCAGTTAGCATGTAAAATTATTTCTTCCCACTTTGCCGTGTTGTAGTTGTCAATCAAGGCTAGCCAGCAACAATGCAAAGACCCTTGATCATGCCCCATCCAGGGCTCAGAAAACCCAGAGAGACAGGATGCTTGGAGCCTCAGTAATAGCTCTGTAATTACTCCACTGAAAGATGCAATGTCTGCCTCATGGCTTAGTCAAGCCCTTATCTGTTCTCTTCTCACAGAAGTGCACATTGGAATTCTTGGCTATTTCCAGACATTCATTCAGGAGTTGTTGCTATACTGGAGATCTGCTTCAGGGAACAATTCTGGAATATATATGAACCAAAAGTTAAACCTGTGAGGCTTGATTAATTTTTCATTTAAAGCTACAATGCTGACTAATTAATCAAGGTGGGACCCTGTAGACATCGCAACCAATGGTCAAGTCTTTTATTTGCCTTTATTTTGTTTAATTATTAAAATACAGCCAGAAATTTCACAAACCCATACCCCAACTATAGTGCATATTTCATAAATAGGATGAAAGCAATTGCTGGAAATGTAGCTTTCCACCAGGAATACAAGATCAACCCGATGTGTTAAAGCTTCCTACCCTGCAAGTGAATGCTAGCCACTTCTGGGGAAATGTTTGAAAACTTAAAAGTAAAATGGACGAATTGGACCACATTGGGATTGCAACTGGTGTGAACAATGTGGAGTTGGAATAACTGTCTGCTATTGAGGATTTTGCTAAAACATAAAACAAATTCAAGTAGGATCTTTAGAGATAGCAAGAACTGCAGATGCTGGAGTCAGAGACAACACAGTGTGGAGCTGGAGGAACGCAGCAGGCCAGGCAGCATCAGAGGAGCAGGAAAGTTGACGTTTTGGGTCGGGACCCTTCTTCAGAAATGGGGAGAGGGAAGGGAGCTCAGAAATAAATAGAGAGAGAAGGGGTGGAGCTGGGGAAGGTAGGTGGGATGGTGATAGGTGAGTGCAGGTAGGGAGTGGTGGGGATTGGTCAATGGGATGGGAGGGGCAGATAGGTGTGAGAGAAGGTGGACAGGTTGTGTCAGGTCAAGGAGGCAGAAATGAGAGGGAAGGTTGGACATGGGATGAGGACAGGGGTGGGGAGATTTTAAAACTGGTGAATTCCATGTTTAGGCTATTGGGTTGTTGGCTCCCAAAGTGGAATATGAGGTGCTACTCCTCCAGTTTGCGGGTGGTATCGTTGTGACACTGGAGGAAGCTCAGGACGGACATGTCACCCAGGGAGTGGGAGGGGGAGTTAAAATGGCTGACGACTGGAAGGTGTTGTTGTTTGTCGCGTATAGAGCGCAGATGCTCTACAAAATGGTCTCCAAGACTCCGCTTGGTCTCACTGATGTAGAGGAGGCCACATCGGGAACAGCGGATGCAGTAGAACAAGTTGATGGATGTACAGGTGAACCCCTTTCTAATGTGGAAGGCTTGTTCTGTGCCTTGAATGGAGGTGAGGGGGGAGGTGTAGGGGCAGGTGTAGGACTTCCTGCGGTTGCAGGGAAAGGTGCCGGAGGTGGTTCAGTTAGTGGGGAGTGTGGAGCGGGCAAGGGAGTGGCGGAGAGAGTGGTCCCTACGAAAGGCACATAGGGGTGGGGAGGGAAATATCTCTTTGGTTGTGGAGTCAGATTGTAGGTTTCGGAAGTGGCAGAGAATGATACGTTAGATACAGAGGTTGGTGGGGTGATATGTGAGGACAAGGAGGCTTCTGTCTTTGTTTTTGTTGGGGGGGAGGGGATGTGAGGGCAGGGGTATGGGAAACAGAAGAGATGCATTTGAGGGCATTTTCGATCACCGGAGGGGGAGATTGTGTTCATTAAAATAGGAGGACATCCCCTCCCCCAACAAAAATAAAGACAGAATCCCTCTTGTCCTCACATATCACCCCACCCCGATTTGCCTTCCGTAGGGACTGCTCTCTCCATGACTTCCTCATTCGCTCCACACTCTCCACTAACCCCACCACACCCTGGCACCTTTCCCTGCAACCACAGGAGGTGCTACACCTGCCCCTGCACCTTCCCCCTCGCCTCCATTCAAGGCACCAAAGAAACCTTCCACATCAGACAGGGATTGACCTGCACATCCGTCAACTTGGTATATTGTATCTGTTGCTCCCGATGTGGCCTCCTCTACATCGGTGAGACCAAGCGTAGACTCAGAGACCATTTTGTAGAGCACTTGCGCTCTGTTCACGACAAATGACAACATCTTCCGGTTGCCAACCATTTTAACTCCCCTCCCACTCCCTGGATGACTTGTCCATTTTGGGCATCCTCCAGTGTTACAATGACACATATTCTGCCTCGGCAGCCTGTAGCCCAGTGGGCTAAACATTGGATTCACCAATTTTAAAATCTCCCCAAACCCGGCCTCATCCCATGCTCAACCTTCCCTCTCATCCCCGCCTCCTTGACCTGACACAACTTGTCCATCTTCGCTCCCAAGTCTCCATCCCTCCCATCCCATTGACTAATCCCACCACTTCCTTATTGCACTCACCTATCACCATCCCACCTACCTTCCCCAGCCCCAACCCTCCTCTCTCTATTTATTTCTGAGCTCCCTTCCCCCTCCCCATTTCTGAAGAAGTGTCCCGACCCAAAACGTCAACTTTCCTGCTCCTCTGATGCTGCCTGGTCTGCTGTGTTCTTCCAGCTCCACACTGTGTTGTCTCAAGTAGGATCTTTCGGTTTTGATCGCGATGCTGTGGGAAGGATGTGATTGCAATAGACATGGTGCAGAAAAGATTCACCAGGATGGTGCCTAGGCACGAACAATTCAGTTTTGAAGAGAGACTGCAGAGGCTGGGGTTGTTTTCCTTAGAATAGAAAAGACTGATTTGGGTCTACAAAGATCTGTGGGGCATCGACAGGGTAGGCAGGGAGAAGATATTCCCGTTCATAGAGGGGTCAATAACCAGCGAGCCCAGTTTTAAGGTAAGGAGCAAAAAACTTTAGAGGAATTTGAGGAATTTGTTTTTGACCCAAAGGGTATGGGCATCTGGAACTCTCTGCCTGAAAGGGTGTTAGAGGCAAGAGTCCTCCAGACATTTAAAAATTGTTTAGATGAACATTTGAAACTTCATGGCACACAAAGCTACAGGCCAAATGTAGAATAGTTGGATGTTTATTGACCAGCGCAGATACAATGGGCCAGAGGACTTTTTTCAGGGAATAAAACTCTATGACTCTTGGATGCAGCATTGAGTTGTGGTCTGCTCAGCTTGCAGATGAGAAGATAGCATAGATATCTTCCACTGGAATAGTATGTTGCTTCAAATTTATTGTACCTTCAAAGACATAACCAACACAGACATCTGTAATGGTGAGCATTCTTTGGAGGCAAGACAATGGGTACAAATGTTTTAGAAAATGCATGGCTCCATTTTAAAAAAGTGTTTATTTTCAATCAGCTTTCTATCTCGGGCCTTGAAAAGCTTGGCAGCTAAATGTGAGCATGACGTGGTCTCTTGTGGCGCAGCAGTAGTGTCTCTACTTCTGAGCCAGGAGACTTAAGATCAAGTCCCAACTATTCCAGAGATGTGTCATAGCATCTCTGAACAGGTTGATTAGAAAACAGAAAAAAAAAGTGAGCTTGTTTGCCCTTGATATCCAAACAGTATTTTATCAAGTGTAACATCAAGAAGTTTTAGCAAAATAATTGTCAATGGGCATCAGTAGGAAGGCTCTCCGTTGATTCAATTCATACCTGGCACAATAGAAGATGGTTGTGACTGTTGGAAGTGAGTCATCTCAGTCCCAAAGTATCATTCCGGTATTCCTCATGGTAATGTCCTGGGCCAAACATCTTAAGCTGTTTTAGTAATGACCATCCTCCCATCATGAGTCTTGTATCATCCAGTCTGCTGCCACACACTAAGTTGGTTTCAAGACAGACTGGTCAAAGAGAAAGCAAAATCAATAAATGTTTTCAGGCTCAGGCTTCAATGTATCACTATTTATTCCATGTTGGTCTTGAATATTGTTATACATTGTAGTCATATATATTGACTTTAACTTAGAAGTCACATTTGATAATGACCAATCTCTCATCCATGTGTATTCATTTCCTGTTGTGTGATCTCAAGAGTGTCTCTCATACTAGAGACTAGTGTAGGGCCTGTTGATATAGTCTAGTGTGTCTAGTTTAATTTGATGTAAATCTGTCGACAGCATCTATGGAGAGAAATCAGAGTTAATGTTTCAGGTCTCCTGCCAGACCTGCTGAGCTTTTCCAGCAATTTCTGTTTTTGTTATGGTGATATTTATGCTCTTTCATGTGCAGCTGTGTAACATCATTGCAAGAGTCCTGAAGCCCTCACACAACATCCCACTTCCAAGCTGTCTTCCCCTTGTCATAAGCATTGATTCATCATAATAAATATTTTCAAATTAGTTACCTATGTTACAACATTTACTTATGATTTTTTTTTCCCTTACCTCTCTCCCCATCCCCAAGTCTTTGACTTGATTAGTCAGCTTCAACAGGTCCATCAGGAAAGTCTGCAACCAGATACAGAAACACTTGAGGCAAAGTTGGTGATCTTGCTTTTTCTCTGTTGGCTTCCATTATATCAGGGATTCAATCAATTCAGCTGAAGAAACTTGAAGCGATGCAACTGCAGAAGCATGTACGAAATAGGATGGCTACATGTCTTCTGCTCCATTATTGGCACCAAATACTGTTATAAATAAAAGCCACATACTGCAGTTGCTGGAAATCTGAAATGAAAACAGAAAGTTCTGGAGAATCTCAAAAGGTCTGGCAGCATCTGCCAAAATAGAAACAAAGTTTACGTCTTGAGTTTGGTATGGCTCTTCTTTGAATATAATAGTTCTTCCCTCAGGAAGAAATAAACTGTGTCGTCCTTCATGTAAAGATGTTTGTCCTTGCAGTATTGACATGTTTATCAAAGGCAGGAAATTATCTGTTGTTGGGAATTATTTGATTTATTGCTTGGTATGTTCTTCAGACTGTAGCACATCCTTGAGAAGTGGCCTATTTTGTTCAAATAAGTACATTGTTGGTGAAAGGTTGGACAGTTTTGACGTTGCAGGTGTGGAGATGGAACCACATTTGTGACACAATAATATAGTGTTAGATTATTGAGGGTTATTGAGATATACATGTTGTCACAGGTGAAATATTGTTCAGATAAGAGGTCTGTCACTACTGGTCAGATGGCTTTTTCCGCTTTATGTAGACAATACTCAGTGAATTATTTTGCATTAAAGAGAACCTTTGCTGTATGATATTTCTTAAAAAGGTTACTTGATTCTGTGCCCACCGTTATTTGGACTGCTCTTTCAGGAATTAGACTCTCTTGTTGGAATAGGTTATGACCGATTTATCCAAGAGACAAATGACAATACAGTCACAAATGAGGACTGTTGGAAGATTCCATCGCTGTATGGCTCAGACAGTATGAACAGACCAAAAATGAAATTATCTACCAACTCTAGATGCAGCAGTTTGTTAACTCATGGTTTCAAGTATTTACTGTGCTCCTCAGTTTAGTTTTTTGAGTAGAAACAAAGCTTTTTTTTGTCCCTTCCTTTAAAGAGTCAAACTTCCTTTAGGTGCTCAGTGATTGGCTTCTTTTCATTGAAAATCAATTTGGATTTGTTCCTTTAGCTGCTAGTGGACTTTTACTGCCCTCGCTGTTTTTTTCTCGGAGCTTGTTTTCCCTGTTATTGACAATAAAAGGCTTTTTGAATCTTACAATGTTCTGATGGTTTACTCGGATGTGTTTTCTTGTTCTCAGATATTTCCTCTATGGCAGCTGTTCAGTTCTGTCTTTTTAGATTGCTTGCTGGACTTAAAGCTGTATCAACAATTTCTGGATAAAATTATTTTTGAATTATTCTCTTTCCCAGACGATTTCAGGTCTGTTGCTTTATCTTCACTGCTGCTATGATTTTCTAGATAGTGTCTCCCATTGTTGTCGCCATCTCTTATTTTTCAGTTTGATGTCACATTATGAACTTGGAGGCAAAGGCAAGAGCTGTCTTTAGGTTTAGACTTCAAAGTATCACTATTTATAGTATACTGAAACTAAGTTCTATTATGCAAGGTAATCATTGACATACAGTTAAGGGCTAATATGTTTACTGATGATTGCACACTGTTCAGTTCCACATCCAGATCTTTTCACAATGAAACTGTCCAAACTCATATGCAACAAAGCCTAACTAACATTCAATCTTGGGCAGATAAGTGGCAAGTAAAATTCATACCATTCATGTAGCCAGTGTAGATCATTTCCAAAAAGAGACAAGCCAACCATCTCCCCTTAAAATTAAATGACAGTATGATTGCCACATTTTTTCATCATCAATGGCCTGGGTAGGCCCATTTGCAAGAAATGTAGCCATATAAATACTACAGCTACAAGAACAGGCTATGTGTTTTGTGGCAATTACTCTCCTCCTGACTCCCCAAAGCCATCTTGCCATCCAAATTGCACAAGTCAGGGCTGTGATGGGATACTCTCCTCTTGTTTGGATGAGTACAGCTCTGACAATATTCAAGAAACCTGGCACCATTTAGCATCTTAAAAATTTACTGCCTTCATCATCAATGCAGGGGGCAGAATCTACAAGCTCTGCAAACTCACAAAGGCTCGTTCAACAATATCTTCAGAACCCATAACCGCTACCACTTAGAAGGACAAGGGCACCAGGAACAGGGGAATACTACCACCTGCTCGTTTCCTCCAAGTCACACACCATTCCTACCCAGAATGATATTGCCGTTCCTTCACCGTTGCTGCGTCAAAATCCTGGAATATCTTCATGATAGCACTGTGGGTATCCCTACAACACATGGATTGCTTCAGTTCAAGGGTGCGGGGGCTCATCCCACCTTCTTAAGGGAAATTGTGAATGGACAACAAATGCTGCAAAAGTATACAATGCAAAAAAAGCTGGCAGTAAGGACAATCCATAAGAAAGTTAATCTACAATGCAATTTATGGGCTGAGAATAGATATCTTTCCCCTTGTCCTCATCATGCTCCCAGTGTCAATCATCATCACCATGCCTGGTCTCCTCCCTATAACATCCCCTCCATCATATTCTCCCCCCAACTCCATGATCTCTGCCCCTTCCCACAAGATCTCTCCCTCGAAATGTAATGTCAAATACTCTGACCTTTCGCAATCCTTGCTGATGATCTCCTCCTCACTGCTCACTGCTCCTCGGCTGTGACCTTGTGCTGGAGACTTTTCTGCCCAACAACAGACAACCTGCCAATCAGGCTGGCTAGCTGGAGAGGAACCTGTTAAAAACAAACTGAGTCCGAAAGTTCATTTCTCTAATGTGTACAGGAACACCCTGTTCCTATGTTTAGCATCCAGAATTCCAAACTAACTCCAGTTCCATGCTAGCCCCCAGTTATTATCAGGCTATGTACATCCCATATTCAGAGAATACAGTGTGGAAGCAAGCCATTCAGTGCCTCGAGTCTACACTGACCCTCTGAAGACCATCTCACCCAGCCCCATTCCTCCTATTCTATCCCTGTAACCTGGCATTCATCATGTCTAACCCACATAATCTATACAACTGTGGACACTATGAGCAATTTAACATGGCCAATCCACCTAACCTGCAGATTTCATGGTAGGAAACCAGAGCACCCAGAGGAAACCCATGCAGATACAAGGAGAATGTGCAAATGCCACACAGTATTGTATATGAGAATCTCATAGTGGCTCGTGGAAGAACTGTCAATTACAGCGACTTTTTAAGTGCAACACCAATAGCAATGTCAAATTACTTGTATTCCTCTTTACAGAGAACCAACTAAAAATACTCTGCAAACCCCAATTAACCAGCACCTGCAAAGAGAATTATGTTATTATTGCAGCCCTGCACAGTAAACCATCTCTTCAAGTTGTACCAATTTATGCCATGATTGCTGTTTCAAAGTTTGCCTCAATAGTTGTCAGTGTTTCCATATGTTACATCAAGCAAACAACTGGCAATTTATGTCACTATCCACTTCATTAAAGCTTCCCGAATGAAGAAATTGTTATATGACTCAGTCCAAACTCATCGTGCAAGACTGAATCAAATCGGCTGGTGATTTGTGGGCCGTACTGACTGGGGTTCTATAGTTTTACTTTTTTGTTCATTTACATGGGCTGACTAGGCCTAGGCCTGTATTTATTGCCCAACCCTAGAGGCCAGTTAAGAGTCAACCATGTTGCTGTGGGTCTGAAATCACATGTAGGCCAGACCAGGTAAGGATGACAGTTTCCTTCTGTAAAGATTATTAGTGAACCAGATGGGTTATATCCAACAATCAACAACGGTCTCATGGTCATCATTAGAGCTGTAATTCCAGATTGTTTATTACATTCAAATTCTACAATTTGCCATAGTGAGGTTTGAATCCGGCTCCCCAGAACATTACCTGGGTGTCTGGTTGAACAATAATACCAGTTTGCCATCACCTCCCCTATCTTCAGGGAAATGAGATTCAGAGAGAGTTTTCTGTGAAAAAGTGTGCTGTGTATACATTATGTAGAACTTTAAACCTACCAACAAATGGAAAATAAACTAGGGGTACTATTTCATGGAATGAAGATAATTGTTCTTCCCATGGGTTTCATGACTATAATGTCAAAATCAAATGGGAATGCCAAGTGAAGACATTCAGACAACATGTCTGGTGTCACAATTTCCTCAGAGGCAGTTTCCAAATGGGTTGTCTCCGTATTTGTTCTCCTATTAAAGATGGCCAGAGAGGAGTGGATCTTGATCCTCCTGCCCCAAGTAGAAAAATGACAGATCTGGAATTTTGGGAACTTGATTGGGAAGGATGGGCACTTTGAGGCAGGCTGAGGACCATGAAGGTGCCTCAACATACCACTGTTGGTCGGTATACGAATTATTAAATAGCTAGGTTAGAGAAAAGTCAGGTTCATTTATCATTTTCTCACTTACCTGGACAGGCAGGGAGGCGAGACTTGAGGGGATCTCACTTCTGGTCAGAATTGCCGACATGGGAGAGGCATAGACATAATAGATTGTAAGAATCTTTCCCTCAGGCATCTGATTGATTGATTTATTATTGTCACATGGACAGACGCACAGTGAGAAGTGTTGTTTATCATGTTGTATAGGCAGATCGTATCATACAAAGTCCATCAGGGTAGCAGAATAGAGCACAAAATACAGTATTATAGCCGCAGAGAAGGTGCAGAGGGAGAAAGAGAGGGACAAGAATTAACGCTTGAGAGGTCCATTCAAAAGTCTGATAAGGAGTGGGGAAGAAGCTGTTCTTGAATCTATTTGTACGTGTATTCAAACTTTTATATCTTCTGCCTTATGGAAGAGGGTGGAAGAGAGTATTACCAGGGTGGAAGGTGTCTTTAATTATGCTGGTTGCTTTCCTGAAGCATTGGGAAATATAGATGGAGTCAATGATTGGAAGGCTGGTTTGCATGATGGACTGAGCTGTGTTTATGACTCACTGTAGTTTCTTGAGACCTTGGGAAGAACAGTTGCCATACCAGGCTGTGATGCATCCAAATAGGATGCTTTCTATAGTGCATCTATAAAAGGTGGTAAGAGTCCCCGCAGACATACTGAATTTCCTTAGCCTCCTGAGAAAGTAGAGACGTGGTTGTGCATTCTTTACCATCGTTTTGACATGGGTGGACCAGGACAAACTGTTGGTGATCATCACTTCCAGGAACTTGACACTCTCAACCATCTCCACCTCAGCATCACTGATGCAGGTAGGGGCATGCCTTCTACTCCGCTTCCTGAAGTCAATGACCAGCTCCTTCCGACATTGATGGAGAGATTGTTTTCTTTACACCATGCCACTTAGCACTCAGTCTCTTTCCTGTAATCTATCTCGTTGTTGTCTGAGATCCAATCTATAACGGTGATGTCATCAGAAAATTTGTAAATGGAGTTGGGGCGGAATTTGGCCACACACTTGTGAGTGTATAAGGAGCATTGTAGGGGGCTGAGTACTCAGCCATGCAGGGCACTGGTATTAAGGGAGTGATGTCATCTATTCTTATTGATTGCAGTCTATGGGTGAGGAAGTTGAGGATCCAGTTACAGCTGGGGGAGCCGAGACCTATGTTTTGTATTTTGGAGATGAGTTTATTTGGAATTATGGTGTTGAAGGTGGAGCTGTAATTGATAATTAGGAACCTGATGTAGGTATCCTTGTTATAAATGTTCCAGGGATAAGGGTAGGGTCAGGTAGATAGCTTCTGCTGTGGGCCTGTTGTGCCAGGAGGCGAATTGCAATGGATCAAGGTAATTTGATTAGTTGGTGTGAGCCATGATTAACCTCTCAAAATACTTCATAATGATGGAGGTCAGAGCCACCTGGTGGTAATCATTGAGCACACTGCATGGTTTTCCTTTGGCACCAGGATGATGGTGGTCTTCTTGAAATATGTGGAGACTTCAGATTATAGCAAGGAGAGGTTAAAGATGTCAGTGAATAGTCCCACCAGCTAGTCCACACAGGATCTGAGTGCAGCACAGGATCTGAATGGTAGACATATCTAAGACTAGAGGGAGTAAGTTTAAGGTGAGGAATAAGTGGTTTAGAGGAAATCTGAGGAAAAGCTTTTTCATCCAGAGGGTGGTAGAAATATGGAATGCTCTGCCTGAGAGAGTGGTGGAGACAGATAGTCTCAACATTTAAGCAATATTTGGATGAGCACTTAAAATATCAAAGCATAGTAGGCTATGGGCCAACTGACAGTACACAGGATTAGTGTAGTTTGGTGTTTGTTGGTCACCTTAGATATGGTGGGCTGAAGGCCCTGACTCCATGACTCTATTGGAATTGTGTAGAAACTCCTCCAATGGATCATCTTCACTTTCATTAACTATGTTTGACTCAAGGTATGTCAACAGGTAAAGCAAGAAGACATACACAGTTGTTAGAAAATACTCTGCAAGTTCAAAAGAATGCTATTGACAATATTCTGACATAAAAGTAACTTGTGTTATAATCCCAGCTGATGGAGATAATGAAGAAGTCAGATCCAGAATGAAACCTGGCTTGATATATTTATTTTGTTTAACATGACAGTCATTCACTGAAAAATAAATACACAAGGCTGCAGATTTTCTTCAACTGTAAAACAGAACTTTATTACTTAAAAGAAGATGTTATGAAACAAAACAAACTCAGCTACCTAAATATTGGGCATAGTTTGAAAAATCTTGAGACACAGGGCAAAGCAAAGTTTTTATCTATTCCGCCAGACAATCACTTCACAACATCAAATCCAGAGACATTATCCCTCAATCTCAAAACCTCAGATCTGACTCACCTGATTTTCCCAGTTTCTCTATGTTGACTGTAAAGTCTTCTTACATGAAAACTCTCAAAATCAAAAGCGTGGACTTTTCTCTGCGTTTTAACAATTAGCCAATTTCTAACCAAACACAAGCATTGAAGTTACTCATTTAACTTTCTAAGGTAACTTAGTCCCTGAATTGTTCTTGATTCCTTTCTCAGAGACAGATAATGCTATGCTTGTGATTCAAGTCAGGTCTCCTCCAAAATGGTTCAAAACTTCTCTGGGTTTCTTAAAATCAATTGTTTGTTATTCTAAACCAAAAACAGGTTAAACAGCCCTCAATGTTTATGCAATTTGTTGTAAATGCAGCTCAGTATGAACAATCTTCCATTAACACTCCAAGGGTTCCACGCTCTCTGACATGTATTAGATTAGGTCATGGTTCCGGAAACACTAAATAGGTAATTTTGTTAAATCCTTCACAAGGTAACAAACAGATATTTGCTGCTTGTTTGAAATCCCAAGTCAAAGAATGGAAGATAATTTCTTCACCCATGTGTACTAAAACTAAATGCTGAAAATCCCAGAAAGCAAAGACAGTTAAAAACTAAAATTTGTAGTATTCAAATAGTTTAAATATATACTTCTCCATCTCATTCCATGCAGAAGACTAACCATGTCTGATGAAAAAAGTGCCTAATGTGGAAAATAGCTTTAAAAAAAGGCTACCCAGAAAAATAGTTTTCCAGCCAAGGTTTTGTTTTAAAAGGAAAGTAATTGAGGACTCACCTCATTAACCAAATGACAGCATGATTGAGTTTTCAGAACAAAGCCCTCACTGACTAAACACAACTGATTGAAGCAATAATAAATTTAATTCAGCAAAGGTCACTCCAGGATAACTGAGTTTACCATAGCACTATTGAATCAGGCTGTGAGCTTGATCATTTTTATTCTGCAGGCATTTTCCACATAATATTTGATACAAGTCTGATTGTGATTAAAAATGTAGCTGGAAAATTTGGGAAACATGAGAAGGTTTTCTTTCAAGAAAACTAGACTTTTCTGTTTTCTTCAACATGACAAAATCAAAATCAAACTTTTCCCTGTCCTTGTATCATTTGAAAATATTAGATTCAACACCAAAGAAAATTTCTTCTGGTTGCTATGTGTTAGATATATCCTACATGTGGCAAGATACATATCCTACATGATGTCCACTGAATGCTATTTCAAATCAAATTATTGCAGCATTCATTCAAAATTCCTAGTAACAATTGATTAGATATTACAAACGTTCCAAATTTTCTTACCATGTAAACTATTATTAATATATAATAATCAGGCGTAAACGAAAAAAAAATACCCAAAGAACTGCAGAATCTGGAAATTAGAAACAAAACCAAAAATTGTTGGAAAAAGTCAGCAGGTCTGGCAGTATCTGTGGAGAGAAAGCAGAGCTAATTTTGTGGGTGCAGTCACCTTTCTTCAGTAACCAGACCTTCCCCAACCAGCCAACCTCTTCATTCCCATCAGCCACCAATGTTTTACCCCATCATATCTGTCAAACTTTCCACTTTTTACAATAAATCTCTTCTGGTCAACACAACATTCCTCCCACAGTCTGAAAACCATGCCTCTGCCTAATAACATCTCTTCTATCTCTTTCATTTCAAGGTTAGCATTTCTTCTCTTTGGAAATTAGTTTACATATAAGTGACTGATCAATTTTATCCTTCTGCTATCAAATTAATGAACACTTAAATGTCCATAATCTTGGAGATTCTTATGGAATCTATGATCACCATTGTAATGTTGGTAAGGCTTTTGCTGTGACTCTTGCCTAAATGATCAGTCATCGCCTTGAATATTTCAGACATTTTAAGAGATGCAACAGTCTGACCCTCCACACTTCTAAACAACTTAACACTATTCAAACTATGTTCATTGTTATTATTTTCATTCAAAATGTTCCAAACTTATAGTGCAGTTGATGACAGATTCATCAATTTAGAGATATGATATCTTCCCCTACCTCCCACTCTGTTCTTTCTCCACATTAATGATATCTGCATTAATAATCGATAATCATCTAACCTTATTCTGCTGGTGACATTTTTTTTGGAAACTTTATCTGCTGTGCAATCTCCAACCACAAGATTGTGACTGTAACTCTCTGTGTGACAATGAAAAACCTGATTCCTTACAGAAAGTTGACTGACATCCCATATCTGCTTCAGCAATAGTTTCCATTATTGTTTTCTTCTGGCCTCACTTTTACCTTAATTCAACTATAGACATCCTTAGTTACCTTCATTGATTTGAAATGGGAATTCCAGCTTTATCTATTGAGAAAATTGACTGTAAATCAAACAAGATTTGATTAAACTGTGCGCTAACTTTGATAAATAAATTGACCCTGCTGTTACATCAAAAATTATTTGAACCTTAATTGGTCAGCTTTGCTCACATATTCTGATAACAGGGAAAGCATTTATCTGCACAGGTCTGTCTTTGGATTCCATATTGGCATTGTACAGCCTGGCAGTAGGACCGCTGTCAGGTAACCCAAGGTGAGGCCACAAGCCTTATTTGAATTATTGAAACGATCGAGTTGTCAGTGCCTGTTATGCTCCTCCAGCACTTCATCCATTTGAAGACATGCATTTCTGTTGGAGCAGTGAGAAGCCTGTTAGCAAGGACTGTGTGTAGTTGGGGACTGCTGGAAATTGAGTGGAGCAGACCCATCATGAGTAATTGCAATCAATTTCTGTGATAGACTAACAACAAACATTGGGCCAATACATGCAGATATGTCTACACAGGTAAAGAATCTAACCCAGATTTAGGCAGCCACTCAAAACACCTGCAAAATTGCTTTTATTAATATTTGTATTGCATGGTGCAAAAGGGGTGCAGATCATTGTCTTTGAAGTGAATCCTTTTTGTTCCATTTGCAGGCTCAACAAAGATCCCGTTTTAATTCATAACCAGTGAGAAGGCAGCATTTCTGAGTATTTATAGGCAACATAATCATGGTGTAAACTGTTAGTGGTCCCTAAAAAAACTTGGAGTCAGAGTCCTGAGGAGCTAATTAGCCTCTTACCAGAAAATACCTTGAAAGATTGATTTAAATGAGTTAAAAATCCAAGTTTTCAAAACTTAGGAAGAAACAATTGATGATCAGATTCGATGAAAGGAATAAAAAATAGTCTCTAACTCTATTATAGCACTGGGGTAAATGAAGTTGTGCTGTGATGCTTTTGTGCAGATTAGTGCTTTAAACATGAATTGAACTAATAATTCCTTGTGGCAATTTTTGCGGTCAGTCATTTATTGGTGGAATGTTTTGAAGTTTCTACCTCTCCCATCTTGTCTAAAACAGAAAGTTTATAGTTGCTTACTGTCCTGATTGTTTGTACAATTTGCCCTTTGTGCCAAGTTATTCCACATTACCTTTAACCATGCCAGTGAACTGAACGTTTGCTGAGGATTTGGCATGGTGTCCCTGTCATCAACTGGATACCAACAACAACGTTAGACAGGATGGGGGAATATTTTTAAAAATGCTTTTGATTAAAATTATCTTTTTCTCTGTATCCCTTACTTCACCAACCACCCCCACAAATAAAACCTTTTGTGTCAGCTTTTAGTGGACTCTTCCTTCTTTTTCAAATGTCTCTGACAGTAAGAATATGTTTGATACTTCATCCCTCTTGCATCCTTGTATTTTTTCATCAGCATTTACATGATTTGTTTCCTCTTTTTGTTCACTTTCTTTCTCTCCTTCGTGCTATCTCACTGTTTTCTCCCTTCACCCCAACATTCACCTGGATTTTACCAGCCCTGTGAAAATGGGCTGGGAGAGGGAGAATCCATAAAATAGTGAGGGACTGTAGCAATGCCTCACCCCTTGCCAGGGGTTATGTGACTGGCCTAGCATCCTGATAATCCACCTATGTAGTTAGGAGAACAGTCTGATCCATCCCATAGTATCCTCCTATTGTGGGCACTTGCCCAGATTTTATCGCTGCTACATGGGCACTGCTGAGATGCCAGTCCACCAATTAGTTGTAAGCTGCTGGTGGTAGATACCACATTTAAAGGGTCCTTAGGTGCCAGAATGTCCAAGGTGGGGTCATTGAAAAAATTCTAGCTATTTTGTATTTCTCCATCACTTACACAATCCACGACAAAAAGCTTTAAGTCTGGCATACATCATAGATTAATTTGCCACACTTGTATGGACCTCAATTGCCATATTCAGAAAAAGTCCTTTAGAAAAAGTTAAGTTCTGAGGAAGGGTCGCCGGACCCGAAACGTTAACTCTGTTTTTTCCTTCACAGATACTGCCAGACCTGCTGAGCCTCTCCAGCAATTTTGTTTTTGTTGTTGTTAAGTCTTACTTAACCTGATTTATGAAGTGTGGTGCTAAAGGACAAAATTATGATATTTTTCAATGTTCTAGGAATTGTTATCTTGGAAATTGCCATTTCATTCAAATGGTACCTTATCAAATGGTAACTGCAACCATTTAATTTCCAGAAGCAACTCTTCCTTTCAGTCTCTGAAACTTGATAGTGCTGTGTGACCTGCTGATATCTGTGCTTGTAGTTTAGCAGTATCTTTTTGATGGACTTCTCTAACTATTGCATCATCTTATATATTCAAGCTTGACATTAAGTTTTCTAACGTACTCCTCAGCTATAGAATGTCTGTAGATTGCATCTCTGCTTCTTCCTTGAAGGAAATCTTGAGTATGTCTCTGACTTGCTAATGACTCTGACTTGCAGAATTCACCTGACATTTATGCCAATTAATAATATCTGAATATTCAATGATGGTTTTATCCAATGTGAACTTCAGCATCTCCTTTTCCTTGAATAGCCAATCAATGGCTTCCCTTCAATGTATCAAGCTCATTGTGATATTGTGCATACATTGTATTAGGAATGTGTTGCAAGAAGTTGATTTGCACTGAAAGAGCTGAGGTACTGTCCACCCTCTTGGAGGATTCGAGGCTTATGAGTTTGTGCCAAAAATCTTAGATCTCCTCCATGTTCAATGAAAGATCCTCCCCCATCTCCATAGTCTGAGATTTATTGGATGTTGAGGTTACCTTGCTGCCTGGAGAAAATTCTGAAGTCTCGTTGGTGTTTGTTTATGGTTGAATTGCTGTAAGTTCCATTTAAGCTGCAGTTCCACTAAATTCTAGGATGTCTACAATTCTTTTCCTCATCCACCAAATTGACAGCATCTGTGGCAGCTTCGTTTTCTGCGAGTCGATTCTGAAGGAGCTAACTAAGATCTACAGTGGCCTCCTGTAACTGGTTACCTTCGTTCTTGGTGCTTTTTTTTTGCTGCGTCTAGTATCCTGGTAGAATTGGAGGATCTGAAATATTATCTTGTGGTTCAGGGTTGGAGTATAAACTGAGTCACCTTCAGCTGTTTCTGTAACTCTTTGTCAAGGAAGACCCAAAGCCATAAAAGCATCTGTGTTAAATTAAGACTCATGATGATCAGGAATGCCATACAGAGGACTTGTGATTTGAAAAAAAAACAGAGTGCTGGAGAAACCCACCAGATCTGGCAGCATCTGAGGAGAGAGAGAAACAGAGTTAACATTTCAATTGCAATATAATTCTTCTTCTGAACTTTTTTGGGAATGAAACATTTACTCTCTTTCTCTCCATAGATGCTGCCAGACCCACTGAATTCCTCCAGCACTTTCTGTTATTATTACATGTGTAACCATGTTTCTTGGATGAAAATGAACTATTGTTTTTTTTTTCATTCATACATTGGCCACTTGAAGCACTTAAGGGACACTGCTCTCATTGTATGTGCTAAAACATGACAGAATTCATATACAGTTTCCCATACTTTCTGCTTTGAGATTATTTGCTAGCCTTGTCACAGGTTCAATCCTTTTCTTGCCAAAGGCACCAAAGAACAGAGAAACATACTTAGATTTTATAAAGCAAATTTAAGAAGAAAAAAAACATTTGTGTGTAACTGAGTTCACGCATCCATAATTTTGGTTCAGAGCAATGTTTAAGCGATGCGGATCTCCAGTTTGGAGACTGAAATTTGGGATGTAGTTCCACCTGGATCCTGCCCCACTTGTATCTTTACAAACAGCTCTGGAGTTTGTGGGCAATGGGAATAGCTGCAGTTGCCATGGATTAATCCTCCTTAGCTAGGAAATGGTGAAAGTATAAGTCTTTAAATGACCACGCTAATTGCAAGCTATTTATTTCCTTTACTCGTCATTAGCCTCAGGGTCCCTGAACTGCTTCTGCGATCAAGATATAAGATTTTATATCTGTCCAGTTTAAAAAAAAATCTGAATCACCATCGTGAATTGTGGGTCTTAACTGCCCAGCTTTCCCTGATCATTGGAAAATTTGTTCCTCTTCCTTCTGTGATGGTGACCTTACTTTTATATTACCTCAGCATTTATATTCTTTTGCTCACTCCACATGAAAAAAAACTTGTAATGTTTAAAACATATTAATCAAACAAACTGGTGCTGCAACATCAATACAGCATGTAATATGCAGATGGGGAATTCTCAGTGGGAATACTGAATTTATTTTGCAAATGAAGAAACTGTGATAACTGGATATCATGAAATGAATTATCACTCAGGAAATCATTCTATACTCCACCGTTCTTCTATGAATTTTAAACATTGTTTCCAATAATTTTCTCTAAAACAAAAGTAGAGTCTATTACGAATGCAAAGTGATATGCAATGAATCTTCATCTCTCTCACACATTCCAGAATATCCTCAGTGGGGGAGGGGAAGATGAAATTAAACTTACAGCACCACAGTCCAAACTGGAAGACATTTTACCACAAAGGCATAAGACAAGAATAAGGCAATTTTTGCTGCTAGGGTTGGGGAGTAAGGGCTAATGTAGGTATGGGACTGAATTACAATGTACTATGCTGTTATTTAGTACATATTTTGGGTGAAGTTAGAATATTTGATGCATTCATGGAAGGTCTTTTTTGCATCAATTAAAATCTCCATTCTATTTCATCCTTCAACTTTCTACACCTTGAATTTCATTCCTTATCCATTCTGAAGGTGTTGCCCGTTGATTGTTGTAAGATGGGATGAGGAAGAAAACCTTTTAGGACATGTGAAGTCAATGGACCAGCTACCAAGTCTGATAATAAACACAAACAACACATTGGAAGGGTCACTCCACCTGAAATGCTAACTCTGATTTCTCTCCACAGATGCTGCCAGGCCTGCTGAGCTTTTCCAGCAATTTTTGTTCTTTGTGTTTCTGATTTACAGCATCCACAGCTCTTTCAGTTCTTATTTGATTATAAACACATCTGTTTCTTGTCTGCTTAGTAAGACACGTTTCATCACGAAATAAAGCTGCAGCTGCATTCATAGAATTAGAGCGATTCAATCCTGACAGTGTGGAAACAGGCCATTCAGCCCAATGAGTCCACACCGAACCTCCAAAGAGCATCCTACCAGATCCATTCCCTACCCTGTACCTGTAACCCTGCATTTCCCATGGCTAATCCACATCCCTAGACACTATGGGCAATTTAGCATGGCCAATCCACCTAACCTGCACATCTTTGGACTGTGGGAGGAGACCGGAACACCCAGAGGAAACCCTGCAGAAACGGGGAGAATGTGCGAACTCCACACAGATAGTCAACCAAGGGTGTAATCAAACCCAGGTCCCTGGCACTGTGAGGCAGCAGTGCTAACCACTGAGCCACGGTGATGCCATGGTGGAGAGAAAGTCATTGATGAAACAACTGAAGATGTTTGGGCTCAGGACACTACACTGCAGAAGAACTCCTGCAGAGATGTCATGGAGCTAAGATGACTAAACTGCAACAACAACAATTATCTTCCTGTGTACCAGGTATGAATTCAACCACCAGAGAATTTTCCCCCTGATACCTATTGATTCCAGTTTTGCTAGGCCTCCCTGATGCCACACTTGGTCAAATGCAGCCTTGATGTCAAGCACTGTCAGTCTCACCTCACCTCTGGAATTCAGCTCCTTTATCCATGTTTAAACCAAGGTTGTAATGAGGCCCTTAGTGGAACCCAAACTGGGTGTCAGAGAACAGGCTATTTCTGAGCAAGTGCTACTTGATAGCACCGTTGATAGCCTCCATTACTTTACTGATGATCGACTGTAGACGGATGGGGTGGTAATTGGCTGGGTTGGATTTGTCCTGCTTTTTATGTACAGGACCTACCTAGGCAATTTTCCACATTGTTGGGTAAATGCCAGTGTTGTCACTGTGCTGGAAGTTCTTGGCTAGGAGAGTAGCAAGTTCTGGAGCACAAGTCTTTGGTACAATTACTGGAACTATTGTCAGGGCCCATAGACTTTGCAGTATCCATAGCCTCCAACTATTTCTTGATATCATGTGGAGTGAATCGAATTGGCTGAAGACTAGTGTCTATAATGCTGGGGAACCACTGGAGGAGGCCGAGATGGATTATCCATTCAGCACTTCTGGCTGAAGATTGCTGCAAAAGCTTCAGCCTTATCTTTTCCACTGATGTGTTGGGCTCTTCCGTCATTAAGGATGGTGATATCTGTAGGAGCCTCCTCCTCCAGTGAGTTGTGTAATTGTCCATTACCATTCACAACTGGCTGTTGCAGGACTGCAGAACTTGGATCTAATCGTAGAGTCATAGCATCATAGAGTTGTACAGCACGGAAACAGGCCTTTCAGTCCAACTCGTCTTTGGCGACCAGATATCTAAATTAATCCAGTCCTATTTGCCAGCATTTGGCCCATATCCCTCTTAGATCTTCCTATTTAAAACTTATCCAGATGCCTTTTAAATGTTGTAATTGTACTAGCCTCCACCACTTCCTCTGGCAGCTCAGTCCATACATGTCCCACCCTCTGCGTAAAAAAAGTTGCCCCTTAGGGCCTTTTTATTTCTCTCTCCTCTCACCTTACATCTATTGATTATTTGGACTTGGGGTCCTCTAACTCCATCGATCACTTGCTGCTGATGTTGTTTGGCATGCAAGTAGTTGTGTTTGGTAGCTTCACCAGGTTAACACCTGATATTTAGGTATGGATGGTGCTATTCCTGGCATGTCCTCTTGCACTCCCCATTTTTATGGCTAATGGCTACAACTCTTTAAATAGCTGCATCAACATCAAAATCTCATTTGCCTAAATTTGAACTCCCAGTGGCAGCTTGCTATGAAAGTATAATGAATGCTGTTCACAAAAATTACATTTAAGATGTACAGATGGATGCTCTATGGTGCATAGCTCCCAATCCAAGAATTTGTTTCTTTAAGTCATTCATGAAATGAGAGTGCCGCTGGCAAGGGCAGTGTTTGTGCTCAACCCTCATAGCTTTGAGGAGGTAAAGGCAAGCTGCTGTCTTAAACTGCTGTAGTCCATTTGGCAAAGATGCTATTAGTGAGGGCAATCTATGATTTGAACTGTTCCAACCACATTCATGTTCATTCATTAAGATCTCAATCTTGAACTGGACCGTAACCTGGGTTAGAGGAAAGAAAGTTCTTCCATTTACATATCATTTCCCATGCCACCAAGACATTGCAAAGCACTCAGTAGAGTTTGAATAGTTGCTCTGAAGACATCTGAAGCTCATCAGAAATCTACGTTAAAATAACTGAGGTTTGGACAAGGTTGACTAAATTGGCTAGACAGCTGGTTTGTGATGCAGAGTGACACCAACAACATGAGATTAATTCCCATTCTTAATCCCATAGGATTATTTCTGTTCAAGATCACCATGAAGGTCCTGCCTTTTCCAACTCACCCTTTGCCTGAGGTGTGATGACCCTCAGGTTAAACGCACCACCAGTTGGCTCTCTCTGGTGAGAGAGTAGGACTATGGTGACTTTACCTTCTAATTAAAACAAAATGGCAGAGGCTACAGCATTGATAACTCTGTCACCCATCATTATTGTTCTTTTTCAGTTATGGCATCTATCTGTCTTCTGTCTTTCAAATATAAAGAGGGCTTTCCCACAGTTTGAAGGGTAATGTGTATTCCTTATACCTGTACTATCACCAGCACAGGTTAATATGTCATAACACACTTGTGTTTCCCTTCATTCTATTCATCTGCCTCACGTATTCTATTATGCTTTGGTAAATAGGTCTATTCCTCTTTTTAATTGAAATATTGTGTAACATGCGACATTACTATAATTATTCTGTTCATTCATCCTGGATGATTCTTGCCTTAAGAAGGACGGGTGTTTCAACCTTATAACTTTAGCTTCAGTTGTATGCTCTTTCTTTAAAGATCTGGGGCTTTTGCACAGAACGCAGCAGTCAGGTTATTGGAAAACCAATGCCTTTCTGGAGTCAATTCTTCCCAATTGTGTCAAGAAGTCTAGGCCATGTATACTCCTAGAAAATGAGCATTTTATTTGCAGATCTTCCCTGCCACTGGTCATGTAACATTGGTATGTTGATGAGCTATAACCTTGATACAAGAAGATAATTGCCGGCAGGTATAATTAACACTGAACAATAAATAGCATTGTACAGGATTGTTTCAATGAATGCTGTGCGACTCAATCTGTCTCTCAGTTCATTCTTGTAGATGGTGATATGTTATGCATATGGTGCGTAATAGTGCTGGGGGGCACTACATACTGTTTGACATCTGCATTTTCTCCTTTAGAATCTAGAATTACTCAGCGGTGAAAAGTTTAGTCTCATGGTCACTTTTATTTCCAGTGGTAATAGTTTCTCATTGTTGTAGTTGTAATTCTGGCAGTTGACACAGATAATTGAGGGCAACCCTAAGACATGCACCTCTGCAAAGATGTTTCCTCACTGAGATCCAATGATGGTCATGGTCTGGAACACCCAGATACTTCTATCCCTCAGAATCATACAATCTTTCTCCGTTTAGGTAATATCCCGCTTTTTATTTCTGCCAAAGCGAACAATTTCACATTTTTCCACATGACACCCAATCTGTCAGATGTTTGCCCATTCACTTAACCTCCTTATGTCAGCTTGATAAAATAATTTCCTAACTGTCTCCACCATGGACTCTGTGGTAATATAAAACAAAGAACCGGGGATGCTGGAGATCTGAAACAGAAACGGAAATTTAAGGTTCTTGAGTAGACCTGTAGCTCGGGTTGTGGATGCTGTGGTTGGTTCGCTCGCCGAGCTGGTTTGTTGCTCCACAGGCGTTTCATTACCCTGCTGGGTAACATCATCAGTGCAGCCTCCGATGAAGCACTGTTGTGTTTTCCTGCCTGTTATTTAAACTCTGGAGTCAGCTGGAGTTGATTACCTCAATTCTGGTTTTTCTTCACAGTGGTATATGTATAGGGTCTAATTCTACTATTTATATATTAAGGTCCTGCTTGGTGGAGAACCAGGCCTCTGGAAATTCCCGTGCTTGTCTCTGTTTAGACTGTCCTAGGATCCTGATCGAACTGGTAATTCTCCTTATCCGTATGAATGGAGACGAGTGAGCATTGGTTGTGTCTTTTTGTTGCTAATTGGTGTTTATGTATTCTTGTGGCCAGTTTCCTTCCTGTCTGTCCAATGTAACGTTTGTTGCAGTCCTTGCATGGAATCTTGTATATCACGTTGGTTCTGTCCACTATGTTGTTTTTATGAAGAAGGGGCCTGACCTGAAACGTCAGCTTTCCCTTTCCTCTGATGCTGCCTGGCCTGCTGTGTTCCTCCAGCTCCACACTGTGTTATATCTGGGATCTTATTTGTTTCAATTAGGTCACCTGTGACTCTTCTGTACTTCAGAGGGTATCGGCCCAGCCTGTCTCGCCTTTCTTCATAAGGCAAATTGCTCATTCCAGGTATTACTCTAGTAAAGCTTCTCTGAATTGTTGTCAATGCATTAACATCTGCCTCTAAGTACGGTGATCAGACTTGCACAAAATACTCCAGATGCAGTCTCACCAATGTCCTTTATAATTGAAGCAAAACCTCCCTACTCTTACATTCAGTTCCCTTTGCAATAAACCATTACATTCCATTAGCTTTCCTGATTATTTGCTGTACCTGCATATTAACCTTATGTGATTCACTCACTAAGACATCCAGATCTCTCTGCATCTCAGTGTTCTGCAACTTCTCTCCACTTAATGTTTCTGTTTTTATTCTTTCTGCCAAAATGGACAATTTCACACTTACTGAGATTGTACTCCATTTTCCCACTCAGTTAATCTATTTCCAATTGTAGGCTCCTTATGTCCTCTTCATAACTCACTTTCCTACCTATCTTTGTGTTATCAGCAAAATTAGCTGCCATTCACATGGGTTGACCTGTGATTACTGGGATGAGCCTGTGACCCATGGTGCCAAACACAACCTGCATTGCCTTCTATATTCTCTCGACTCCTAAATGTGAAGTACAAAGTGGAAAACAACCATGACCTTACCCAGAATGGGAAGAGTCAGTGCTTTTTTCTCTGTCCCAACACATGGGCTCCACTTACAAATGGGAAGTCTGTCAGGGGATAACAGCATCAATCAGGTACTTGCCGAGTACAGATGGAAGGTATCTGTAATCACAGCGTCATGCACATGAAATGCATGCAGTGTTCAAATGTGTGAGATGCAACTGCTGTTCATAAGCAATCCTGATCGTGTTATTGGCCTTTGCGGATTGACGATAGTCATCTCTGTGAAGTAGAAGTAATCACAGGGGACCTTAAAAGTGGCCACTTAAAGTAGCTGGGATCACAAGCTCTCTATCCCAATGCAGCACTTACAATCTCTTACTCTTTGTGTCATATGTGAAGGTGTTGGTGTTGGACTGGAGTGGACAAGGTCAAAAATCACACAACACCAGGTTATAGTCCACCGGGTTTATTTGAAAACACTAGATTTCACAGCTCTGCTCCTTACTCAGGTGTACTATGGAAAAGGAGGTATATTGACACAGAATTTATAAGCAGAAAGGTAACTCTTCCACACTACACCTGAGAAAGGAATAGAACTCTGAAAGCTAATGTTTTCAAATAAACCTGTTGGACCATAACCTGGTGTTATGTGATTTTTTTTGACCTTGTCTATGTCATATGACAGGCTTATTGGAATAAGATGCAATGTCAAAAATATCATATAGAGGCATTCCATGGCCCGCCTTGTTGGAGTGCTCAATGTTCCACTGTATAGAGGATTATGCCAAGCCATCATTTTGAGTAAATTTAATGCTGATTGCTCGCATTGCTAAGGACATGTCTTGTTTCTTGTATTTCCCAATAGAAATGTGACCAATAGGTCCAGCCACAGCAGGGGTAATCATCACTGTTGCTGGGATACATGAAAGGAACTGAGAAAAATGGAAGAGGAACAGATGTGCTGCAAGCCCAGGACCAACAGCAACCTCCAGCAGATGCCAAGCAGTCTCCACTTAAAGACATCCACATAAAGACCCCATCAGGATTCACAAGAGGTACTGAAGGCCCAGTACCTCAATGCCACTTCCTCAATATGAGCAAGGTGCATTGGCACATACCGTAAAGGGTACCATCACAGAACAATAGAAACTGCTGGAGCAGGACCTGTGACCTGAAGAAGTGGGTGGCCATCCTAACTAAGCTGCTCTCAAGGTTTAGCCACTCCGAACTTTGATCTAATTGCCACTTTTTCAAGGATTCACTGGAGACCTGTGTGGGATGTCACAAGCCCACGCCCATAAATATGTCAAGATTGGTACTGACTTTAAACTGCTTCATCCTGTTTCCCTTTGACGAGGTAAGTGCTGCAGACTTGTCAGTAGTTTTGCCAACATAGCTGGCTTCTCCAGTTGCAGGATGCAATTGATTATACACATGACACATCATGAGGGCTATATCACAATGCAGCTGAATTCATCAATAGAAAATTGTTCCATTCTATAAATGTCCATGTTATCTGCATTCACAACTGCAAGTGAATAGTGTAGTCCTGGTTTCCCAGGAGCTGCCATAATGCCTTTATGCTTGAGAAATGTCATGTTGCTGCTGTGTTTGAAGGGCTCAATGAAGACTACTGAAGGCAATGGCACAAGCAGGGATGACTCTGTTATGTAAACCCCTGATTGAGACATTGCATTGATACAATTCACAACGTTGTTCAACCAGGGCCAGGACTAGAAGATGGGCTTCCTGAAGGTGACGTTTTGATGCTTGGATCAGACTGGAAGGGCCTTACAGTACAGTTCATATACAGAATGCCACATTACCCAAGCATGTTGAGCTTCCCACACCTAGAACAGGCAAAGATGGATGTGTTGGAGGCTGAATGGGAGAGTGGGAGCAGTCTTCAGAGGAGAAAGATAAGGACATATTCCTCTGGGGCCGCATGGTGGTTTTGTGGTTAGTAGTGTTGCCTTACAGTGCCAGGGACCCAGGTTCAATTGCAACTGTGGGTAATTATCTGCATGGAGTTTGCACCTTCTCCCCATGTCTACGTGGGTTTCCTCTGGGTGCTCTGGTTTCCTTCCACAATCCAAAGATGTGCAGGTTAGGCGGAATAGCCATGCTCAATTGTCCCATAGTGTTCAGGGATGTGCAGGCTAGGTGGCTTAACTGTGGGAAATGTGAAGTTACAGGGATAGGGTGGGGTGCTGTTTGGAGGGTCAGTGCAGACTCAATGGGCTAAGTGGCCTCTCTCTCTGCACAGTAGGGATTCTATGACCAATGACTTTGAGTAGGAAGAACATCATCATCTACAAAATAGAAGACAGCAGTGTCAGGCACTACATGTCAGAGATGATTTAATTGACACCTGGTTCCAGTAGATGAGAGCTGGTAGAGAGAGTTGAGATCATTCATTGACTATAAAATTGTTGGTGCTTGAAAGACAAGTAGTCCGTTTCTGCTCCCAGAGGCAAATGCAGCTTCTGTTTACTCTTGTTTGTCTTTGTTCTTGGAAAATAAAAGTGGCTGGATTGAAATATTTGAAAGCTTCCTTATCTGTGAGGATCCTGCATTGAACAATGAGAAGATGCTGGGGAAAGAACAACTGTTACTTGGAGAGGGTTGTACGATGGAATGTGGCTAAGGACAGGTAAGCTGCGTTGCTTGGGTGTTAAAAACTACAAAGTTGCTCTCCCATTTCGTGCACAGCGAAAGGCAACTCTGGACTGCCAATTTTACACTAGGTGAATGGCAAGCCTTCAGAGATGGCACCAGTGCCAGGGATCCCAGAAATGGGGGCGAGTACTTCCCCCTTCAGCGACTGGCAGATTCAGGCTAGCATCAGACAAATGGTACAGTCAACAAAGCGGGTTTGGGACAACGGCATGAGAAAAACCCACCAGGCCTCAAGGAGAGAAACCCCCCAACAAAACTTGACAAAAATTTCACTGAGCTTATTTCTGCTAAGACTCAGCCCTATGGGTTTGCTTCCACTGTCTTCAGTGGAAACAAAAAGTGAACAAAGAACGTGAACAATCCGATAGAGGCTGCTTTATAATATCAGTAACATGATCCTGCACATTAAAAAAAATTAACCTTCGTGTTGAAATACATTTTCTCTCTGACTTACCCAAATGCAGCATTATGCTGAGGTGCAAAACAAAAGAAGCTTCACTTTCAACACAGCCTACTGTCTGAAGCTCCATCTCTCTGCACACATTAAAGCTATTTTAAATTTTTAAAAGATCTCTCTGTCAAAAAGATTTGACAGTTAACCTCTTAAGGATGGACTATGACAATATAATTGACAGTTCTACTCACAAAAGAAAAATGCAATTTAGTTGTTTAACAGCCTGATAAATTTCATGCTGTCATACACACACACTGCAAGCACATTATGACTGACTGTCCCAAAGTCTGAACAGCCTCAGGAAACCAGCCTCAGCCACATCCTCCGCATGTCCTACCATCCTGCAGTCGAATCTGAAGATACCCTTGTGATATGCTGCCTGGAAAATTATTGTCTATTGACCAAGAATTTCCATTCCACAGCCAACAATATTCTAATAATGTGCTAAGCAATTCCTGTGGGAAGGTCTTTGAAAGAAAAGAGAAAGAAACAGTCTGACAGTGACCGAGGGAGAGAGTGGGCAGAGGAGACAAGCAATCCATCAGCTTGCACAATGCCATTAGTTTCTAAGCAGTTGCACTACCCTCTAGTTTGGATGTTGCATGCTGTACTAATTTTATGTTGGTCGGGGGAAGCGATACAGTTTATTGTTCAACGGCTTCAAACAGTTCTAATAACCTTTTCTTACATTTTCAGGTTAATTGCATGACAAGCATCAGAATACACTTTGTAAAGCACAAAACACCTATGACTCATTTTAAAATAACTGGCATACTGTTTTTTCATTGCTCTTTTGGAACACCACATTTTACTCAAAAGCTATGCACTGCATTGTCTCTAAATCACGTCAGGTTTTTTTTATTTGGCCGATTAAAAATTGGCCTGAGTGCAGGTAGTTCTCTGAGATAGTAGGAACTGCAGATGCTGGAGAATCTGAGATAACAAGGTGTGGAGCTGGATGAACACAGCAGGCCAAGCAGCATCAGAGGAGCAGGAGAGCTGACGTTTCAAAGGATTTAGGCCCGAAACGTCAGCTTTCCTGCTCCTCTCATGCAGATAGTTCTCTGGATAGTATGTGGGGTGAGGCTGGGAGGGGGAGGTGGGAGTGGGGGTGCAGTAAAGAATTGGAATTGCATCTATTCAGATGAATTCTTTCATGTTTATTTTTTCCGCTGATTTTTATAGCATTACTTCCAATGTCCCAGGATATCACCTAACCTATGTCAGGAGTCTCAGCCTTTGTACACATTGGTAGATATGAAATGGGTATCCAGTCCCAAGGACAAAGAGAGGAGTCAATTTAAAAATTCAAGCACAGAAAATTTAAGATTTCTCAGAACCATTTGGAGGTAATTTTAGCTTAACTCAGCGGGCTGAGGGGTTGGAATGCAATGACTAACTTGGAAAGTTGAGCAAGCTAAGTGTAAAATCAGCATTGGATTTGATCCTGTCAGTTTTCAAAAAAGTAGGTTCAATTAAAGTTGTTTCCTTTATTTCTGCATCAGTTTCAGAATACCACTTTTTGTCATACTAACTGCCTTTTCTATTGGGCTGCTTGCGTATTTTTAGACGGAGAGTAATATGATCCCCGCTTGTTCCTTCAAAAGTAGCATCTGTCCTGAAATGTGGCACCAGAATTAGGCGCAATACTTCAGTTATAGTCTAATTAGTGATTTCTACATGTTTAGGATAACTTCTTGCTTTCACAATCTGTCAAGTTTACACTCGTGTATGCCCTTTTTGTAAAAATAGACAGCTGTATCTACTTGCCCTGCCATCTTGAAAAATTGCATATCTAAACCTTTAGGACTCACTAGCCTGAACCCTCCTGAAAATTATAGTAATTGACTACTTATCCATTCAAGCCTCTCGCACCATTGAAGTGTAGGAACCAGACTGGTTCTGGCTAACATTTTTTAAAAATTGTTCATGGAATGTGAATGTCTGATGTAGGGAGGGCGGATGTGGTTGGGAGGGGTGCTGAGGTGGGTTGGGGTGCCACATCTGGGCAGGTAGGAGATTAGATCAGGAGAGGGGAGGCCAGGTCTGAGATAGGATTGGCTGTCCTTGAGAAGTTGGTGTGAGGTAAAATGGGGAAGTGGGGATATTTAATAGTTATGTGAAGGAGGGGTGGATGTGGGGGCAGTTTTAAAGCTAATGAGAGATTAGAGAAGGTTTCAATTTCTCTTAATTATCCTGAATGACTATTCAAGTAAGTGAATTGGAACACTCAGAAGAAGTGTTCGACCTAACCCAGAGTTGTGACTTTTTGGAGGGTTCCAGATGCCAGGAAATTGTTCATTAGAAGTTTCAAGTGCGTTGGCAATTTCTATGGAGATAGCTGCACCTAACCAACAATCTCTATCTATGTTGCTGCTAAAGCTATCTTGTCATCAGAAGACCTGGACTATGGTTTTCAAGTACACTGCGAATAGAAATCAAACGCAGCAGGTATTGGTGAGTTGGGATTGAAATATTTCCAAAGAATGCGAGGTAAAGTGCAGAGATACAGCCTCTGGCTCCTAGGAATTGATAAAATCTGGTCACAGGAAGAGAACTGAGACCAGTGTAAGAGGGCACAGTTCATTAACCAGTCTGAACTTGCACCACAATTGGTGACAGCTGTATCCCACAAGCAGTGACTATGACAACCTCAACAGGATGTTTTCTCCTCCCCTTTTTATGAAAGCTATTGACTACACATGCCAGTTTATTATTTCAACATAATTCCTCAACTTCTGCACTTTTGGATTTCTTTCTCCCTTCTTTAGATTGCCCTGTTCAAAGAAATTGTAGAGATGTAAGTTGATAAGAAACGGAAACACACTGTAATGAGATATTGATCAGCACAATAAGTGTAATTATTGACTGTACAATGCATGATACAGTGTGATTACTATGTTGGTCTGAGCAGATTTATACCAATTAGACTGGTGCTTTTTTTAATGTTTTTTTAAGTGTTCATATGTGAAACTTTCAACTTGAAAGCTCAGAATGTGAAATTTTTTAATGAGATATGGATGTACTTCTGTCTCTTTGGTACGTCATTCTTGATTAACTTATTTTCTAAGGAAAAAAGGAACTCTTCATTAATGAACTGTCCATTGCTAATGCTTGCCTTTAGCTGGCCAAAGTCATTGTAAATGTTGTTGGAGCAGCTTTGAGTCAAAGGTGTGTTGCTGCCTGTTGTCCACAAGTGGCATGCTATATCAAACACATGTAGTGGAGGGTTACTCTTCACAAACGAGGATGGAAACAGGACATATAGGATTCAGATTGCACCTTGCCCCAAAACCATAACACATTACCACTGAGTATCCTTGACTCACTGGTCACCACATTCCAGTTATTGCATGGACCCTTTCTTCAGTGCCAGACTAAAATATGCCAAGTGTTCAGCTTTCTTGCTTCAGCAACATCATCTCTTAGCACCAACAGTTTCCTAGATAAGCAGATTTGACTGGTAAGGTGCCATCTTTCCTCAGTCTAAGTCTTCACATCACTCTGTAACAGTCTAGTCCTGTTTAAAATGGATAGTCTCATTTTAGGTCCCGTTTTGAAAAAGGAAATTAAATCTATAATTTGCTTTTCCTTTGTAGTGAGGAGAATCACGGCTAAGTTTTGGAAAATTTGTCCTTTGGAAAACCAATATCCGCTGGTAGTTTGCCCAGTTCAGCTGTGCCATGATTCAATGCAGAGTAAAGCTCTGCTTAAAAATGTCAGTGAACTTCTGCTCACAGCCATGTGTATTTGAAGCATAAATACCCAGTGTCAAAGACTGAGGAAACTTGGATACTCAAGTATAACATATGTAATCACACTAAAGCTGAATTTCCTTGCACTTATATGCCAATCTATCATTCCTATCCCCTTGAATGCGCTCACATTATCACAAAAGCTCCAATCCCAAATGAAGAGGCATACAATTAAATTCCCTGCAATAATGCTGTATAAAACTGGGTGTCAAATGAAGCCCAGAACTGTAACCACAACAGGAAACAATTTTTTGTAGAATTTTACTGTGCTTTTCTTTTCATCGTTTGTTTTTTAAATATCCAATTTGAGACTAGCTTTCGTTTCAGTCTATTTCCAAAAGGATCGCTGCAAATTAGGTTAAAATGTATAGGATTCCACAATTACAGGTTTTTGAAACATGCTGTGCCTAACGTGCACAAATGATAAATGACTTGATATTTTAATTTCATCCTTGAAGAAGGAATATATGGTGAGAGTTCAGCATTTTCCACACACCCTGACTGTTTATACTTACGTTCTCTTCTTTATACCTTCTGGCGTGTGCTAATGAGAGTAACAGGAAACTCAAGGGTAAATGGATGTCAAGAAAATATGTGCCTATGCAAATGTAATTTCAGGTGCAACTTTTCAGTTATACCACCAGCAGAAATTCCACCCCATTATCTCTCAATTCCAGTCCATAGAAAAGTTCCATGGCCAGCATTGGTTTGCATTTCCATTGCCCCCATATTCCAAACACACTGAATATGGCAGTCAATGCATCAACAACTATTGCATTGGCAGTATCATTAACATTTCACACAAAAGGAAATTTAGTGAAATAGTCAATCACCAGCATGTTGTCATGTCTTTGGTCAAGGAAAATATCAGTTGTAATCTTGCTCCATGGTTCAAGAGGAATCTTGCGTGAAAGGAGATGTTTCTTTGATCGTTGACGCTCAAGGAGTTGACAAGTTTTACTCATCTTGATTATAGTCATAAAGGTCTTTCTTCAAAACACAAGTGATAGAGCTGCACCAATTAGTACACAATCAGGAAGGTGCTCAACTTTCCTGATGATGCTGTTTTGTACCGCAGAATCCAATTCCAGTTTGACCTTATCCTCAATATGGATGCTGCACTGAGGAGGATAGTTAATACTGGGTTAGGCTTCATCTTTCAGGTGTAACACTGCAATGCCTTCCAAATTGCTGATGGCATCAAACCGCTCTATGTAAAGGTTAGTCAGGTAATGATTAGACTCAATTTTACAGTCTGGAATCCTTGGTATTGAAATTGACAGGTTTGTTATATTGTAGATCCCAAGTATATGAAAGTCTATGGATACTGGTAGACAGAAGATAAATGGTCCATACTGTGGCTCTCTATTGACATCTGTGGTTCAAAGACATTTACCAGGATGTTGCCAGGTGTGGAAGGTTATAAAGAAAGGCTGAATAGGCTGGGATTTTTTTCACTAGAGCATAGGAGTTTGAGAGGTAACCTGATAGAAGTTTATAAAATAATTAGAGGTATAGATAGGGTTTATGGTAGTTGCCTTTTCTTTAGAATGGAGCAGTTCAAAACTAGGGGGCACTTTTTAAGGTGAGAGGAAAGCAATTAAGAAAAAAACACAAGAGGCAATTTTGTTTTTGCACGGAGGGTGGTTCGTGTGTGGAATGAACTTCCTGAGAAAGTGGTGGATGTGGCCACAGTTACAATGTTTAAAAGACATTTGGATACATACATGAATAAGAAGGATTTAGAGGGATATGGGCCAGGAGCAGGCCGGTGGGACTAGCTTAGTTTGGAATTATGTTTGGCATGGTCTGGTTCGACCAAAGTGTTTGTTTCCAAGCTGTACTATATATGCCTCTATGAATAATGCCAAAGTTTCAGTTTTCAGACCTATTGTAAGCATAGAATCATAAAATCACACAGCACAGAAGAGGCCCTATGGACCATCAAGCCTACACATTGATAATAATATGGCTTTAAGAGGTGTATTTTGCCCTTTCTTTATGAAGAAAAGTGGAAACAGAGGTGAGAGCAGTCTGCTCAAAGCCAATAAAGTAAACAGCTTGTGAGGCCTTGGGTTTTGTTTTAAGTTGGAACAATGGAAGCAGCGTGAATGGGTGGGGTCAAGCTCCCACAGAACCAGGATTTTTATTTTGAATTTTCAGCAGTTGCTGGGGTCTTGAAGTTGCATGTGGAAGCTCTTATTCCACTCTCTATTACAGCTAAAAGCTGGGGTCTTCTTCCTGATGCTAGAATTGCTTATGAAACAATCTATTTTACTGATTTTGCCTTTCCAAACGTGTGTTTGCAAGATGTTACTGTATTGAAACAGTTAATTAGTAATAGTTAATATATATTATTTTGTTAAGTATTTCAATAGAGTTAAGCTAATTTTTTTTCTTTTTTTTATTTTAACTGTAGAGTAAAAATAAAGTGTGTTTTTCTTAAAGATGAGTACTCTGACCAATCGAATTGCATCTGGAATGCAGTGTCTGAGACTCATGTTTAAAATAATAAAAAGTTGGGGTCTAGGCTATCTTCTTAATATATTTTAAGGGGGTTTGGTCAGGCCCATAACATACACCAAAAAAAAAATTCTCTCAATCTGCACTAAACCCACATTGCAGTCTTAAATGCATTCCAGATTTCTACCACACTCTGGGTGAAACTTGTTTCTTTAAATCCCCTCTAAACCTCCTGCCTTTCACCTTAAAATTATGTTCCTTGTTACTGACTCTTCAATGAAGGGGAATAACCACTTTCTATTCAGCCTGACCATGAACATCACACTCTTGTACATCTCAATCAGGTCCCCTCAGCCTTCTCTGCTCCAGAGGAAACAACCTGAGCTTATCCAGCCTCTCTTCATTGCAAATCTGCTCCATCTCAGGCAACATCCTAGCAAATCTCCTCTGCATCCCCTCCAATGCAATCACATCCTTCTTCCAGCGCAGTTACCAGAACTGCAAACTGTACTCCAGCTGTGGCCTAACCAAACTCCTGTGCAGCTCCAACATGGCCTCCCTGCTCTAACAATCTATGACATGACTGAAAAAGGCATGTGTGCCATATGTCATCTTAATATGTCATATTATTAACCTGCCCTGCCACCTTCAAGGATCTCTGGACAAGTATGCCAGGATCCCTCAGTTTCTCTGAGCTCCCTAATGTCCTGCCATTCATGTCATCTGCAACTTTACTCATTTCTTCTACATCATAAGTAAATAAGATCAACAAGAAAGGGACCCAGCACTGATCCCTGTGGTATGCCAATGGACACCAGCCTTCAGTCACAGAAATAGCCTCCTTCCACCACCCTCTGTCTCCTCCCACTAAGCCAACATTGGATCCAACTTGCCAAGTTACCCTGGATTCCAAGTGCTTTTACCTTCTTTATCAGTCTCCCATGTGGGACCTTGTCTAAGCTGTTGCTGAAATCCATCTAAATTGTATTAACTTTACTCCCCTCACCTACACACTGAGTCACCTCCTCAAAAAAAAATTCAATCAAATTTGTTAGGCATGACCTCCCTCTGACTAAGCTGTGCTAACTATCACTAATCAAATCTTGCCCCTCCGAGTCGAGTAAATGCCCTCCTTCAGAATTTTCTCCAATAGTTTCCCTACTACTGATCCGATACTCACTGGTTCATAATTCCCTTGTTTGTTTCTATCACACTTCTTGCAAAAAGTGAAACCACATTAGCTGCCCTCCAGTCCTCAGGCATCTGCACTGTGACTAGAGTGGAATTAAAATATCCCCCTTGTCTCCCAAGCAGCCTGGATACAACTCATCCATCCCCTGGGGATTTGTCCACTTTTAAGCCCACCAAAACCCCGAACACCTTCAAACTCCCTATGTGAAAATACTCAAGAACCTGACAGTTCCTCTTCCCAAATTCTGTACATTCATTCCCCTTCTCCAAAGTGAAGAGAGATGTTATATATTTGTTTAACACCCTACCAGTGCTGACCAGTTCCATGCACAGATTGCCTCCTTGGTCCCTAATGGGTCCTAATCATTCCTAGTTATCCTCTTCCCCTACAGAAGACCTTGGGATTCAACAAGCAGAACCCAATTGATTATTCAACTCATTGCTGTTATTTCTGACCCCTTTTAACCAGATAACTGTAGTTATTGCACAAGAAAATAATTAGTTGTACATGAAACACTTTGTGATATTGCTGGGAGACATAACGCCAGTTGAATTATGTGTTTAGCTGGCCAAACACAATGTATGATAATAAATTGGCAACTCATTTAACCAGAGATAGTAGGAACTGCAGATGCTGGAGAATCTGAAATAACAAGGTGTAGAGCTGGATGAACACAGCAGGCCAAGCAGCATCAGAGAAGCAGGAAAGCAGATGTTTCGGGCCTAGACCCTTCTTCAGACCCTTCTTTTTTCTGAAGAAGGGTCTAGGCCCAAAACATCAACTTTCCTGGTCCTCTGATGCTGCTTGGCCTGCTGTATTCATCCAGCTCTACACCTTGTTAACTCATTTAACCACTTTCCTTAATTTCAATTTGAAACAAATATCATGCAAGTCTAAATCAGGCCATTGATTTGCTATTACATGTTTTGTGCAGCTCCTGACTGAATTCTTATTTCACCCACAATAAAACATATGAATGCAAAAATGATTTTTATTTCTCGGCATCTGCTGAGCAATTCAAATTTGCTCAGAATTTTCCTCTTATCAACATTTTTAACTTTTTAACACATAAATATTACGTACTAATTACGTAGGTCTCTAAGCATGATCTCAACCTGCAAAATAATAATCATTTAGAGGATAGCATGGAAAGTGAAAAATGACCAAGAACATCCATTTCACACTATTACGCAGAGATATTTTTTAAAAGACGAGAAACAATGATGTTGAATGTGGCTCTGTGTGTTAGTATGAAATGGATGCTCTTGGCCATTTTACGCTCTCAATGCTACCCTCTAAATGCTTACCAGATTTGAAGCCCATTGACTCAATGAAGGGTTGGATAGGCATATAGAACTTTTTTGTATTAAATGGACGAACTATCCGATACTAAACTTGTTTTGAAGATTAGTTAAGACCATGAAATATTACACCACGGAATGACCAAACACAAAACTGTCAGTCCTTGGAATATATCTTCAGTGTTGCTGAGTCAAAGCCCTGGACTTCCCTCCCGAACAGCGTCATGAGTCTACTTACAGAAAATGGATTGCAGCGGTTAAGAAGGCAACTCCCCACCACCTTCTTAAGGGCAACTAGGGACAGGCAGTAACTGCTGACCAGCCAGCGATGCCCATGTTCCACAAGTGAATTAGGAAGAAATCTGTTTAGTCTCATTTCCCAAACTTATTCCTGTACTTGTACAATTTTCCTATTTCAAATGTTGATTCATTTGAATAATATCAATTATGGATTTCACTTTCACTCATTTTTTTCTCTAATGATTACTTACATGTTTAGCTTTCCTAAACCCTCCCTTTTTCATTTTTGTCATTCTTCAATTTATGATTTGATGAGCCAACTAGCAGAAATCTTGTTTTCCCCTTATTAATATTATTTACCCACATAATCTTGAGCATCTCTATTAGATTTTATTTTCTCCCTCTTTCTATTGTGAAAATATCCCCAGTTGTATTTCGTTTTTTAGAAATCTCTTCATCTCCAGTCCAGAAAACCAACTTGTTTTTGACCTTTAGTTTTATGGCAGATGTAATGGGAATATTCCAGTGTGATATATTCTTCTCACTGAGCTCATTAGGAATCGTACATTTTTCTCAAAGCCTGTGTTGTTATGTTAAGGAATCCCAATAGGGTGATAATTTTGTTTAATGAAATGCACACTTTAATTCATCATACTTAGCTGAGAGATGTTTGTTCACTCAGGCTTGGGCAAATAATTCAAATTGTCCTTTGTGAGACTCTTTGTGTTTCATGATTATAATGTTCTCCCCATTTAGAAAATGTTCAGTACATTAAGGAAAACTAGGGGCCTGCTGGCACGCTGAGATATGAGCTTCAAACGTTGGTCAAAGCATGTATCAAATCAAGTTTGAGAAAGCTGGTGCTGGGTAAGCAAAGGGAAAATAAAATATAACGGATACTCGTAATGTCAGAGAAATACATGGTGTAACAGGTGAATTATGGAAACTAAAACTGATTATCTGATCATGTACTACATTGTTAATTGTAGGGCCTTAGCTGTCACATTTCCCAACATTACAACACTGACTACACTTGAAGAACACTTCAATGGGTGCATAATGTCTTGAAGTTATTATAAAGGTGAGGTATAAATCCAAGATCTTTGCTTTTTGTTTTAAGACAGACAAGTGTTTTTTTTTAAGCCAAAGCTTCAGGTTTATTTTGGCTAAGTTCAAGCTATGTTGAGTTTTTTGGAGGGATTCCTACTGTGGAGGTTGTGAGATTTGTCATATCTTACCAAACTCACCTCATGAACCAGCCACCCTGCTCCTCTGACAACTCTCGTGTGTCTCTAACCCCATCTTAACACGCACCTTTCCCAGAACAACTCACCAGTCAAGCACATATTTGCTGTACGACTGGCATTCTTTGTGCCTGCACCTCCTTTGAGAGCTGCTGTGCTCCTGGACAAACATTGGTGATCTGGTGTTGCCCCTCAGTGAGAGCATAATGGCACAGCAGCCTCAAAGTCATGCTGCTGAAGGCACATGGGCAGTATAACTGACACTCCACACATGCAACCCCATTTTCACAACTGAGCATTATTTAACCACCAGGCCTCATACTTTACCTGTCATTAGATACATACCATAGAAGACCTCCACTCCCAACTTCCATGTTGAGTTTTATCAATGTCTATCTCTTTTGATGCATTTGGTATGATGGAAAATTATATATTAATGAGGTAAGCTGGACCATTAATATATCATTTAACACACTACAACCCCTCTTAATTGGCAACTTGCTGCTGCCTCGTGAGAAACTCATTGCACCATTCAGCCAAAGCATAAAAGGATGGAATGAGATGTTCCCAATATCAAGATAGACCTTGCTGGAATTCTAATTTTGTCACAAATCTTGCCATTGCCCACATAGTTCAGATCCCTATAAGATTCTGCCCAATATGTCTGTCACGATTGCAGGTGGTAAATATGCCAGTTGTCTATCATGGTTCTGTCATTTTGTAAAATGATTTTTAAAATACAAAGCACATAGAGTCATAGATTTGTACAGCACGGAAACAGACCCTTTGCTCTAATTCATCCACGCTGACCGGATATCCTAAATAAATCTAGTCCCATTTGGTCTATATCCCTCTATACCCTTCCTATTCATAATACCCATCCAGATGCCTTTTAAATTTGTAATTGTACCAGCCTCCACTACATTGTCTGGCAGCTCATTCCATACACGAACCATCCTCTCCATGAAAACGTTACCCCTCAGGTCTCTTTTATATCTTTCCCCTCTCAGCTTAAATCTATACCCTCTCGTTTTGGACTCCCCTACTCTCGGAACAGGACCTTGGCTATTCTTGTATCAGAGATA